>NC_079500.1:20665537-21865537 GCF_030052815.1 Hevea brasiliensis | reverse complement strand
TATGGTAAAAGACTCAAGAACTCTGTTAACCAATCACTTCTTGATTCTTTTTCTGGGTCCACCTCCTTTTAAAATGAATTCGTACATTGCTTTCAAATACCAATGCCTGCGAACAGAAATTTAAATGTGTACTCCTAAAGCACATTAACTTAATGCATAATAATGCATTTTAGGTGAATTTACTCATACTTTTACCAATAACTTCATGCTTTTTAAGCTTGAATGAAATTTTCATTTTTTAAGTTAATGGCTTATAAAAACAAGAGATTTGTTAATTTGAATATACAAAATCGTTAACCATTTTTTCAATAATACTATTAATCATTAATCATAGTAATATTTGCTCTTAAAATTAAAGCTAAACTCGATAATCTTAAGAATTTACAACCTGTTGCAGATCCTAATAATGGTTTATCATATCTTTTCAAGGTCAAGAAATTAATTTTATTTATGTAAATATTTTATTTATTTTTATTTAATTTTAGCAATAAGTCAAAAAGAAATTTATATATACTCTACCCACCAAATAATGAAGTACAGGGTAATATTTTTTGTTATAATGAATTTTTTTTGTTATAATCATTATTATTTTATATTTTTTATTGGTCCAATAATTTCAAATCATTTAAATTGGGCCATTAACATTGCCCAATAAAAATTAATTTACTAAAAAATAATTTAAAGATATATTATAAAATTGCACTAACAAGGTTATGCCCCTCACAATTTTTACTTCATAAGTAGTAAAATTTTTATCGGCGACCAATTCTAATATAGCCTAATTATTAGATTAACTTAATGTATTTTATGTGATTAACTTAAAGCATATTATCTTAATGTATTTTAGGTGATTTTACTCATAATTACCATATTTTACCAACAATTTCATGCTTTTTGGGCTTAATGAAATTTTTATTTTTAAAATTAATGGCTTATAAAAATAAGAAGTTTGTTAATTTGACTATGCAAAACCATTAACTATTCTCCAAATAATACTATTAATCACGATAATATTTGCTCTCAAAGTTAAAGCTAAACTCGATAATTTCAATAATTTATAGCCTGTTGGGTCCTGAAAATAGTTTGCCATATTTTTTTTAGGTTAATAAATTAATTTTATTTATGTAATATTTTATTTATTTTTATTTGATTTTATTTACAATATTTTTAATATTTTTTATATGAGAGTTGAAATAACTGTTAGGCAATAATTAAAAAAAAGTTTGTATATACTCTACCCACCAAACATTGAAGTACAGGGTAATAATTTTTGTTATAAAGAATATTTTTTGTTATAATCGTCATTATTTGATTTTTTTTAACCGGTTCAATAATTTCAAAATATTTAAATTGGGCCATTAACATTGCCCAAAAAAAATTAATTTACTTAAAAATAATTTAAAGATAAATTATAAAATTGCACCCATAAGGTTATGCCCCTCACAATTTTTAATCTCAATAATTTATAGCCTACTGAGATCCTGATAATGATTTATCATATCTTTTTAAGGTTAATAAATTAATTTTATTTATGTAATATTTTATTTATTTTTATTTGATTTTATTTACAATATTTTTAATATTTTTTATATTATAGTTTAAATGTACTCACTATCAAGCAATAAGTCAAATAAAAATTTGTATATACACTATCCACCAAACAATGAAGTACAGGGTAATATTTTTTTGCTATAAAGAATTTTTTTATTATAATTGTTATTATTTGGTATTTTTTATTGGACCAATAATTTAAAATCATTTAAATTAAGCCATTAACATTGCCCAATAAAAATTAATTTACTTAAAAATAATTTAAAGATAAATTATAAAATTACACCCACATGGTTTTGCCCCCTCACAATTTTTACTTAATAAGCAATAAAATTTTTATCGGTGACCAATTTTAAT
The DNA here is from genome assembly GCF_030052815.1 of Hevea brasiliensis. Lineage (NCBI taxonomy): Eukaryota > Viridiplantae > Streptophyta > Magnoliopsida > Malpighiales > Euphorbiaceae > Hevea > Hevea brasiliensis. The sequence continues at coordinate 21,863,629 of NC_079500.1, read as the reverse complement.
ATAGTCTAATTATTAGATTAACTTAATGTATTTTAGGTGATTTTACTCATACTTAGCATATTTTACGAACAACTTAATATAGCCTAATTATAAAATTGCACCCTCAAGACTATGCTCCTCACAATTTTTACTTAATAAGTAATAAAATTTTTATCGGTGACCAATTTTAATATAGCCTAATTATTAGATTAACTTAATGTATTTTAGGTGATTAACTTAAAGCATATTAACTTAATGTATTTTAGGTGATTTTACTAATCCTTAGCATATTTTACTAACAACTTCATACTTTTTGGGCTTGAATGAAATTTTTATTTTTAAAATTAATGGCTTATAAAAATAAGAAGTTTGTTAATTTGACTATACAAAATCATTAACTATTTTCCAAATAATATTATTAATCATGGTAATATTTGCTCTCAAAGTTAAAGCTAAACTTGATAATCTCAATAATTTATAGCCTGCTAAAGTCCTAAAAATGGTTTGCCATATTTTTTCAAAATTAATAAATTAATTTTATTTATTTTTATTTGATTTTATTTATAATATTTTTTATATTATAGTTGAAATGTACTCACTGTTAGACAATAAGTCAAAAAGAAGTTTGTATACACTTCACCCACCAAACAATGAAATACAGGATAATATTTTTTGTTTTAAAGAATATTTTTTTGTTATAATTGTCATTATTTGATTTTTTTTTTATTGGTCCAATAATTTCAAAACATTTAAATTGCGCATTAACATTGTCTAATAAAAATTAATTTATTCAAAAATAATTTAAAGATAAAATATAAAATTGCACCCACAAGGTCATGCTCCTCATAATTTTTAATTTCAATAATTTACAGCCTGCTAGGGTCTTGATAATAGTTTGCCATATCTTTTTAAGGTTAATAAATTAATTTTATTTATTTAATATTTTATTTATTTTTATTTGATTTTATTTACAATATTTTTAATAATTTTTATATTACAGTTAAAATGTACTCACTGTCAGGCAATAAGTAAAAAAGAAGTTTGTATATACTCTATCCACTAAACAATGAAGTACATGTTATATTTTTTGTTATAAAGAATTTTTTTTTGTTATAATTATCATTATTTGATATTTTTTATTGGTCTAATAATTTCAAAATATTTAAATTGGGCTAATAACATTGCCCAATAAAAATTAATTAACTTAAAAATAATTTAAAGATAAATTATAAAATTGCACCCTTAAGGTTATGCCCCTCACAATTTTTACTTAATAAGTAATAAAATTTTTTTCGGCGACCAATTGTAATAAAGCCTAATTATTAAATTTTTTAAAAAGTGGCCATTAAAATATGTGGTTGACTAATTTAACTAATTTGACGGATATCAATAATTAACTATAATATTGGCCAATAATTTAAATTTAGGTCTAAGTATTATAATCACTAGACTAGATTGGCTATGCATAAACTAATAATATTATTACTTGATTTTTTTATTGGCCCAATAAAGAAAAAATATAGAACATTTTTAGGGTCTTGATAATAGTTTGCCATATCTTTTTAAGGTTAATAAATTAATTTTATTTATTTAATATTTTATTTATTTTTATTTGATTTTATTTACAATATTTTTAATAATTTTTATATTACAGTTAAAATGTACTCACTGTCAGGCAATAAGTAAAAAAGAAGTTTGTATATATTCTATCCACTAAACAATGAAGTACATGTTATATTTTTTGTTATAAATAATTTTTTTTTGTTATAATTATCATTATTTGATATTTTTTATTGGTCTAATAATTTCAAAATATTTAAATTGGGCTAATAACATTGCCCAATAAAAATTAATTTACTTAAAAATAATTTAAAGATAAATTATAAAATTGCACCCTTAAGGTTATGCCCCTCACAATTTTTACTTAATAAGTAATAAAATTTTTTTCGGCGACCAATTGTAATAAAGCCTAATTATTAAATTTTTTAAAAAGTGGCCCAATTAAAATATGTGGTTGACTAATTTAACTAATTTGACAGATATCAATAATTAACTATAATATTGGCCAATAATTTAAATTTAGGTCTAAGTATTATAATCACTAGACTAGATTGGCGATGCATAAACTAATAATATTATTACTTGATATTTTTATTGGCCCAATAAAGAAAAAATATAGAACATTTTTATGGGTAAAAAGTATGTTAGGTCAATCTTTTAAATTGATAGTCGGGCTTAACTATAATGGCTAAATTGTGACGATTATAACAATTAGATATATAGCGATAATAAAAAGATATGTAATCCATACTTAATACGAGGCTATTTAAGATACTAAACAATAATCTTACTTAAAATAAATTTAATAAACTAGACAACCTGATAATAGTTTAATTGTCAAAATAGACCAAACCTTTATTGACCCATAAAATTAATAAGTCCATATTTTAATTTTATTAGGTCCAATCTAATGTGGGTTAATAAAAACTAATCTTTTAAAATTAAAATATGGAGTCATTAATTTTTTAAATTGTAAGTACTTGTCAATATAAATTCTCTTTATATGGACAAACACATTCAACATACCCACAACTTATTTTTATTTTTAAATTTAAATGTAGTTAAAATTTTACTTGGTAAAATCAGGATACAAGCTCATTGCCCATAATGTTGGTATTCATGCTAGGGGAACTAATTTTCATAATTGGAAAAAATTGCGGAGACTTCAAGTCCCCCTAAAGTGAAGAATTTTTTATGGAGGGCGTGCGACAACATCCTTCCGACAGTAGAAAGGTTAGCGCATGTCAATATGCATGGGTCTTGCTTGAGTTGTGGCAATATTGAACATTCAACTCATACCTTGATTCATTGTCCAAAGTTTTGATGTATATTCAGGTTGCCTCATGTTAGATGAGTTTAGTAGATTTTTTTCACCATTTATTTGAAACTCAAGGGTCGGATTCTTTTAGCCAAGTTGAGTGTTGTTGCTTGGAGCATTTGGTCTTCAAGGAATTTGTTGTTGTGGCAGCAGCAGTATGTGGCCTATTAGGAGATTGTTTCATTTGCTCTTAAGGCTCTTGCATGATTATGAGCCATCAAAAGATTGAAGGGAGGCTCTTTCAATTGCTTCCCCTAAGTTGGTTTTAGTAAATCATTGGACTAAGCCTGTTGAGGAAAGGGTCAAATGCAACGTTGATGCTGCAATTTTCTCAAAAGAGAGTCAAATGCGGTTTGGTGCTTTTCTAAGAGACAATTCAGGAGGGTTTGTTGCTGCTATTAGTGGCTATTAGGCAGGCTGTTGTACTGTGGATGTGGCAGAGGCATTAAGCCTTCGCTATGCTCTGTCTTGGTTACTAGATCATGGGATTGATGATGTGGATTTTGAGCTTGATTCACAGCTTGTTGTCTTTGCTATGGAATCTTCTGAAGAGAATCAAACCAAGTTCAATGGTGTTATCATGGACTGCAAGTTTCTTTTTCAGCAAAGGAGTAATTTCTCTATAAGCTGAATTAGTAAGCTAATCAATAGAGTAGCTCATGCTACTTGAGATGCCTTATATTTTTATAGCCATTTGCTTTGTATTAAACTCCAAGCTCATGCATTGCAAGATTGTTTTGAATAAATTTGATTCTTCCAAAAAAAAAATAAAATAAAATATGTAGCATATATATTAACTTATGAATTATTTTGATAAAATTTAAAATATATACTAAAAGTGAGAAAAATAAGCAAAATTAAGAGAATAAAAAATCATCAGAGTTAAATATATTTTTTTTAACTTTAAACAAGAAGTTCATTTTATTATTTTAAAATATCATGTCATGTAATTTTGTAATTTGACATATTTGCTTTTGCATTATGGATGTCTTAGTTTCAATTCTTATAAAGAAAAATTAAAATTTAATCCATATTTAATTAATAAAGATTTATAGATCCACACCAGCTAAATATATTTGTAGTTTCAAATTTTAAATTCATTATTATTGAAATAGAAAATTAGTATTTAGTCACTACATTTTAATAAAATTAATTATTTAATGCCTCTATTTAAAAAAATGCTATTTAATTCTTACTTCTTTGTCTATGAACTATTTATTCACTGTTTTATTTTAAAATAATTTTTTTGTTTATATTATTCAAATTAAATGGTTAACAAATTTAAAATTACAAGAACTAAATAGTTGTATTATTGAAATTATAAGAATTAAATAATTGATATATTCAAAATTACGAGAATTAAATAATTATATTATTCAAATTATAAAAATTGACTAGTTAAGTTAGAAAGAATTTAGTTTAAAAATAAAGGCATGGCCTAAAAAATTCATGAATTAAAAGGTAATTTAAAAAATAAATAAATATAAGAACTAAATAGTAAGAAAACAATCTGTTACCAAAAAAAAAAAAGTATGAAAACAATCTGGCATATATGATTAAAATTATGCTACCAGGCCAGATAAACAGAAAAATCCATGAGGCCGAAAGCAACCATCCAAAATTAATCACAAGCTTCAACATCAAAAATACTTTCATAAGGGAGCTGGATGGCATAGGATATTGCCCACAATTCTTGCAATTTGAGCCATCTACCCTAGGTTTAACTTCATTGGCCTGAATAAATGAGTAAAGCAACCATCAAGATGGGTTTAATTAATATATTAATTGCAATAAAAAATTTAATTAAAAAGCCTTTGTTTGGCTTTGCAAGACATAATTCAATAAAGAAACAATAGCCCCAAGAGTGTCCTTTTCAAAATTTCCTTGGGGACATAATCCTAAGAAACAAGCTCAAATTCACTCAATAATAGGTAATTATTACTCGAGGTTACGAGTTAATTTATAAAAGCCATTCCAACTTAATTTTTCTTTTAAATTTATTTAATTTTAATTTTAATTTAAATGTCAATAAAGTTTCCATAACTAAATATTATCTATTCTTAAATTATAATCTAAAATTCATGTTATCAGTAAATTAAAGATTTACATATTATTGCAAATAAAAAATTATTTCTCTTTACTCACATGTCTCTTTATTTCATATTTTCTAATTAAAATTTAACAAATTTCAAATATTTAAATTAACAACAACAATATAATTTAATTATTTTAATATTTTTAATACATTTTGAGATTTGATTTTTAAAGTTTTAAATTAATTTTTTTTTACTATTAAATTTAGTGTAACTATTTATTTGTAATTTGAAGGAATAAATTGAAATAAATGATGGTGCTCTATTGAAATTATAATTATTAAATAATATTACATTAGATACATTCCAATCCAATAATAAAAAAATTTAAATTTAAAACTTTTAAAATAAATCTCAAAATGCATTAATAATATTAAAATAATCAAATTAATAAATTATATATTTCTTAAATTTCTACAATTATATATATATATATATATATATATATATATATATATATATATATATATGAACAAATGAGAATGAGAGCTCAAACTTTGAATGAATTAAAATAATTTTAAAATTATTGTTATAAAATTACTTCTTAATAATAATAATAATAAAGAAGTAACACAAAATCTAACGGATTTACTTAACTAAATATTAATTTAGTATAATTTACATTAAAATAGAATTATAATTAAATGTATTAATTGGAAACCGAATTCAAATAATATTAGAATTCATAATTAAATTTAAATTTATATATTATTTATTTTATTAAATGTTAATTTAATGGAATTAAAATTAAAATAGAATTGTAATTTATTATGTAAAACTTTAATATGATAAACAAAGAATAGACATCGAGATTCCAAGAACAACACGAAGTTCAAAACAAAACTCATCCAAATTTAAGGAGGAAAACACTCATAATAAAATCCCCAAACGATCCTGACTATCTTCAATGCTAAAATTGATTTTTGACTTTGAAAAAGATTCTGAAGCTGATGCAAAGATGGAAACTTCCTTCGCTCAGCTGCAACAGCTACTTCAAAAACCTGAAAGGAAAAGGTATAAAACCTCAGAAAATAAGTTCTAAATAGTTTTTGTAGCATTAAATTCTGGAATTAATACTGGAATCTAGCATCTTCAACATCTCTAATTGCTGCCATTACATCCTCAATCCATCATTATATACTACAATCCCATCAACATAATATTATTGAGGAAAAAAATAATAATCTCATTTATAAACAACTAAAAATTCCCAATTATCTCTATGATCTCAATGGTTTGGACAAGTTCCATACAAACACAAATACCAATAAACAAGACAACACAAAACAGGGCATGAACCTTGTCAAAAATGGGCTCTCAGTAACTAAAATTGGAGAACTAATAATGCAGTCTTAACTCAAAAAACATTTGAATAGTCCATATTTCTAGGATAAGTCGTTACCATTATCAACATCACCTGCAGAGAAGTAAATAGCCAATCAATTAATCTCCACAATTCCCAATATTTATTAATTGCACACAATAACAAAGCAAACCTTAAACATAATGGAGTCTGATAAGAACAAATACCAAAGTTAATTTGAGTTCACACCAGCATCCACAGGAGGTTCCTCCATCATTGTTATTGGTTCTTTGTCGATAGGCAACAACATCCTCTTAGTCCAGCATGTTACAATTCATTATCTGCAACTCACTTTGGCCAATAAGCTTTGCAGGTAACACAAATTGTCCAGCTTTAAAAATTAATAATCCAATAATCGAATATATAATTCATAATCATGATATCTATATATATATATATATATATATATATATATATAGAGAGAGAGAGAGAGAGAGAGAGAGAGAGAGAGAGAGAGAGAAACAATTTCACCATCTTGATCCTCAATTTGATGTTTCAATTATAGGCGAGCTTGATGTTTATTTTTACTATCATGCTGTTCCCTTTTTTCTTTATTTATTGTCTTCATAAAAAATCGACAAAATAACATTATTAATTATTGCTGTAATCCACAGGATTTACACATATAACTTAAGCCAGACTGTTCCCTCTCTCTCTCACCCCTCTTGTGTCACACACCAATCCCAAGCAAGTAAACTACAACTTTTAAACCACTAATCAACATTTACCTCTGGTTGCATACACGGTTGCTGAAGTTGTATCGATGGAAATAGCCTCTAATAAGTGGACAATGGCTTCCTCCAATTTACGTGCAATGCAAGGAAACAACAGATTCTACAATCATATCCTTATAGAGCAGAAAATCAAACCATATAACACTAACATTATAAATAAGCATCTACCCACACATTCATTCTAATTCCTTCAGAGATGGCCTCCATGGCTTTGGGTCACCCATCTGCAAACAGACATTCCCATATGCCATAGAAGGGGGGAAAACATATGCAAATAATTATCAGGTTCCATGAATAAAATAAAGTCAAACGCACAAAGGATGAAATTCACCAACAATACCATCTGAGGAGGATCATTATGAGGCTCAACAGTCTCGCCCTCAATCTCAATGCTCGATTCGATTAGCTCGTCCTGCACCTTTTCTTCCTCTTTGGGCTCTCTTTGTGGTCCATCCTTATCCTCAATGTCCTCATCCGCGCAATAGCTTTTCTTTAACCCCAAATACATCAAACGTTAACACGTAAGAAAATAAATACACAATTGCACATAACTGAAAAAGAAAAACAGTGGAAAGGAAGCAAAAAAAACAGCACCGATTTGGAGCCTGCGTGATTGTAAGAAAAGGGAGAGAGCTTAGCACCAAGACTGAAGGGATATATCCGAGAAAACCAAAAATCAGAGAAGAAAATAGAGAAAGAGAGTGAAACTTGAATATATAGGAAAGTTTTTACCTCTTGATGTAGTCGCGGAAGAAGGAGAGGAAGGATCACTAAGAATGGAGGGATTGGATTTGCATTGTTCGATGAAAAGCTTCATTTCTTAGTGTTTAGCTGCGTACATTTTGCGTCTGGTATTGCAGAGGGAGAAATTGATCAAAGCATAGAGAACGGAGGAAAAGAAACTGAGGAGACAAAGCGCAGAGAATTCCTGGACGAAGTGGACTGGGTCAGACCCATGCAAGTCGGGAATGATCTCGAGCTTGAGAACTTGATGTGAAGGCAAAGTCCAAGTCAGACAGACCTATAAGGCCCACACGGAGAGTAGTCTGGGTCCATGATCGCTCGAGAATCGAAGAGCTCTGCGCTCGATTTGCTCATGCCCGAAAACCCCCAAGTCTTAAATCAAATTTAAAACACCGTAATGTTCGTTGTGTCTGAAAGCCCCTGAATTTTACTGTTTAATTTAATTTCTTAAACTACCTCAGCGTAAAAATTAAAAAAAAAAATTTTTTATAATTTTCTACTCTATCAAAAATTTTATACCTAATAAATTTAAAATAATTAACAAACATATAAATCAATTAATATTATATTAATAAATTTAAAATAAATTCACTGTAATGCTCTTATTTACATAATAAACAGTTAGAAGACCTGAGGTTTTTTTCCTAATCAATTTTTTTTTTTTTTAATTACAGAAATTTACCACATAATTGGTATACGATATATTCATGATTTTTGTAATAAAATTCTTACTATACCTATAAAAAAAATTATGTCTATGAAATTGTTTTGCAATAATTATTAAATATGGAATATGAACACTATAAAAAAAATATCAATGGTTTGATAGTTAATAAATATATTAATGGTAAATTTACTATTTACTGTCTCGTGCAATTCTTTAACATACTCCTTGATGAGAAAGTTTGATTCTTTAGAAGAACTTGAAGAAAAATCATGGAAGCTTGTCAGGTAGATTGAGACTACTATTGGTCCTATTCTTCAAAAGCTGTAATATGCCAGAAGGAATTCTTGATGGCTGCAAAATTTCATTCTCTGAGATTCTGGATTTCCTTTATAAAAACATAATAGGTTTTGTGAAAGGGAGGTATTTAGTTATAGCTATAGAGTATTTGTTTAGGTATTGTAAGGGAGATATTCATCTTTTCTTGCAATGTCTTGCTAAGGCTTATTCTTTAGTTCAATCTCTATATTGCCATGTTTCTAGGATGGCCATTGACGCAGGTTTCTGGCATGTTTGTCTAGAATTTGTGGGCTTTTTTGGAGAAACATCCATTTGAAGAAGAACTTTTCTTTGTTGAGAGAATTCATGCAGGATAAGGTGATTTTTATTAAAAATTTCTCTCTTTCAACGGGACCTTTTTACCTTGGAGGTGGATACATCTCCTATATGTTAGTAGTATGCCTAGGGCGTATTATTGTATTGTATCTTGTAAATATTTATTTCTCATTAATGACAAATATATTATTTTCTTTAAAATTTGAATGGTTTGAAGTTAATTAAAAATATCCCTTAATATCTTGTTAGATATTCTATTTTTAAGTCATTAAGAATATGAGTGACAGAAATATTTTAGTACAAATATTATAAATTTCTGTTCACAATCTAGGATACTTCATGGGCATGACTTATCCGAAAAGATTGTCACTTACGTTTATTTTCATGAATTAGTATGAGATACTAATATGATGAAATGGTGAGTTTCATGCCATATGATAAATATGGTGGGCACTTATAAGATAAATAGGCCAAACCAATGACACAAAAATGACTTGTACATGGAGTTTACTCTTGTCAATACAAGGTCATCTAGATCAGACTAGTACACATAATCCCTTGACCTAAGATAACATAGTTATCTAGTATATAGGCGATTTGAGTTTGATACTGCTTTCATGCTTGTACTATGTATGAGTATATGACCATGTGTTGACTCTGACTAGTTATATATGGAGATAGGCATTAGTTAAAATGTGATCCGTTACCCTAAGTAAATAGGGATAAAATCCTATGTTCATTTAATTGTTCTTGATAATTCAAGTTTCTGGCCAGGACAAATAAACTTAGTCAGAAAAGGGTTTCTGACTGGAAAAGTCTTATTAATCAAGAATTAAAATTAAAAGTGAACATATGATTCTAAATAAAAGAGTTTGACATGAACCATGACTTTAGCTGGAATCAGAATTTTGTAACGGAGAGATTTTAGTGCATGGTATATATGATCAAGGTTCATAAATTGGGGATTAATTCATAACTAATTGGCATTCATAGTACATTATGCTAGATGTCAACGATGATTTATGAGGACTTAAATGAAAAGGAAATTTTATTTTATGTTTGAAATAGCTCCAATAATATTGAGGAGTTAATATTATTCTCATTGCCAATTAGTAATAAATCTAGTGAGTCACACACATAAGAGCATTATGATCAAAGAGATCCATATAAAAAAATCTTATATGTCTAGATGTTATAAAATCTATATCATGTTTACTATATGTTAGCCATGTTTACGCACATATGAATGATTTTATATTATGTAATAAAAAATTTTATGTAATAAAAAATTGAATGGATTCCTTTTTCCAAAATTACAATTATTCATTATAAGAAATTCGTTCTTATAGGTAAATGCTCAATACCCAAGTAGGCCTAAAATGTGATCATGATCAAGTACTTTTTGGATCGTCTCAGACCTTTCAATTGACTTTTATCTCAAAAAAATATCGAGATTTTTTGCATATAAATTATTTACTTGTTACTAATATAGTTTAGCTCCTGTCATTCTTTAGATCCCTTATTCATATACAACATCTTTTTCTTTTATCAAGGGTTCTACTAATTGATATGTTTCTACAAATAATTGAAATTCAATTTCTTGATTTGTATCTTAAATTTTTGGAAACTTATAAAGTCCCTGATCAATGAACCTACAAAATCCTTCAAATTGTAGCTGACTAAATCCAGGTATTATATACATTCCCCCATTTCCATCTCTGAGCATTTTGTTTTTCCTGTTTATTAGAAAAAGATCCCATTATTGGATCATTCTTCTTTCAATTATATGGATTGGGGTCCTGAGCTAAGCCTTGTCTAAGGTTTGGAAATCTTAATGCCATAATACCTTTCAAATCCTCCTAGCCATTATCCTACTGCAATACTTCTTGCTAAGAAAAGCGTCCATATTGTGGCAATTCCACCCAGAAAGTAGTGGGTTGCTCTTACAGCACATCCTTTTATAATGCTCAAGGCTCTAGGTTGAGTAGTAGGAGCAACTTTTAATTATTATTATTATTATTAGTTTAAATATTTAAAATTTATTAAATTTTAATTAGAAAATATGAAATCAAGAGATATTTAAGCAAAAACAAATAATTTTTTATTTGTAGTAATATGTAAATATCAAATTTACAGATAATATGAATTTTAAATTATAAAATTATAACCTAAGAATGGATAATATTTAGTTATGTGATACTCAAATTAAAATTAAATAAATTTAAAAAAAAATAAATGAAATGATTTTTTTAATCTACAAATCGTTATTTGGGCCGAAGTAGAAGATGTTAAACTTCTTGTCATAGTCCTATTTTTCTAATGGGAAAATATATAGGATTCAAGCGAGCATGCGGCATTATTGTTAACGGATTCACGAGTAACATCTTAAGCAACATGGTGATTTCTTTCTTTCTTTTTTTTTTTTTTTTCTTTTTTTGCCCAGTAAAATATTATTTGTAATTTATCATATAATATAAACTACATTCTTGGGCTATATTGTTGGTATTTTCTTTATTATTGGGATTTTCCAGAAAATGAGGCATACCCAATCTGTTGGAAGGATGTACATTATCATTTTTGTTAAGACTGGTTGATTGAAGGACCTGAAGGGTACCTGGAAAAAAATCCATCAACTTCTCCAGAACATTCATTTGCTGCTCTGGAGGAAGATTGCCAGCGTACATGAGCTACGCGTCAACCATGGACATGGCAATCATAAAAGAAGTATTTTATGCAGTTATTAACGGATATAAAGAAGACTGTCAAGCAGAGCTGAGCTGAGCTGAGCTGAGCTGATGAGGGGTGAAGGAGTTGAAGTTTAACTTATTCTGTCAGTTAGTTAGTTTCGCCCCTGTATTTAAGTAGTTAGTTACTTACTTGTATATAAACAGATGATTGATCAACGAAAGGTCAAGTTTTCAGTTCCACTTTCATTTCTCGTTGTGGTATCAGAGCAATAACTGTTGTTCTCCCGATTCTTCTTTATTCACAGATCTCATATCTATTCTTTGACAGTTATTTTTCTTTCTTTGTTGATCTCTTTATTTTGTTCATCTGATCTTCTTTATATCCAGTAATAACTGCAGCAGTTATCTTACTGCTTAAAGCAATATGCATATACCAATGGCTTGCTTCTAATAGTTCATATATATCCAGGTTGGTAAACACCTGGAAAATTGCTCTGTGGGCTCATCTACACAACAGTGAACATGCATATAGGATGGTTAAGCATTTGATTAAGTTGGTGGATACAGATCATGAGATAGTTTTTGAAGGTGGACTATAGAGCAACTTGTTAGCAGCACATCCTCCTTTTCAGATTGATGCCAACTTTGGGTAAGCTGCGTTGTTGTATTATCAATGGATGTGTTGCAAACATCAGAATAACTTATCAATGAATGTGCTTAGCCTTTGCTGGACCAAATTGCTTTAGTTTGCCTAGAACATATCATGTATTAATCATGTTCCGATTTAATGACTAGAAGCAGCCTCACCTCTCTGTTTGGTTCAACACTTTGCTTGTTGATCGTTTATTTATTTATTTATTTATTTATTGAATCTCAAAATTCTCTCTCAAAAGGTTCTAGTTTTAAATGCTCTTGATTGATACAGATAGCACCAACTTCAAAAGGACCACATATATGCATGTACATACAAGACTAATGATCAATAGATGTTATGTCTACCACTTTTGGATTCAGTTTTACAAACGCAGTTGCAGAAATGTTCATTCAGAGTACCTTGAATGATTTTTACCTGCTTCCTGCACTACCCTGAGATAAATGGATGAATGGATCTGTAAAAGGATTAAGGGCACGTGGAGGGTTGACAGTTGACATACGCTGGAAAGAAAGTGATTTCCATGAAGTTTGTCTTCGGATAAAGGATGGAAGAAGCCGACATAGACTACATTATAGAGGAACTACAGTGACAGCAAGCATATCTTCTGGCATAATTTACTTATTTGACGCACAGGTAAAGTGGGTAATGGTATGGCCTATGGGAAGGTTTTCTTTGATATATTTTTTGTTTTGAGTTTATTGAATGGCAATATCAAATATATTGGTTAGAGAAGCAAACAGTACATCTACCAAGGAACTTGGTTCTTTCGAATGTAAATGCTCTTTTACGCTATCTTTGGTTCCTGCAATTGCAAAGTAGTTTCTTATTTTGTACTTGTCATCCAATCCTCTAATTAGTACTTTTTCTATCCAATTATCCAACTATTCTGATAATTATAGTATGGTATAATACTTGAGATTGACATGTTTTTGACATGATAGTTACTTTATTTATTGAATTACTGTCAATGAGAAACATTTCATTGAACAGAGGAAAGTTAGCCAATGAGATCTTGATTTAATGGAAACAAAGATATTGCACCTCACCCCAAGGAAAGTTCCCCACAGTTCAGTGCGTCATCGTTGAAGCTATGGCTATTTGACATGATTTGCTTTGCACAATCACCCAATATGGCTTAGGATCGACAGGGAAGGCAATTTGATCTCTGTAGTTTCAGGTATGTATACAATCATATTGTATTTTGCTTCCTTCCATGCTACTTTGTCTAAAGCCAGACACATCCTCGTAGATTTTGCTACATAATTTTACATTTTGCTAATGTAAATAGGGTTATCTTCGTTAGTGTCTAGGTGTATTTATTAATAGTAGATAATGTCCCTTATGTACTTCAATTGGTTGATGAATATTTGATTTTTGTGTTGCTTTATTTGAAGTCCAAGAAAAAAAAAATGGCAAGTTCACTCATATTCATTTCAGATTCACTTTTTATGATCTTTGAAAAGTTATTGTACAAGAAGTCATTAGTATGATAAAAAATAATATCACCTATATATACTTGAACCATATGCTTGTCATATACATGTATTTTGATAAATAATATAGTATCAATCTTTCCTCTTTTAAAATCGTTTTCCCTAATACTAATAAAAATGCTTAGCCTAGCCTAGCCTAGCCTGGATTAGTCGTCTAATGGTTAAAAATATATCACTCACCTCTAAAGGTTTAAATCACTCCCCACTCCCCTTCCAGCTGAGTCCCTGAAAGTAAATCCCTCTTACAAAATTGAAGGATGATTGAAGCCACATAATTATTAGGATTTTCTAGAAAATGAGGCATACCCTCTGTTGGAAAGATGTACATCATTTTTGTTAGACTGGTTGATTAAAGAGCCCGAAGGGTATCTGGAAACCAATCCATCAACTTCCACAGAACATTCATTTACTGATAGGGATGGTTCTGTTATGGAATGGGTATGTAAGCCTCTTATATGTAATTTCCAAATTCATTGTTGTAGTCACCAAGTGCCAAAATTCGTGGATGACCCTTAACGCAAGTATTCATCTCTCTATACTTGTCCTCGGGCATTTAGGGGAAGCTTGCGAGGCTGGTTGTCAGATTCCAGATGAGAAAGCAGAGTAATTAGATCCTACGATCATATCTGCTTTGGGAATTTCAGTTGAGTTTGTAATCCCTTTTCAGCATGTTAAACTTCCAAATGATATTGGCATATTGTTGAAGTTTCCGAGTACAGCGAATAAAAAACACCCAATAAAAGATGATATCTAAATAATTATCTTCTTTTAAAATTATTAATTAATGAATAACAGTTCAAATAGGTTAGAGAAAGTGTCCCTTAGAATCCTAATCAAATATGAATTAGAAATCCTAAACTGAATTGGAAATTACTCAACAAGTAAAATTGAAATTCATAATGCCTGGCCTCTAATAAGCTATATATATACATAAAGCTTAAGATCAAAAAATTATAAATTCCTACTAATTCTTTATTTGCATTCCCTTTTCACCCACTTTTCTTCTTTTCAAGGAACAACATAAGGTTCGGATGTTTTAAGTGTTTATATTTTATTTTTAATCTTTTTATTTATATTTTCTTATCTATTTTAATTATCAATTACAATTTTATATTCAGATTTTGAAGAAATAATTAAAAGTAACATTAAAATTGTCCCAACAACTTCAAAAGGAGGTCGACAAATTAAGAGGTAATTTATTTTTCTATTATCGTATAATCTTTTTTAATCATAGTCTAAAATTTAATTTTAAATTTTTTATTTTAATTTTAAGTTTAATTAATATAATATAATTAGATTTTAATCAAGATAATTGTTCTATGTGATTATAGATCGAGTTGCTGTCATATTTATAATTATTTTTGCTAAATTGATATAATTTTCTGATTTTTTTATTAATTAATATTTTATTATCCCTTTTCTCGGTCTACATGTTTGTCGGTTAATGAGTTTATTTATAAAATTCGCTAGGCAGTTAGTTTTAGGGTGAAATAAACATGCTTAATAAATTTAAGAGATAAATTAAATTTTAATTCAAATCTTAAACCAGTAGTCCCAATTTTTCATTACTCATGCCTTGAAAATTAACTAATAAATAAAATGTAGATTCTATAAAATTTAATTTGAGGACTGAAATTATTAATTTTATTTTTCTTAATCCATAGAAAATATGTATTACAAGTACATTGTATAATTTTTAAGGGAAACAACTTTTTCTTAAAAATTTAAGATCATTATAATTTTTAAGGAACTTAATTAACGCTAGCAAGTGGGATTAACAAAACAAGTAATTGTGAGTTCAGGCTTAATTACAATGATTAGAGACAACAATTAGAGATATCTATATACGATTAGAATATTTATAAATAACTTTAGATAGATAGTACTCAAATTATTAAATAGGTTAAAATTTATTTAATACGTAAGTTTAAAGATTTAATAATCTTATCCTGAATCATTATTCTCTAATTACTTAAAAAATAAAATAAAATTATAATCCTTTTAAGATTTGAACTCCAATAAATCATGAATATTGAAATTCTTTTTCTTTTAGGATTAAGATTTATTAAATGCCTGTAAATAAACTCATATCTGTATATTTTTATACCAAATTCTCTAAGTTATTTTCTGGATGAAGGTAAGGATCTTAAACTCTCTAATTTTTCTTTAAAATTTGAACATAATTAGTAGATATTGCATATATCTCCACTGTAATGCTCTTATGTACACTATGCTCTTATTTACATGACAAACAATCAGAAGACTTCTTTTTTTTTTTCCTAATCAATGAGAAGTCATACTGATTTTTCTTTGAAATCACGAAAATTTACTGCATAAATTGATTTTTGACAATAAATTATTCAGTTAATAACTCAATGATTTTTTATCTCTCATTTTATATATAAATAAAAAATATGAAATTTCTTACAATAATTACTAGAATTCATAAATAATTAGACTTTCTTCTTATGCAATTATTATTAAATATGAACATGGTAAAACATATATTAATGGTAAATGCCGTTCAATAGAAATTAAACGGAAGGCCTTAAGATTCATAATGTTTAATTTACTACATAAATTGATTTATGTATACTATGCTCTTATTTATAGTATGAAATTAATGGTAAATACTGTTCAATAGAAATTAAACAAAAGGCCTTAAGATTCATACTGTTTAATTTAATATGCCTTTTTTTAAATTTTTTTTATTGCTTTTTTTATTATTTTGTTTAATTACATGCATCACTTTTTTTTTAATCTAACATGTAGGTGTTTTTTTGTTATGTGATTACCATCAATTTCATTCTTTATACTAACTAGTTATTTAAGTCAATAACTTTTTTTATTTTCTAATATATTAAACAGAAAAAAAATTTATCAATCATAGACATGGACAAACGCATAGAAGCAGTCGATTATATATCAGAATTGCCAGAACATATATTGCATCATATCTTGTCCTTTCTTCCTATCAAACAAATCACTCGAACCAGTGCATTATCAAAGACATGGTTTCAAGTGTGGAAAACCTCTCCGATTTTAGAATTCAATTTTTATGCACTCTTTAGCGGAAATCGAGATCGTTACTATTGTCAAGACTTTGAGATCAGGGAAAGGAACATACAAGAGTTATATAACTTTGTTGAACAAATTTTGTTAAGCCGATGCAAGCATATGGATAATTTGATAAAGTTTACACTTGTTGTGACTTTTATTTATGAGAGACCAGAAATGGTTTCCACTATGGACAAATGGATTGGCTACGCCCTGAAGAGTAATGTTAAACACCTGAAGATTCAAGTTGGTCCAAGCAACGATGATGAAACTTATAAGTACTGCGTGCCTCAAATAGTTCTCAATGCAATTTCAATACAGGTTTTAGATTTGAGCCACTGCAAGTTGCATCTGCCATTTATCGGTAACATGAAATTACCTTTCTTGAAAAAGTTGTCTCTTAGAGTTGTTTTTGCAGATGATGATGTAATTAGCAAACTTATTGCTGGGTTTCCTCTAATTGAATATATGAGTTTCATTACCTGCTATGGTATCAAGTCTCTACAGATATTTGATCTTGTTAATCTCATCCAATTCTGTGCAAAAGATATTGTTCATTTTGAGCGACTTAAGATGGAAACACCAAATCTTCACTCATTCACTCTGCAAGGTCCCACTTGGCCTTCTGTATTAAAGCTGGCTTCCTTGAAAAATTTGAAGAGCCTACATATATTTAATGCTCCCATAACTGATAAATGGTTGTATGAGCAACTGAATAAATTTCCTCACATAGAATGCTTGAGCTTGGCTGACTGCCCTATGCTGGAGAGTATTAAGATTTCTAGTTCTAGTCTTCACAAATTGCGCATAGATTCTTGTGGAAATATGGCTAAACTTCATATTGATATACGTAATCTATATGTCTTCTCTTATTACAGTGATATAATTTCATTTTCTTCAAACAATTTGACCTTACCCAAGGTTAATTTGTATATCAAATCCAATAATATGGACAATTCCTGGTATACTAGATTGATTAGATTACTTGACGAGTTCAATCAATGTTTCAAGATGGTGACTTTGGAAAGTGATACGGGTGAGGTATGTATATTAAATAATTTCTATCATTTGAATCTTTATTTACGTATACTTTGAATTAGTTCACAATTAATACACTCATGGAATTAGTATGTAAATTCTAACTGATATTTATGTGATGAATTATTCATCTTTTCAGAATTATATTATTCCTTGCGAATTGAGAAAACTCACACCACCCCCATCGCATAACATGAAAGAATTGAAACTTTCAATGAATACTAATCACCATCGTCAAATTGCAAAACTTGTGGATGCTATGCTTTGGATTTCTCCACATCTAGAAAGTCTACACATAATTAATTTCAACGTACAATCTTCTTTTAAGGTATGATATTATTTAATTTTATATATAGTAATTCCATTTAAGAATGCTGAATTGTAACAACTAAATTATAGCTTTGCAGTTAAGATAGTTATCACCATTACAAATTATTTAATTTTCTTTTTTGTTAAAATAAATGCATATGAAGTTTAAATCAAGAAAACAAAATGGAAAAATGAAGTTCTAGAATTTTGTAGCTTAGTTTAACGATATTATTTTTCTTACAGTTCTCCTATCAGAAGCAAATTTATGAAGAGTGTATTTGTTACAAGTCTACTCCCATATCCTGCTGGAAAAATTGCATAAAGCAAGTAAAAATAAAACAAAATTTTCCTGCCGTCACAAGGCGTGAAGATGAATGCTTCATGCAAGTTCGTGAACGTGAAGAAAGGAATTTTGCTTTTAGCCAAGACATCTGGGAAAAAATTAGTGATTTCTGTTAATTATGTAACTACCTGATAATCCGCAAGACGCAACGGAATTTTTTTTTCCTTATTTGAGTAATAAGTTTATTATAATATTTTTAATAAAGTCTGTTACAATTAGAATTGTGCAATTTTCAGGTTAAATTGAAAAATTGAACTGAACCAAACGAATTCGGTTTGAGGCTAAATTGCCTATCTTCGTAAGCTTTTTTTTTTTTTTCCAACTTTTTGAAGCTCAATATAATATGCTTCTGCATGCATTGCAATTTAAATTAACTGTACTAAGAATTCACAGTAGATTTACAATTCCAAGTACTAAGAATTCTCTTGGTATAAAAACTCCAATTTTATCAAGAAATCTCCATGCAGTATTTTTAACCATCTTGAAACCTAAAACAAGAGAACAATGCAACTACCATATTACGAATAGAGTAAAAAAGTTTTTACCAAAAACAACTGCACTCCTTAAGGTTTAGAAAAACTCATATCAATTCATACCACAAATAACCTTCATGAAATTAGTATTCAACATTGAAGAATTAATTAAAACAAGCCAGATTAAAGCCAAAAGACAAGCAAAACTTCAAATTCAAACCAACAAAATTCTCACAAATCAATATCAATTACCCCAATAGCTATGGATTCAATAACAGGAAATAATATCACATATGGAAATCAAGAATAACCCACAAGCACCCAATTCTTACTTGAGCTGTGAGAATTGCAGCTCAAATTTCCATATCTCCACTCATGCAATCGGCTTCTACCTTCATATCCGGCCTCACCAGAGATAATTTGTAATTTGATGCAACAACGAGGGAACTTGAAAAAATTTACCTACTTTTGGACCGCACTTAAAGACTACCGACATACCTCCATTACAAAATGAAAGATAAGGTCCAGGTAGCTCTCAACATTCATTACTTGCTGATATCGCAAGATTTGTTAGAACTCCGCCTAAGTAGTTTGCGCTTAGCCGGTCCCAAGCCCGGATAAAAGAGGAGGGTTGCGGTAGGTGACAACCAGCGTAAAAATTTCGTCACACCCTATGATATGGATTCAAATGATATAAACGTTGGGGCGTCCTCTACT
The DNA here is from genome assembly GCF_030052815.1 of Hevea brasiliensis. Classification (NCBI taxonomy): domain Eukaryota; kingdom Viridiplantae; phylum Streptophyta; class Magnoliopsida; order Malpighiales; family Euphorbiaceae; genus Hevea; species Hevea brasiliensis. Next base: position 21,843,787 of record NC_079500.1, on the reverse strand, counting down.
AACGACGCGCTACATCGAGCCGGTGTGGTGATAAATATGCAAGGGTGTAGGGCGTTCATCGAAAGCGACGCGCCATGCCGGCGCCCGGGTGTGGTGTTAAGTGAGCAAGGGTTCCCACATCATGGACGGGTGTGGGTAAAGAAGTTAGTCCATAAGACAGATAATAGAACAAATAGTGGAACAGAACACAAGATAGACATAGAAAATAATAGAAGATATCATAGAAGGAGACCAATTAGGAAGGAGCAGGATAGGAGGAGGATCAGGGTTGGTACTTGGAATGTTGGATCACTTACAGGAAAATTAATGGAGCTTGTGGATACCTTGGAAAGGAGAAGGGTGAATATTGCTTGCATTCAGGAGACTAAATGGGTAGGAGAGAAAAGTAAGGAAGTGGGTAATTCAGGGTACAAATTGTGGTTTACCGGAAAGGAGAGAAACAAGAACGGAGTGGGTATAATCATAGACAGGACATTGAAAGACGCAGTAGTAGCTGTGAAAAGAGTAGGAGATAGAATTATACTAGTAAAGCTAGTACTAGATGGAGAAACAATAAATATAGTTAGTGCTTATGCCCCACAAATAGGACTAGACAATGAGAGTAAACAAAGGTTTTGGGAAGATATGGATGATTTAATGCAAAGCATACCGAATGAAGAGAATGTTTTCATTGGTGGAGATTTGAATGGACATGTAGGAAGTGATAGGCAAGGTTATGAGAATGTTCATGGAGGTTTTGGTTTTGGCAGTCGAAATGAGGAGGGAAAAAGCATCCTGGATTTTGCTATGGCATACGACCTAATACTAGCAAATACCTACTTTATAAAAAGAGAGTCACATTTAGTGACTTTCAAAAGTGGGCAACATAGAAGCCAAATCGACTTCCTCTTAACCAGGAAGACAAATAGAGCTCTATGCAAGGATTGCAAGGTCATTCCAGGAGAGGCTTTAACAAGTCAACATAGGTTGGTGGTCTTGGATGTTAAGTTTAGGAACAATTCAAGTAAGGTCAGAAGAAATAGTGTAGCTCGAACAAAGTGGTGGGAGTTCAAAGGAGTAAAGCAAGTGAAGTTCAAAAATGAGCTTCTTGAGTCAGAAGTATGGAAGCTAGATATGGAGGCCAATGATATGTGGATACAGATGGCATCAAAGATTAGAGAAGTAGCTAGAAAAGTACTTGGGGAGTCTAAAGGACATGGACCACCCTCAAAAGAGAGATGGTGGTAGAATGAGGAAGTACAAAAGGCAGTGAAGAGAAAAAGGGAATGGTATAAGAAATTACCTAAATGTGATAATAATGAGGCATATGAACAGTACAAGATAGCAAAGAAAGAGTCAAAAAAGTAATTTAGCCAATCAAGAGCACATGCCTTTGAAAAGTTATATGAGAAACTTGGAACTAAAGAAGGGGAGAAAGATATTTATAGATTAGCAAGGAGTAGAGAAAGGAAATGTCAAGATCTCAATCAAGTTAGGTGCATTAAGGATAAAGAAGGAAAAGTGTTGGTGAAAGATGAGGACACTAAAGAAAGATGGAGAAATTATTTTAATGATCTCTTTAATAATAGTCAAAATGGAAATAGCGTGAATATAGATTATAGAACAATAGAAAAGAATGTAAATTATACTAGAAGGATTAGATCTTTAGAAGTAAAGGAAGCACTTAAGAGAATGAAAGTAGGTAAAGCCTGTGGACCCGATGAAATACCAATTGAAGTGTGGAAGTATTTGGGAGATATGGGAGTGGCATGGTTAACTAAATTATTTAATAAGATTCTAAACTCAAAGAAAATGCCTGATGAATGGAGGAAGAGTATTTTAGTACCTATTTTTAAAAATAAGGGAGACATACAGAGTTGCTTAAACTATAGGGGAATTAAACTCATGAGCCATACTATGAAGTTGTGGGAGAGAGTTGTGGAGTATCGACTACGTCATGATACTTCTATCTCTCTCAATCAATTTGACTTCATGCCTGGTCGTTCAACTATGGAAGCAATCTTTCTCATTAGAAGCTTGATGGAGAAATATAGAGATGGGAAGAAAGATCTACACATGGTTTTTATTGATTTGGAGAAGGCTTATGATAGTGTTCCAAGAGAGGTCTTATGGAATGCGTTAGAACAAAAGAGGGTATCTATTAGGTATATACAAGTATTGAAAGATATGTATGAAGGAGCAACTACTATTGTGCGCACAGTGGGAGGGGACACAAGAGATTTTCCGATCTCAATTGGATTACACCAAGGATCAGCCATAAGCCCTTACCTTTTTACATTAGTTTTAGATGAACTGACGAAACATATACAAGAGAGTATTCCTTGGTGCATGATGTTTGCGGATGATATTGTTCTGATAGATGAGACACGAGAAGGAGTCAATAGGAAGCTAGAACTTTGGAGAAGTACTCTAGAGTCAAAGGGTTTTAAGTTAAGTAGAACGAAGACAGAATACATGCATTGCAAGTTCGGTGAAGGCCAAGCGGTGATAGGGAAGGAGTTAGTTTGAATGGAGTGGTACTGTCCCAAAGTAATCACTTTAAATATCTAGGCTCAGTCCTTCAAGTAGATGGGGGATGTGAGGAGGATGTTAGTCATAGGATTAAAGCCGGATGGTTGAAGTGGAGACGTGCCACGGGAGTTTTATGTGATCGTAAGATTCCCAATAAATTAAAGGAAAAATTTTACCGTACAGCCATACGACCGGCTATGCTATATGGTAGTGAGTGTTGGACACTGAAAAAGTCGTATGCATCTAAGATAAGAGTTGCAGAGATGAGAATGTTAAGGTGGATGAGTGGCCATACTAGACTAGATAAAGTCCGTAATGAAAGTATTAGAGAAAAGGTAGGAGTGGTGCCAATTGAAGATAAGTTGAGAGAAGGGAGATTGAGGTGGTTTGGTCATGTGAAGCGTAGACATACGGAGGCTCCAGTTAGACAAGTAGAGCACATTAGGCTAGAGGATAGAAAGAAAAAAAGGGGTAGACCTAAATTGACTTGGAGGAGAGTAGTACAGCATGACTTAGAAGCATTACACATTTCTGAGGATTTAACCCAAAATCGTTCAGAGTGGAAAAAGCGAATCCATATAGCCGACCCCAAATTTTTGGGATAAAGGCTTAGTTGAGTTGAGTTGAGTTGTATCGCAAGATTTGTTAGCTAAAATCTCTGGTATCTTGGTGCCAGAATTTTTACTCCAGTATCACCAAGACTTGGATTTCAGTCTGCTCTTCTTCGATTTTCTTTCTCATGTTGATTGTATTCTTGAGAATACTGACCTTATGGTTCATTAGAGTGACCCCAGAAGGGGAACCTATTAAGGATATTTACATTCATTTCCTAGTTGTAGTTGTTTTAGATTTGGCATCATTGGGTGATAATATGGATTGGAATATCTTTGGGGTCCTTTTCTTTTTGGCTTGTTAATCCCAGCAAGGTCTCCATTAGCAACAACCTTAACATCTAAGCTTGATACCGTTGTCTATGGCTTGCTCATTCCCCTGCTGTCTAGTTTCTGTGCCTCCAAATTTAATTTATGGGTATTAGTAGACCATTTTGAAGATGCTCTCAATTTTCAAATGGCCTTAATAGGGTACATAATAAAGTTGGCAGCAACTTATCTCATGGTACTCTCTATCAACATGCCTTTCAGAGAAGCTGCTGCTCTTACTCTAAAATTTTTGAATGTTAAAGGCACAAAGGAGATGGGAACATTTTTGAGCTACACTATTCTTGAGGTACTTATATGCATCAAACTAATCAATCTCACCATTCTATTTTATATTGAGAAATAACTAGTAATGTGTTACGTATCAGAGGAGGACGTATAGAAAGAAATAGTGAGTAGTTAGAAACGTTGGGAGTTAGTTTACAGAGTTAGCTTGGAAGTATGTTTGGCGGGAATTAAGAGAGAGGTAGTTACTAAAGTTGCTGAGCTGTAAAGTTGTTGAGCTGTGTAACTACTCTTAGTAATAGGTTGTTACTAAGCTGCTATATAAAGCTCAATAGCTATTCTTGTATTTCATTTTGGAACAATAATCAAGAAATACAACTCTTTATTCTTCTCTTCTTTCTATCTCTCCTCCTAATATTCTTCTCTTCTTCTCTAAATCTTCTATAATTCTTTGTTAGAGACTCTTACCCTAACATAATGTTAGTCGCGGGCAATGCAATTGCTGCTAGAACTTCTCATTGCAAAATTATTGAATGCCTCTGGTTCATTGCCTGTACCTATACTGATATTCATGTTGGACTCAAAGATTAATTCCTAGTGTACTTATGTGTATATATATAAACAAGTGAACTCACTCTTTCTTATTTGTCTCCTTTTCTCCTTGCAGTTAAAGGATCTGGACAGTACTAATGGGATTTTTTTTTTTGATATTTCTATTGACAACATATGCACCACCCCTAATAAAGTTGCTCTATGATCCTCATAAGCATTACATAGGCTATAAGAAAAAATGCATACAGTATGCTCAATGTAATGAGAGGCTCGAGATCCTAGTCTGTGCACATAAACAAGAGGATGCCATGGCAGCAATCAAGTTGCTTGAACTTTCGAATCCTACAAAGCACAGTCCCCATTTCATTTTTGTACTTTGCTTGCAAGAACTTGTTGGCAGTTACACTCCTTTAATCAACCACTAACTAGGCCAAAAAAGCAGTGATTCTGAAGCATCCTGATCACAACCAATCATTGATGTTTTCAAGTATTTGTAAGTTCTCCCTATTCTACTAAAAATTTGACAACTTGTCCCATCTTAAAATAAATAAATAAATAAAACAATTTATATACATAGCACATGGTAAATTAAGAGATTGCATGTATTGTGTCTTCTTGTTGTCTTTCTCAATCAAGTATGTCTAAAATCATCTTCCAATTGAAGGGAATATCATACCCTCTGAGAGCAAGCAATAAACTCAAACAGTTTACCAGCTAAAATAGCTTCCAAATTGACTAAAATCATAACAATAGATGACAAGCTTTTCGCAGAGCCAGAGCTATGATGGTAACCTCATATCTATAATAAAATTAGGATTGTTTAAACTGTCTATCCACCAAAATCGCATGAAATTCTTCTTTGACTATTCCAATTCCATGAGTATCACTTGAATCAACAACGTAAATTACAGCTTGAGTATTTGGAAAATAATATGGTCATAAATAAACAAGCAAATACAGAGCAAGCAATTAAGGGGGATGACCACACAATAAAAGCAGCCAACATGAGAACCCCTAGAAGAAATAGAGTTTGTGGAGCAGAAGCACTTTGTGGAATTAGACAGTCTGGAAGATTCACAAATATAGTTTTAGAAGCAGATTTGACAAGAAAATGGAGTTTTACAAATAGGTTGTCCAAATTTCACTAAAAGTTAAAGAATTACCATTTGCACCACAAAAGCAAAAACACCCACCAAACCATTAATTCCGACAAAAGGCAACTAAAATACTTAATTCTTTGATATTTTAAAGCATTAGTAAAAGTCAAAACTTGAAATTTTTCCGTTCAGAGTACAAATTCCCATCATATATTCATTTTTAAGACCCAATTTTGCATCAAAAATTATTAAAGCAATAATACATTTACCGTCCTAACTATCGAAATTGAGGAATTGAGAATGTGTGGGATGGCTCACCACTGTTCACGCGCATACCAGATTATTGTTTTTAGATCTCCTTCCCTATCGACTTTTGGCTGAATTACGTGCTGACGAAGAAGGGCGGTGTGACAAGGTGTTGCCCGTTTCGGAGACCCCGTGGTTAGAGGAGACAGCACTGGCATCTCTCAATTCCTCACTCAAATCGCGATTATAGGGTGGGGAAATCAAGAATCCATTAGGATTTTGAGAAAAGAAGAATATGGCAAGAGCCGACGACTTCACGACGGCCGGACAGAGTGAGAAGTTTCAGTCCAGAAAGGCACTCTGTTCCAGGGAGAGTTGTTTTTGGATTGAAAAAAAAAAAAAAAAAAGAAAGAATCGAATTATTTTAATAATTTTTAAATTAATTTACTTTTATAAAAGAATTTATGAATTATATTTATATATAAATTATTTAATTTTATTGATTAATAGTTATAAATTGAAATTAAAATTAAATTAAATAATTTAAAAATTAAATTTAAATTAAAAAAATTTTATCAAATCTTAAAAATTAATAAGTTCAAATTAAATTCAATTAAGATAAAGTGATTTAATTTAATTTATTTTTTATTTATTTTAATTTAATTTTAAAATGTAATAATTTTTAATAATGTAATTTTAATAATTTAATTATGTTTGATTTAAGTAAATCGAATGCTCAGACTTAATTTATTTTTTTATTTTTAAAGTTCTAATTATTTATATATTTTATTATTTTGTGAAATATTATGTAATGATTTTCTTTTATAACTTCACTGAATTTATATAAATTGAATATTAATGCTACAATGCTTAAGAATAATTTTAAATTTAATAAGTTAAAAATAAAAGATTCAAGTCAGTCGTGATATATATTAAATACTAAATAAAATTAATATTATAGAGAATCATGTGAAAAGGAAAAATTAGCAATACATACTTAAATTCATAGTAAATAATTTATCATATTCCTACCAGCTAATACATATATCTCATTACATATTATTTATCTTATATGGTGATGCAACTCCTAATTACGAACCACTTCAAATTTGGATTCCAAGTCGAAAATTTTCATGTTACTCCCTATTTGGAAAACTCTACGACAAAAGTTAAATTCGTAATCTTCGCCGTCAACCAATTTTCAAAAAAACACACACAAAAAAAATTAATATTATAAAAATAAAAATATAAAAATATAAATTATTTTTTTATTCAATAAATAATATAAATACTTACGGATGTTGCTCTCCAGATTTCACTAAAAATGAAATCTTGGGGTTCAAATCCTTTGTAATTAAAATGTATAAGCATAGTATAATTTTCATTATTATTTTCAATCGGCTGACTATGTCCAGTAATAATAGATACTGATCCTTGATTTCTGCAATCTTTACACTAAATAATATATTCTAATCAGTTAAAATAACATATCAATTAAAACTTGGTGATGTATTTTAAACTCAAATATCATATTGTTCAACACTACACTCAAATTTAAAAATATTGCTATAATTTCAATCAATTTATTTTAATAATTTTATATCAACTTAAACATATTTAACAATTTAGAAATATATATATATATATATATATATATATATATATATATATATTACCTTTTACTTCATTGTTTGGTGGGTGGAATATATAAAAATTTCTTTTTGGCTTATTACCTGACAGTGAATACATTTCAACTGTAATACAAAATATATTATAAATATTATAAATAAAATTAAATAAAAAATAAAATATTTACATAAATAAAATTAATTTTTTGACCTTGAAAAGATATGATAAACCATTATTAGGACCTCCGGCAGATTGTAAATTCTTAAGATTATCGAGTTTAACTTTAACCTTAAGAGCAAATATTACCATGAATAATAATTAATAGTATTATTTGAAAAATGGTTAACGATTTTGTATATTCAAATGAACAAATCTCTTGTTTTTATAAGCCATTAACTTAAAAAATGAAAATTTCATTCAAGCTTAAAAAGGATGAAATTATTGGTAAAATATACCAACAAGTATGAGTAAATTCACCTAAAATGCATTATTATGCGTTAAGTTAATATTCTTTAGGAGCACACATGTAAATTTCTGTTCGCAGGCATTAGTATATATTTGAAAGCAATGCATATACCAATTCATTTTAAAAGGAGGTGGACCCAGAAAAAGAATCAAGAAGTCATTGGTTAACAGAGTTCTTGAGTCTTTTACCATATGCCTTGAAATTTAGAGTTGGCTAATAAATAAATAAAACATAGATTTTATAAAATTTAATTTGATGATCGAAATTACTAATTTTAATTTTCTTTTAATTCATAAAAATCTTTATTAAAAGGATATTACATAATTATTTTAAATAAAAAATATTTTTTAAATTTTAACAAATATTAAAATAAAGTAACAAGTAAAAAAATATGTATGTTTATAAATACAATTATTGGATTATGCAATATTATATAAATACAATATAAAAAATAAAAGAAATATATTTGAAAGTTCTACATAATGATTTCTCATGCATAAAAGTTAGAGACTATATAATTCGAGATGTTAGAATTTATATAATACGGCTTTTGTGAGTGTCAAATTTAATAATATTTTTTTGAATCACTCATTAAAAACAATAAATTTATATCTCTCTCTATATATACTACTTTTGAATTTTATAAAAATTAAGTTTGCATGTATATGCTATAAAAAATCTAATAATTAGGCTTTATTAGAATTGGTCGCCGATAAAAATTTTATTACTTATTAAGTAAAAATTGTGAGGGGCATAACCTTACAGGTGCAATTTTATAATTTATCTTTAAATTATTTTTAAGTAAATTAATTTTTATTGGGCAATGTTATTGGCCCAATTTAAATATTTTGAAATTATTGGACCAATAAAAAATATCAAATAATGACCATTATAACAAAAAAAAATTTTTATAACAAAAAATATGACCTGTACTTCATTGTTTGGTGGATAGAGTATATACAAACTTCTTTTTTACTTATTGCCTGGCAGGCAGTGAGTACATTTTAACTGTAATATAAAAAATATTAAAAATATTATAAATAAAATAAAAATAAATAAAATATTAGATTTTTTAAAAAGTGGCCCAATTAAAATATGGGGTTGACTAATTTAACTAATCTGACAGATATCAATAATTAACTATAATATTGGCCAATAATTTAAATTTAGGTCTAAATATTATAATCACTAGACTAGATTGGCCATGCACAAACTAATAATATTATTACTTGATATTTTTATTGGCCCAATAAAGAAAAAATATTGAAAATTTTTATGGGTAAAAAGTATGTTAGGTCAATCTTTTAAATTGATAGTCGGGCTTAGTTATAATAGGCAAATTGTGACGATTATAACATTTAAATATATAGCGATAATAAAATATATGTAACCCATACTTAATATGGGGCTATTTAGGATACTAAACAATAATCTTACTTAAAATAAATTTAGTAAACTAGACAACCCGATAATAGTTTAATTGTCAAAATAGACCAAACCTTTATTGGCCCATAAAATTAATAAGTTCATATTTTAATTTTATTAGGTCCAATCTAATGTGGGTTAATAAAAACTAATCTTTTAAAATTAAAATATGGAGTCATTAATTTTTTAAATTGTAAGTACTTGTCAATATAAATTCTCTTTATATGGACAAATATATTCAACATACCTACAACTTATTTTTATTTTTAAATTTAAATGTAGTTAAAATTTTACTTGGTAAAATCAGGATACAAGCTCATTGCCCATAATGTTGGTCTTCATACTAGGGGAACTAATTTTAATGGCTGGAAAAAATTGCGGAGGCTTCAAGTCCCCCTAAAGTGAAGAATTTTTTATGGAGGGCGTGTGACAACATCCTTCCAATAGTAGAAAGGTTAGCGCAATGTGGTGTCATTATGCATGGGTCTTGCTTGAGTTGTGGCAATATTGAAGATTCAACTCATACCTTGATTTATTGTCTGAAGTTGTAGAGTGTTGGAATTTGATGAATATTCAAGTTGCCCCATGTTAGATGAGTTTAGTAGATTTTTTTCACCATTTATTTGAAACTCAAGGGTCAGATTCTTTTAGCCAAGTTGAGTGTTGTTGCTTGGAGCATTTGGTCTTCAAGGAATTTGTTGTTGTGGCAGCAGCAGTATGTGGCCTCTTTGGAGATTGTTTCATTTGCTCTTAAGGCTCTTGCATGATTAGGAGCCATCAAAAAATTGAAGGGAGGCTCTTTCAATTGCTTCCCCTAAGTTGGTTTTAGTGAATCATTGGACTAAGCCTGTGGAGGAAAGGGTCAAATGCAACGTTGATGCTGCAATTTTCTCAGAAGAGAGTAGAATGCGGTTTGGTGCTTTTCTAAGAAACAATTCAGGAGGGTTTGTTGCTGCTATTAGTGGCTATTAGGCAGGCTGTTGTACTGTGTATGTTGCAGAGACATTAAGTCTTCACTATGCTCTGTCTTGGTTACTAGATCATGGGATTGATGATGTGGATTTTGAGCTTGATTCACAGCTTGTTGTCTTTGCTATGGAATCTTCTGAAGAGAATCAAATCAAGTTCAATAGTGTTATCATGGACTGCAAGTTTCTTTTTCAGCAAAGAAGTAATTTCTCTATAAGCTGGATTAGTAAGCTAATCAATAGAGCAGCTCATGCTATTACTCGAGATGCCTTATGTTTTTATAGCCATTTGCTTTGTATTAAACTCCAAGCTCATGCATTGCAAGATTGTTTTGAATAAAATTGATTCTTCCAAAAAAAGAATAAAATAAAATATGTAGCATATATATTAACTTATGAATTATTTTGATAAAATTTAAAATATATACTAAAAGTGAGAAAAATAAGCAAAATTAAGAGAATAAAAAATCATTAGAGTTAAATATATTTATTTTAACTTTAAACAAGAAGTTCATTTTATTATTTTAAAATATCATGTCATGTAATTTTGTAATTTGACATATTTGCTTTTGCATTATGGATGTCTTAGTTTCGATTCTTATAAAGAAAAATTAAAATTTAATCCATATTTAATTAATAGAATTTATAGATCCACACCAGCTAAATATATTTGTAGTTTCAAAATTTAAATTCATCATTATTGAAATGGAAAATTAGTATTTAGTCATTATATTTTAATAAAATTAATTATTTAATGCCTCTATTTAAAAAAAATGCTATTTAATTCTTACTTCTTAGTATATGAACTATTTATTCACTGTTTTATTTTAAAATATTTTTTTTGTTTATATTATTCAAATTAAATGGTTAACAAATTTAAAATTATAAGAACTAAATAATTATACTATTAAAATTATAAAGATTAAATAATTGATATATTCAAAATTACGAGAATTAAATAATTGTATTATTCAAATTATAAAAATTGAAGAGTTAAGTTAGAAAGAATTTAGTTTAAAAATAAAGGGGTGGACTAAAAAATTCATTTTTTAAAAAATAATTTAAAAAATAAATAAATATAAAAACTAAATAGTAAGAAAACAATCTATTACAAAAAAAAAAAAGTATGTAAACAATCTGGCATATATGATTAAAATTATGCTACCAGGCCAGATAAACAGAAAAATCCATGAGGCCGAAAGCAACCATCCAAAATTAATCACAAGGTTCAACATCAAAAATACTTTCATAAGGGAGCTGGATGGCATTGGATATTGCCCACAATTCTTGTAATTTGAGCCATCTACCGTGGGTTTAACTTCATTGGCCTGAATAAATGAGTAGAGTAACCATCAAGATGGGTTTAATTAATATATTAATGGCAATACAAAATTTAATTAAAAAGCCTTTGTTTGGCTTTGCAAGACATAATTCAATTAAGAAACAATAGCCCCAAGAGTGTCCTTTTCAAAAATTTCCTTGGGGACATAATCCTAAGAAACATGCTCAAATTCACTCAATAATAGGTAATTATTACTCGAGGTTACGAGTTAATTTATAAAAGCCATTCCACCTTAATTTTTCTTTTAAATTTATTTAATTTTAATTTAAATGTCAATAAAGTTTCCATAACTAAATATTATCTATTCTTAAATTATAATCTAAAATTCATGTTATCAGTAAATTAAAGATTTACATATTATTGCAAATAAAAAATTATTTCTCTTTACTCACATGTCTCTTTATTTCATATTTTCTAATTAAAATTTAACAAATTTCAAATATTTAAATTAACAACGACAATATATATAATTTAATTATTTTAATATTTTTAATAATTTTGAGATTTAATTTTTAAAGTTTTAAATTAATTTTTTTTTACTATTAAATTTAGTGTATTTAGTGTAACTATTTATTTGTAATTTGAAGGAATAAATTGAAATAAATGATGGTACTCTATTGAAATTATAATTATTAAATAATATTACATTAAATACATTCCAATCCAATAATAAAAAAAATTTAAATTTAAAACTTTTAAAATAAATCTCAAAATGCATTAAAAATATTAAAATAATCAAATTAGTAAATTATGTATTTCTTAAATTTCTACAATTATATATATATATATATATATATATATATATATATATATATATATATATATATATGAACAAATGAGAATGAGAGCTCAAACTTTGAATGAATTAAAATAATTTTAAAATTATTGTTATAAAATTACTTCTTAATAATAATAATAAAGAAGTAACACAAAATCTAACGGATTTACTTAACTAAATATTAATTTAGTATAATTTACATTAAAATAGAATTATAATTAAATGTATTCATTGGAAACCGAATTCAAATAATATTAGAATTCACAATTAAATTTAACAAAAATGCTACACGACTCAAATTAAGCTAGCTCAAAATGGCATATTGGTAATTAAATTGAAATTTATTACCATTTTACCCTTTTAAGATATAAGCCATTTAGGGTGACTTGTGAGCCATTTAGCTCATTTATAAGCCATTTAGCTCATTTATAAGCCACTTAACTATAAAGTCTGTTCATTTAATATCTACTTACCAAACAACATTTTTCAATGTGAAATTAATACATTTGCAGCTGTTGGAACTCTAAAAATTGAAAGCTTCCATGAAAACTCTTTATGACTATAACCTACTTCATGTCTTATGGAGATGAATAACCTTCATTCTTCCATTCATCTAACGTTCATATCCTACTGTACTCTCAAAATATGAGGGTCACAAGCAATAGAAGAAAAGAAAAATTTTATGTTGTCTTCCATGGTCTTCAACCTGGGATTTACACCTCATGGCAAGAATGCGCCCCACATGTTATTGGTGTAAGCAGGAGCTTGTACAAATCATATGACACAATGGAGGAGGCCTTGCATGCATTCAATCATGCTAACAATCTGCCTATGAATTCATATCGTGGTGGTGATGGAATGTCTCTTGTTGCTTCATCTGGAATCTCAACAACTTTGGGTAATGAAGAGCCATGTCAACAATATCTTTCGACAATCAATATGGAGTCAAAGAAATCCTTAATGTTTGGAAAGGAAGACCCACGTGAAGAATCTCCTTCAATAAGTAATCTGCAGTTAAGAAATATGGAGTCCAAAAAATTGGATTATAGTGCTTTTTTCTAAGGATTTGTTCTTTGGGATCATTTTGGGGGTTTTATTCGGATGTTACTTGATGTAGTTTATAGTGACTGGAAAAAAATGAAGTGATTACCCTTTTGATGTGTTATCTTAAAGCCTAATGTATATATTAGTAGATTTAAATTATGAAATTGTTTTGGTGGATTAAAGATTTTGTCATGATATTTTTCTCATTTTCTAGAAATATTTAATTGTGGTATGACTTCCTTAAATTTAAAATATCTGCAAAAATTTTGCAAATTGTGTTTCTTTATTTTTTTTTACAATCAAAATGATTTGAATTACAATGCCAAAGAAGCATAGGAGATTATAAGACAATTCAAAATTGCTTGCATAAAATGAAGCAAGTTACAAGGAAAACAATTGTAAAAAAAAATATAATAGCCACGTTTGAAGGATCACCTTACTAATCTTTCTTGTTGAATCATGGAGGGCTATAGCTTTTAGATTTTAAGGTCTTAGTTTTATATTTACATATAACATTTAGAGTTTCAAATCTTTATCTTTATAAAACATAATAATTTTTCATGTTTGAGCAAAATAAGACATTATTTAACACAACATGGAACATAGCTCTTCATTAACAAAAAAGTGAACACAAAAATAACACAAATGAAACATGATAATAGAGAAACATGACAAGGGAATAAGATAAACAAGATAACAAGCTAATTTTTGAAACATAACCATAGATAACAAAACATATCCACGAAACATAGAATTAGAAAACAAATCCTTTCCATAGCTTCACACAAGACGCCAACCTGACACATTCTTCATTCAGCATGAGGTAATGACTCAACACCGGGTAATGACATGAGCAGATGCTGAGGTATCAGAGATGACAATAACATTGTTGTCATTGTTTGTTGCATTTCCATTTGTTTGAGGCAACTGAAGGAAGATATCATAAGACTTCAAGAGTGGTGGCTCATCCAATAAGGTAGCAGTGATGTATTCCTTACCCAGATAAAGAACCAATCTTTTCAGTAGCTGATTCACTTCAGTTTTTAGCTCTTCCAACTGTTGCTTAGTGCTATTGTACATTGTTTCCAGCGTTGCCGGAGATGCAGGCAAGTTAATGGACCTCCTAATCCTTCTCTGTGGTGTTGTATCCATGGGAAAGAATTGAGCTAATGAATGTAATTAGATTGATACCACTAAACTCAGTTAATCTCCATATATATATGTTGAACGTGGAGACTTTTACACTGGGAATGAATGTTTCATTGTTTAACGTGAGACTTAATAAGACATGTTGGTGGCTGGAGTAAAGTAGCTCTCATATAGGGTTCTTAGCTTAGTTTAACGTGCATGCATAATAGACATGCAATGGACATTCATTTTGGTGGATATACTGATTCTATTTTAATGATTATGCTTATGAGAAACAGATCACGAAAATTTATTTTGTTGATTGTGTTGGCTTATTCATTCTATGGTTATGAGATTGTTTTATCTATTTTTTGTCCAGTGTCCTTAGGTTGTTTATCATCCACTTGTTTGCTTTTCTCATCCTGTCAGCTTGTTGGTGTGTACTTGCTTCTTCTAATTTGGTCGAGTCTCTGTTATTATTGGTTGCATTTGGTGTGCTTTATTGGGTTGTTTTAAAATTATGGTGGTTTACCTTGTTATGGTTGCTGTTTTATGTGCCTTTTATGCTAGGCTTTAGTTCAATATTCTTCTACAATCTTTGCTTCAGGAGATATTTAACACCACTTTCAAATTAGATAAAGAAATGCTGATAAAATGCCCGATAAGCAGATGGTGCTCTTAGTGCTTTATAGCAAACAAGTAGAAAAATTATAGTTTTTCAATTATTATGCTTTACTAACATAAGCAATGGATTATCTGGTTATAAAAGAAAAGGAAGAACATTAAAAGTGACAACAATGGTTATTTATAATGTTTGACATTGACATTAAAAAACAAAGGAAAACAGAGCATATTGTCTTATGAAAGATAGTTTAAAAACCCATCACATCCAACTAAAATAACCCTATTGTCCCTTAGCCAAACAAAGAAAACACACAAGGCCGAAATAAGGGGCTTTTGACCAAAAATGTGTAATTGAAAACAAAATTATACCAAAAAAAAGGTGCGTTCGAAGATAATTACCAAAAAGGGGTGAGTTACGCTGAGCTGGACGAGATGAGTGCGGGACGCTAATTATAATAGCGTTTTTAAGGTTCGGATGCTATTTATAATAGTGTCCGCATCAAAATTTTTAAAGGAAAGCTAGACGCTAACTTTCCTTTAAATAATAAAAAATAAATTAAAAAAAATTAAAGGTTGGACGCTACCTATAGTAGCGTCCAACCTTTTTTTAAAATTTTTAATTATTTTATTTTATATTTTAAATAAAATATAAATATTATTTTAATAAATAAAATTATAATATATAATATTATATATTATAATATTTTTATTATAAATATTATTTTTTAATTTAAAATTAAATTAAAATTTAATAAAATAAAAAATTAAAATTAAAAAAAATAAATAATTAAAAATATTTAAGAAAAGTTGGAGTAGCGTCCAAATTTTCTTTAAATTTTTAATTATTTTATTTTATATTTTAAATAAATTAAAAATATTATTTTAATAAATAAAGATATAATAATTAATACTATCTGCTCTGTTGGAATTGAGAAACCGTAGAATGATAATAGGGAGAGAGTAGAGATAAAAGATGAGTTATGGTGGTTCTATCTCCAAAAGCAAGGGAATTGCGTTATTCAATCCGATTAATATCTTTGATTTAATGCTATGGGAAATATGCAAATATAGACATATTATACACTATAAGTTATGACATATAATATGTTTGTTATAAGATAAGAGATATTGATTTTTAATGATAAGTTATACTATAAGTTATATTTATTTTTTTTAACTTGAAATATGATATAAATTTGATATATATTAATTTGAGTGAAGTAAATAGCATTTCAAAAATGAAATTAAATATTATAACAATAAATATTGATATTAAAGTAATTATCATATTAAAATTGGTTTGAAATTTAATAGTGGTGGTGGAGTGATAATGATGGAGGTGCTAGATTAGTGTGGGTAGGGTGACGGTTAAACTAGTTATATTTATATTTTTTCAATATATAAAATATTGAAATATGATATAAATTTCAATATATAAATTATATATATCAATTTAAGAATATATATTAAATTATTTAATAGTGGTAGAGGAGTGATAGCGGCGGTGGTGGAGTGGTGTTGTTGAAGTAGTGGTGGTAGTGTGATAGTGGCAGCAACGGAGGTGGTGGTGGTGGTGATAGGGTATTGGTAGTGGTGGTGGTGATAGAGTGGTAGTAATGGTGCAGTGATAGTTGTGGTGTGATAGTGGTGGTGGTGGTGGTGGTGGTGGTAGTGGTGGAGTGATGGTGGTAGTGGTGGTGATGGTGGTGGTAGAGCGATAGTGGCGGTGGCGGTGGCGATGGTGGAGTGATAGTGGTGGTGGTAGAGTGGTAGTGGTGGTGGAGTGATAGTGGTGGTATAATGATAATGGTGGTGGTGATGGAGTGGTGGTGGGTGGTGGTGGTAGTGTGATAGTGGTGGCAACAGAGGTGGTGGTGGTGATGGAGTGGTGGTATAGTGATAGTAGTAGTGGTGGTGGTAGTAGTAGAGTGATGGTGGTGGTAGTAGTAAAGTGATAGTGGTGGTAGTAGTGGTAGAGTGGTGGTGGTGGTGGTGGTGGTGGTCGAGTGATAGTGGTGGTGGTGGCAGTGGTGGAGTGATAGTGGTGGTGGTGGTGGTAGTGTGATAGTGGTGGCAACAGAGGTGGTGGTGGTGGTGGTGGTGGTGATGGAGTGGTGGTAGAGTGATAGTAGTAGTGGTGGTGGCAGTGGTGGAGTGATAGTGGTGGTGGTGGTGGTGGTGGTAGAGTGGTAGTGGTGGAGTGATAGTGGTGGTGTTGGCGGTGGTGGTAGAGTGATAGTGGTAGTGGTGGTGGTGGTGGTGGCACCACCACCACAACCCTCCCCCTCCCCCAAAGACTACCCCCACCACTCCACCACCACCATCACCCTATCACTACCACCTCTACCAATACCACCACCACCAATACCCTATCACCACCCCTACTACTCCATCGCCACCACCACCCCCACCACTCCACCACCACTGCCACCACTATTACACCACCACCACCACCACTCCAACATCACCACTTCATCAGCACCACCACCACCATTACACCACTGCAATCAATTTTAATATCAATTTTAATATTCTATTTATTTTAGTTAAATTTATATTTCAATTTTATATAATATAACTTTACTTAAAATAGTATAACATAGCATATTATATAACTTATAGCATATAACTCCAACACCACCACCACTTCCACTATCACTCCACTACCACCAGCACCACCACCACAACCCCCACCACTCCACCACCACCATCACCCTATCACTACCACCTCCACCAACACCACCACCACCAACACCCTATCACCACCCCTACTACTCCATCACCACCACTACCCCCACCACTCCACCACCACTGCCACCGCTATTACACCACCACCACCACCACCACCACCACCACCACTCCAACATCACCACTCCACCAGCACCACCACCACCCCTACCACCACCACCATTACACCACTGCTATCAATTTTAATATTCTATTTATTTTACTTAAATTTATATTTCAATTTTATATAATATAACTTTACTTAAAATAGTATAACATAGCATATTATATAACTTATAGCATATAACTCTAACACCACCACCACCACTACCACCATCACACCATCACCACCACCACTACTATACTTTAATATATAGACTTATTATTATAAAAATTAATATAAAATTTAATATGGTAATTACTTTACTTAACTTTAAATTTCAAATTTATATAAAAGTAATTTTGTTACAAACATAATATTAACATTTAATTAAAAAATGACATAATTAAATGCATAATTGGGCGGAGCATTCGAATTTATGTGTATTGGTTCGATCTGAATTGAACACAAGTTTTTTTTTTTCTTCAGAAACCAAACCGACCCATATTGATTCAAAAAAAAATTGCCCTTAACGCCA
Organism: Hevea brasiliensis; assembly: GCF_030052815.1. Lineage (NCBI taxonomy): Eukaryota > Viridiplantae > Streptophyta > Magnoliopsida > Malpighiales > Euphorbiaceae > Hevea > Hevea brasiliensis. Next base: position 21,825,449 of record NC_079500.1, on the reverse strand, counting down.
ACATTTACTTAGTGTGGAGCCATTCATATTCAACAAGAAGGGGTTATTAATTCCATTATATATTTCCAATAACAATGTTGGACATATCTGTTTGACCAATAAAGATCTTTGAGCCGTCAAAAGTAATTGCATCTCCAATTTTCAATGGCATGCTTGATGCATGCATTTTATATCATCATTTAGGAGTAATTTTTGCACATAATTTACCCTTATTCATAGCTATTATTTTAGATATTAGTATATATTTAGTCAATTTTGCAATTTTCACTTTTCTTAGTTTAATTTTTGGAATTTATTTGTTTTGTAGGTTAAATTTGGAGAAATTTGATGTATTTTGATCAGAGTAGCCATTTGGAGGAGATTAAAATCGAATTGCAAAAATTTTGAAGTTGAGTAAAAAAATGGCCGAGAGCGACACAACCTGCAGCACAACCGAATTAGCTTATGTCGCAGGTTGTGTCGATCGTCAGATATTCACGCCGAGAGCGACACAACCCGCGACACAACTGACTCAGCTTATGTCGTTTTTACTGGAAAATTGTTGACGTGGCATTTCCGTTACTCCAGCCTTTTTACCTCACTTTCTCTGGATCCTTCCCCCTTTTACCCATTCTAGAACAGTCCCCTTGCCTATATAAAGTGCCCTTTATCACTTTCTTTCCATATAGAGAGCAAGGGAGTCATTTTTAGAAAGATAGAAAGAGGGAAAAGGAGGAGCACTTTCTGCATCTTCTTCCAGCAGCAGCAAGGATCAAGTTTCTGCACTTTTCTGCAGAGATCCTGCTGCAAATCTGCTGGGTTTTTCTACCCCTTTAAGCTTACATTTCCATTATTTCTTCATTTCTTCATTTGGGTTTATTTTTAAACAATGATTTGTGAGTAGTTGATTGAGATTCTAGAGATGGGTTTGTAAATATTGATTTGTTTTGTGGTTTTGAACTGATTTAGCCATTTAAATGAAGATTGTTATATTTTGATTTATTGCTTGTGTGCTTATTTCCATGCTTGATGAATGGGCCCTCATTAAGTTAAGTTTTAATCCTTAATAGATGGACTGAAAAGTGAATATTGGGGATGGATAATCTTGCAATAAACTTTATTTTCTTGGTGTTAGAAATAAGCTAAGAAGATTAAGGAACTTTCAAAAATCAATTAGAGCATTAATTGGGTTTTGTTAGATTTGAAATACCGTGAAAACAGGGTTTGATTTAATGAAAACCAATTTTGAGATGCTTGAAAAAGGTTTCAAAAATTTAAGAATTGATTTCCCTCAAAATTGCAATTCTCATGTGTTTGGCTAAATTAGGGAAAAATCACAAGCAAACAATATTGAAAATCCAATCTCTAGAATCAATTTATTTTTCATTGAAATTAGATATAAATTCTCCAAACCTCATAAATAGCAATTTCAATTTAAATCCAATTTAAATTTAATTCCAATTTAAATCCAATATCTAGAATTACTTTATTTTTTTAGATTTAATTCTTCTTAATTTCATAAATAGAAATTCCAAATTAATTTTTGGTAATCTAGTTTAATTAATTTTAGTTAATTGATTGATCTAGTTTTAATTTCTCAAATACCAATTTTAATTCCAAATTTCATTTTACATCTTTAATTTTTGTCTTAATTTTAATTTTTAGATTTTATTTTTAATATCTTTTAATTTTTGTCATTCTAATTAGCTTATACTTTTATTCCCAATTTAAGCACAATTCCCTGTGGGATCGATATCATTTTTTTAAAACTATACTACTGTGACCCGTGCACTTGCGGACACACCGTATCAAGTTTTTGGCGCCGTTGCCGGGGAATTGTTTGTTTTAAGTTGGATTTTAATTGTTTTAAGCTAATTAGAATTTTTATTTTCTTTTATTTTTACTATTGTTCCTTGTGTTTTTCAGGTACTTTTCTTGTTTATGAGACGATCGAAAAGCACAAGTGACACCGAATTGTTGTTCAACCCAGAAATTGAAAAATTCTGTCGAGCCAACAAAAAGGAGTACAAGAGAAGAAAAGAAGCAGAAAAAGAAGAACAACAAATATTTGAGCAAGAGGAGACAATAGAAAATATGGAGAATCAAAATAGAGCTATTGGTGGAGACAATGGAGGAAACGAGCAAAACGGTCAAAATGCTGTTGTTAATCAAAATGATCCTCAAAGAAGATCTATGTTAGATTATGCTTTTCCTAGATGTACTGATGTGAGAGATAACAGACCTATTATTGGAGCTAATCAATTTGAATTAAAAACTGGTCTTATTCAAATGGTTGAATTCACAATTTGGAGGTAGCCCACTTGAAAATCCTCATTCTCATTTGAAGAAATTTTTGATGATATGTGGTACACAAAGACAACTGGAGTTTCGATGAAGTTATTCGGCTCACCTTATTTCCATTCTCTCTTGGGATTCGACATTGGAGTGGTATGATTCACTTCCACAAGCTATTATAGCTACTTGGGAGCATTTATCTCAAGCTTTTCTATCTCAATTTTTCCCACAGGAAAACCACTCATTGAGGAATTTGATGGTAGCTTTTAAACCAAGAGATGATGAAACTTTGTATGAATCTTGGATGAGATTTAAGGAGCTTGAAAGGCAATGTCCTCATCATGAAATACGAAATGGATGATTGTTCAAAATTTCTACACGAGTTACTCGACCATAAGAAACACAATTGATTCACAAGCAGGAGGAGATTTCATGAGAATGACAAGTGAAGAATGCTATGATCTATTAGAGAAGATTGCTCATAATACCCATTTATGGGGAAATCCTAGAGCACTTGAGCCAAAGAAAGCTGGGATCTATGAACTAGACTCAGTTAACTACATGAATGCAAAATTTGATCAGTTGACTCAGCTTCTTAGTGATTTTTGCACAAAGGCAACAACCTCAACTCCTACAACTATGCAACAAGTTGCCTTCACAAATGGAACTCAAAGTTGTGGAGTTGATTACTCTTCTTATGGTGATGATTATTTGCAAGAGCAAGCTGCTTATGCAGGAGGTTATCAACAGAAACCTATGGGAAATGCTTATTCTAATGTGAACAACTCAACATGGAGACCACAAGCAACTTTTGCTCAACAAGGCCAAAGCTCAAATTATGCTCATAACCAGCAGTTTATGCAGCAAAATAGGCCTCAATTTCAGCCTCAATTTCAGCCCACAAGGCAGCCACAACCTGGATATCAAGCAAGAGCACAACAATCCCTTCCACCTCATGAACCGAAGCCAACCTTGGAAAACATGATGGAGAAATTTTTTGCTGAACAAAGCAAGATGAATAACAAATTGGAGGAAGAAATGCAACACATGAGACAAACCATGGATCAATTACAAGTCCACAACCGCATGTTGGAGACTCAATTGGCGCAACAAGCAAGCTCATCAGGAAGCAATTCCTATGGGAAACTACCTAGCCAACCACAAAACCCTCATGAACAATGTAAGGCTGTAACCTTGAGAAGTGGTAAAAAAGTTGGTCAAGAGAGTGAAAACAAGAGAGAAGAAAAAGAGAGCACAAAAGAAGAAAATTCAGTTGAGAGCAAGAAAAATGAAAAAGAAGAAGAAAGTAAAAGTGAGCAAGATGAGGGAGAGAAACCATACATCCCACCTGAACCTTACAAACCCACCCTTCCCTACCCTCAAAGATTCATCAAGCATAAACTAGACAAACAATTTGGCAAATTCCTTGAAGTGCTAAAGAAGTTGTATATCAATGTGCCATTCACTGAGGCACTATCCCAAATGCCAAGTTATGCCAAATTTTTGAAGGAGATTCTTTCCAACAAGAGAAGGCTAGAAGATTATGACACCATCAATTTGGGAGAGCAATGCAGTGCTATAATCCAGAAGAAGTTACCTCCCAAACTCAAAGATCCGGGTGTGTTTTCCATCCCTTGTCATATTGGTGATAATTGTGTGGCAAATGCTTTATGTGACCTTGGAGCTAGCGTCAGCCTAATGCCTCTTTCAATATATGAGAAGTTGAATATGGGAGAGTTGAAGCCCACAAACATGTATCTTTCATTGGCTGACCGTTCAATTAAGTATCCAGAAGGCATTCTTGAAAATGTGCCTATCAAGGTTGGGAAATTCTACATTCCGGTGGATTTTGTCATTTTAGATATGGAAGAAGACACAAAAGTTCCTATCTTATTGGGAAGACCCTTTTTGGCAACAGCTGGTGCATTAATTGATGTAAAGGGTGAGCAATTGACACTTAGAGTGGGAGATGATCAAATGATATTCAACATCAATCCAGCCATGAAAAGGAAACATGAAGAAGTTGAGTCTTGTTTGCGGGTAGACATTATTGATGAGATTGTTCAAGAGCATTTCAGACAAAGCTATCCACAAGACCCACTTGAAAATTGCTTAGTCCATGGTGGGAGCATTGATGATGATAATCACAACATAGCTGCTTTTGCACAACACTTGGAGAGCTCTCCACCACATCCTGAAGCCACAATTTTTCAACTTGAAGGAGTGCAAAATTTGGAGATCAAACCACCATCATTAAAGGTAGAGGATGCCCCAAAGGTAGATCTTAAACCTCTTCCTTCCAACCTCAGGTATGCTTTTCTTGGACCAAATGAAACATATCCTGTTATAATTAATGCATCATTGACTAATATTGAGATTGACAAATTGTTGAGAGTTTTGAGAAAATATAGAAGAGTTTTGGGTTATGCAATTGATGATATAAAGGGAATTAGTCCAATAGTTTGTATGCATAGGATTTTCCTTGAGCCAAATAGTAAACCTTCCATTGAACACCAAAGAAGATTGAATCCTACAATGAAGGATGTTGTGAAAAAGGAAATCCTAAAATTACTAGCTGGAATTATTTACCCTATTTCTGACAGTGAGTGGGTTAGTCTTGTGCATGTTGTACCAAAAAAAGGTGGGGTGACAGTTGTTAAAAATGAGAATAATGAATTGATACCCACTAGAACTGTTACAGGTTGGAGAATGTGCATAGACTATAGGAAGTTGAACAATGCCACAAGAAAAGACCATTTTCCCCTTCCTTTTATGGATCAAATGTTAGAGAGATTAGCCAAGCATTCATTCTTTTGTTACTTAGATGGATATTCTAGTTTCTTTCAAATTCCAATACATCCTGATGACCATGAGAAAACTACCTTTACCTGTCCCTATGGCACCTTTGCCTATCGAAGGATGCCATTCGGATTGTGTAATGCACCTGGCACATTTCAAAGATGCATGATGGCCATTTTTTCTGATTTTATTGAAGAAATTATGGAGGTCTTCATGGATGACTTTTCAGTTTATGGTACTAATTTTGATTCATGCTTGACTAATTTGTCTAAAATTTTGCAGAGGTGTGCTGATAATGATTTGGTGTTGAATTGGGAGAAATGCCACTTTATGGTCCAAGAGGGGATCGTTTTAGGGCATTTAATCTCAAATAGGGGAATTGAAGTGGATAGAGCTAAAATAGAAATTATTGAAAAAATGCCCCCTCCAACCACTGTCAAAGGAGTGCGGAGTTTCCTTGGACATCTTTGGGTTTTCTGGCGATTTATTCAGATTTTTCTAAACTTGCTAAACCCTTAACAAATCTTTTGAATCATGATGTTAAATTTGATTTTAATCAAGATTGTATGGTTGCTTTTGCAGGTTAAAGGCGGCATTAACAACGACTCTATCATGCAACCCCAGTTGGACTTTGCCATTCGAAATCATGTGTGATGCAAGCGAGTTTGCTGTTGGAGCTGTCCTTGGCCAGCGAAAAGATAGAAAACCTTATGCCATTTACTATGCAAGCCGAACCCTTGATGAAGCTCAAGTTAATTATGCCACAACTGAAAAGGAGTTCCTTGCGGTAGTATTTGCACTCAATAAATTCCGTTCTTATTTGGTCAACTCAAAGGTAATAGTTTTCACTGATCATGCAGCAATAAAGTATTTAATGAGCAAGAAAGAAGCTAAATCTAGGTTGATTAGATGGATATTGTTACTTCAAGAATTTGATTTGGAAATAAGAGATAAAAAGGGTGTTGAGAATGTGGTGGCTGATCACCTTTCTAGGATGAAAACTGAAAATAAAGATGATGAAATTGTGCCAATTGATGAATTTTTCATGAATGAGCGATTGTATGTGTTGAATTGCACTTCCATGGTTTCTTGATATTGTGAATTTCTTGTCTTGTGGTGTCTTGCCACCTGATTTGTCTTGGCAGCAAAAGAAAAGATTCTTGCATGATGTTAAATTTTATTCTTGGGAAGAACCTCTTTTGTTTAGAAGATGTAATGATGGAATAATTAGGAGATGTATACCAGAGGAAGAAATTCATGATGTTATTTACCATTGTCATTCCTCTGAATATGGTGGTCATTTTAGTGTCTCAAAAACTGTTGAAAAAGTCTTGACATCAGGTTTCTATTGGCCTAAAATGTTTAAACATGTGAGAGACTTTGTAAGCAAGTGTGATAGGTGTCAAAGGGTAGGCAACATTTCCAAAAGAGATGAGATGCCTCAACAATCCATATTAGAAGTTGAATTATTTGATGTGTGGGGAATTGATTTCATGGGGCCATTTCCATCTTCTTATGGAAATAAATATATCTTGGTAGGGGTAGACTATGTATCTAAATGGGTAGAAGCTATTGCTACACCTACCAATGATGCAAGAGTTGTGGTGAAATTTCTGAAAAAATTTGTTTTGACCAGGTTTGGTGCCCCACGTGCCATAATTAGTGACGGTGGTAGCCATTTTTGCAACCACCAATTTGAAAAATTAATGAGAAAATATGGGGTAAAGCATAGGATTGCCACACCATATCACCCTCAAACAAATGGCCAAGTAGAAATCACAAATAGAGAAATCAAGCAAATCTTGGAGAAAACTGTCAATAAGTCCAGAAAAGATTGGTCCCTTAAATTAGATGACACTCTTTGGGCATATAGAACAGCATTTAAAACCCCCATAGGAACTACACCTTATAGGTTAGTTTTTGGGAAATCATGCCATTTGCCCGTAGAATTAGAACACAAAGCTTATTGGGCCATTAGAGCAATCAATTTTGATTTACAAGCTGCTGGACACAAAAGACTTTTGCAACTTGATGAATTAGAAGAATTGAGACTTGATGCTTATGAAAATGCTAGGATCTACAAAGAAAGAACTAAAAAATGGCATGATAAGCATATCAAGAAAAAGGACTTTAAAGAAGGAGATTTGGTTCTCTTATTCAATTCAAGGTTAAAATTTTTTCCAGGAAAATTAAAATCAAGGTGGTCCGGTCCATTCAAAATTGTGAAAGTTTTACCTCATGGTGCTGTTGAAATTTTTGGTGAAAAATCGGGTAATTTCAAGGTAAATGGGCAAAGGTTGAGGCATTATTTAGCTGGTGAGCCAATTGAGAAAATAGCAACTTGCTATCTTTCTCATTCTCCATGAAATTTTGAGTAAGTATGGTCAAGCTAAAGACCTAAACTTAGCATTTTTGTGCATAACTCCCAATTTTTCTTTCATTTGTTTTAAGTTTTTTTTTATATACTCCGTATTCAGAATTTAACATTGTTCTAATTTCCTTGTGCAGATGGGATGCAATGCATTGCAAGCAAATGAGCATAAAAAAAAAAAAAAAAACATTTCATGTCTTTAATTTCGTTGCTTAATTAATTAGTATTTTTAACTTGTTTAGTTAATATTTTGCTTGTGTTGTTTTTCTTTTACTTGAACCATTTACTTATTCAGTTTTTTTTAGTTCCTCATAACATACATTTTTAGTTCATTGCTCACTTGCTTTGATATGCTCCTTTGGAATTTCCATTTGATAATTATATTCTCTGCACTTAACTTCCCTATTCCAAATTTTTGAGATTAATCGATTTAATGGATTCCATTGCACTGTTTCTTTTGCAATGAGTGCAGCAGCTGTCCAAATTTTACCTAATTAAATTGGCTGCACTTCAATGAGGTAACACTTCTTATCTCAGCTTATGTCACTTTCAACACAAGTTGTGCTATCGCTTATGCAACAGGGTAATAATTTCTCTATGCACATATAGCCAAATTATCCCATTCCTTGCACATTTTTAACATTGAGGACAATGTTCATTCTGAGTATGGGGGAGAGGGTAAATTTTTTGCAAAAATTATTTTTCCTTGCAAAAATTATTTTTCCTTTTTCATTTGCATATAGTGACATACTCATTCATTACTTCATACTTGTACATATTCACATATATACACTGCATATAGCTTCATATATACTTAGTTAAGCATACTTAGTTACATATAGGTTGACTATTCATTTACACTCATGCATTTCATTCATTCATTTAAAATTTTTGAATTTTTAAACCAGTCTTTGGATTCCATAAGCCACTTATTCAAGCAATCCAACTTGTCTTTAGATGGTTAGTGGAATGAAAGTTCCAGCTGGGTACAAAGTCTTAAGCATTATTCTTTCTCTTACTTAATAGCTGAAAATTAATATATCAATCTAGGTATGCAGTGCTAGTTAGTTATTTTGAGTTTTGAGTGTCTGGATAAGCCTTTAAGGAAGAAAATGGTCCTTGTCGTCTCACCATTCCTAGAACAAGCATCTTAGATCTTTCAAAGCGAAATTTTTAACTTGCATTTGATAAGAATATGATTTAGGCATTTCTTCATATTTTAAACCTCGCATTTAGCCTTAACCTACCTTAATTTCATTTTAACCCTTGCAAACCCCCTTGAACCTTAATTCCCTAATTTCTTTGGAACCCAAATCATTTACCTAGCCATAAAACCTAAACACTACCACCTATCCATGAGAATAATATTTTAGCAATTAAGTGCATAAAATAAAAAAAATAAAAAAAAAAAATTTCGGAGGATTGAAACATCTTGAAAAGTGCTAAAATAATTGTGAAAAGTTGAAAAGGTCACCAAAATATCCCAAAGGTAATTTTGGGTGTGACATAAAATAGGGACACATACAAAATCAAAATAAAACAAAATAAATAAGCATAAAAAGTAGTCCCTTTGTATAATCATTGTGATAAGCACTTGAGATTCATTGTGAATTTCTTTCCTCTTGACTTGATAAAAAAAAAATAAAAAAAAAAAAAATGGATGCACTTTGAGTTTCACGATTAATATTATTCTCATATTTTGTTTACCTTATTCCCTTTCTTTGTTAACCACAATTTTACCCTATTAGACCCCATTACAACCCTTAAAAAGACCTAATGATTCTTTGAAAAATGCTCGTTACATTAGTAGAGTTAGATCTTTTATGCTTGCATATGGGTTTGGCAATATAATCTTCCATACATTACTCACCATCTATTTGAGACACATTGGCTATCTATTTCATTTAGGTTTGTTTTGGCACAATTGACTCTTGTAGTTGGTTGGTATTTGTTGCTTGGGTTGATTGGTTAATTCTTAGCTATTCTGTAATAGTTGAGAGTGCTTGCTTCATTCTTTGTGCTTTTGCTGGTGGGAATTTGGAATGTTGGTGGCTAGAGGTAAGTTGGTGGTTTGGATTTGTGATTTTTGTGTTTTCAAAGACTGATTCTATTCCCTTCCAAATGAGTTTTAATGAAATTTTGCTTGAGGACAAGCAAGAGTTTGAGTATGGGGGAATTTGATGCATGCATTTTATATCATCATTTAGGAGTAATTTTTGCACATAATTTACCCTTATTCATAGCTATTATTTTAGATATTAGTATATATTTAGTCAATTTTGCAATTTTCACTTTTCTTAGTTTAATTTTTGGAATTTATTTGTTTTGTAGGTTAAATTTGGAGAAATTTGATGTATTTTGATCAGAGTAGCCATTTGGAGGAGATTAAAATCGAATTGCAAAAATTTTGAAGTTGAGTAAAAAAATGGCCGAGAGCGACACAACTCGCAAAGACAACCGATTAGCTTATGTCGCAGTTGTGTCGATCGTCGATATTCACGCCGAGAGCGACACAACCGCGACACAACCGGCTCACTTATGTCGCTTTCTTGGAAAATTGTTGACGTGACATTTCCGTTACTCTAGCCTTTTTACCTCACTTTCTCTGGATCCTTCCCCCTTTTACCCATTCTAGAACAGTCCCCTTGCCTATATAAAGTGCCCTTTATCACTTTCTTTCCATATAGAGAGCAAGGGAGTCATTTTTAGAAAGATAGAAAGAGGGAAAAGGAGGAGCACTTTCTGCATCTTCTTCCAGCAGCAGCAAGGATCAAGTTTCTGCACTTTTCTGCAGAGATCCTGCTGCAAATCTGCTGGGTTTTTCTACCCCTTTAAGCTTACATTTCCATTATTTCTTCATTTCTTCATTTGGGTTTATTTTTAAACAATGATTTGTGAGTAGTTGATTGAGATTCTAGAGATGGGTTTGTAAATATTGATTTGTTTTGTGGTTTTGAACTGATTTAGCCATTTAAATGAAGATTGTTATATTTTGATTTATTGCTTGTGTGCTTATTTCCATGCTTGATGAATGGGCCCTCATTAAGTTAAGTTTTAATCCTTAATAGATGGACTGAAAAGTGAATATTGGGGATGGATAATCTTGCAATAAACTTTATTTTCTTGGTGTTAGAAATAAGCTAAGAAGATTAAGGGGAACTTTCCAAAAATCAATTAGAGCATTAATTGGGTTTTTGTTAGATTTGAAATACCGTGAAAACAGGGTTTGATTTAATGAAAACCAATTTTGAGATGCTTGAAAAAGGTTTCAAAAATTTAAGAATTGATTTCCCTCAAAATTGCAATTCTCATGTGTTTGGCTAAATTAGGGAAAAATCACAAGCAAACAATATTGAAAATCCAATCTCTAGAATCAATTTATTTTTCATTGAAATTAGATATAAATTCTCCAAACCTCATAAATAGCAATTTCAATTTAAATCCAATTTAAATTTAATTCCAATTTAAATCCAATATCTAGAATTACTTTATTTTTTTAGATTTAATTCTTCTTAATTTCATAAATAGAAATTCCAAATTAATTTTTGGTAATCTAGTTTAATTAATTTTAGTTAATTGATTGATCTAGTTTTAATTCCTCAAATACCAATTTTAATTCCAAATTTCATTTTACATCTTTAATTTTTGTCTTAATTTTAATTTTTAGATTTTATTTTTAATATCTTTTAATTTTTGTCATTCTAATTAGCTTATACTTTTATTCCCAATTTAAGCACAATTCCCTGTGGGATCGATATCATTTTTTTAAAACTATACTACTGTGACCCGTGCACTTGCGGACACACCGTATCAATGCTCATCCCTTTCCCATGCTCATTATTCAAGTATCACCCTAAAACATATCTACCACCCAAAAACACATCTTATCTATCCGTAGTTGTTAGCTGACAAACGAGTATCATACACTCCTCTCTCAAATCTTTATCCTATCAATCGAAGCAATAATGTCAGACACATTTGAGGTTCGTATAACTGAGGATATAATCAAATTCCAATCCATGGTAAGTGAAACCTTTATCTATCATCTGTTATGTATGATTCACGTACCTCTTTCATCTATCATCTATCATCTGTTTTGTGTTTGTGTTCTTCCAAGTTAATCCCGTCAAGGTTTTTAAGAGAGAGAATGGAACAATTTCAAGTGACATTTCATTTGCGCACACCATCAAATGAAACCTGGGAACTGCTAGTCAAAGCAGGACTAGGAGTATCTATAATTGACAAGGGATTATCAGAATTCATGGATTACCACAAAGTAGAACTGAACTACAAATTGATCTTCACTTTCAATCCTCCATATGAATTTAAAGTGGTCATAATCAATTCTGGTGGTAGAGAGATTTACTACCCTAAGAGGATGCAAGAGCAGAACATAGGGCTAACCAATGTTTATCAAAATACAATGCATGCAAATCTAAATACAGGTGAGAAATTTCAATTTTTTTCTTACCAAATTATATGCTATTCATAAGAATGAATTGTTACGCAATTGTTTAATTATTTGTACTGCCATGTAGATGTTCATGAGAATGAATTGATACGCAATTGCTTAAATGATTTATACTACCGTGTAGATCATTTGGTATCACAGAACCATGTCAATCCTTCTCAATGGTCATTTAAATTTGTTTGCAAGAATTACGATTGGAAATATAAAGTGGTATGCTTTACTATCATTTGTAGTACATTAATTTTCTGTATACACAATTTCAATTGGATTTTTTTTTATTACTTCTAATGGTGTCAACTTTATTTGGAAAGGATATCCCTGCACTTGAAGCTGTGCAGTTTATTGGACGAGAGAGAACCACAATCATTGTGTGGAAGCTGCCTAAACCTGGATGAAGATTAGATCATCCCATGCCATTTAAACTTGGGTATGTTTGTACAGAGGAGACATCCAGACGTGGAAAGAAGCCAAAACTGAAAGCAAGAATTGCAAAGGGATGGGTTCGGTTTGTTAGATTCTATGGACTAGAGAAAGGGGATGAGTGCACCTTCATCCAATCAGTTATGGAAAAATCAAGCTTCTTCATTTCTGTCATCCGCATGGGTCATCATATTTAAATTGTTACTATTTCAAATTTTAATGGTTCATTTGATGGATGTTGTTTTAAACTTGCATTGATATCCAGTGCCAATGGTTTTTTTCTTTTAGATTATTATTGAGCAGTTTAAGCGTGTTATTTTGTTAAAAATAATGAAATATCCTTTTTAATTTTGTTGATATGGTAGCTCTCTATTAATGAAAAGGAAATGTTTTTTGGCGCAAAAAAAAAATGTCACAAATGGCACAAATGGATGTAAATTGTCTAACTCACCCTCCACATGAATGGAGGGAATATTGGGAGGGAAAATGGTAAACAAATCTTGGTGCCATTGTTTTACCAAGCGCACACGATATTGCAAGGTTTTAGTGTTGTAAAAAAACTAATGTTTGAAGGGCCAGAAATATTATTGTATCATTTGTGATAGGGGAAGAAAATCAAATGCTAATAAGTCATAAAAAAATGATTGAATTATATTATTAACACCACTTCACTACTATTAGAATAATCACCAATACGACCACCAATAGTTAAATCAACACCACTGCTATAATCACCATGTGTACAATATTGCCACTATTATCATCATTAAATCATTGTTTTTAATTTAAATATAGAGGGAGATAGTCAAAGATATTTAGAGAATGATAGAAATAAAAAGAGTTATAGGCAGAGATATTAAGATTATCACATATATAAAGATAAATAAAGGGAGAGAGAGATAAACATGTGGAGAGAGAGATATAGAAATGTATAAATCAATATATGTGTTCATTTTTTAATAACTCTGGTGTGTGTATATATATTTTTCATACAAAAGATTATCGGATGAGGGCTAATAGCCCGACTGGCATTGGCGCATGCTTCCAAGCATGGTTAAGGGTTCGAACCCTCCCAGTGTCAGATTCTTTTTTTTTTTTCCCTTTAAAACACACCTTAACAAGATAAAGTCATTTCCATTGAAGAAATTATTTGATGAGGGCTAATAGCCCGACTGGCACTGGCGCATGCTTCCCAGCATGGTTAAGGGTTCGAACCCTCCCAGTGTCAGATTCTTTTTTTTTTCCTTTTAAAACACACCTTAACAAGATAAATATAGAGGGAGATAGTTAAAGATATTTAGAGAATGATAGAAATAAAAAGAGTTATAGGCAGAGATATTAAGATTATCACTTATATAAAGATAAATAAAGGGAGAGAGAGATAAACATGTGGAGAGAGAGATATAGAAATATATAAATCAATATATGTGTTCATTTTTTAATAACTCTTGTGTGTGTATATATATTTTTCATACAAAAAATTAACGGATGAGGGCTAATAGCCCGACTGGCATTGGCGCATGCTTCCCAGCATGGTTAAGGGTTCGAACCCTCCCAGTGTCAGATTTTTTTTTTTTCCCTTTAAAACACACCTTAACAAGATAAAGTCATTTCCATTGAAGAAATTATTGGATGAGGGCTAATAGCCCGATTGGCACTGGCGCGTGCTTCCCAGCATGGTCAAGGGTTCAAACCCTCCCTGTGTCATATTTTTTTTCCTTTTTAATATCACTATTCCCACTACATTTCCGTTTATTAAATGGGCAATTCATATCCAGATGAGTGTTGAAGGGGTTTGTTGACTGCCATTAAGTTCCCTTCAAACATTAATAAACGGTCAAAGATCTACCTAACATAGAGATTGAGAGAGAGAATCGAAAATGGTGAGATCTTTCCTTTCAAACATTAATAAACGGTCGACGTCCTCGTTCCTTTTTAACTGAAAGAGAAAGAATCCTCTCTTAAGAGCATCATGGGAGAAAATGATAGGTTCTATTTCAATGTTGAACGCAACAATAGCAGGATCGTAAGCTCTTTATATCCTTTTATCTAATTTTTTTTTCTTTAGTCAATATAAAATAGAAATAAGTGATAATTTACTGATGCTGATATGATATTTGTTTCTCATCCATTTTTTTCGACATATACAGAGGATTCCAAATCATGTTACTCATCTACTGGGCTATTTAAATTTTGATAGCACAACACTTTTTGTCAAAGGTATGGAAGGTCACTCATGGCAGGTTGCGGTTGTAGTGGATGAGAAAGATGGGAATTTATATTTTACAGATGGTGTTGATGAACTTATCAAATACTACAAGTTGAAAGCGAAGTTACGTATCATATTTTCACATCATCGATTACACAGCAGGTTGAGATGTTAATGTTCGATAAAAAAGGAGTTGAGATTGATTATGGATTTCCACCATTACCGGAAGTAATTCAAATATCTTCAGATGATGATGATGTAATAGGTGAATGTGCTGACTTTCGCATTATGAGTTTTTTTTTTTAATTTCTTTCATGCAACCAATAAAATAATAAGAACTTGCTTTGTTTTTCTCTTTATTATTATTAAATTCCATGTTTTTTATAGAGCACAACAGTAATCCTGATGCAGAACCCCTTCCTACTCAGTCAAACTTTGTGTCTGTGATGAACACCGCTGATTGGAAATACAAAGTGGTAAACTAGCCATTTACGAATTATGTTGAAAACTTTATTGATTATGTAAATTATTTTTCAAATAGTTATTGACATGTATAAAATGTATCTTGTGTTATTTACTAGAATATTCCAATTGAATTTGCGAAGACGTTTCTTGGCTTGAATGGGAGGTTGGTTCACATACAAGTACCTGGTGTGCGTAAACAATTTCAAGTTCAGTATGTGACTCGGTTTAGTCAAGAGGGAGTCTTCAAGAAAGCAAGGTTTGAAAAAGGATGGCGTGCATTTGTGCAGGAAAACCAATTGGGAAAGGATGATGAGGTGGAATTCACTTTGACAGTGGCTGATGACTATAGGATTGAGTTTCAAACTGAAATTACAAGGGCTGGGCAGTAGCTACAGTTTGGATAGGGTCCTTTTTGGTGTTGTCTTATGTATATAGTATGCTAAGTTTATGTTTCATGAGACAATATGCTATGCTATCCTCTATGTGTGTCGAATGTTTTGCCATAATTTTTATCCTTACCAAGTTTGGAAGCTGGATTTTTTTTTTATTACAGTACTATTTTCATTGGCTTGGGGACTGCTATTGTATATGAATTGGGCATGTTACCAAGCCTTTGCTTTTCAAATTCAAGTTATTGCATATTTGCAATATATTAAAATTCTGATGGAATGCTTTTCCTCATTTGTGAAAATTAAGTCCTTATAAGAATACATAGGATGTTATATATAAATAACAGCAGGCTAAACATTTGTTCCTACTATGCATCTTCCAGTTGACAGAAATTGTGTATATGCATTAACTATTAAGTAAGAGGAAAGCACTCTAGCTTGATCTCTAGCACCCCCCTCTCGACATTTTGTAGCTTGAGGCTTATTTATTGTTTTATCGTCCCATCTACTAAGGTGATGAAGATAGATACAATGCTTTACAATAAAGAGTTTCTTAGAAAGAAGATGAAGATAGATACAAATAAGGGTTTGTTCAATAAAACAATAGTATACTTCTTTAAAATTTTTCAAAAAGATAATTGGAACTCACATAATATTAATTATAGTGGGTAAAGCATGGGAACTCTCATCCTATTTACTCAAGTAGTTGTTAGATAGAAGAGAGATAATGAAAATTCAAATTATACTCTATCTCTTGACATCTCTTCCATTCAAAATTTTAATAAGGATAGTTATGTCATTTTATAGGCATTTGTGCTATTTGTGCCACAACATTTGTGCCATTTAGCACTGTCCGACCATGGCTATGATTATAATCCAGAAATGTAATCTCAACTTAACAAGAAAAATGATCTTACACGAGTTATAATAAATTATATAATATGCTACGTCTTGCTTACATAAGAAGCAGAAGCAGACTAAAATTAGCTAACTAATTTTGATAAGTTATAAACGCAACTCTGGCTATTTCATAAGATAAGTTGTAATAAAATTTTAAAAAATTGCTATTACATTGATGATACTATTCTAATTTCTTAACCAGTTCCATTGTAATGCTTAGTAGTATAATGGGTATAATGGATTCCTTAATGCCTAATACTATGATGGCTTGGTATAGTTCCACTGACAATCGGATTAATTACAGCATTAGCAACATTTCCTTGTGTTTGGCTACCTGGTGTTTGGCTATTATACGGCCCAACCTTTACATGTAAAAGGACACAAGTTACATGAAATATCTAAAAAAAATGAAATAAATAACATTAGTACTGATTTAAAAAAATATATATATACCTGCTCAGCAATATTCGAGTTAATATTGTTTCTTGGTCGACCTCTACGCCTGCCCCTTCCACTGTTTCTATTCCTACCAGAATTTGCTCATTGAGTGATCTCCCATCGATGCGCTCGCTTTATTCGTGGCGTCACGACTACGAGTCACATGTGGATTAAGAATAACTCTTTCATTTTCTTCGTTTTCATCAACATTGTTAGTGTCAATAGTAACCTGTGCATTACTGGTAGGAGCAATCATTCCATCATTCCAGCTCAATAAATCCCGCTTCAATTCAGCCAACCGTTGTTTCACAAATTTGATCTTATTGTCATCGTAAGCCAAATCGGATGCTTCTTGAAATAACCTCTCCATCTCCCTGTATTTCTCAAACTCCTCTGTCATATGTGGGTACCCTCCGTGAAAAAACTTTTTACTATGGACACGGTTAACATCTTTTCTCCATCGCCTAAGCAAATATTGTTCGTTGATGAACTTTATGTCTTTGAGTGACATCAACCTCATGATATGGCAGCACAATATTCCTTTTTATTCGAATTTCTTACAATTGCAGCTGAAATATTGGCCATTTTCCCTGTACTCTACATCATAAACAAACTCCCTACGAAACCAGTTGTTGATTATGGATTTCTCCATAATTTTATGTCTCTCAATTCCTGGCTCATTATCTGCTTCACGCCTTCCCTCTTCAGTTGGCTGAATGACATGGCAATACCACATTCGTTTAATCTCCTCTTGAACGAGCTTGAATATTGAATTAGTAAATGCCTTTTGAAACTGTTGTTCCCATTCAAAAACAGATATGCAATTTACAACTGTGTTTTTTTTATTTGAAATCAGCATAGAACTCCTTTTCATTCTTGTCACACATAGCAATCTCATACTGCTCCACAAATTGCTTTAGTGTGCTCATTGAGTTAACATACCTATCAAAATAGGCATGCATGCTCTCACTCCTTTGAGTCGAAACCATTCCAGCCCAAAATGTGTGATTGAGATAAATTGGAACCCAATACTCCCTATCAACATATAGTTTGGAAAGCCATTCATTTCTTTCCAACCCATGCTTCACCACAAACTCATTCCAATTTCTCTCAAACATCTCGATGGTTAAGCTATCATATATTACAGCTTTAAACTCAAGGCATGCACTATCATAATCAGTAACACCCTTAAACTTCTCAGGTACCTTGCATAATATATGCCACAAGCAAAATCTGTGTCTAGTATTAGGCATTACCTCCCTAATGGCTTTCCTCATGCTCTCGCATTGATCTGTAAGAATAGAATTAGGATGAACATCTTCCATTGCTTCAAGCCACGTCATGAACAACCACTTAAAAGTGTTTACATCTTCATGTGAGATCAAGGCGCATCCTAATAAAATAGATTGCCCATGATGATTTACTCCAATAATGGTGGCAAATGGCAACTTGTATCGATTAACAAGGTAAGTAGTGTCAAAACTAACAACATCATTGAATTCCTCGTAAGCAGCTTGACTACGAGGATGAACCCATAGAACATTTGAAAGCCTGGAATCATCATCAAGATCAAATAAATAGAAAAACTCAGGATCGTTTCGTTGCATTCTCACAAACAACTTACGTATAGCCTCAGCATCACCATCACCAAGTCGTAGCCTCCTCTTTCGCTCAATGAAGTTTCGACAATCCTTTGACAAACAGCTTAAATTTTCTGGTCCACCTGCTTGAACTTCAAGCAACCTAATGCTTTTTGTGGGTCTTATGCCAGCTATATCGTTTGCCTCCAATCTCCTCTTCATATCCATATTCAGTGACCTGTGAGCAACCATCAATCTAGACATAGAAGGTTCCAATTCGTGATTGTGACTTGAAATAACTTTTGAAATCTGCCACATTCCATTTTCTCTTAGGATTGCATTAATCTTTGCAGGACAATTTATCCTTTTTGATGATTTCGCACCAATTGCTTTCCTTCCTTTATCGCAACTAATTGTTTAATATTTGCGAGATCCACCCCGTACATTAACTGCTGATCTTTTGAAAACACTAAAACCTTTCAATCTAGCATGTTCTTTATAGAAGTTGAACATAGTGCTGATACAAGGAAATAACATCCCTGTTAGAGGACCTTCTTCAATAGCATTAGTGTTTGCTACTGCTCTAATGCCTCCTTCGTTCATATCTTGATCACCAGTTGATTCATCTTCCTCCACATCTTCAGCGAACAAACTATCATCTTCACTAAAATCAAATATCTCATCAAACAATTGCCTACGATATGACCTTCCCTGACTTAACCCCGCCATAAAAAAATTGAAAAAACTGAGAGAATGAATCAACTTTAAAAGAAAAAACAAAGAATGAAAATATTTTAAGGAAGGCAAAAACAAAGAATGAAAATATTTTAAGGAAGGCAAAAACAAGGAATGCTCATCACTGCTGCATGTGTTAGCTCATATGTGCATGCATTAATGCAGTAGACACACTCATCGAATCATCAGTTCTTGAATGGTGTGCATGGCTGCAAGCAATAATAGCTTGTTGCATGCACGCTTTCCTTTGCATGAGCCATGAAATGAGCTATCTTACCAGCTCCAAGCTTTGAAGCCATTTTTAAATTGTTTTCTCTCTTTCTTTTAAGGGTATAATAGTAAAATTACATACATTAATACCATTTGAGTCAACTCAAATTGAGCTATTTAGCAGCACTCTAAATTTAAATCTATATATTATTTATTTTATTAAATGTTAATTTAATGGAATTCAAATTAAAATAGAATTGTAATTTATTATGTAAAACATTAATATGATAAACAAAGAATAGACATCGAGATTCCAAGAACAACACGAAGTTCAAAACAAAACTCATCCAAATTTAAGGAGGAAAACACTCATAATAAAATCCCCAAACGATCCTGACTATCTTCAATGCTAAAATTGATTTTTGACTTTGAAAAAGATTCTGAAGCTGATGCAAAGATAGAAACTTCCTTCGCTCAGCTGCAACAGCTACTTCAAAAACCTGAAAGGAAAAGGTATAAAACTTCAGAAAATAAGTTCTAAATAGTTTTTGTAGCATTAAATTCTGGAATTAATACTGGAATCTAGCATCTTCAACATCTCTAATTGCTACCATTACATCCTCAATCCATCATTGTATACTACAATCCCATCAACATAATATTATTGAGGAAAAAAAATAATAATCTCATTTATAAACAACTAAAAATTCCCAATTATCTCTATGATCTCAATGGTTTGGACAAGTTCCATACAAACACAAATACATATAAACAAGACAACACAAAACGGGGCATGAACCTTGTCAAAAATGGGCTTTCAGTAGCTAACATTGGAGAACTAATATGCAGTCTTAACTCAAAAAACATTTGAATAGTCCATATTTTTCACCTCTTTCGGAAAAATATCCTTGCATCTCTCTCTCTTTTCTCCCACCCATTATCATCTAATAATATATATGAACCCCTCCTTCCACCTCTCTCTCTAAAAAATATCCA
This sequence comes from Hevea brasiliensis, assembly GCF_030052815.1. Classification (NCBI taxonomy): domain Eukaryota; kingdom Viridiplantae; phylum Streptophyta; class Magnoliopsida; order Malpighiales; family Euphorbiaceae; genus Hevea; species Hevea brasiliensis. The sequence continues at coordinate 21,805,192 of NC_079500.1, read as the reverse complement.
TACATTCATCTCTCTCTCTTTCTCTTCTTCCACCCACCGTCATCCAATAATATATATATACACATTCACTCATATGTTTATTATTATTATTATTATTATTATTATTATTATTATTATTATTATTATTATTATTATTATTATGTGCTAAGATGATAATGTGTAATATTATTATTGACATTTTTACCTGAATTTTAAGTTTTTTAAATAAATAAAAAAATTTCCATTTTTTCATAAATAAGTTTCATAAATACAATATATATATATATATATATATATATATATATAAGGGAAGAGAGAGAGGGGAAATTATTTTTTTTAATTATATTAAATAACATAAATTTCTTTTTTTACAATTATACTAAGCAATAAATTATTAATTTTTTACTAAATTATGTTAAAATTAGTCAATTGACTATAAATGAAATAAACATACAAAATTGACTATAATTGACAAAAGTATAAAAGTTTTGACCTTTTTTATTAAAATAATAAAAGATCAAAGTTCATGCTAAATCAACTATCACGCCAGTAATATATAAAAAAAATAATATTTTTGTCACATTAACAACCATATCGACATTCACTTTATTCAATTTGGGACCCAAGTCACAATTAATATTAAAGTTTCAAATTAAGTCAAAATTGACAAAATAAAAAGAATTGGCTGTAATTAATGAAACACAGTTTTTTTTTTTAATTTTTTACCATTTGGCCTGTTATTTAATGCACTTGAATACTGATTATCTTTTTCATCATGCTACCAGGATTTTTCAGTATATATTCCTTAGTCAATGCAGTATCCCATGACCTAAACTATTGATACCTTTAAATTCTTCTAATTTTTAGTTGTGTTCTCCATTCTCATCCCCCAATATTTTTCATTACAATTTATTTTAAAAATGATGTAGGTCAACTATCAAGCAACTGGTTGGGTGGCACAGCATCGGTCTGACGCATGGGCTATATCATCAGCAAGTGGAGGAAAGGTTATGTGGGCTTTATGGCCTATGGGTGGTTCCTGCCTTTGTACCCATTTGTGGGAGCACTATAATTACTTAATGGTTCTGGTAAGTTATTGAATTTTCCCTGTACCTTGTTGTATGACAAAAAGGTAACAAGTTTTCCTGATTGCTGCATTAGCATTTTCCGGAGGACTCTGCCACTAGTAGTTCATAATCTGATGCAAATCTTAAAACATTTTCTGACCTGATTACTGGGAAAGACTTGGCTTCTTGAAGCTAACGGTGCCAATTTTCAAAACTTTCGTTCAAATCCATTCTTCAAAATTTTTACTAGAGTGCTAAGACTGGATGAGTTCTTCTTTGTCTAGTGTTTATTCTTCTTATGAACTCGTCATTTTTTCTCTAGTCATTCTACTTTTGGGGGGTCTAAAATGTGGCTTCTTTTTGAATGAGTTAGATAAATAGAAAGCTATCATAACCATGAGCAGAGTCATTGAGCATAGGCCATAGAGTGATTAAAATGCGTAGGAAAAGAGGGGAAAAAAAAGGCCCCCAGGCCTTCCTCATCCGACACCATATTTATATAGGACACACACACACACACACATATATATATATATATTGGAACAGTTTGGTTAAGAACCATTTGTAGGAAAAAAAAAAATTCTCAATTTTCCTATGAGTCTTTTTGCATTAGTGATGCAGGATGAGATTTAATTTTAATGCTGTCTTCCCCTTCAACATCCCTGAATTTGTACGAAGCAGTTGATGTAATTGTCAATGGTTTTATGTTACTGTGTTTTCTCAGCAAATTCATCTGCTCTCAATGGAATGTGATTTCCCTCATAAAATGTTGTAGTTTTGAATGTTCTGATTGATACAGAGACCACCAACTTCAGGTGGACCACATATATGCATGTGCATATAAGACTAATGATGAATTGATGTTATTTTTACCACTTTTGGTTTCAGTTTTATAGCAGCAAATTGTCTAGTGCAGAGTACCTTGAATGATTTGTACCTACTTCCTGCACTTCCCCAGGATAGATGGATGAATGGATCTGTAAAAGGATTGAGGGCACGTAGAGGGTTGATAGTCACCATATGCTGGAAAGAAGGGCAACATCACAGTCATACCCACGCACAGGAATTGAAAGCTTACAGGCAGCAAGGTCAATATCACCATAACGAACCTGACTATCTTCAATGCTACAATTGATATTGGACTTTGAAAAAGATTCTGAAGCTGAGGCAAAGATGGAAACTTTCTTCACTCCAGCTGCAACAGCTGCTTCAAAACCCTGAAAGAAAAAAGTATAAAACCTCAGACAATAAGTTCTAAACAGTTTTTGTAGTATTAATTTCTAGTTGCAGCAGCATACTTTCAGATTAGGTATTAATAATGGAATCAAGATCTCTAATTGTTGCCATTACATCCTACAATCCATCATCATATACTACAATCCCGTCAACATAATATTATTGAGGAAAAAAAAAGAAAAACTAATCTCATATATAAGCAACTAAAAATTCCCAATTATCTCTATGATCTCAATGGTTTGGACAAGTTCCATACAAACACAAATACCAAGAAACAAGACAACACAAAACAGGGCATGAACCTTGTAAAAAATGGGCTCTCAGTAACTAAAATTGGAGAACTAATAATGCAGTCTTAACTCAAAAAACATTTGAATAGTCCATATTTCTAGGATAAGTCGTTACCATTATCAACATCACCTGCAGAGAAGTAAATAGCCAATCAATTAATCTCCACAATTCCCAATATTTACTAATTGCACACAATAACAAAGCAAACCTTAAACATAATGGAGTCTGATAAGAACAAATACCAAAGTTAATTTGAGTTCACACCAGCATCCACAGGAGGTTCCTCCATCATTGTTATTGGTTCTTTGTCGATAGGCAACAACATCCTCTTAGTCCAGCATGTTACAATTCATTATCTGCAACTCACTTTGGCCAATAAGCATTGCAGTAATACAAATTGTCCAGCTTTAAAAATTAATAATCCAATAATCGAATATATAATTCAAAATCATGATATATATATATATATATATATATATATATATAGAGAGAGAGAGAGAGAGAGAGAGAGAGAGAGAAACAATTTCACCACCTTGATCCTCAATTTGATGTGTTAATTATAGGCGAGCTTGATGTTTATTTTTACTATCATGCTGTTCCCTTTTTTCTTTATTTATTGTCTTCATAAAAAATCGACAAAATAACATTATTAATTATTGCTGTAATCCACAGGATTTACACATATAACTTAAGCCAGACTGTTCCCTCTCTCTCTCACCCCTCTTATGTCACACACCAATCCCAAGCAAGTAAACTACAACTTTTAAACCACTAATCAACATTTACCTCTGGTTGCATACATGGTTGCTGAAGTTGTATTGATGGAAATAGCCTCTAATAAGTGGACAATGGCTTCCTCCAATTTACGTGCAATGCAACAGATTCTACAATCACATCCTTATAAAGCAGAAAATCAAACCATATAACACTAACATTATAAATAAGTATCTACCCACACATTCATTCTAATTCCTTCAGAGATGGCCTCCATGGCTTTGGGTCACCCATCTGCAAACAGACATTCCCATATGCCATAGAAGGGGGGAAAACATATGCAAATAATTATCAGGTTCCATGAATAAAATAAAGTCAAACGCACAGAGGATGAAATTCACCAACAATACCATCTGAGGAGGATCATTATGAGGCTCAACAGTCTCGCCCTCAATCTCAATGCTCGATTCGATTAGCTCGTCCTGCACCTTTTCTTCCTCTTTGGGCTCTCTTTGTGGTCCATCCTTATCCTCAATGTCCTCATCCGCGCAATAGCTTTTCTTTAACCCCAAGTACATCAAACGTTAACACGTAAGAAAATAAATACACAATTGCACATAACTGAAAAAGAAAAACAGTGGAAAGGAAGCAAAAAAACAGCACCGATTTGGAGCCTGCGTGATTGTAAGAAAAGGGAGAGAGCTTAGCACCAAGACTGAAGGGATATATCCGAGTAAACCAAAAATGAGAGAAGAAAATAGAGAAAGAGAGAGTGAAACTTGAATATATAGGAAAGTTTTTACCTCTTGAGGTAGTCGCGGAAGAAGGAGAGGAAGGATCACTAAGAATGGAGGGATTGGATTTGCATTGTTCGACGAAAAGCTTCATTTCTTAGTGTTTAGCTCGGTACATTTTGCGTCTGGTATTGCAGAGGGAGAAATTGATCAAAGCATAGAGAACGGAGGAAAAGAAACTGAGGAGACAAAGCGCCGAGAATTCCTGGACGAAGTGGACTGGGTCAGACCCATGCAAGTCGGGAATGATCTCGAGCTTGAGAACTTGATGTGAAGGCAATGTCCAAGTCAGACAGACCTATAAGGCCCACACGGAGAGTAGTCTGGGTCCATGATCGCTCGAGAATCGAAGAGCTCTGCGCTCGATTTGCTCATGCCCGAAAACCCCCAAGTCTTAAATAAAATTTAAAACACCGTAATGTTCGTTGTGTCTGAAAGCCCCTGAATTTTACTGTTTAATTTAATTTCTTAAACTACCTCAGCGTAAAAATTTTAAAAAAAAATTATAATTTTCTACTCTATCAAAAGTTTTATACCTAATAAATTTAAAATAATTTAAAATTTCATTCTCTGAGATTCTGAATTTCCTTTATAAAAACATAATAGGTTTTGTGAAAGGGAGGTATTTAGTTATAGCTATTGAGTATTTGTTTAGGTATTGTAAGGGAGATATTCATCTTTTCTTGCAATGTCTTGCTAAGGCTTATTCTTTAGTTCAATCTCTATATTGCCATGTTTCTGGGATGGCCATTGACGCAGGTTTCCGGCATGTTTGTCTAGAATTTGTGGGCTTTTTTGGATAAACATCCATTTGAAGAAGAACTTTTCTTTGTTGAGAGAATTCATGCAGGATAAGGTGATTTTTATTAAAAATTTCTCTCTTTCAACGGGACCTTTTTACCTTGGAGGTGGATACATCTCCTATATGTTAGTAGTATGCCTAGGGCATATTATTGTATTATATCTTGTAAATATTTATTTCTCATTAATGGCAAATCTATTATTTTCTTTTAAATTTGAATGGTTTGAAGTTAATTAAAAATATCCTTTAATATCTTGTTAGATATTCTATTCTTAAGTCATTAAAAATATGAGTAACTTACGTTTATTTTCTGTTCACAATCTATGATACTTCATTGGGTATGACTTATCCGAAAAGATTGTCACTTACGTTTATTTTCATGAATTAGTATGAGATACTAATATGATGAAATTGTGAGTTTCATGCCATATGACAAATATGGTGGGCACTTATAAGATAAATAGGCCGAATCAGTGACACAAAAATGACTTGTACATGGAGTTTACTCTTGTCAATACAAGGTCATCTAGATCATACTAGTACACATAATCCCTTGACCTTAGATAATATAGTTATCTAGTATATAGGCAGTTTGAGTTTGATACTGCTTTCATGCTTGTACTATGTATGAGTATATGGGCATGTGTTAACTCTGACTAGTTATATATGGAGATAGGCGTTAGTTAAGATGTGATCCGTTACCCTAAGTAAATAGGGATAAAATCCTATGTTCATTTAATTATTCTTGATAATTCAAGTTTCTGGCCATGACAAATAGACTTAGTCAGAAAAGGGTTTCTGACTGGAAAAGTCTTATTAATCAATAATTAGAATTAAAAGTGAACATATGATTCTAAATAAAAGAGTTTGACATGAACCATGACTTTAGCTGGAATCAGAATTTTATAACGGAGAGATTTTAGTGCATGGTATATATGATCAAGGTTCATAAATTAGGGATTAATTCATAACTAATTGGGCATTCATAGTATATTATGCTAGATGTCAACCATGATTTATGAGGACTTAAATGAAAAGAAAATTTTATTTTATGTTTGAAATAGCTCCAATAATATTGAGAAGTTAATATTATTCTCATTGCCAATTAGTAATAAATCTAGTGAATCACACACATTATGATTAAAGAGATCCATATAAAAAAATCTTATATGTCTAGATATTATAAAATCTATATTTATAAAATCTATATCTATATGTTAGCCATGTTTACCCATATATGAATGATTTTATATTATGTAATAAAAAATTTTATGTAATAAAAAATTGAATGGATTCCTTTTTTCAAACTACAATTATTCATTACAAAAAATTCGTTCTTATAGTAAATGCTCAATACCCAAATAGGCCTAAAAGTTGATCATGATCAAGTACTTTTTGGATCGTCTAAGACCTTTCGATTGGCCTTTATCTCAAAAAATATTGAGATTTTTTGCATACAAATTATTTACTTGTTACTAATATAGTTTAGCTCCTATCATTCTTTAGATTCTTTATTCATATACAGCATCTTTTTCTTTTATCAAGGGTTCTACTAATTGATATGTTTCTACAAATAATTGAAATTCAATTTCTTGATTTGTATCTTAAATTTTTGGAAACTTATAAAGTCCCTGATCAATGAACCTACAAAATCCTTTAAATTGTATCTGACTAAATCCAGGTATTATAGACATTCCCCCATTTCCATATCTGAGCATTTTGATTTTCCCGTTTATTAGATAAAGATCCCATTATTGGATCATTCTTCTTTCAATTATATGGATTGGGGTCCTGAGCTAAGCCTTGTCTAAGGTTTGGAAATCTTAATGCCATAATCCCTTTCAAGTCCTCCTAGCCTAATTCCTACTGCAATACTTTTTGCTAAGAAAAGCGTCCATATTGTGGCAATTCCACCCAGAAAGTAGTGGGTTGCTCTTACAGCACATCCTTTTATAATGCTCAAGGCTCTAGGTTGAGTAGTAGGAGCAACTTTTTATTATTATTATTATTATTATTATTATTATTATTATTATTATTATTATTATTATTAAATTTTAATTAGAAAATATGAAATCAAGAGATATTTAAGCAAAAACAAATAATTTTTTATTTGTAGTAATATGTAAATATCAAATTTACAGATAATATGAATTTTAAATTATAAAATTGCAACCTAAGAATGGATAATATTTAGTTATGTGATACTCAAATTAAAATTAAATAAATTTAAAAAAAATTAAATGAAATGATTTTTTTTATCTACAAATCGTTATTTGGGCCGAAGTAGAAGATGTTAAACTTCTTGTCATAGTCCTATTTTTCTAATGGGAAAATATATAGGATTCAAGCTAGCATGCGGCATTATTGTTAACAGATTCACGAGTAACATCTTAAGCAACATGGTGATTTCTTTCTTTCTTTTTCTTTTTTTTTTCTTTTTTTTGCCCAGTAAAATATTATTTGTAATAATATAAACTACATTCTCGAGCTATATTGTTGGTATTTTCTTTATTATTGGGATTTTCCAGAAAATGAGGCATACCCAATCTGTTGGAAGGATGTACATTATCATTTTTGTTAGACTGGTTGATTGAAGGACCTGAAGGGTATCTGGAAAAAAATCCATCAACTTCTCCAGAACATTCATTTGCTGCTCTGGAGGAAGATTGCCAGCGTACATGAGCTACGCGTCAACCATGGACATGGCAATCATAAAAGAAGTTTTTTATGCAGTTATTAACGGATATAAAGAAGACTGTCAAGCAGAGCTGAGCTGTGCTGACGAGGAGTGAAGGAGTTGAAGTTTAACTTATTCTGTTAGTTTTAGATTCTGTCAGTTAGTTAGTTTCGCCCCTGTATTTAAGTAGTTAGTTACTTACTTGTATATAAACAGATGATTGATCAACGAAAGGTCAAGTTTTCAGTTCCACTTTCATTTCTCGCTGTGGCATCAGAGTAATAACTGTTGTTCTCCCGATTCTTCTTTATTCACAGATCTCATATCTATTCTTTGACAGTTATTTTTCTTTCTTTGTTGATCTCTTTATTTTGTTCATCTGATCTTCTTTATATCCAGTAATAACTGCAGCAGTTATCTTAGTGCTTAAAGCAATATGCATATACCAATGGCTTGCTTCTAATAGTTCATATATATCCAGGTTGGTAAACACCTGGAAAATTGCTCTGTGGGCTCATCTAAACAACAGTGAACATGCATATAGGATGGTTAACCATTTGATTAAGTTGGTGGATACAGATCATGAGATAGTTTTTGAAGGTGGACTATATAGCACCTTGTGTGCAGTACATACTCCTTTTCAGATTGATACCAACTTTGGGTAAGCTGCGTTGTTGTATTATCAATGGATGTGTTGCAAACATCAGAATAACTTATCAATGAATGTGCTTAGCCTTTGCTGGACCAAATTGCATTAGTTTGCCTAGAACATATCATGTATTAATCATGTTCCGATTTAATGACTAGAAGCAGCCTCACCTCTCTGTTTGGTTCAACACTTTGCTTGTTGATGGTTTATTTATTTATTTATTTTTTGATTGAATCTCAAAATTCTCTCTCAAAAGGTTCTAGTTTTAAATGCTCTTGATTGATACAGATAGCACCAACTTCAAAAGGACCACATATAAGCATGTACATACAAGACTAATGATCAATAGATGTTATGCCTACCACATTTGGATTCAGTTTTACAACAGCAGTTGCAGAAATGTTCATTCAGAGTACCTTGAATGATTTTTACCTGCTTCCTGCACTACCCCGAGATAAATGGATGAATGGATCTGTAAAAGGATTAAGGGCACGTGGAGGGTTGACAGTTGACATACGCTGGAAAGAAAGTGATTTCCATGAAGTTTGTCTTCGGATAAAGGATGGAAGAAGCCGACATAGACTACATTATAGAGGAACTACAGTGACAGCAAGCATATCTTCTGGCATAATTTACTTATTTGACGCACAGGTAAAGTGGGTAATGGTATGGCCTATGGGAAGGTTTTCTTTGATATATTTTTTGTTTTGAGTTTATTGAATGGCAATATCAAATATATTGGTTAGAGAAGCAAACAGTACATCTACCAAGGAACTTGGTTCTTTCGAATGTAAATGCTCTTTTACGCTATCTTTGGTTCCTGCAATTGCAAAGTAGTTTCTTATTTTGTACTTGTCATCCAATCCTCTAATCAGTATTTTTTCTATACAATTATCCAACTATTCTGATAATTATAGTTTGGTATATTACTTGAGATTGACATGTTTTTGACATGATAGTTACTTTATTTATTGAATTACTGTCAATAAGAAACATTTCATTGAACAGAGGAAAGTTAGCCAATGAGATCTTGATTTAATGGAAACAAAGATATTGCACCTCACCCCAAGGAAAGTTCCCCACAGTTCAGTGCGTCATCGTTGAAGCTATGGCTATTTGACATGATTTGCTTTGCACAATCACCCAATATGGCTTAGGATCGACAGGGAAGGCAATTTGATCTCTGTAGTTTCAGGTATGTATACAATCATATTGTATTTTGCTTCCTTCCATGCTACTTTGTCTAAAGCCAGACACATCCTCGTAGATTTTGCTACATAATTTTACATTTTGCTAATATAAATAGGGTTATCTTCGTTAGTGTCTAGGTGTATTTATTAATAGTAGATAATGTCCCTTATGTACTTCAATTGGTTGATGAATATTTGATTTTTGTGTTGCTTTATTTGAAGTCCAAGGAAAAAAAAAAAAAGGTAAGTTCACTCATATTCATTTCAGATTCACTTTTTATGATCTTTGAAAAGTTATTGTACAAGAAGTCATTAGTATGATAAAAAATAATATCACCTATATATACTTGAACCATATGCTTGTCATACACATGTATTTTGATAAATAATATAGCATCAATCTTTCCTCTTTTAAAATCGTTTTCCCTAATACTAATAAAAATGCCTAGCCTGGATTAGTCGGTCTAATGGTTAAAAATATATCACTCACCTCTAAAGGTTTAGATCACTCCCCACTCCCCTTCCAGCCGAGTCCCTAAGAGTAAATCCCTCTTACAAAATTGAAGGATGATTGAAGCCACATAATTATTAGGATTTTCTAGAAAATGAGGCATACCCTCTGTTGGAAAGATGTACATCATTTTTGTTAGACTGGTTGATTAAAGAAGCCGAAGGGTATCTGGAAACCAATCCATCAACTTCCACAGAACATTCATTTACTGATAGGGATGGTTCTGTTATGGAATGGGTATGTAAGCCTCTTATATGTAATTTCCAAATTCATTGTTGTAGTCACCAAGTGCAAAAATTCGTGGATGACCCTTAACGCAAGTGTTCATCTGTCTATACTTGTCCTCGGGCATTTAGGGGAAGCTTGCGAGGCTGGTTGTCAGATTCCAGATGAGAAAGCAGAGTAATTAGATCCTACGATCATATCTGCTTTGGGAATTTCAGTTGAGTTTGTAATCCCTTTTCAGCAGGTTAGAGTTCCAAATGATATTTCTCAGAACTATGTGCTCAGATGCACCAATCTCTGCCATCTATCGGTAATATAAAATTACCTTTCTTGAAAAAGTTGTCTCTTAGAGTTGTTTTTGCAGATGATGATGTAATTAGCAAACTTATTGCTGGGTCTCCTTGAAGACATGAGTTTCATTACCTACTATGGTATCAAGTCTTTACAGATATTTGATCTAGTTAATCTCATCCAATTCTGTGCAAAAGATATTGTTAATTTTGAGCGACTTAAGATGGAAACACCAAATCTTCAATCATTCACTCTGCAAGGTCCCACTTGGCCTTCTGTATTAAAGGTGGCTTCCTTGAAAAATTTGAAGAGCCTACATATATTTAGTGCTCCCATAACTGATAAATGGTTGTATGAGCAACTAAATAAATTTCCTCACTTGGAATGCTTGAGCTTGGCTGAGTGCCCTATGTTGGAGAGTATCAAGATTTCTAGTTCTAGTCTTCACAAATTGCGCATAGATTCTTGTGGAAAGGTGGCTAAACTTGATATTGATATACTTAATCTATATGTCTTCTCATATTATGGTGATATAATTTCATTTTCTTCAAACAATTTGACCTTACCCAAGGTTAATTTGTATATCAAATCCAATAATATGAACAATTCCTGGTATACTAGATTGATTAAATTACTTGACGAGTTCAATCAATGTTTCAACATGGTGACTTTGGAAAGTGATATGGGTGAGGTATGTATATTAAATCATTTCTATTATTTGAATCTTTTTTTACGTATACTTTGAGTTAGTTCACAATTAATACTTTGAATTAGTTCACAATTAATACACTCATGGAATTAGTATGTAAATTCTAGCTGCTATTTATGTGATGAATTATTCATCTTTTCAGAATTATATTATTCCTTGCGAAGTGAGAAAACTCACACCCATTGCATAACGTGAAAGAATTGAAACTTTCAATGACTACTAATCGCCATCGTCCAATTGCGGAACTTGTGGATGCTATGCTTTGGATTTCTCCACATCTAGAAAGTCTAGACATAATTAATTTCAACGTACAATCCTCTTTTAAGGTATGATATTATTTAATTTTATATATAGTAATTCCATTTAAGAATGCTGAATTGTAACAACTAAATTGTAGCTTTTCAGTTAAGATAGTTATCACCATTACAAATTATTTAATTTTCTTTTTTGTTAAAATAAATGCATATGAAGTTTAAATCAAGAAAACAAAATGGAAAAATGAAGTTCTAGAATTTTGTAGCTTAGTTTAACGATATTATTTTTCTTACAGTTCTCATATCAGAAGCAAATTTATGAAGAAGAGTGTATTTGTTACAAGTCTACTCCTATATCCTACTGGAAAAATTGCATAAAGCAAGTAAAAATAAAACAAAATTTTCCTGCTGTCACAAGGCGTGAAGATGAATGCTTCATGCAAGTTCGTGAACGTGAAGAAAGGAATTTTGCTTTTAGCCAAGACATCTGGGAAAATATTAGTGATTCCTGTTAATTATGTAACTACCTGATAATCCGCAAGCCGCAACGGAATTTTTTTTTTTCTTATTTGAGTAATAAGTTTATTATAATTTTTTTTTAATAAAGTCTGTTACAATTAGAATTGTGCAATTTTCAGTCTAAATTGAAAAATCGAACTGAACCAAATCAATTCGGTTTGAGGCTAAATTGCCTCTCTTCGTAAGCTTTTTTTTTTTTTTTTTCCAACTTTTTGAAGCTCAATATAATCTGCTTCTGCATGCATTGCAATTTAAATTAACTGTACTAAGAATTCACAGTAGATTTACAATTCCTAGTACTAAGAATTCTCTTGGTATAAAAACTCCAATTTTATCAAGACATCTCCATGCAGTATTTTTAACCATCTTGAAACCTAAAACAAGAGAACAATGCAACTACCATATTACGAATAGAGTAAAAAAGTTTTTACTAAAAACAACTGCACTCCTTAAGGTTTAGAAAAACACTCATATCAATTCATATCACAAATAACCTTCATGAAATTAGTATTCAACATTGAAGAATTAATAAAAACAAGCCAGATTAAAGCCAAAAGACAAGCAAAACTTCAAATTCAAACCAACAAAATTTTCACAAATCAATATCAATTACCCCAATAGCTATGGATTCAATAACAGGAAATAATATCACATATGGAAATCAAGAATAACCCATAAGCACCCAATTCTTACATAGGCTGTGAGAATTGCAGCTCAAATTTCTATATCTCCACTCATGCAATCGGCTTCCACCTTCATATCCGGCCTCACTAGAGATAATTTGTAATTTGATGCAACAACGATGGAACTCGAAAAAATTTACCTACTTTTGGACCGCACTTAAAGACTACCGACATACCTCCATTACAAAATGAAAGATAAGGCCCAGGTAGCTCTCAACATTCATTACTTGGTGATATCGCAAGATTTGTTAGCTAAAATCTCTGGTATCTTGGTGCCAGAATTTTTACTCCAGTATCACCAAGACTTGGATTTCAGTCTGCTCTTCTTCCATTTTCTTTCTCATGTTGATTGTATTCTCGAGAATACTGACCTTATGGTTCATTAGAGTGACCCCAGAAGGGGAACCTATTAAGGATATTTACATTCATTTCATAGTTGTAGTTGTTTTAGATTTGGCATCATTGGGTGATAATATGGATTGGAATATCTTTGGGGTCCTTTTCTTTTTGGCTTGTTAATCCCAGCAAGGTCTCCATTAGCAACAACCTTAACATCTAAGCTTGATACTGTTGTCTATGGCTTGCTCATTCCCCTGCTGTCTAGTTTCTGTGCCTCCAAATTTAATTTATGGGTATTAGTAGACCATTTTGAAGATGCTCTCAATTTTCAAATGGCCTTAATAGGGTACATAATAAAGTTGGCAGCAACTTATCTCATGGTACTCTCTATCAACATGCCTTTCAGAGAAGCTGCTGCTCTTACTCTAAAATTTTGAATGTTAAAGGCACAAAGGAGATGGGAACATTTTTGAGCTACACTATTCATGAGGTACTTATATGCATCAAACTAATCAATCTCACCATTCTATTTTATATTGAGAAATAACAAGTAGTAATGTGTTACGTATCAGAGGAGGAAGTATAGAAAGAAATAGTGAGTAGTTAGAAACGTTGGGAGTTAGTTTAAAGAGTTAGCTTAGAAGTATGTTTGGCGGGAATTAAGAGAGAGGTAGTTACTAAAGTTGCTGAGCTGTAAAGTTGTTGAGCTGTGTAACTACTCTTAGTAATAGGTTGTTACTAAGCTGCTATATAAAGCTCAATAGCTATTCTTGTATTTCATTTTGGAACAATAATCAAGAAATACAACTCTTTATTCTTCTCTTCTTTCTATCTCTCCTCCTAATATTCTTCTCTTCTTTTCTAAGTCTTCTATAATTCTTTGTTAGAGACTCTTACCCTAACATAATGTTAGTCGCGGGCAACGCAATTGCTGCTAGAACTTCTCATTGCAAAATTATTGAATGCCTCTGGTTCATTGCCTGTACCTATACTGATATTCATGTTGGACTCAAAGATTAATTCCTAGTGTACTTAGTGTTATGTGTATATATATAAACAAGTGAACTCACTCTTTCTTATTTGTCTCCTTTTCTCCTTGCAGTTAAAGGATCTGGACAGTACTAGTGGGATTTTTTTTTTGATATTTCTGTTGACAACATATGCACCACCCCTAATAAAGTTGCTCTATGATCCTCATAAGCATTACATAGGCTATAAGAAAAAATGCATACAGTATGCTCAATGTAATGAGAGGCTCGAGATCCTAGTCTGTGCACATAAACAAGAGGATGCCATGGCAGCAATCAAGTTGCTTGAACTTTTGAAACCTACAAAGCACAGTCCCCATTTCATTTTTGTACTTTGCTTGCAAGAACTTGTTGGCAGTTACACTCCTTTAATCAACCACTAACTAGGCCAAAAAAGCAGTGATTCTGAAGCATCCTGATCACAACCAATCATTGATGTTTTCAAGTATTTGTAAGTTCTCCCTAAATTCTACTAAAAATTTGACAACTTGTCCCATCTTAAAATAAATAAATAAATAAAACAATTTATATACATAGCACATGGTAAATTAAGAGATTGCATGTATTGTGTCTCCTTGTTGTCTTTCTCAATCAAGTATGTCTAAAATCATCTTCCAATTGAAGGGAATATCATACCCTCTGAGAGCAAGCAATAAACTCAAACAGTTTACCAGCTAAAATAGCTTCCAAATTGACTAAAATCATAACAATAGATGACAAGCTTTTCGCAGAGCCAGAGCTATGATGGTAACCTCATATCTATAATAAAATTAGGATTGTTCAAACTGTCTATCCACCAAAATCGCATGAAATTCATCTTTGACAATTCCAATTCCATGAGTATCACTTGAATCAACAACATAAATTACAGCTTGAGCATTTGGAAAATAATATGGTCATAAATAAACAAGCAAATACAGAGCAAGCAATTAAGGGGGATGACCACACAATAAAAGCAGCCAACATGAGAACCCCTAGAAGAAATAGAGTTTGTGGAGCAGAAGCACTTTGTGGAATTAGACAGTCTGGAAGATTCACAAATATCGTTTTAGAAGCAGATTTGACAAGAAAATGGAGTTTTACAAATAGGTTGTCCAAATTTCACTAAAAGTTAAAGAATTACCATTTGCACCACAAAAGAAAAAACACCCACCAAACCATTTATTCCGACAAAAGGCAACTAAAATACTTAATTCTTTGATATTTTAAAGCATTAGTAAAAGTCAAAACTTGAAATTTTTCCATTCAGAGTCCAAATTCCCATCATATATTCATTTTTAAGACCAAATTTTGCATAAAAAATTATTAAAACAATAATACATTTACCGTCCTAACTATCGAAATTGAGGAATTGAGAATGTGTGGTATGGCTCACCACTGTTCACGCGCATACCAGATTATTCTTTTCAGATCTCCTTCCCTATCGACTTTTGGCGGAAATATATGCTGACGAAGAAGGGCGGTGTGACAAGGTGTTGCCGGTTTCGGAGATCCCGTGGTTAGAGGAGACAGCACTGGCATCTCTCAATTCCTCACTCAAATCGCGATTATAGGGTGGGGAAATCAACAATCCATTAGGATTTTGAGAAAAGAAGAATATGGCAAGTGGCGACGACTTCACGACGGCCGGACAGAGTGAGAAGTTTCAGTCCAGAAAGGCACTCTGTTACAGGGAGAGCATGGAATTTTAGTTATTTTGGTTCCGTTTTGTTTTGGAGAAAAAAAAAAAAAAAAAAAAAAAAAAAAAAAAAAAAAAACACGAATCAAACAGAATTATTTTAGTAATTTTTAAATTAATTTATTTTTATAAAAAATTTATAAATTATATTTATATATAAATTATTTAATTTTATTAATTAATAATTATTAAATTTAAATTAAGATTAAAATTAAATTAAATAATTTAAAAATTAAGTCTAAATTAAAAAATTTTATCAAAACTTAAAAATTAATAAATTCAAACCAAACTAAAATAGAGTGAATTAATTCATTTTATTTTTCATTAATTTTAATTCGATTCGATTTAATTCTATTTGATTTAGGTAAACCGAATGATCGGACCTACTCTATTTTTTTGTTTTTATAGTTCTAATTATTTATTTATTTATATATTTTATTATTTCGTCGAATGCTCTGTACTGATTTTCTTTTATAACTTCACTGAATTTATATAAATTGAGTGTTAATGCTGCAATTTAAATTTAATAAGTTAAAAATAAAATATTCAAATCATTTTTGATATATATTAAATACTAAATAAAATTAATATTATAAAGAATCATGTGAAAGGAAAATCCAGCAATACATACTCAAATCCCTAGTAAATAATTTATTATATTCCTACTAGCTAATACATATATCTCATTACATATTATTTATCTTGTATGGTGATGCAGCTCCTAATTACGAACCACTTCAAATTTGGATTCCAAGTTGGAAATTTTCATGTTGCTCCCTATTTGAAAAACCCTACGACAAAAGTTAAATTCGTAATCTGCGCCGTCCACCAACTTTCAGAAAAACACAAAAAAAAATTAATATTATAAAAATAAAAATATAAACTATTTTTTTATTCAATAAATAACATAAATACTTACAGATGTAGCTTTCCAGATTCCACTAAAAGTGAAATCTTGGGGTTCAAATCCTTTGCAATTAAAATACATAAGCGTAGTATAATTTTCATTATTATTTTCAATCGGCTGATCATGTCCAATAATAACAGATACTGATCCTTGATTTCTACAATCTTTGCACTAAATAATATATTCTAATCAGTTAAAATAACATATCAATTAAAACTTGGTGATGTATTTTAAACTCAAATATCATATTGTTCTACACTACACTCAAATTTAAAAGATATTGCTATAATTTCAATCAATTTATTTTAATAATAAATAAAAAACATATTTAACAATTTAGAAAAAAAAATATATATATATATATATATATATATATATATATATATATATATATATTACCTTGTACTTCATTGTTTGATGGGTGGAATACATACAAACTTCTTTTTTACTCATTGCCTGACAGTGAGTACATTTCAACTGTAATACAAAATATATTAAAAATATTATAAATAAAAATAAATAAAATATTTACATAAATAAAATTAATTTCTTGACCTTGAAAAAATATGGTAAAACATTATTAGGACCTCCAGCAGGTTGTAAATTCTTAAGATTATCGAGTTTAGCTTTAATTTTGAGAGCAAATATTACCATGATTAATGATTAATAGTGTTATTGAAAAAATGGCTAATGATTTTGTATATTCAAATTAACAAATCTCTTGTTTTTATAAGCCATTAACTTAAAAAATGAAAATTTCATTTAAGCTTAAAAAGCATGAAGTTATTGGTAAAAGTATGACTAAATTCACCTAAAATGCATTATTATGTATTAAGTTAATATGCTTTAGGAGTACACATGTAAATTTCTGTTCGCAGGCATTGGTATATATTTGAAAGCAATGTACGAATTCATTTTAAAAGGAGGTGGACCCAGAAAAAGAATCAAGAAGTAATTGGTTAACAGAGTTCTTGAGTCTTTTACCATATGCTTGAAATTTAGAGTTGACTAATAAATAAATAAAGCATAGATTTTATAAAATTTAATTTGATGACCGAAATTATTAATTTTAATTTTCTTTTAATTCATAAAAATCTTTATTAAAAGGATATTACATAATTATTTTAAATAAAAAATATTTTTTAAATTTTAACAAATATTAAAATAAAGTAACAAGTAAAAAAATATGTATGTT
The DNA here is from genome assembly GCF_030052815.1 of Hevea brasiliensis. NCBI lineage: Eukaryota > Viridiplantae > Streptophyta > Magnoliopsida > Malpighiales > Euphorbiaceae > Hevea > Hevea brasiliensis. The sequence continues at coordinate 21,787,454 of NC_079500.1, read as the reverse complement.
TATAAATACAATTATTGGATTATGCAGTATTATATAAATACAATATAAAAAATAAAAGAAATATATTTGAAAATTCTACATAATGGTTTCTCATACATAGAAATTAGAGACTATAAAATTCGAGATGTTAGAATTTATATAATACGATTTTCGTGAGTGTCAGAATTTAATAATATTTTCTTGAATCACTCATTAAAAACAATAAATTTATGTCTCTCTCTATATATATACTTCTTTTGAATTTTATAAAAATTAAGTTTGTATGTATATGCTATAGAATTTTTTTTTTAAATCTATAAAATTATATTTTTTAAATTAATTTCTAGAGGATAACATAAATTAATCTTTTTTCTATATTATAAAATTAATTGATAAAGTAATTGCTATTCTTACATAAAAGAATTTTACTAAATATTAAATTTGTGATTAATTCTAAATTATTATAAATAGAAAAAATTACGTACTAAAACTAATAATGAGTTTTTTAAATTATATAAATATTTATATTAAAATTTATATTCAATTGAAATTATATTTGTTAATAGGATTGAAATTTTAATTAAGCTTGCTTGTCCTAGATTTTTTATTTATTTATTTTTAACTTTTATTTTTGATAAAAAAAATTGATTTTTAATTAATTTTAAAATTGGACATTTCTCCTATTAAAATAAAATTCATGTGAGTATTTATTTATTTATTTATTGTGCTTAACTTAAGCTCCTAATGTAAAACTTGTTATTTTACAACTCAATCTGTAATTTAAATCTTACTTTTCCAAGCACACAAGTTGTCACGTGATGTTGTCTTCATGGAATTAATATTGCATTGAGAAAGCTTTAGTCATATACGTGGCAACCAGCTACTGCTTATTATTGGTTTCCATAAAGGACATACATATCAACAATTAATTATTTGTGACTAGTAAAATAGCTCAATTTTATAAATAATTCACTGTAAATTACCTGTGTTAGTATCATACAACTATTTTCATTGTAAAATAGCATCGCTTGTGGGTAATCAGTAACCAAATAGAAATTAAATTTTGTTCACAGAATTTTATTATTTTTTGAATTAATCACATATATTTATAATTTATTACTGTTATGATAACGTAGCCTAAATTATTTAAATCGATTATTTTCAGACATATACATACTCAAAGACATGACTTCAAGCATGAAATACCTCCCCAGTTTTAGAATTTGATTTTCACGTGCTCTTTAGTGGAAATCGAGACCGTTACTATTATCAAAACTTTGAATTTAGGTAGAAAAACGTTCAAGAGTTGTAAAATTAAATGAGTATCTTTTTTTTTTTCATTAATAAGGAAAACTGTTCTAATAAGCCTAAATTATATATGACAAATTCTAATAAGCCTAAATTGTTTGAAAAGCATAAGCATAATATAATATTAATTTTTATTTAATATGCTTTAATTTAATTCATAATTTGTGTCAATTCAACTCTTTTTTTTTACAGAAAAAAAAAAACTTATTCTAATTCTATTGTGTTTACTCTTAAATGTCAACAAGGGAGAGAGAAAAATAAAGTAAGGATTAACAAGCTATAACATTAACTTATTTATGAGACGTGTTTGTATATTTTTAAATTATGATTTAATTAATCATTAATGAGTGAGTGATTGAATTATAAAACAAGTAAGAAAGGTATGGCTTCAAGCATGCATAGTTAAAGACATGGCTTCCAGCATGAAAGACCTCCCTAATTTTAGAATTTGATTTTTATGTGCTCTTTAGTAGAAATCGAGATCGTTATTATCATCAAGATGTTAAGATTAGGTAGAGGAACATTCAAGAGTTATAAATTAAATGAGTAATTTTTTTTTAAATAAGCAAAACTATTCTAATAAACCTAAATTATATATGACAAATTCTAATAAGCCTAAATTGTTTGAAAGGCATAAACATATCGCACAGTCAACAACCCTATCTATATATAATCACATTTGGCAATAATTTACTAATCCGATGTTCTCAGCATATTAAATTCTGTTTCTTAGACCCTAAATTTTAGTGACTTGCACTCATTTGGTGTGTGAAACCTTATGGTCTGCTGGACTTTACTAAAGCAAGCGTTCTCTATTTTAAATAGGAGAGGAAGGTCCAGGATGGTCAATGGTTTGAAAAACTGCTCCGTGGGCATGCCTACACAACAGTGAGCTTACATATCGAATGGTCAAACATCTATTTCGCATGGATTGACCATTCAATTATATATATAGATATTTTGACAATTCCGTTAATATTGCAATTTTGTTTCGGTCTTTTAGCAGTAATTGTAGAAATTTGTTGCAGAGTACGGCAAAGGACTTGTACTTACTCCCTGTTTTTTTTTAGATTAGCAGGTGACCGGTTGTGTTAATGTTCATTAAATTAACTAAATAATTAATTTTATTCATTTATTTTCAGATCCAAGATCAATTAAATTAGTTTTTTTAATTAATTTTATTTAATTGGTTTAATTAATTAAAGGTTTGAAGATAATTTACAAAAGAAGTTATTGATAGTGAGTGGTTACCAAAGAAAGCAGTTAAAAGGAGTTATATGAAGTTTAGAGAAATTATCAAGAATTGACGGTTACCTTCCATCATCTGCAGAACGTGAAGTGAGTGTTCTAGAATTTACAGTATGTGCAATGGGTCTTCTAGAATCTCCAAACACCTACAAAGAGAGGTATAAATACTATGTGAGCAGCAATGTAGAAAGTACCAACAACTCAACCAATCCAACCAATCAACTCAAACAATAACAATCCAAAGGGGTCTAGCAATTCAATCAATCCATAACTCTAACAATCAATCTGTCTTTTACATTTATTCTTAGTTTCAATTTCAATTCCAAGCAATTTTTACTTTTACAAGCTGTTGTGTTTTAATTTAAAAGTTTTATAATTTTCTTCAGCAATAAATACAATCTTACTTTTCAATTTCAATTATCTTTCACACTCACATTGCATTTAAAGGTGAAGCAATGTTCAATGTGATCAGTTCTCACAATCGTTTAATTCACAAGTTAGAAAGTGCAATCTTGTAGTTGATATACCCAATATCTGGTGTGCTCGCATTCAAGCTATTAGTTAGCCAAATTGTTTTCTCAACAAATAACTTCATTGTAATAAAAATTTGAAGGTAGTTATCAACTTTTTAGGAAAAAAATTGCATTAACTATATAAAGAGTGCAAATTGTGTATTTGGGTGACTTTATATAGATAACGTAGATTGATTTTATATTAAGTGACTATAATATAATATTAATTGTTACTTGATATGCTTTAATTTATTTCGTAATTTGTGTTAGTTCAAATCTTTTTTTTTTTTCACAGAAAAATAATAACTTACTCTAATTTTATTGTGTTTACTCTTAAATGCCAACAATGGAGTGAGAAAAATGAAGTAAGGACTAATAAGCTATAACATAAACTTATTTATAAGATGTGCTTGTATATTTTTAAATTATGATTTAATTAGTCATTAATAAGTGAGTGATTGAATCATAACACAAATAAGAAAGGCATTAATTATTCGGCTATAAAAGAAATGGAGAAATTAACAGAGGCTTAAGGAAAGCACAACTCCATATTAAAAAGAAATAAATAATATTATTATATTTATTTGATTTGTTTTAATTTGGTTTATTTTTTGTGTCATTTAACCTTTTGTTTTAATATATATATACTTCCTTTGAATTTTATAAAAACTAAGTTTGCATGTATATGCTATAGAATTTTTTTTTTTAAATCTTTAAAATTATATTTTTTAAATTAATTTTTAGTGGATAACATAAATTAATCTTTTTTCTATATTATAAAATTAATTGATAAAGTAATTGTTATTCTTCAATGCCATTTACATAAAACAATTTTACTAAATATATGCCTGATTGTTTTCATACTTCTTTTTTGTTTTCATACTTCTTTTTTTGGTAACAGATTGTTTTCTTACTTAGTTCTTATATTTATTTATTTTTTAAATTATTTTTTAATTCATGAATTGTTTAGCCCGTGCCTTTATTTTTAAACTAAATTCTTTCTAACTCAACTATTCAATTTTTATAATTTGGATAATCCAACTATTTAATCCTCATAATTTTGAATCTATCAATTATTTAATCTTTATGATTTCAATAATACAACTATAAATAATTCTGGACATATGCTGGAAAGAAAGGGATCTCCATGAAGTTTGTTTCTGGATGAACTATGAAGGATGGAAGAAGCCAACATAGACTACATTATAGAGGAACTACAGTGGCAGCAAGCATATCTTCTACAGCAAGCATATTTTCTTTGATAATTTTTCGTTCTCAGCCATCCAGCTGAGTTCCTAAGAGCAGAAGAGTCACCAAGTGCAAAAATCCAATAAAAGATGCATACACAAGATCTAATTGTTATTCAACCTAACCCAAGTATCAAACATAACCATCAACCAATTCAACTAGATCCGCTTACAATCATAAAACGAACCATATGAGACCGCCCAATTCCTAATTAGCCCACATGGGTATGATAATCATTCAATAATCCTCAAAAAAAGTAAATCAAGTTACCACAAAATCATCAAATCAGATCATAGAGGCACCAACTTCAAGCCCCCAAAAAAATTAAAGAAAGAAACCAATTCAATTGGGAAAACAGATAAGAATGACCAATTTCCTTCCAGTATATCCCATCAGATAATTAATAAAGACGGAGAAGAAGAATAATCAGACGAAAAACTAATAAATTTTTTTTAAAGGAAAGAAAAAAAGGAAACAAGAAAAAAGTAGGTCAGATCACATCTAAGCACCAAATCTAACCCAAGAATCAATTTCCATGGATCCAAAGTAACACATGGGTTATTTTTAGACAAGAACGAAGAACGAGTGAGGTATAGAAATACCTGAGGAAAGTTGGAGCTCTGGGCCCAAACGCTGCCGTCTTGGCCGATGATGGCGGCAGCAGAGAGATGATTGCCTTCGATTTCGCACATAAGATGCTCATCTACATATGTTTGCCACGACATCTTCTTCTGCTTCTTCTTCAAATTCAGAGATTTGATGAAGCTTTTTTAGTTTCTGCGCTGTGCAATGTGAGTATGGATTGTGCTCAGCTGAGAGAACGAGAGGTGCGTTCTTATCTGCGAAGCCAGCAGACTGATATTGCGTTAAAACGACGAGACGTGGTCGACAAACGGTGTTCTCTTTAGGGTGCGTTTTGTGTGGGCGTAACGGAATGGGCGTGAAATTTTATAGTATTAATATTAAAGTAATATTTAAGCAAAAAATTATTTTCGATAATTTAAAATTTAAAACTTTAGTTTTAATTAAAATTAATTATATAAAAAATAATATTTAAGTGAATAAAGAATTATGATTGAAATTTAAAAAATAATAATTTAAATATATTTAATATAAAATTAAAGTAATAGAGTTACAATTATATAATAATTAAATTAAATTATATAAAAATAAATACTCTATTAAAATTATTATTATTTTAATAGTAATCTTTTTTTATCACTAATTTTTGTATGTGTATTGTACAGTAATATAATATAAATTGATATATATAATTAAATAAAAAAATTCAAAAAAATAAAAAAAAATTAATAAATAATTTTTTTTTAATCGAGATATAGACACACACTTAAAATCGTTACAATTTTAATAAATTCATTATTTTTATATAAACTACACACGCACGTTATTCATAATCAATGTAAACTTTTGAAAGACCAATTCCTAGACATGTCAGACTCATTTACGAATATTAATTAATGTCATATCAAAACACTCAATTTAATCAATGATTTAAAATCATCTCCAAGCCTATTTTATTTATAATATTAAGAGTTTGAATTATAGAGTCGTTATTATTAAAAAATTTTATTGAATATCACTCCTCCTCCCATTTTGAATTGTAACACCCCAAATTTTTATTAATTATGAGTATTTTTGATATTTTAATTTTATTTAAATTTTAGGAATTTTTTTGAGATTTTTCGGATTTTAAAAATCGGGTTCGATTTTCCGAAAATATAAACTTTGATGATTTTTAAAAATTAATTTAAAGACCACGTGGCAAAACTAAAAATATATTTGGAGTCTACGTATTTTTCTGAGTTTTCTGGAATTTTTTCGAAATTTTTTGACCTCGTTTTCGGTCCCGAGGTAGAGTAAAAAATTCAAAATTTTGTATCCTGAATCGAACCGGCCGAATCGAACCGGACCGGATCGGACCGGTCGAATCGGACCGGCCCTTTTCTCCTTTCCTTTTTCTTTCCCCGCGCGCGTCGTCCCTCTCCCTTCTCTCTCTCGTTTCTCTCTCCTCCCCTCCCCAGCCGCCTCCCCTGCGTCCTCCCCTCGCCGGCGCCGCCTCCCAGCTACTGACCCCCGTACGGCCAGAAGTAAAGCGCGCGATCTCCCTCCTCGCGCGCGCAGCCTTCCTCGGCCAAATCCGGCCGATCCGGCCACCGATTGGACCGGGTCTTGTGTCCAAAACCATCTACTCGGCGAGAGCTTTCCATAGACACCAAGAACGCCGAAATCCATCGAGCGGATTGTCCGATTTTAGCTCGGGAAGATTTTAGCCCATTTCGACTTTTGGGCTAGATTTCTCGAAAACCGTGAATCCCACGAGAAAACCGAGACCACCAGCACACTCCATTCGTCGAGAGCTTTGCAACGACATAAATTTTGAATTTTTCCGACACCGTTTTTTGGTGGGTCCCACGGAACTTTGCAGTGTATTTTCGAGCATTAAATGAGCTTAGAAAATTCTGAAAAATTTATGTACTAACCCCCGTGTTATGGGCTTCGTGTAGGTATCCTCGATTCGCGGAAATTCGACAGTTGACCGGGTCTGCAAATTTCGCCGCATGCACTGGCACGGAAAAGTCTCCGAATTGGGCCGAGGTTTTGGCTAGCCCCCCATTGTCAGACGTCCCGAGCGCGTTCCCGAAGTCGGAATCGGCAAAGGTAAACCCGAACCTTGTTTTTACGTAATTTTCTAGTGCTTAAATAGGATTAAAAATCCATAAAATATTCGTGGTAGCTTAGAAAATTACAATTCTTTTTGCAATAGCTTAGTAATATTGCTAAGGACCGCGGGGCAAAGTTTTATAATTTTTAGAGCTTATTTGGGCAGTTTTTGCAAAAATGGTCAATAATAAGGACTAAATTGAAATTTTGCGTATTGTGATGGATGACTGATTTGATGGGCCCAGGAGGGGCTGTGTGATATGATTGAACTGTTGATATATGGAGTGTGAATATAGAAGTGCGTTTTTAGCCCTTTTGCAGGTTGGGTAGGTCCTAGGTATAGGGGAGACTCTGCCGGATTTTCGGCACGACTTAGGACGTATTGGTCTTTTTCTTTGCTTGTATTGAGTCAGATTATATTAAATAAATGTAATATAATTGTCAGGTGAGCCGAGACAGCCTTCTTCCTCCGCCCAGCCGCCACAGTGATTGTCGTCAAGTCTGTGAGTAAAATATTAATTTTAATTGTAATTTCGATATTATTATATGTTCAGCATGCCCATGCATCACTTATATGCAGATATTTATGTAGTTAAACTCTAGGCACGGATTATGTTGCATTGATAACTGTTGACGTGCCATGAGTGTTGTTGTGGTAATTTGGAGCAGTGTGCGTGCGTGTGATGTGGTGTGGACTATGGATAGGACGGGTAGACACGGCTTGAGTTCTTCGCTGGGACCCCGATTTGGTATTTAAGTGGAAGTCCGAGCTGAGTTCTTCGCTGGCACCAGGTTGGATTTAAAAGAGCTGTATAGGGGATCAGCTCCCATATATTATGATTGATGTTACAGGGTGCGTGAGTGCTCCAAATTACCTTTTTGATGTTATGATGTGAAAATGTTGTTTATGTTGCATTTCACTCTACAGGGCGCATTAGTTCAGATAGTTATAGAGATTATAGTTAAGATTGATATTTTACTCTCTGAGTCGAACGCTCACTCCTGTTCAAAAATTTTTACAGGCCACAGGAGGATATTTTGTTCTGGGTTAACCTGCTTTTCTACTTCGCAGGTTGTTTATCAATATTTGTGTAATGTTAATTACTCCTAGAATTTCCGCATGTATTAGAAGTTCTTATTTGATTATGGTCTGTAATATTATTATCATGTTGGACCTGTAAACGTATAATGATATGCATGTTTGATGGATTGGATGAGGGAGCTGAGCTCCCAATTATTATTATGTTGATGAGTATGTGGAGGGTGAGCTGAGCTCCCCAATTGATTATATATTGTGTTTACAGGTCGGGTGAGTCGAAAACTCCCCGTTGGTAAGTCCATTTTATGGCCGGACTCTGTCCGTTTGTTTTCTTGATATTGGGCCCAAATGGGCCTTAGAGTTGGGTTAATGAACAGTTAGGCTTACTACGGGCCTCGGGGGCTTTAGGCTGGCCCAGGTCCTAGTGCCGGTCCGGCCCATAGGTTGGGTCGTGACATGAATGTGAAAATATTATATAGTTAAATAAAAATAAATAAATAAATAAAAATAATTTCAGCCTTTCCTGGAGAATATTATTAGGCTAGAGATTTGATGGGCTTGTGGCCTCTAACCGAAAAGATTAATTAAGAGATCTGTCGGCCCCGGATGATTAAAGAAGGTTTGGTTAGCGTGCACTAAAAAATATAAATTAAATTTGATAAAGATTGTTGATTCTCTTCTTTTAAAATTATTAATTAATGAATAACAATTCAAATTAGTTTGAGAAGGTCATGACATTAACACTGTACTTATTTCTTAGAATGGGATAAACACAAATCCAAATCAAATAGAAATTTAAAATCCTAAACTAATTTGGAATGCAACTAGTAAAATCGAAATTCGAAATTTAATATTATATACATATAGCTTAAGATCAAAAAAGTGTAAATTTCTATTAATTCTTTACGTGAATTTCCTTTTCACCCTCTAGCTAAATTTCTATCGTATTTTTCTTCTTTCCAAGAAACATTATATTTATTTTGAATAACAAGTTTAGACTTTTTAAGTATTTTTATTTTATTTCTAATCTTTTTATTTATATTTTATTACCTATATTTGTTATCAATTAAAGCGTTATATTCAGATTTTGAAGAAATCGTTAATATACAAGCTGATATCAAGGAATTAAAATCGTCCCAAAAGCTTCAAAAAGAGATGAAGAAAGGAGGTAATTTATCTTTTTGTTCTCATATATTTTTTTTAATCATGATGTACATATTAATTTTAAATTTTTTATTTTTTGTTTAATTAATATAATGTAATATAACTAGATTTTAATCAAGATATCTAATACCAATTTTCTTAATTATTCTCTGTGACTCGTAGGTTGAGTCAGCTATCATATTTATAATTATTCTTATTAAATTGATTTAATTTTTTGAATTCTTATGTGCCATTAATTATTGTTACATTATCTGTTCTCTCGGTCTACATGTTTATGATTTAGTAAGTCTATTTATTAATTTATCTCTTGGTTCCTCAGCAAGTAATTATTTAAAATATATATATAATTATTTTTTTAAATTAATAAATGTATTAAATTAATTATTAGTGGATAAAATAAATTAAAATTTACATTTTTTTCTGTATTATAAAATCTATAAATGATAAAGTCATTGTTATTTTTCAATGCCATTTATATAAAATAGTTTTATTAAATATTAATTTTGTGATTGATTCTAAATTATCTGAATATAAAATTTTAAATACTAAAATTAATAATGGGTTTTTAAATTACATAAATACTCAAGATCTAAATTTATATTAAAATTTATGTGCAACTTATATTATATTTATTAATAGAACTGAAAATTTAAGCTTGGTTATCCTTAGATTTCTTATTTATTTAATTTTAACAATCTTTTTTTATAAAAAAAAAAAAAGGTTAACTAATTTTTAATTAATTTTAAAAATTTAATTAATTATTTGAAAATTTATATTTGCTGTTTAAAGATTTGCATGAGCAAATAACGTTGGTATTAAATTAACTTAATCTATGAAAGACGCACTAAACTTAGGGAAGGGATTTTAAATAATTATAATTTAATTTAATTAAATAATTAAACAATTATCTTCTTTTACAACTATTAATTAATAAATAATAATTCAAATAGGTTAGAGAAAGTATACCTTAGAATCCTAATCAAATATGAATTAGAAATCCTAAACTAAATTGGAAATTAGTCAATAAGTAAAATCAAAATTCACCATGTGTGGCCTTTAATAAGCTATATATACACATAAAGTTTAAGATAAAAAAATTATAAATTCCTACTAATTCTTTATTTGAATTCCCTTTTCACCTACTTTTCTCTTTTTCAAGGAACACCGTAAGGTCCATATTTTTTTACTGTTTATATTTTATTTTTAATCTCTTTATTTATATTTTCTTACCTATTTTAATTACCAATTATAGTCTTATATTCAGATTTTGAAGAAATCGTTAAAAGTAACGCTGAAATCAAGGAATTAAAATTGTCCCAACAGCTTCAAAAGGAGGTCAACAAATTAAGAGGTAATTTATCTTTCTATTCTCGTGTAATTTTTTTAATCATAGTCTAAAATTTAATTTTAAATTTTTTATTTTTATTTTAAGTTTAATTAATATAATATAGTTTGATTTTAATCAAGATAATTGTTCTCTGTGATTCATAGATTGAGTTGCTATCATATTTATAATAATTTTTGTTAAATTAATATAATTTTTTGAATTTTTTTTGTCATTAATTAATATTTTATTGTCTCTTTTCTTTGTCTACATGTTTGTGAGTTAATGAGTTTATTTATCAAATTGGCTAGAAAGTTAATTTTAGGGTGAAATAAACGTTTTTAATAAATTTAAGGGATAAATTAAATTTTAATTCAAATCTTAAACTATTAGTCCCAACCTTTCATCACCCATGCCTTGAAACTTAGAGTTAACTACTCAATAAAACTTAGATTCCATAAAATTTAATTTGAGGACTGAAATTATTAATTTTATTTTTCTTAATCTATAAAAAAATTTGCAAAGAGAAACGAGTTTTTCTAAAAAATTAAGATCATTATAATTTTTAAGGAACTTAATTGACGCTAGCAAGTGGGACTAACAAAACAAGTAATTGTGGGTTTAGGCTTAATTACAATGATTAGAGACAACAATTAGAGATATTTAGGCTCGTGTATTAGATAGGATTAAAATATTTATAAATGGCTTTAGATAGATAGTACTCAAATTATTAAATAGGTTAAAATTTATTTAATACTAAAGTTTAAAGATTTAATAATCTTATCTTGAATCATTATTCTCTAATTACTTAAAAAATAAAATAAAATTATAATCCTTTTAAGATTTGAACTCCAATAAATCATGGATATTGAAATTCTTTTCTTTAAGGATTAAGATTTATTAAATGCCTATAAATAAACTCATATCTGTATATTTTTATGCCAAATTCTCTACGTTATTTTTGGACAAAGGTAAGGATCTTAACCTCTCCAATTTTTTTTTAATACAATATTTTTTTCTTTAAAATATGAATGTAATGCTCTCATTGAGAGTATGCTCTTATTTACATGACAAACAATCAGAAGACTTCAGGTTTTTTTTTTTTTTCTTAATCAATGATTTTTCTTCGAAATTACGAAAATTTACTGCATAAATTGATTTTTGACAATAAATTTTTCAGTTAATAACTCAATGATTTTTTATCTCTCATTTTATATATAAATAAAAACTATGAAATTTCTTACAATAATTACCAAAATTCATAAATAACTAGACTTTTCTCTTCTGCAATTATTATTGATTCATAATGTTTTATTGTCAAAAATCTTAAGATTCATAATGTTTAATATACTACATAAATTGATTTATGTACACTATGCTCTTATTTACAGTATGAAATTATAGAAATTAATGGTAAATACTGTTCGATAAAAATTAAACATTTAATTTAATATGCCTTTTTTAAAGTTTTTTTATTGCTTTTTTTATTATTATTTTTAATTACATGCATCACTTCTTTTAATCTAACATGTAGGTGTTTTTTGGTTAAGTCAAATGACTTTTTTTATTTTCTAATATATTAAACAGAAAAAAAATTTGTCAATCATAGACATGGACAAACGCATAGAAGCAGTTGATTATATATCAGAATTGCCAGAACATATATTGCATCATATCTTGTCCTTTCTCCCTATCAAACAAATCACTCGAACCAGTGCATTATCAAAGACATGGTTTCAAGTATGGAAGACCTCTCCGATTTTAGAATTCAATTTTTACGCACTATTTAACGGAAATCAAGATCGTTACTATTGTCAAGACTTTGAGATCAGGGAAAGGAACATACAACAGTTATATAACTTTGTTGAGCAGATTTTGTTAAGCCGATGCAAGCAGATGGATAATTTGATAAAGTTTACACTTGTTGTGACTTTTATTTATGAGAGACCAGAAATGGTTTCCACTATGGACAGATGGATTGGCTACGCTCTGAAGAGTAATGTTAAACACCTGAAGATTCAAGTTGGTCCAAGTAACGATGATGAAAACTATAAGTACTGCGTGCCTCAAACAGTTCTCAATGCAATGTCAATACAGGTTTTAGATTTGAGCCACTGCAAGTTGCATCTGCCATCTATCGGTAACATAAAATTACCTTTCTTGAAAAAGTTGTCTCTTAGAGTTGTTTTTGCAGATGATGATGTAATTAGCAAACTCATTGCTGGGTCTCCTCTAATTGAAGATATGAGTTTCATTACCTGCTATGGTATCAAGTCTTTACAGATATTTGATCTAGTTAATCTCATCCAATTCTGTGCAAAAGATATTGTTCATTTTGAGCGACTTAAGATGGAAACACCAAATCTTCACTCATTCACTCTGCAAGGTCCCACTTGGCCTTCTGTATTAAAGGTGGCTTCCTTGAAAAATTTGAAGAGCCTACATATATTTAGTGCTCCCATAACTGATAAATGGTTGTATGAGCAACTGAATAAATTTCCTCACTTGGAATGCTTGAGCTTGGCCGACTGCCCTATGTTGGAGAGTATCAAGATTTCTAGTTCTAGTCTTCACAAATTGCGCATAGATTCTTGTGGAAATGTGGCTAAACTTCATATTGATATACGTAATCTATATGTCTTCTCATATTATGGTGATATAATTTCATTTTCTTCAAACAATTTGACCTTACCCAATGTTAATTTGTATATCAAATCCAATAATATGGACAATTCCTGGTACACTAGATTGATTAAATTACTTGACGAGTTCAATCAATGTTTCAAGATGGTGACTTTGGAAAGTGATACGGGTGAGGTATGTATATTAAATCATTTCTATTATTTGAATCTTTTTTTACGTATACTTTGAGTTAGTTCACAATTAATACTTTGAATTAGTTCACAATTAATACACTCATGGAATTAGTATGTAAATTCTAGCTGATATTTATGTGATGAATTATTCATCTTTTCAGAATTATATTATTCCTTGCGAAGTGAGAAAACTCACACCACCCCCATTGCATAACGTGAAAGAATTGAAACTTTCAATGACTACTAATCGCCATCGTCCAATTGCGGAACTTGTGGATGCTATGCTTTGGATTTCTCCACATCTAGAAAGTCTAGACATAATTAATTTCAACGTACAATCTTCTTTTAAGGTATGATATTATTTAATTTTATATATAGTAATTCCATTTAAGAATGCTGAATTGTAACAACTAAATTGTAGCTTTTCAGTTAAGATAGTTATCACCATTACAAATTATTTAATTTTCTTTTTTGTTAAAATAAATGCATATGAAGTTTAAATCAACTCAACTCAACTCAACTCAACTAAGCCTTTATCCCAAAAATTTGGGGTCGGCTATATGGATTCGCTTTTTCCATTCTGAACGATTTTGGGTTAAATCCTCAGAAATGTGTAATGCTTCTAAGTCATGCTGTACTACTCTACTCCAAGTCAATTTAGGTCTACCCCTTTTTTTCTTTCTATCCTCTAGCCTAATGTGCTCTACTTGTCTAACTGGAGCCTCCGTATGTCTACGCTTCACATGACCAAACCACCTCAATCTCCCTTCTCTCAACTTATCTTCAATTGGCACCACTCCTACCTTTTCTCTAATACTTTCATTACGGATTTTATCTAGTCTAGTATGGCCACTCATCCACCTTAACATTCTCATCTCTGCAACTCTTATCTTAGATGCATACGACTCTTTCAGTGCCCAACACTCACTACCATATAGCATAGCCGGTCGTATGGCTGTACGGTAAAATTTTCCTTTTAATTTATTGGGAATCTTACGATCACATAAAACTCCCGTGGCACGTCTCCACTTCAACCATCCGGCTTTAATCCTATGACTAACATCCTCCTCACATCCCCCATCTACTTGAAGAACTGAGCCTAGATATTTAAAGTGATTACTTTGGGACAGTGCCACTCCATTCAAACTAACTCCTTCCTTATCACCAGTTTGGCCTTCACTGAACTTGCAATGCATGTATTCATCTTCGTTCTACTTAACTTAAAACCCTTTGACTCTAGAGTACTTCTCCAAAGTTCTAGCTTCCTATTGACTCCTTCTTGTGTCTCATCTATCAGAACAATATCATCCGCAAACATCATGCACCAAGGAATACTCTCTTGTATATGTTTCGTCAGTTCATCTAAAACTAATGTAAAAAGGTAAGGGCTTATGGCTGATCCTTGGTGTAATCCAATTGAGATCGGAAAATCTCTTGTGTCCCCTCCCACTGTGCGCACAATAGTAGTTGCTCCTTCATACATATCTTTCAATACTTGTATGTACCTAATAGATACCCTCTTTTGTTCTAACGCATTCCATAAGACCTCTCTTGGAACACTATCATACGCCTTCTCCAAATCAATAAAAACCATGTGTAGATCTTTCTTCCCATCTCTATATTTCTCCATCAAGCTTCTAATGAGAAAGATCGCTTCCATAGTTGAACGACCAGGCATGAAACCAAATTGATTGAGAGAGATAGAAGTATCATGACGTAGTCGATGCTCCACAACTCTCTCCCACAACTTCATAGTATGGCTCATGAGTTTGATTCCCCTATAGTTTGAGCAACTCTGTATGTCTCCCTTATTTTTAAAAATAGGTACTAAAATACTCTTCCTCCATTCATCAGGCATTTTCTTTGAGTTTAGAATCTTATTAAATAATTTAGTTAACCATGCCACTCCCATATCTCCCAAATACTTCCACACTTCAATTGGTATTTCATCGGGTCCACAGGCTTTACCTACTTTCATTCTCTTAAGTGCTTCCTTTACTTCTAAAGATCTAATCCTTCTAGTATAATTTACATTCTTTTCTATTGTTCTATAATCTATATTCACGCTATTTCCATTTTGACTATTATTAAAGAGATCATTAAAATAATTTCTCCATCTTTCTTTAATGTCCTCATCTTTCACCAACACTTTTCCTTCTTTATCCTTGATGCACCTAACTTGATTGAGATCTTGACATTTCCTTTCTCTACTCCTTGCTAATCTATAAATATCTTTCTCCCCTTCTTTAGTTCCAAGTTTCTCATATAACTTTTCAAAGGCACGTGCTCTTGCTTGGCTAATCGCCTTTTGCCTCTTTCTTTGCTATCTTGTCTTTGTTCATATGCCTCATTATTATCACATTTAGGTAATTTCTAATACCAATCCCATTTACTCTTCAAAACATTTTGTACTTCCTCATTCCACCACCATCTCTCTTTTGAGGGTGGTCCATGTCCTTTAGACTCCCCAAGTACTTTTCTAGCTACTTCTCTAATCTTTGATGCCATCTGTATCCACATATCATTGGCCTCCATATCTAGCTTCCATACTTCGACTCAAGAAGCTCATTTTTGAACTTCACTTGCTTTACTCCTTTGAACTCCCACCACTTTGTTCGAGCTACACTATTTCTTCTGACCTTACTTGAATTGTTCCTAAACTTGACATCCAAGACCACCAACCTATGTTGACTTGTTAAAGCCTCTCCTGGAATGACCTTGCAATCCTTGCATAGAGCTCTATTTGTCGTCCTGGTTAAGAGGAAGTCGATTTGGCTTCTATGTTGCCCACTTTTGAAAGTCACTAAATGTGACTCTCTTTTTATAAAGTAAGTATTTGCTAGTATTAGGTCGTATGCCATAGCAAAATCCAGGATGCTTTTTCCCTCCTCATTTCGACTGCCAAAACCAAAACCTCCATGAACATTCTCATAACCTTGCCTATCACTTCCTACATGTCCATTCAAATCTCCACCAATGAAAACATTCTCTTCATTCGGTATGCTTTGCATTAAATCATCCATATCTTCCCAAAACCTTTGTTTACTCTCCTTTGTCTAGTCCTATTTGTGGGGCATAAGCACTAACTATATTTATTGTTTCTCCGTCTAGTACTAGCTTTACTAGTATAATTCTATCTCCTACTCTTTTCACGCCTACTCTGCGTCTTTCAATGTCTGTCTAAGATTATACCCACTCAGTTCTTGATTCTCTACTTTCAGTTAAACCACAGTTTGTACCTAAATTACCCACTTCCTTACTTTTCTCTCCTACCCATTTAGTCTCCTGAATGCAAGCAATATTCACCCTTCTCCTTTCCAAGGTATCCACAAGCTCCATTAATTTTCCTGTAAGTGATCCAACATTCCAAGTACCAACCCTGATCCTCCTCCTATCCTGCTCCTTTCTAATTGGTCTCCTTCTATGATATCTTCTATTATTTTCTATGTCTATCTTGTGTTCTGTTCCACTATTTGTTCTATTATCTGTCCTATGGACTAACTTCTTTACCCACACCCGTCCATGATGTGGGAACCCTTGCTCACTTAACACCACACCCGGCGTAGGCATGGCGTCGCTTTCGGTGAACGCCCTACACCCTTGCATATTTATCACTACACCCGGGCTCCGATGTAGCGCGTCGTTAGTAGAGGACGCCCCAACGTTTATATCATTTGAATCCATATCATAGGGTGTGACGAAATTTTTACGCTGGTTGTCACCTACCGCAACCCTCCTCCTTTACCCGGGCTTGGGACCGGCTAAGCGCAAACTACTTAGGCGGAGTTCATATGAAGTTTAAATCAAGAAAACAAAATGGGAAAATGAAGTTCTAGAATTTTGTAGCTTAGTTTAACGATATTATTTTTCTTACAGTTCTCATATCAGAAGCAAATTTATGAAGAAGAGTATTTGTTACAAGTCTACTCCTATATCCTGCTGGAAAAATTGCATAAAGCAAGTAAAAATAAAACAAAATTTTCCTGCTGTCACAAGGCGTGAAGATGAATGCTTCATGCAAGTTCGTGAACGTGAAGAAAGGAATTTTGCTTTTAGCCAAGACATCTGGGAAAATATTAGTGATTCCTGTTAATTATGTAACTACACGATAATCCGCCATACGCACTGGAATTTTTTTTTTTTTTCTTATTTGAGTAATAAGTTTATTATAATTTTTTTTAATAAAGTCTGTTACAATTAGAATTGTGCAATTTTCGGTTTAAATTGAAAAATCGAACTGAACCAAATCAATTCGGTTTGAAGCTAAATTGCCTATCTTCGTAAGCTTTTTTTTTTTTCCAACTTTTTGAAGCTCAATATAATCTGCTTCTGCATGCATTGCAATTTAAATTAACTGTACTGAGAATTCACAGTAGATTTACAATTTCTAGTACTAAGAATTCTCTTGGTATTAAAACTCCAATTTTATCAAGACATCTCCATGCAGTATTTTTAACCATCTTGAAACCTAAAACAAGAGAACAATGCAACTAACATATTACGAATAGAGTAAAAAAGTTTTTACTAAAAACAACTGCACTCCTTAAGGTTTAGAAAAACTCAAATCAATTCATATCACAAATAACCTTCATGAAATTAGTATTCAACATTGAAGAATTAATAAAAACAAGCCAGATTAAAGCCAAAAGACAAGCAAAACTTCAAATTCAAACCAACAAAATTCTCACAAATCAATATCAGTTACCCCAATAGCTATGGATTCAATAACAGGAAATAATATCACATATGGAAATCAAGAATAACCCATAAGCACCCAATTCTTACTTAAGCTGTGAGAATTGCAGCTCAAATTTCTATATCTCCACTCATGCAATCGGCTTCCACCTTCATATCCGGCCTCACTAGAGATAATTTGTAATTTGATGCAACAACGATGGAACTCGAAAAAATTTACCTACTTTTGGACCGCACTTAAAGACTACCGACATACCTCCATTACTAAATGAAAGATAAGGCCCAGGTAGCTCTCAACATTCATTACTTGGTGATATCGCAAGATTTGTTAGCTAAAATCTCTGGTATCTTGGTGCCAGAATTTTTACTCCAGTATCACCAAGACTTGGATTTCAGTCTGCTCTTCTTCTATTTTCTAACCATAAGGTCAGTATTCTCGAGAATACTGACCTTATGGTTCATTAGAGTGACCCCAGAAGGGGAACCTATTAAGGATATTTACATTCATTTCATGGTTGTAGTTGTTTTAGATTTGGCATCATTGGGTGAGAATATGGATTGGAATATCTTTGGGGTCCTTTTCTTTTTGGCTTGTTAATCCCAGCAAGGTCTCCATTAGCAACAACCTTAACATCTAAGCTTGATACTGTTGTCTATGGCTTGCTCATTCCCCTGCTGTCTAGTTTCTGTGCCTCCAAATTTAATCTATGGGTATTAGTAGACCATTTTGAAGATGCTCTCAATTTTCAAATGGCCTTAATAGGGTACATAATAAAGTTGGCAGCAACTTATCTCATGGTACTCTCTATCAACATGCCTTTCAGAGAAGCTGCTGCTCTTACTCTAAAATTTTGAATGTTAAAGGCACAAAGGAGATGGGAACATTTTTGAGCTACACTATTCTTGAGGTACTCATATGCATCAAACTAATCAATCTCACCATTCTATTTTATGTTGAGAAATAACAAGTAGTAATGTGTTACGTATCAGAGGAGGAAGTACAGAAAGAAATAGTGAGTAGTTAGAAACGTTGGGAGTTCGTTTAAAGAGTTAGCTTGGAAGTATGTTTGGCGGGAATTAAGAGAGAGGTAGTTACTAAAGTTGCTGAGCAGTAAAGTTGTTGAGCTGTTTAACTACTCTTAGCAATAGGTTGTTACTAAGCTGCTATATAAAGCTCAATAGCTATTCTTGTATTTCATTCTGGAACAATAATCAAGAAATACAACTCTTTATTCTTCTCTTCTTTCTATCTCTCCTTCTAATCTTCTTCTCTTTCTTTCTAAATCTTCTATAATTCTTTGTTAGAGACTCTTACCCTAACATAATGTTAGTCGCGGGCAATGCAATTTCTGCTAGAACTTCTCATTGCAAAATTATTGAATGCCTCTGGTTCATTGCCTGTACCTATACTGATATTCATGTTGGACTCAAAGATTAATTCCTAGTGTACTTAGTGTTATGTGTATGTATATAAACAAGTGAACTCACTCTTTCTTATTTGTCTCCTTTTCTCCTTGCAGTTAAAGGATCTGGACAGTACTAGTGGGATTTTTTTTTTGATATTTCTATTGACAACATATGCACCACCCCTAATCAAGTTGCTCTATGATCCTAATAAGCATTACATAGGCTATAAGAAAAAATGCATACAGTATGCTCAATGTAATGAGAGGCTCGAGATCCTAGTCTGTGCACATAAACAAGAGGATGCCATGGCAGCAATCAAGTTGCTTGAACTTTCGAATCCTACAAAGCACAGTCCCCATTTCATTTTTGTACTTTGCTTGCAAGAACTTGTTGGCAGTTACACTCCTTTAATCAACCACTAACTTGGCCAAAAAAGCAGTGATTCTGAAGCATCCTGATCACAACCAATCATTGATGTTTTCAAGTATTTGTAAGTTCTCCCTAAATTCTACTAAAAATTTGACAACTTGTCCCATCTTAAAATAAATAAATAAATAAATAAAGCAATTTATATACATAGCACATGGTAAATTAAGAGATTGCATGTATTGTGTCTCCTTGTTGTTTTTCTCAATCAGGTATGTCTAAAATCATCTTCCAATTGAAGGGAATATCATACCCTCTGAGAGCAAGCAATAAACTCAAACAGTTTACCAGCTAAAATAGCTTCCAAATTGACTAAAATCATAACAATAGATGACAAACTTTTCGCAGAGCCAGAGCTATGATTGTAACCTCATATCTATAATAAAATTAGGATTGTTTAAACTGTCTATCCACCAAAATCGCATGAAATTCTTCTTTGACAATTCCAATTCCATGAGTATCACTTGAATCAACAACATAAATTACAGCTTGAGTATTTGGAAAACAATATGGTCATAAATAAACAAGCAAATACAGAGCAAGCAATTAAGGGGGATGACCACACAATAAAAGCAGCCAACATGAGAACCCCTAGAAGAAATAGAGTTTGTGGAGCAGAAGCACTTTGTGGAATTAGACAGTCTGGAAGATTCACAAATATGGTTTTAGAAGCAGATTTGACAAGAAAATGGAGTTTTACAAATAGGTTGTCCAAATTTCACTAAAATTTAAAGAATTACCATTTGCACCACAAAAGCAAAAACACCCACCAAACCATTAATTCCGACAAAAGGCAACTAAAATACTTAATTCTTTGATATTTTAAAGCATTAGTAAAAGTCAAAACTTGAAAATTGTCCGTTCAGAGTCCAAATTCCCCGTTCAGCATGTGTATATTCATTTTTAAGACCAAATTTTGCATCAAAAATTATTAAAACAATAATACATTTACCGTCCTAACTATCGAAATTGAGGAATTGAGAATGTGTGGTATGGCTCACCACTGTTCACGCGCGTACCAGATTATTCTTTTCAGATCTCCTTCCCTATCGACTTCTGGCGGAAATATATGCTGACGAAGAAGGGCGGTGTGACAAGGTGTTGCCGGTTTCGGAGATCCCGTGGTTAGAGGAGACAGCACTGGCATCTCTCAATTCCTCACTCAAATCGCGATTATAGGGTGGGGAAATCAACAATCCATTAGGATTTTGAGAAAAGAAGAATATGGCAAGTGGCGACGACTTCACGACGGCCGGACAGAGTGAGAAGTTTCAGTCCAGAAAGGCACTCTGTCACAGGGAGAGCATGGAATTTTAGTTATTTTGGTTCCGTTTTCTTACGGAGAAAAAAAAAATCAATTTAACCGAATCAAACACAATTATTTTAGTAATTTTTAAATTAATTTATTTTTATAAAAAATTTATAAATTATATTTATATATAAATTATTTAATTTTATTGATTAATAATTATTAAATTTAAATTAAGATTAAAATTAAATCAAATAATTTAAAAATTAAATTTAAATTAAAAAATTTTGTTAAAATTTAAAAATTGATAAGTTTAAATCAAACTAAAATAGAGTGATTTAATTCAGTTTATTTTTTATTCAATTTAATTCGATTCGATTTTTAAAATATCATAATTTTTAATAATTCAGTTTTGATAATTTAATTATATTTGATTTAGGTAAACCGAATGCTCGGACCTACTCTATTTTTTTATTTTTATAGTTCTAATTATTTATTTATTTATATATTTTATTATTTCGTGAAATGCTCTGTACTGATTTTCTTTTATAACTTCACTTAATTTATATAAATTGAGTATTAATGCTGCAATTCTTAAGAATAATTTTAAATTTAATAAGTTAAAAATAAAAGATTCAAATCATTTGTGATATATATTAAATACTAAATAAAATTAATATTATAAAGAATCATGTGAAAAGGAAAAACCAGCAATACATACTTAAATCCATAGTAAATAATTTATTATATTCCTTCCAGCTAATACATATATCTCATTACATATTATTTATCTTGTATGGTGATGCAGCTCCTAATTACGAACCACTTCAAATTTGGATTCCAAGTTGGAAATTTTCATGTTGCTCCCTATTTGGAAAACCCTACGACGAAAGTTAAATTCGTAATCTTTGCCGTCAACCAACTTTCAGAAAAACACACAAAAAAGAAAATAAGTTAATATTATACAAATAAAAATATAAAAATATAAATTATTTTTTTATTCAATAAATAACATAAATACTTACAGATGTAGCTCTCCAGATTCCACTAAAAATGAAATCTTGGGGTTCAAATCCTTTGCAATTAAAATGCATAAGCGTAGTATAATTTTCATTATTATTTTCAATCGGCTGACCATGTCCAGTAATAACAGATACTGATCCTTGATTTCTACAATCTTTGCACTAAATAATATATTCTAATCAGTTAAAATAACATATCAATTAAAACTTAGTGATGTATTTTAAACGTTCTACACTACACTCAAATTTAAAAGATATTGCTATAATTTCAATGAATTTATTTTAATAATTTTATATCAACTTAAACATATTTAACAATTTAGAAAAAAAAAAAAAATATATATATATATATATATATATATATATATATATATATATATATTACCTTGTACTTCATTGTTTGATGGGTGGAATACATACAAACTTCTTTTTGACTCATTGCCTGACAGTGAGTACATTTTAACTGTAATACAAAATATATTAAAAATATTATTAATGAAATTAAATAAAAATAAATAAAATATTTACATAAATAAAATTCGTTTCTTGACCTTGAAAAAATATGGTAAACCATTATTAGGACCTCCAGCAGGTTGTAAATTCTTAAGATTATCGAGTTTAGCTTTAATTTTAAGAGCAAATATTACCATGATTAATGATTAATAGTATTATTGAAAAGTGGTTAACGATTTTGTATATTCAAATAAACAAATCTCTTGTTTTTATAAGCAATTAACATAAAAAATGAAAATTTCATTCAAGCTTAAAAAGCATGAAGCTATTGGTAAAAGTATGACTAAATTCACCTAAAATGCATTATTATGCATTAAGTTAATATGCTTTAGGAGTACACAAGTAAATTTCTGTTCGCAGGCATTGATATATATTTGAAAGCAATGTAGAATTCATTTTAAAAGGAGGTGGACCCAAAAAAAAGAATCAAGAAGTGACTGGTTAACAGAGTTCTTGAGTCTTTTACCATATCCCTTGAAATTTAGAGTTGACTAATAAATAAATAAAGCATAGATTTTATAAAATTTAATTTGATGACCGAAATTATTAATTTTAATTTTCTTTTATTTCATAAAAATCTTTATTAAAAGGATATTACATAATTATTTTAAATAAAAAATATTTTTTAAATTTTAACAAATATTAAAATAAAGTAACAAGTAAAAAAATATGTATGTTTATAAATACAATTATTGGATTATGCAGTATTATATAAATACAATATAAAAAATAAAAGAAATATATTTGAAAATTATACATAATGGTTTCTCATACATAGAAGTTAGAGACTATAAAATTCAAGATGTTAGAATTTATATAATACGATTTTCGTGAGTGTCAGAATTTAATAATATTTTCTTGAATCATTCATTAAAAACAATAAATTTATATCTCTCTCTGTATATATACTTCTTTTGAATTTTATAGAAATTAAGTTTGTATGTATATGCTATAGAATTTTTTTTTAAATCTATAAAATTATAATTTTTAAATTAATTTTTAGTGGATAACATAAATTAATCTTTCTTCTATATTATAAAATTAATTGATAAAGTAATCGCTATTCTTAAATAAAAGAATTTTACTAAATATTAAATTTGCGATTAATTCTAAATTATTATAAATAGAAAAAATTACGTACTAAAACTAATAATGAGTTTTTTAAATTACATAAATATTTATATTAAAATTTATATTCAATTGAAATTATATTTGTTAATAGGATTGAAATTTTAATTAAGCTTGCTTGTACTAGATTTTTTATTTATTTATTTTTAACTTTTATTTTTGATAAAAAAAATTGATTTTTAATTTATAAGAAGCTATAACATAAACTTATTTATAAGATGTACTTGTATATTTTTAAATTATGATTTAATTAGTCATTAATAAGTGAGTGATTGAATCATAACACAAATAAGAAAGGCATTAATTATTCGGCTATAAAAGAAATGGAGAAATTAATAGAGGCTTAAGGAAAGCACAACTCCATATTAAAAGAAATAAATAATATTATTATATTTATTTGATTTGTTTTAATTTGGTTTATT
Source organism: Hevea brasiliensis (assembly GCF_030052815.1). Taxonomy (NCBI): domain Eukaryota; kingdom Viridiplantae; phylum Streptophyta; class Magnoliopsida; order Malpighiales; family Euphorbiaceae; genus Hevea; species Hevea brasiliensis. The sequence goes on along the minus strand of NC_079500.1, from coordinate 21,763,272 downwards.
TTTTGTGTCATTTAACCTTTTGTTTTAATATATATATATACTTCTTTTGAATTTTATAAAAACTACGTTTGCATGTATATGCCATAGAATTTTTTTTTAAATCTTTAAAATTATATTTTTTTAAATTAATTTTTAGTGGATAACATAAATTAATCTTTTTTCTATATTATAAAATTAATTGATAAAGTAATTGTTATTCTTCAATGCCATTTACATAAAACAATTTTACTAAATATATGCCTGATTGTTTTCATACTTCTTTTTTGTTTTCATACTTCTTTTTTTGGTAACAGATTGTTTTCTTACTATTTAGTTCTTTTATTTATTTGTTTTTTAAATTATTTTTTAATTCATGAATTGTTTAGTCCGTGCCTTTATTTTTAAACTAAATTCTTTCTAACTCAACTATTCAATTTTTATAATTTGGATAATACAACTATTTAATCCTCATAATTTTGAATCTATCAATTATTTAATCTTTATAATTTCATAATACAACTATAAATAATTCTGGACATATGAAGGGATCTCCATGAAGTTTGTCTCTGGATGAACTATGAAGGATGGAAGAAGCCAACATAGACTACATTATAGAGGAACTACAGTGGCAGCAAGCATATCTTCTGGTCTATGCCCATGCCTTAAGAGGGTTTTCTTTGATAATTTTTCGTTCTCAGCCATCCAGCTGAGTTCCTAAGAGCAGAAGAGTCACCAAGTGCAAAAATCCAATAAAAGATGCATACACAAGATCTAATTGTTATTCAACCTAACCCAAGTATCAATCATAACCATCAACCAATTCAACTAGATCCGCTTACAATCATAAAACGAACCATATGAGACCGCCCAATTCCTAATTAGCCCACATGGGTATGATAATCATTCAATAATCCTCAAAAAAAAGTAAATCAAGTTACCACAAAATCATCAAATCAGATCATAGAGGCACCAACTTCAAGCCCCCAAAAAAATTAAAGAAAGAAACCAATTCAATTGGGAAAACAGATAAGAATGACCAATTTCCTTCCAGTATATCCCATCAGATAATTAATAAAGACGGAGAAGAAGAATAATCAGACGAAAAACTAATAAATTTTTTTTAAAGGAAAGAAAAAAAGGAAACCAAGAAAAAAGTAGGTCAGATCACATCTAAGCACCAAATCTAACCCAAGAATCAATTTCCATGGATCCAAAGTAACACATGGGTTATTTTTAGACAAGAACGAAGAACGAGTGAGGTATAGAAATACCTGAGGAAAGTTGGAGCTCTGGGCCCAAACGCTGCCGTCTTGGCCGATGATGGCGGCAGCAGAGAGATGATTGCCTTCGATTTCGCACATAAGATGCTCATCCACAAATGTTTGCCACGACATCTTCTTCTGCTTCTTCTTCAAATTCAGAGATTTGATGAAGCTTTTTTAGTTTCTGCGCTGTGCAATGTGAGTATGGATTGTGCTCAGCTGAGAGAACGAGAGGTGCGTTCTTATCTGCGAAGCCAGCAGACTGATATTGCGTTAAAACGACGAGACGTGGTCGACAAACGGTGTTTTCTTTAGGGTGAGTTTTGTGTGGACGTAACGGAATGGGCGTGAAATTTTATAGTATTAATATTAAAGTAATATTTAAGCAACAATGAAGTTTAACCCACTGATATTAAAATTATTTTCGATAATTTAAAATTTAAAACTTTAGTTTTAATTAAAATTAATTATATAAAAAATAATATTTAAGTGAATAAAGAATTATGATTGAAATTTAAAAAATAATAATTTAAATATATTTAATATAAAATTAAAGTAATAGAGTTACAATTATATAATAATTAAATTAAATTATATAAAAATAAATACTCTATTAAAATTATTATTATTTTAATAGTAATTTTTTTATCACTAATTTTTGTATGTGTATATAAATAAAAAAATTCAAAAAAATAAAAAAATTAATAAATAATTTTTTTTTATCGAGAGATAGACACACACTTAAAATCGTTACAATTTTAATAAATTCATTATTTTTATATAAACGACACACGCACGTTATTCATAATCAATGTTAACTTTTGAAAGATCAATTTCTAGACATGTGAGACTCATTTACGAATCTTAATTAATGTCATATCATAACACTCAATTTAATCAATGATTTAAAATCATCTCCAAGCCTATTTTATTTATAATATTAAGAGTTTGAATTATAGAGTCGTTATTATTAAAAAAATTTATTGAATATCACTCCTCCTCCCATTTTGAATGTGAAAATATTATATAGTTAAATAAAAATAAATAAATAAATAAAAATAATTTCAGCCTTTCATGGAGAATATTATTAGGCTAGAGATTTGATGGGCTTGTGGCCTCCAACCGAAAAGATTAATTAAGAGATCTGTCGGCCCCGGATGATTAAAGAAGATTTGGTTAGCGTGCACTAAAAAATTTAAATTAAATTTGATAAAGATTGTTGATTCTCTTCTTTTAAAATTATTAATTAATGAATAACAATTCAAATTAGTTTGAGAAAGTCATGACATCAACACTGTACTTATTTCTTAGAATGGGATAAACACAAATCCAAATCAAATAGAAATTTAAAATCCTAAACTAATTTGGAATGCAACTAGTAAAATCGAAATTCGAAATTTAATATTATATACATATAGCTTAAGATCAAAAAAGTGTAAATTTCTATTAATTCTTTACGTGAATTTCCTTTTCACCCTCTAGCTAAATTTCTATCGTATTTTTCTTCTTTCCAAGAAACATTATATTTATTTTGAATAACAAGTTTAGACTTTTTAAGTATTTTTATTTTATTTCTAATCTTTTTATTTATATTTTATTACCTATATTTGTTATCAATTACAGCGTTATATTCAGATTTTGAAGAAATCGTTAATATACAAGCTGATATCAAGGAATTAAAATCGTCCCAAAAGCTTCAAAAAGAGATGAAGAAAGGAGGTAATTTATCTTTTTGTTCTCGTATATTTTTTTTAATCATGATGTACATATTAATTTTAAATTTTTTATTTTTTGTTTAATTAATATAATGTAATATAACTAGATTTTAATCAAGATATCTAATACCAATTTTCTTAATTATTCTCTGTGACTCGTAGGTTGAGTCAGCTATCATATTTATAATTATTCTTATTAAATTGATTTAATTTTTTGAATTCTTATGTGCCATTAATTATTGTTACATTATCTGTTCTCTCGGTCTACATGTTTATGATTTAGTAAGTCTATTTATTAATTTATCTCTTGGTTCCTCAGCAAGTAATTATTTAAAATATATATATAATTATTTTTTTAATTAATAAATGTATTAAATTAATTATTAGTGGATAAAATAAATTAAAATTTACATTTTTTTCTGTATTATAAAATCTATAAATGATAAAGTCATTGTTATTTTTCAATGCCATTTATATAAAATAGTTTTATTAAATATTAATTTTGTGATTGATTCTAAATTATCTGAATATAAAATTTTAAATACTAAAATTAATAATGGGTTTTTAAATTACATAAATACTCAAGATCTAAATTTATATTAAAATTTATGTGCAACTTATATTATATTTATTAATAGAACTGAAAATTTAAGCTTGGTTATCCTTAGATTTCTTATTTATTTAATTTTAACAATCTTTTTATATAAAAAAAAAAAGGTTAACTAATTTTTAATTAATTTTAAAAATTTAATTAATTATTTGAAAATTTATATTTGCTGTTTAAAGATTTGCATGAGCAAATAACGTTGGTATTAAATTAACTTAATCTATGAAAGACGCACTAAACTTAGGGAAGGGATTTTAAATAATTATAATTTAATTTAATTAAATAATTAAACAATTATCTTCTTTTACAACTATTAATTAATAAATAATAATTCAAATAGGTTAGAGAAAGTATACCTTAGAATCCTAATCAAATATGAATTAGAAATCCTAAACTAAATTGGAAATTAGTCAATAAGTAAAATCAAAATTCACCATGTGTGGCCTTTAATAAGCTATATATACACATAAAGTTTAAGATAAAAAAATTATAAATTCCTACTAATTCTTTATTTGAATTCCCTTTTCACCTACTTTTCTCTTTTTCAAGGAACACCATAAGGTCCATATTTTTTTACTGTTTATATTTTATTTTTAATCTCTTTATTTATATTTTCTTACCTATTTTAATTATCAATTATAGTCTTATATTCAGATTTTGAAGAAATCGTTAAAAGTAACGCTGAAATCAAGGAATTAAAATTGTCCCAACAGCTTCAAAAGGAGGTCAACAAATTAAGAGGTAATTTATCTTTCTATTCTCGTGTAATTTTTTTAATCATAGTCTAAAATTTATTTTTAATTTTTTATTTTTATTTTAAGTTTAATTAATATAATATAGTTTGATTTTAATCAAGATAATTGTTCTCTGTGATTCATAGATTGAGTTGCTATCATATTTATAATAATTTTTGTTAAATTAATATAATTTTTTGAATTTTTTTTGTCATTAATTAATATTTTATTGTCTCTTTTCTTTGTCTACATGTTTGTGAGTTAATGAGTTTATTTATCAAATTGGCTAGAAAGTTAATTTTAGGGTGAAATAAACGTTTTTAATAAATTTAAGGGATAAATTAAATTTTAATTCGAATCTTAAACTATTAGTCCCAACCTTTCATCACCCATGCCTTGAAACTTAGAGTTAACTACTCAATAAAACTTAGATTCCATAAAATTTAATTTGAGGACTGAAATTATTAATTTTATTTTTCTTAATCTATAAAAAAATTTGCAAAGAGAAACGAGTTTTTCTAAAAAATTAAGATCATTATAATTTTTAAGGAACTTAATTGACGCTAGCAAGTGGGACTAACAAAACAAGTAATTGTGGGTTTAGGCTTAATTACAGTGATTAGAGACAACAATTAGAGATATTTAGGCTCGTGTATTAGATAGGATTAAAATATTTATAAATGGCTTTAGATAGATAGTACTCAAATTATTAAATAGGTTAAAATTTATTTAATACTAAAGTTTAAAGATTTAATAATCTTATCTTGAATCATTATTCTCTAATTACTTAAAAAATAAAATAAAATTATAATCCTTTTAAGATTTGAACTCCAATAAATCATGGATATTGAAATTCTTTTTCTTTAAGGATTAAGATTTATTAAATGCCTATAAATAAACTCATATCTGTATATTTTTTATGCCAAATTCTCTACGTTATTTTTTGGACAAAGGTAAGGATCTTAACCTCTCCAATTTTTTTTTTTTAATACAATATTTTTTTTTCTTTAAAATTTGAATGTAATGCTCTCATGTATACTATGCTCTTATTTACATGACAAACAATCAGAAGACTTCAGGTTTTTTTTTTTTTCTTAATCAATGATTTTTCTTCGAAATTACGAAAATTTACTGCATAAATTGATTTTTGACAATAAATTTTTCAGTTAATAACTCAATGATTTTTTATCTCTCATTTTATATATAAATAAAAACTATGAAATTTCTTACAATAATTACCAAAATTCATAAATAACTAGACTTTTCTCTTCTGCAATTATTATTGATTCATAATGTTTTATTGTCAAAAATCTTAAGATTCATAATGTTTAATATACTACATAAATTGATTTATGTACACTATGCTCTTATTTACAGTATGAAATTATAGAAATTAATGGTAAATAATGTTCGATAAAAATTAAACATTTAATTTAATATGCCTTTTTTAAAATTTTTTTATTGCTTTTTTTATTATTATTTTTAATTACATACATCACTTCTTTTAATCTAACATGTAGGTGTTTTTTGGTTAAGTCAAATGACTTTTTTTATTTTCTAATATATTAAACAGAAAAAAATTTGTCAATCATAGACATGGACAAACGCATAGAAGCAGTTGATTATATATCAGAATTGCCAGAACATATATTGCATCATATCTTGTCCTTTCTCCCTATCAAACAAATCACTCGAACCAGTGCATTATCAAAGACATTGTTTCAAGTATGGAAGACCTCTCCGATTTTAGAATTCAATTTTTACGCATTATTTAACGGAAATCAAGATCGTTACTATTGTCAAGACTTTGAGATCAGGGAAAGGAACATACAACAGTTATATAACTTTGTTGAGCAAATTTTGTTAAGCCGATGCAAGCAGATGGATAATTTGATAAAGTTTACACTTGTTGTGACTTTTATTTATGAGAGACCAGAAATGGTTTCCACTATGGACAGATGGATTGGCTACGCTCTGAAGAGTAATGCTAAACACCTGAAGATTCAAGTTGGTCCAAGTAATGATGATGAAAACTATAAGTACTGCGTGCCTCAAACAGTTCTCAATGCAATGTCAATACAGGTTTTAGATTTGAGCCACTGCAAGTTGCATCTGCCATCTATCGGTAACATAAAATTACCTTTCTTGAAAAAGTTGTCTCTTACAGTTGTTTTTGCAGATGATGATGTAATTAGCAAACTTATTGTTGGGTCTCCTCTAATTGAAGATATGAGTTTCATTACCTGCTATGGTATCAAGTCTTTACAGATATTTGATCTAGTTAATCTCATCCAATTCTGTGCAAAAGATATTGTTCATTTTGAGCGACTTAAGATGGAAACACCAAATCTTCACTCATTCACTTTGCAAGGTCCCACTTGGCCTTCTGTATTAAAGGTGACTTCCTTGAAAAATTTGAAGAGCCTACATATATTTAGTGCTCCCATAACTGATAAATGGTTGTATGAGCAACTGAATAAATTTCCTCACTTGGAATGCTTGAGCTTGGCTGACTGCCCTATGTTGGAGAGTATCAAGATTTCTAGTTCTAGTCTTCACAAATTGCGCATAGATTCTTGTGGAAATGTGGCTAAACTTCATATTGATATACGTAATCTATATGTCTTCTCATATTATGGTGATATAATTTCATTTTCTTCAAACAATTTGACCTTACCCAATGTTAATTTGTATATCAAATCCAATAATATGGACAATTCCTGGTACACTAGATTGATTAAATTACTTGACGAGTTCAATCAATGTTTCAAGATGGTGACTTTGGAAAGTGATACGGGTGAGGTATGTATATTAAATCATTTCTATTATTTGAATCTTTTTTTACGTATACTTTGAGTTAGTTCACAATTAATACTTTGAATTAGTTCAGAATTAATACACTCATGGAATTAGTATGTAAATTCTAGCTGATATTTATGTGATGAATTATTCATCTTTTCAGAATTATATTATTCCTTGCGAAGTGAGAAAACTCACACCACCCCCATTGCATAACGTGAAAGAATTGAAACTTTCAATGACTACTAATCGCCATCGTCCAATTGCGGAACTTGTGGATGCTATGCTTTGGATTTCTCCACATCTAGAAAGTCTAGACATAATTAATTTCAACGTACAATCTTCTTTTAAGGTATGATATTATTTAATTTTATATATAGTAATTCCATTTAAGAATGCTGAATTGTAACAACTAAATTGTAGCTTTTCAGTTAAGATAGTTATCACCATTACAAATTATTTAATTTTCTTTTTTGTTAAAATAAATGCATATGAAGTTTAAATCAAGAAAACAAAATGGAAAAATGAAGTTCTAGAATTTTGTAGCTTAGTTTAACGATATTATTTTTCTTACAGTTCTCATATCAGAAGCAAATTTATGAAGAAGAGTGTATTTGTTACAAGTCTACTCCTATATCCTGCTGGAAAAATTGCATAAAGCAAGTAAAAATAAAACAAAATTTTCCTGCTGTCCCAAGGCGTGAAGATGAATGCTTCATGCAAGTTCGTGAACGTGAAGAAAGGAATTTTGCTTTTAGCCAAGACATCTGGGAAAATATTAGTGATTCCTGTTAATTATGTAACTACCTGATAATCCGCAAGATGCAACGGAATTTTTTTTTTTCTTATTTGAGTAATAAGTTTATTATAATTTTTTTTAATAAAGTCTGTCACAATTAGAATTGTGCAATTTTCGGTTTAAATTAAAAAATCGAACTGAACCAAATCAATTCGGTTTGAGGCTAAATTGCCTATCTTCGTAAGCTTTTTTTTTTTTTCCAACTTTTTGAAGCTCAATATAATCTGCTTCTGCATGCATTGCAATTTAAATTAACTGTACTAAGAATTCACAGTAGATTTACAATTCCTAGTACTAAGAATCCTCTTGGTATAAAAACTCCAATTTTATCAAGACATCTCCATGCAGTATTTTTAACCATCTTGAAACCTAAAACAAGAGAACAATGCAACTACCACATTACGAATAGAGTAAAAAAGTTTTTACTAAAAACAACTGCACTCCTTAAGGTTTAGAAAAACTCATATCAATTCATATCACAAATAACCTTCATGAAATTAGTATTCAACATTGAAGAATTAATAAAAACAAGCCAGATTAAAGCCAAAAGACAAGCAAAACTTCAAATTCAAACCAACAAAATTCTCATAAATCAATATCAGTTACCCCAATAGCTATGGATTCAATAACAGGAAATAATATCACATATGGAAATCAAGAATAACCCATAAGCACCCAATTCTTACTTGAGCTGTGAGAATTGCAGCTCAAATTTCCATATCTCCACTCATGCAATCGGCTTCCACCTTCATATCCGGCCTCACTAGAGATCATTTGTAATTTGATGCAACAACGATGGAACTCGAAAAAATTTACCTACTTTTGGACCGCACTTAAAGACTACCGACATACCTCCATTACAAAATGAAAGATAAGGTCCAGGTAGCTCTCAACACTCATCACTTGGTGATATTGCAAGATTTGTTAGCTAAAATCTCTGGTATCTTGGTGCCAGAATTTTTACTCCAGTATCACCAAGACTTGGATTTCAGTCTGCTCTTCTTCTATTTTCTTTCTCATGTTGATTGTATTCTCGAGAATACTGACCTTATGGTTCATTAGAGTGACCCCAGAAGGGGAACCTATTAAGGATATTTACACTCATTTCATAGTTGTAGTTGTTTTAGATTTGGCATCATTGGGTGAGAATATGGATTGGAATATCTTTGGGGTCCTTTTCTTTTTGGCTTGTTAATCCCAGCAAGGTCTCCATTAGCAACAACCTTAACATCTAAGCTTGATACTGTTGTCTATGGCTTGCTCATTCCCCTGCTGTCTAGTTTCTGTGCCTCCAAATTTAATTTATGGGTATTAGTAGACCATTTTGAAGATGCTCTCAATTTTCAAATGGCCTTAATAGTGTACATAATAAAGTTGGCAGCAACTTATCTCATGGTACTCTCTATCAACATGCCTTTCAGAGAAGCTGCTGCTCTTACTCTAAAATTTTGAATGTTAAAGGCACAAAGGAGATGGGAACATTTTTGAGCTACACTATTCTTGAGGTACTTATATGCATCAAACTAATCAATCTCACCATTCTATTTTATGTTGAGAAATAACAAGTAGTAACGTGTTACGTATCAGAGGAGGAAGTATAGAAAGAAATAGTGAGTAGTTAGAAACGTTGGGAGTTAGTTTAAAGAGTTAGCTTGGAAGTATGTTTGGCGGGAATTAAGAGAGAGGTAGTTACTAAAGTTGCTGAGCAGTAAAGTTGTTGAGCTGTTTAACTACTCTTAGTAATAGGTTGTTACTAAGCTGCTATATAAAGCTCAATAGCTATTCTTGTATTTCATTCTGGAACAATAATCAAGAAATACAACTCTTTATTCTTCTCTTCTCTCTATCTCTCCTTCTAATCTTCTTCTCTTCTTTTCTAAATCTTCTATAATTCTTTGTTAGAGACTCTTACCCTAACATAATGTTAGTCGCGGGCAACGCAATTGCTGCTAGAACTTCTCATTGCAAAATTATTGAATGCCTCTGGTTCATTGCCTGTACCTATACTGATATTCATGTTGGACTTAAAGATTAATTCCTAGTGTACTTAGTGTTATGTGTATGTATATAAACAAGTGAACTCACTCTTTCTTATTTGTCTCCTTTTCTCCTTGCAGTTAAAGGATCTGGACAGTACTAGTGGGATTTTTTCTTTTGATATTTCTATTGACAACATGTGCACCACCCCTAATCAAGTTGCTCTATGATCCTAATAAGCATTACATAGGCTATAAGAAAAAATGCATACAGTATGCTCAACGTAGTGAGAGGCTCGAGATCCTAGTCTGTGCACATAAACAAGAGGATGCCATGGCAGCAATCAAGTTGCTTGAACTTTCGAATCCTACAAAGCACAGTCCCCATTTCATTTTTGTACTTTGCTTGCAAGAACTTGTTGGCAGTTACACTCCTTTAATCAACCACTAACTTGGCCAAAAAAGCAGTGATTCTGAAGCATCCTGATCACAACCAATCATTGATGTTTTCAAGTATTTGTAAGTTCTCCCTAAATTCTACTAAAAATTTGACAACTTGTCCCATCTTAAAATAAATAAATAAATAAAACAATTTATATACATAGCACATGGTAAATTAAGAGATTGCATGTATTGTGTCTCCTTGTTGTTTTTCTCAATCAGGTATGTCTAAAATCATCTTCCAATTGAAGGGAATATCATACCCTCTGAGAGCAAGCAATAAACTCAAACAGTTTACCAGCTAAAATAGCTACCAAATTGACTAAAATCATAACAATAGATGACAAGCTTTTCGCAGAGCCAGAGCTATGATGCTAACCTCATATCTATAATAAAATTAGGATTGTTTAGACTGTCTATCCACCAAAATCGCATGAAATTCTTCTTTGACAATTCCAATTCCATGAGTATCACTTGAATCAACAACATAAATTACAGCTTGAGTATTTGGAAAATAATATGGTCATAAATAAACAAGCAAATACAGAGCAAGCAATTAAGGGGGATGACCACACAATAAAAGCAGCCAACATGAGAACCCCTAGAAGAAATAGAGTTTGTGGAGCAGAAGCACTTTGTGGAATTAGACAGTCTGGAAGATTCACAAATATGGTTTTAGAAGCAGATTTGACAAGAAAATGGAGTTTTACAAATAGGTTGTCCAAATTTCACTAGAAGTTAAAGAATTACCATTTGCACCACAAAAGAAAAAACACCCACCAAACCATTTATTCCTACAAAAGGCAACTAAAATACTTAATTCTTTGATATTTTAAAGCATTAGTAAAAGTCAAAACTTGAAATTTTTCCGTTCAGAGTCCAAAGTCCCATCATATATTCATTTTTAAGACCAAATTTTGCATCAAAAATTATTAAAACAATAATACATTTACGTGCATACCGTCCTAACTATCGAAATTGAGGAATTGAGAATGTGTGGTATGGCTCACCACTGTTCACGCGCATACCAGATTATTGTTTTCAGATCTCCTTCCCTATCGACTTTTGTCGGAAATATATGCTGACGAAGAAGGGCGGTGTGACAAGGTTTTGCCGGTTTCGGAGATACCGTGGTTAGAGGAGACAGCACTGGCATCTCTCAATTCCTCACTCAAATCGCGATTATAGGGTGGGGAAATCAACAATCCATTAGGATTTTGAGAAAAGAAGAATATGGCAAGTGGCGACGACTTCACGACGGCCGGACAGAGTGAGAAGTTTCAGTCCAGAAAGGCACTCTGTTACAGGGAGAGCATGGAATTTTAGTTATTTTGGTTCCGTTTTGTTTCGGAGAAAAAAAAAATCAATTTAACCCAATCAAACAGAATTATTTTAGTAATTTTTAAATTAATTTATTTTTATAAAAAATTTATAAATTATATTTATATATAAATTATTTAATTTTATTGATTAATTATTATTAAGTTTAAATTAAGATTAAAATTAGATCAAATAATTTAAAAATTAAGTCTAAATTAAAAAATTTTACTAAAACTTAAAAATTAATAAGTTCAAATCAAATTAAAATAGAGTGATTTAATTCAATTTATTTTTCCTTTATTTTAATTCGATTCGATTTTTAAAATATCATAATTTTTAATAATTCAGTTTTGATGATTTAATTATGTTTGATTTAGGTAAATCGAATGCTCGAATCTACTCTATTTTTTTGTTTTTATAGTTCTAATTATTTATTTATTTATATATTTTATTATTTCGTGAAATGCTCTGTACTGATTTTCTTTTATAACTTCACTGAATTTATATAAATCGAGTATTAATGCTGCAATTCTTAAGAATAATTTTAAATTTAATAAGTTAAAAATAAATGATTCAAATCATTTGTGATATATATTAAATACTAAATAAAATTAATATTATAAAGAATCGTGTGAAAAGGAAAAACCAGCAATACATACTTAAATCCATAGTAAATAATTTATTATATTCCTACCAGCTAATACATATATCTCATTACATATTATTTAGCTTGTATGGTGATGCGCTCCTAATTACGAACCACTTCAAATTTGGATTCCAAGTTGGAAATTTTCATGTTGCTCCCTATTTGGAAAACCCTACGACGAAAGTTAAATTCGTAATCTTCGCCGTCAACCAACTTTCAGAAAAACACAAAAAAAAAATAAACTATTTTTTTATTCAATAAATAACATAAATACTTACAGATGCAGCTCTCCAAATTCCACTAAAAGTGAAATCTTGGGGTTCAAATCCTTTGCAATTAAAATGTATAAGCGTAGTATAATTTTTATTATTATTTTCAATCGGCTGACCATGTCCAGTAATAACAGATACTGATCCTTGATTTCTACAATCTTTGCACTAAATAATATATTCTAATCAGTTAAAATAACATATCAATTAAAACTTGGTGATGTATTTTAAACTCAAATATCATATTGTTCTACACTACACTCAATTTTAAAAGATATTGCTATAATTTCAATCAATTTATTTTAATAATTTTATATCAACTTAAACATATTTAACAATTTAGAAAAAAATAAAAAACATATTTAACAATTTAGAATATATATATATATATATATATATATATATATATATATATATATATATATATATATTACCTTTTACTTCATTGTTTGATGGGTGGAATACATACAAACTTCTTTTTGACTCATTGTCTGACAGTGAGTACATTTCAACTGTAATACAAAATATATTAAAAATATTATAAATAAAATTAAAATAAAATAAATAAAATATTTACATAAATAAAATTAATTTCTTGACCTTGAAAATATATGGTAAACCATTATTAGGACCTTCAGCAGGTTGTAAATTCTTAAGATTATCGAGTTTAGCTTTAATTTTGAGAGTAAATATTACCATGATTAATGATTAATAGTATTATTGAAAAAATGGTTAACGATTTTGTATATTCAAATTGACAAATCTCTTGTTTTTATAAGCCATTAACTTAAAAGATGAAAATTTCATTCAAGCTTAAGAAGCATGAAGTTATTGGTAAAAGTATGAGTAAATTCACCTAAAATGCATTATTATGCATTAAGTTAATATGCTTTAGGAGTACACATGTAAATTTTTGTTCGCAGGCATTGGTATATATTTGAAAGCAATGTACGAATTCATTTTAAAAAGAGGTGGACCCAGAAAAAGAATCAAGAAGTGATTGGTTAACAGAGTTCTTGGGTCTTTTACCATATGCCTTGAAATTTAGAGTTGGGCCAATAAAAAAATTTATCTTTTAAATTATTAACATATTTGCTAATAAAATTTATTATTTAATTGGCCAATAAAAAAAATCAATTAATGATTTATATCATTTAGATATAGAGTGTCAATGATGAATATAATTTTTAAACCTAGGTGTCTTGTGTAGTTCACTTAAAATTTGATTATTTTTAAATTTCTTCTTTTATTATTTAAAGGAAATTTAAAAAAAAATGGGACACTAATTTTTTTAATTTAGTTGGCAAATAAAAAAAATTAAATTATTAGTATATGAGCTCATTAAATATTTTTGTTTAGTTTGACCGATATAGATGTAAGAGTATACTAAAGATATATTCACATTTAAATTATTCTAAATTAAAACTTAAAACTTTTTAGGGGATATAGCTCTCTTTTAGTCCCTGAGTCTAATGTTGGATGGATGTAGTATTTTGACATAGTCTTGTATATTTTACTTACAATTTAAATTTTTTAAATTTTTTTATTACTTAAAAGGAAATTTAAAAAATGGGCCACTAATTTTTTAATTTAATTGGCTGATTAAAAATCTTTTAAAAATATATCAATTTTTATGATACCCATCACTCACAAAATTATTTTTATTTAATATTTATGTTTCATTATATTTATTCTTTATTTTAAGGAGAAAATATTTTATTAATATATTCATGTGTCGTGTGAATCATATAGAATTATCTCTATCATAAGTGAGAAAATTAAAATAAAATACTTACATATATTTATAAAATCAAAATATTCGTATATATTTATAAAAATCAAATATTTATAATTTCAATTTACATTTTTAGCTCAATACAACTATAAATTAATTACAATTTAATATAGCAAATATTGATAATGCCTAATATATCTTATATTACAAAAATTGTGAAAATTTTAATTTTTTTATATTTTTAATTAATAATATATTAATATAAAACAATTTAAAAGCTAGAGATTAAAAATATATAATTATCATAGATTATAGAAAAGTGTTAAATTTAAATATAAAAAGAAGTTAAGAAAAAAAATTTAATATTCCTTTTTTATTTATAATAAATGCTTGACTTAATTTAATAGCTGAAAACATATCAATAACTTTACGAATTCAAGTTTGAAATTTAATGTTATTACTACTTTAAAACTATTTAACATATTATATTAAAATTAATACAAAAACTTAATTTTGTATTTGAAGTCAACATAGAAACTATAAAGGCCTAGCTTAGTTTGATCCCATGTTTAAAGATATATAACTCACTTGGCAAGTGTTAGATTGTAGCCTATTTCTCCAATCTCTTAAATATTTTAACGAAATTAACTATTTGGTTCTTATATTTTAAAAATTATAATATTTAGTCATTGTAAAAACTTCTATTAAACTATTTAGTCCATTCGTCAAATTTTTCATTGATCAATATTGGTCAATATATTATTTAGTCACTCTATTTTAGTAAAACTAATTAGTTAGTATCTATATTTTGAAAAAATACATTACTTAGTCCATGAATTTAATTTTATTAACTATTTAGTTTCATAATTATTTTTTAGACTTCAACTACCCTAATTCTCTTATTCATATTTCTTTCTTATCATTTCTTATTTATCTCTTCGTGTTTTTTTTCCTCTACACCTGCACCTTTCTTCTCCTTATTTTCTCTTTGTTTTCATCTGTTAATAAAAATAATATAACTGTCTACATTAAAAAGTTAATCAATTTCTTTAAATTTTTAAATAATTAAGGAAAATTATTTCTAAGTAAAGAAAGTATAAAAATGATGTCCAAAGAATTGAAAATTAAAAAAATATAAATTGAGATTTAGTCTCCACATAATAAAATTTTTATTATTATCTAAGAATATATCACATTAGTTAGTATCTGTAATTTGATTTTGTTAACTATTTAATTTTATAATTATTTTTTAGATTTAAACTACTCTAATTCTCTCCCTCTTATTTATTTCTTATCTTTTCTTATTTCTCTTTTCGTGTTTCTTTTCATCTACACCTACATCTTTCTCTCCCTTATTTTCTTTTTATTTTTATCTGTTAACAAAAATATTATAAGCTGTCTACATAAAAAAATTCATCAGTTTCTTTAAATTTTTAAATAATTAAGGAAAACTATTTCTAAATAAAGAAAACATAAAAATGTATCCAAAGAATTGAAAATAAAAAATATATATATAAATTACGATTTAGTCTTTATATAATAAAATTTTTATTTTTATTTAAGAATATATTTTTTAAAATATATGAAACAAAAATTATTTAAAAGAGAAAAGAAAAAGAGAGGGAAGAGAGGAGTAAAAAGGATTATTTATAACAAAAGAAGAGACTACGCTTACAATATATAGGATATTTATCCAAAGTTTTCATATGATATATGATTTATTCAATATAATTAGAGTGGATAATATATTTAATTTATACATAAAAGTTATTTTAAATTAGTAAAGGCAAAGCTATTGAAAATTGATATCAAATGTGAAGTCGATTATAATTTCTATATAATAAATTATAATAATCCTTATTTTTTAAAATTTGATTGGTTCATACTGCACAGTCAACAATTCCATAAATAATAGCATTTGGTAAGATTCTACTAATCCAAAGGTTCTCAGCATCCTAAATCCTGTTTCTTAAACCCTAAACCCCGTTGGTGTCACCTGCGTCTGCACTTCACTCATTTTCACTTCGCTTCTCCGGAGGCTCGAGTACAGTTTTGGCACAGAAATGTCTTGGCGCAGTGGAGGATCGCTTTCACGCACGCTCATCTCCGCTGCCAGGGCTCCATCTCGCCTCTCCTCGTTGCCGCTCCCCCGCATTCGTCCCCCGCCCACTGCCTCGCCCCGGCTCCAGTCCCGCCGCCTGTCCTTTGTTACATCTAGGTACTGGGTTTTTATTAACAGAAATAATGTCTCATGGGGGAAAAGTTTCCATTTTGGTGTTTGGAGATCTAAATATTGTCGATTATTTTTTTCTGTGTTTCCCATTTATTACAGTGATTTATTATTTGGATGGATAGTCTTTGAATGTGGACATTCTTTTTAAAATTGTAAAATTGATCTTTTTTCAATGAATTTTTTTTCTTTTAATTTCATTTCAATTGACGATGGATTATGGATACACATATCAAGTTTGCTGAAATCAGCTTAATGGGTTGTCTTCAATGGAGGCTTTTGTTTCACATGAAAGATCCAATACTTATTATGCATTTCCCAAGAAAATGGTGAAGCTTTTTCTTTCCCCCGTTCCCTTAAGTATTCTGCTTTTTATTATGAGTACTTCTTGTGTACCCTGCAGGAACATGGGAGAACTGGGATGTATGCAATCATTCTTGCCTCTGCATAGCATGTTGTCCACAAACCACCTCACATCACGCCTCAATGCTAACTTGCGGGCTTTTTGTGAGCTGTCTCACGGTACCTTCTACCGTACTTGTCAGGATCGCTAGTAGTCTCTTTGTGAGTCTTGCTGTTTCTAGGGCACATGAAAAAATGGAAACAATTTTTGAATTGTTTATTTTCATACACTGTTATTCTGAATAACTTCAATTGCAAACTGTAAAATCTCTTCCATTGGTTTTTTAGTAAATTTTCCAAATTTTATGGATGATTGGTCAAATTAGCAAGAAAGTGATTAGGTTTTTGTTTGTTTTCATAAAACTTTGTTAATGAGAAGACTTGGGATTGGGATTGATGGGGAGGAATGGAAAAGATGGATTATGCACATGGACTTTCAGTCAGCTAAAGGTGCAGGATTATTGCCACAATTGTAGGTTTCTTTTTCCTATGTTGTTCTTTAAAAATAATAAGACAAGAAATTAGTCAATCATTAATCTTGTACGAGTAATTGAATAAGAAGATGAACCATGGAGTTAAACATTGAGGCATTTGTTAACATGCGTTGTATGTTTATCATCAAACATTTGACAAGATATCATGAAGCTAAATTCTTATGCTGACAGATCTACTTTGTTTCTGTTTATGCAAGTCTGTAATAAACTAGTTCTCTGCGAAACAAAAAAAAGAGGGGGGGGGGGGGTGGCGCAGGGGCGGGCGGGCGGCACTATTTTCAGGTTCTTTAGGTGGATATGCATTGGTTTAATATAAATGTGTTACTGATAGTTTATTCATGTTACTTTATTTTCTTTACATATTGATTACACTTTGGATACTTGGTTTAGAACCCTTTTTGGCCTTTGTTTTCCCTTTTGCTAATTATTGGATAAGAATAAGAAATTGTCACATATTGGTGAAGTTCTAATGTTTGTACTGAGGACATTCTTCATTTTAACATGAAGGAAAAGGCTTTTGCTTTTTTCTTCTCATTTCTTCTTTTGATATCCTAGTTTATCTGCAAATTGATGGAAGTGTAACATATGGTGTATTTCCTTATCTAGTGCTATTATTTGACAATTTTATCTTGATGAATACACATCTATATGTATAGATGTAGATTGCAGTCATCACTCACATATTCATGGGCACGCATGCTTTTGTGCTTGTGGTGGGTGCCAATCTGCTATCCCACTAATATGAGTAAAACATTAAGTTTCTCTTCATTTCGAATAAAAAAACAATGTTTTTGTGTGATCCTCTTTATAGTTAGTGAATTATTAGTGATTGGAAAGTTACATTCTTGTTCATGTGTTTTACTTCTTGGCTTGTTTATCACTTGCTCTCTTTTTCAGTACTTCCCTCAAGATCATTTGCCATTTTGAAAGCTTTAATATGTCCTTCTTCCATCATTAATGAATTATTAATGAAATGATCTACATTCTTGTTCCAGTGGTTTATTTCTTTGACTTTCAATGCTCTTGTAATTTATTTCTTGGATGTTATGTATGTGTCTTGGTTACCATTTTTGTCATCTGTTTGAACATCATTCACCATTTGAAAAGAGGGTAGACCTATCATGAGTTCATGACATATGGGGAGAAAGGAAAAAGCACTTTCTCTAGTCAATAATCCGAATCAACTGAGTTTAAATGTAATGTTTAGAACTGTTATTTACAAAAACTTTGTGGTTGGGCAAAATCTGTTATGTCTTTTCTGCTAGAAGTATGTGTAAAATGTTGAGTTTCCTTTCACTCTATGTAAGCATTGGTGACATATGGCTTCATTATTGGAGGCTTAATATAGATTAGGAAAGGAACTGAGGCTTAATATTGATTAGGAAAGGAACTGAGGCTTAATATTTATTAGGAAAGAAACTTATTGTCTAGTTTGTTCACCGTCGTATTTTTGTTTTGCTTCCTCTTTCAGTATTTCAAAATGACTCCTGTTTTGAAAATTAAGGGAGTTCACTTGGACTTGCATGAGATCTGAGGGGAAAGGAAGAAACTCCTTGCCATTAGTAGTCCCAATGACCCCATTCTAAGAGGCATACATCTTGAATGATTATAAATTATTTACTCTTTGGTTAGACAAACACAGTGAACATTTTGTTAAGTAGAATATCGAAGTTTTACTTTAGTTACTAAAAATCTATTGTGATTAGTTTTTGACTCATAGAACTTGTTCTACTCCAGCGTGCATACCAAAATATCATAACATGGAGACCTTCTTATGTTCTTTCTCTTATGGCTAATTTCTGGTGCAATTCACTTCAAGTACACTTCCTTATATTGCTATTATTCTTATTTTACATTGGAAAGGGTTGAGTTCTGAAGCAAGTCAATCAATCTGATTGCAAATAATTATCACTATGAGCATCTTTCCAAGTTTCTTATTATAAGCCCTTTTTTGTATTTCTACAGTGCAAGGCTGACAAGATTGAATTCCAAGTTCTTTAGTACTTGAATGCAATATTTACTACAACATTCAATTTTTTTTTCTTTGTTGAGACATCAAGGTTGAGAGATGCTGATTTTTCAATCACCATATTCTAGTGGCAAATTTCATGTTCACCCCATTTGGAATGATTCTTATGATAGAATTCAATTCAATTCTATTAAAAGAATTTAATTCAAATGAGTTTATAAGAAAATTCATGTGTTTTTAATACTTTTTAAAATAATAGAATTCATTTGAATTCTGTTGTTTGGAACAATTGATAAGTGAAATGAATGTATTGATTTTCATATTTTGCCCTTGTTTACGAAGAAATAAATATAACTTAAGTAGGGGTGCTTTGGGTATTTAATAGAAAACTTCATTAAATGAATTGAATTTTTGCAAAACCATACCACCGTTGGCATGGATTCATTTCTTTTAAAATGATTTACTGTTTTATTTAAATAAATGAATTCTAGCAATTTTAAACTTTCCAAACATGAGAATTCATCAAAAGAATTCAATTGAATTGAATTCTTTCATTTTTAGATCTTCAAAATGCTTCCAATGTGTTTCTATTATTTTTCCTTTTGGCACTTTCATGGGCATCCCCTGTTCTACAGCATACCCTTGTGCATTTTAAAATGCATCATTATTACTCTCATGAAATATTGATTTTGGGGCGGATTATGACTTCCAAAGGATGGACACATCTGCTAGTACTACATTTGGAGTTTCACGAGATTTGTCATGATCATAAACCCCCTTGGGCTTTCTGATATAGAACTCATATGCAGATTTTGAACAATTTACTCCATTATTGCAGGTACTTGAAGGGCAATTGGATTTGTGCAGCAAAATGAAACAACATATTGAGGAAGTCAGAAAGTGGGTGCACCACGAGGGTCTTAGGCTTTTTAGGTAGGAATATTTTAATAAAGATGCAATGTTTCTATTATACTTCAGAGATTAATCTTGAAATTTTATTACTTTTGGGACAATCAAATGGAGGTTTTTTAGGTACCTATATGTCACTTGTTATTATCATCTGCCCTATTTCCTTGATTTCTGCCCAGTATATGTAAGATTATGCTGACAATACAATAGCCTTGTGGCCTTCTTTTGGATTCTATATCTTTCTCTGTCTTTTGGTTCTTTTTACATGTATGATGAATGATGCTCCATGAAAATGTGGTTTCCAGAAGGATTGCCCTGCAGCCGTCGCTTTCAGCATATTTTATCATTCATTACTTTTTTTCCTTTTTTCTTATTTGCTATGCTTTTGTGGATTGCCCTGCAAGGGCAAGAGAAAGTACAAAATTTCCCAAATGTAATGCATTGAAAAAGAACAAAGTAAAGAATATGAGATGCTGCATCTCAATCCTGTTTGGTCTCTGACATTCCCAAGAGGAACTCCTGGCACATGGGGTGTTTATATCCTGATAATTGTTGGGTTACCATGTCCAAGCACGAGGGCTGTTGTCTTTAGATCCTGCACCATGCCCCACGTGTAGACTCCACTAGTTGTTGGAGGAACTATGTTCCAACCTGGAGAAGTTGATGATTTGCACCTGGTAGTAGGCCTTTAATGAGCGTTGGCCTATGTGTGCTCCAATCACTTTCCTTCTTTTTTTCATTTATTTGGCCATTTTTTAATGTGCATGTATTGTGTAGGGCACTAACATATGCTATTTTGGGACCCTTGCTTAAAGACATGAGAAAAATACCTAAACCATCACTCCTGATTTTAGAGCTATTTCTTTGAATTGCATGTTTTAATTACAGATTCCTTTGTGCTTTGCAAATAAGAATGTTAATGAGAGAGCTCAACCAGTGTTGCAGCCATTCTCCCACTAGACCAGTGACAATACATGGAGGAAAATTATTAAATACGCTGGGCACGTGTTCATCGAAGCTCACAAATAAGAGTGGATTTCATGTAAATGTGAGAAAAAGCTTGTAGATTTGGTACACTGAATAATTTCTTATGAGTTAATTTAGTTTTTTTTAGTATAATTGGGTCCAATTGGGACTCAAACATGACATACCACAGTTCTTGAGACAATACTAACATCATTGAATTAAAGTTCATTTGGTGACCTCACAAATCTAGGGATGACTAGTATTATTGAAGCATGAGTCAATTTAATACTGCATCTATAGTGGCTGTATATTGATAATTGATTTTAATGGATTTTACTTTCATGATACGTGTTGTGTGTTACTTTCCATTGTCGGGCTGTCGGCATATGGGTGTTGACTTTGAGATAATTAAGGACTAGTAATTTTTGGTTTCTAAATAGTTTTGTTTGTGTAACTTTGTTCTTGGAAGGCATAAGATCAAAGCTTTTTCAATTCACTGGATATTTGTGATAGGCAAAGATATATTTTGTTAAAAACAAAGCCCATCTTATTATTATTATTATTATTATTATTAGTATTTAGTGGTTATGTCTTTCTTTCCCTCATTCACAGCCTCACTTCACTGAAAACTTAGGCTTCACTTCCCACGGATGGAAAGAAGTGGTTTCCTTTATTTATTGAGAAGTTGAGTTAAAATGGTAACCAATTGCTAACTTTATGGAAATTTGAACTTCTGAGTCAATACAAAATGTTGCTTATTACATGTTGTTCCTGTCACGACCCAATCTATGGGCCGGACTGGCACTAGGACCTGGGCCAGCCTAAAGCCCCCGAGGCCCTTAGTAAGCCTAACTATTCCTTAACCCAACTCTAAGGCCCATTTGGGCCCAATTTCAAGAAATCAACCGGACAGAGTCCGGTCATAAAGTGGACCTTTTAACGGGGAGTTTTTGACTCACCCGACTTGTAAACAAAATATATCATCAATTGGGGAGCTCAGCTCACCCTCTACATACTCAAATTAACATAAAGATAAATGGGAGCTCAGCTCCCTCATCCAGTCCATCAAACATGCATATAATAATTTTACAGGTCCACATAACAATTTATATTACAGACACGAATCA
This sequence comes from Hevea brasiliensis, assembly GCF_030052815.1. Lineage (NCBI taxonomy): Eukaryota > Viridiplantae > Streptophyta > Magnoliopsida > Malpighiales > Euphorbiaceae > Hevea > Hevea brasiliensis. The sequence goes on along the minus strand of NC_079500.1, from coordinate 21,740,893 downwards.
TTTAAGTATTTCTAACACATGCGAAAATTCTATGAGTAAATAAAATTACACAAATATTGATAAACAACCTGCGAAGGAGAAAAGCAGGTTAATCACAATAAAATCCTCCTGTAGCCTGAAAAAATATTGAACAGGAGTGAGCGTTCGACTCAGAGAGTAAAATATCAATTTTAACCATAATCTCTATAACTATCTAAAACTAATGCACCCTGTAGAGTGAAATGCAACATCAACCACATTTTCACATCATAACATCAAAAAGGTAATTTGGAGCACTCACACACTCTGTAACATCAATCATAATACATGGGAGCTGATCCTCTATATAGCTCTCTTAAATCCAACCTGATGCCAGCGAAGAACTCAAGCCGGACTTTCGCTTAATAAACCAAATCGGAGTCCCAGCGAAGAACTCAAGCCGTGACTACCCCCGAAGGATCGGGTCCCAGCGAAGAACTCAAGCCGTGACTACCCCCGAAGGATCGGGTCCCAGCGAAGAACTCAAGCCGTGACTACCCGTCCTGTCCATAGTCCACACCACATCACACGCACGCTAACGCACGCACACTGCTCCAAATTACCACAACAATATCCATAGCACGTTAACAGTTATGAATGCAACATAAATTGTGCCTAGAGTTTAACTACATAAATATATGCATATAAGTGATGCATGGGCATGCTTGAACATATAATAATATCGAAATTATAATTAAAATTAATATTTTACTCACAGACTTGACAACGGTCACTGTGGCGGCTGGGCGGAGGAAGAAGGCTGTCCCGGCTCACCTGATAATTACATTACAATTATTTAATACAAATGACTCAATACGAATCAAGAAAAGACCAAATACGTCCTAAGTCGTGTCGAAAATCCGGTAGAGTCTCCCCTATACCTAGGACTTACCCAACTTGCAAAATGGCTCAAAACACACTTCTATATTCACAACCCATATATCCACAACTCAATCACATCACACAGCCCCTCCTGGGCCCATCAAATCAATCATCCATCACAATATGTAAAATTTCAATTTAGTCCTTATAATTGATCATTTTTGCAAAAATTGCCCAAACAAGCTCTAAAAATTCTAAAAATTTGCCCCGCGGTCCCTAGCAATATTACTAGGCTATTGCAAAAAGAATCATAATTTTTTGAGCTACCATGAATATTTTATGAATTTTTAATCCTATTTAAACACTAGAAAATTACGAAAAAATAAGGTTCGGGTTTACCTTTGCCGATTCCGACTTTGGGAACGCGCTCGGGATGTCTGACAATGGTAGGGTAGCCAAAACCTCGATCCAATTCGGAGACTTTTTCGGTAACAGGTCTGTTTGGCCGGAAATTCACAGACCCGGACAACTGTCGAATTGAGGATACCTACACGAAGCCCATAACACGGGGGTTAGCACATAAATTTTTCAGAATTTTTTAAACTCATTTAATGCTCGGAAAAACACTGCGAAGTTTCGTGGGACCCACCGAAAAATGGTGTCGAAAAAATTTGAAATTTATGTCGCCGCGAAGCTCTCGACTAGTGGAGCGCTCTGGTACTCTCGGTTTTCTCGTGGGATTTACGGTTTGTGAGAAATCTAGCCCAAAAGTCAAAATGGGCTAAAACTTTCCGAGCAAAAATTGGACAAACCGCTCAATGGATTTCAGTGTTCTTGGTGTATATGGAAAGCTCTCGACGAGTAGATGAGTTTAGACACAAGACCCGGTCCGATTGGTGGCTGGATCGGTCGGATTTTGGCCGGGAAGTCGATGAGTCGCGCACACGTGCGCGTCGCTTCAGGAGCCGTTTTCTGGCGTTCTAGGCGGAGGCCGGCCGTGGGGGAGGGGTGAGGCGCGCGTGGGTTGGCGAGGAAGTGGCGGCGGGGCAGGGGGAGGAGAGAGAAAAAGAGAGAGAAAGGGAAGAGGAGAAACGCGCGCGGGAGAGGAAGAAAAAGGAAGAAGAAGGCCGGTCCGATTCGATCGGTCCGATCCGGTTTGGTTCGATTCGGCTGGTTCAATTTAGAATACAAAATTTTAAATTTTTACTCTGCCTCGGGACCGAAAACGAGGTCCAAAAATTTCGAAAAAAATTTCAGAAAACTCAGAAAAATTCGTAGACTCCAAATATATTTTTAGTTTTGCCACGTGGTCTTTAAATTAATTTTTAAAAATCATCAAAGTTTATATTTTCGAAAAATCGAACCCGATTTTTAAAATCCGAAAAATCTCAAATAATTTCTTAAAATTTAAATAAAATTAGAATATCAAAAATGCTCATAAAATAATAAAATTTAAAATTTTGGGGTGTTACAGTTCCATAATCTCTCTATGTTGAAACAAGTAATTCCCCCTTCTAGATCTCATGATTTTCCCATTTCATCTCAATTTTCTTATAGTTTTATTATTTATAAATTTTTCTTTCATCTAATCAAATAAGAGCCTTATCTATTTCATTCACTTTTCCTTTCTCAAATGCTTGACTTTTACTCAGCTCTCTTGTTGATTGTCCTAAATCAATCAGTGAATTGTTATTGAATTTTAAATGCACTCAATTAAATTTTGATTTTGAAAATTTTGTTATCTATTCTTGTTATTATATGTTCTTTTGAAATTGGAGGTTGGAATTTGAAGAAAATGAATTATGGGTGTTGTTTTCCTTTTCGAGATACTAAGAAGGTTTTTCATAATGAAATCTTTTATCATGTTTTTGTTGCGAGTTAATGGTAAAGAAAATTAAAAATTTTTTGCTTTGATTTGCAAATTATGGCAAAAATATTTAATTATACGCATAATTGATGTCGATAATATTGATATTATTTAGAAAATTTTCATATGAGTATACTAAATGGAGGATAAGAAAGGGGTAGAAAAAATATATACTTTAGTAAAGTAATTTCTTTTTGTTAAAATGAATTTAAAATTGATAAAAATATTATTAATAATTTTTACGTCTTAAAGAACATATTATTGAAAATTTTAGTACATGTGACAAGTTTTGCATATGAGATATAATAAAATGAATTGATCATATATATATGTAAGAGAAGAATTTATCATAATTATAAATTTGAAAAAAAATTTTTTTGACCATTTTGTTTTTATGATTTGGGTGGCCATAGAACGATTTTTGAATATGGCAAATTCTAATGTGCAGCACTCAATAATAATGCACATCGAATTATGTAAATTCAATTTTTCTATAAATTAGAAGATCTGATTCACATAAATATGAGTAATAATATACATATATTTCGATAACTCAATAATTTTTCTTTGAATATTAGTTATTGGAGTTACTGTGAAAAGTCAAAAATAATGAAAATTATTGCTGAATGTTAACCTATAACCAAAAGATGGCCAAAATTGTGATCAAGACATGTCAACAACAATAAAGGAAAGAAATGGAAATTGAGTGATTGAAACTTCTTTGGGGTTACAGATTAAAATTATTTTAAAAAATAAGTATTAAATATTATAATTAAAATATATTAAATACAATTTAAAATCAACTTTTAATACGCTTTAATCTATATTTCTTTCCTTTCAAGTCTCTTGTAGAGGAAGAAGATGGAACCATCAAAATGTTAAAATTGACATTAGGCAAAAGAAAAAGTATATTGCATCAATAATTAAAAACATATCATTCATTTAATAAATATAGATTCGAGTCTCCACTTCACATATTTCTCTATTAAAAAAATGAAAACAAAGCATATTTTGGGACCATATGCAACTTGTTTAACGTCCCCATTTTTTGAAAACTGATTCCATTCTCCATATGTAAGTTTATATAAACGCAAAAGTACTATGCATTTGACTGTTTACAAAGAAAATTGGTCCATGAATGATTGTAACTTCCATTTCGCAAATTGCATACCAACTTTTTCTTTTCTTCTTTCCCTTCCAATTTCATAGAAATGTCTCCAACCACATGTACAAATCAAACCTTAATCGCAGAAAATTGGTCTCTCCTACTTATTTCTCCGTTCCATTTTACGTTTGATTTTTATTTTTCTATATTCTATGATAATATTTAAAAGGAATATATATATATATATATATATATATATATATATTATGATAATATGTTTATCATAAGGTAAATATGTGTTTTGACTATCTGGCTTCCTTTGCAGTATTTTACTTTTTTGATGTTCACTATTTTGATAATCCTCCAGCAAGTCTCCATATTCTGTGGAGTTGATTATAATCATTTTGTTTAGATTGTTGTTCTAACTTCTCTTTTATTATAAAAATAAAATAAATCATCCTGATATTTTATATATATAATTTAGCTTCGATTCACACTCAATTTTAAAAATTTATAATTTAAAAAATTATTAAAATACTGCTGAGTTAAAGGTCATTGATTAATTTATTATATATAATCTGTAAGTGATGTATATATACAATTAATTTCGATTGAAGTTCGAACTCAAAATTTTACAACCTTAGAATCTTAAAGACTACTCAAATACTACTGAATTAAAACTCATTCATTCATCTATGTACATTTAATATCAACCATACGTGATGATTCGTTAGTTAATTATAGGATTTTTAAAAATTCCTGAAATCTGATGGAAATTTAAAATCCTCTCTTCTTAGCATTATTAATTCCTGGGTGTGTATCTATTTAATCTCTTTTTTTCTTGCACAAGAGGAACTATGACTTGAAACTCTTCATTATAATATAATGGATTGTCAACACCATCATCTTTATTTGTGTTTCTGAAGCACTTCGTTGGTTCATTGACTTTGTGTCATTTTCATTTTAAAGTCTCCTTCAACAATTTTGAAATCAATAGTATTAATTGCAAACAAACCCCTGATGTTTATCTTAATATACACTTTGGTCCATGAGATTTACTTCTAAATTAACGCTTTAATCCTTCACTATAAAATTATAATTTTTTTTCATTATAGTTATTCCTTAACATTTTAAATTACACCAAATTTTAGTCTCTAAAAATTTAAAATCTAATAACACTTCAATTTCTTAAAATAGTATATTTTTCGATAATGATAATATCGCGACTAAAACGTGATAATTTAAAAATTGCAAGGATTAAAGTATAAATTAAAGCAAATCTTAGATATATTAACAATTATCCCATATCAATAACAAAATAAGACTTTTTTTTGTTTAAATTCTATATATCGTGAATACAAAACACAAAATATATAGTGAGATTTATTCCTTAAATTTATAGTGTATTAAATTTAGGTAAGAATTTTCCGAATAAATATATTATCAACAAAGATGATGGTCAGAAACTTTCACAATTTTAAGCTTGATTAGAATTACAACTCACAGTGTTTCAGAAGGGTGAGGCATAAAAGTTATCATAGGGCAAATTAGGGTTTTGGAAGGTTCAATGGGACACTCAAGGTCCACGTCCATTGTTCACTACAGAATGGCAATGTTTGGCAGGACCTGAGGGAGGCATAAACTTTAATCAATCAAGTGCCTATTCATATGTTTCATGAGAAAGACAGGTAGATAATGCCAAAAAACCTGAAAAAAATGCTAAGCGCTAAGCATGACAAGTTTAGGACCGTACAATCTCACCGAATCTCATGTCTCACCCTCATTTTTCTGAGAAAGATATTATCATTATTGTTGCACATCAAATGGTCCACACAAATAACACAAATTGAGGAGAGATTTTAAAATATAAGTGTGATAAATATAACAGTTTCATTATGATAGATTTATTATAAGAGATTTTATATAGTGATTATGATAATTTTATGTGGATTTTATTATATTATATTGAATAAATTTTTTACACAGAGAGTTTCACTTTTCTCTCCTGAGGTTATTATAAGAAATATTTTTATGATTATGATTTTTTTTTAATTTATAAAAAATCACTAACATCTCTATAAAAAATTCAGAAACAATGTAAAATTGTTAATAATTTTTTTTTTCTGTTTTTAATATAATAAACTTCAAATTCAAAATCTTAAAATTTCAGAGGCAGCTTCAATGCCATTTGTTAAAGCTTATTATTTTTTTTTCTTATTTTTTTAAAGATTATTTTCGTTATTTTCATTATAATTAAGAGCTTACACGAATTTTTAGGCTGGATTACGAGTTGATAGGTCATTAACCCACGCTTTGCGACAAGTTTACTTTTTATAACATTATTAAAATATATTAATAAAGCTTTATTTAATTTTTATACATAAAGATATCTAATGAATTCATCAATATTCATAAAAATATTTATTGAACTAATTTAATTAAAATTTTTTATCGAATGATTTATTAAATTGGTATTTAATAAATTTCAGATCACTTGAATCAAAATCAATAAATTAATGATGTGGCAGAAAAATTATATTGATATCCAAAAATTATGATTTAATTTTAATTTAAATCAAAACTAGAGTAGCCAAGCAGCATTTACAATCATTAATATTAATATTTATATCCAAAAATTATAATTTAATTCTATAAAATAAGAAAAATATTTTAAAATACCTCCTGAATTAAAACTAAAACCAAACTGAACATTCGTCAAAGCCACTGAAATAGCAGGTTTTTTTTTTTTTTTTTTTTTTTTTTTTTTTTAATAAGTTGGATCACTTTAATTACATTGGAGGCTTTACAAGAATGGCTCTAGCTCTAATTCTAATCCAAATGTGAGTACAATTTTGAACAAGACTATAGTAGCACAAACAATGATAGATAAGCACATAAGCAGAATTGGTTAGGAGTCAGAAAACATCAAATAGAAAATAATAGAAACTTGACTGAAGCAAAAATGCCCATCTCAAACAGAACCAACTTGAATTTTGTCCTCACCAAACTCACTTCACACTGCAAGTTGTCATATGGTATTAGTTCTTCACAATCACAGCCCTCCCTGGCTCTTACCTCCCCACACAGCGCTCCTTTAACATATCCTATACTATTCAATGGGAGAGGATTTCCGATGGTAATTCAATTATTTTATTAAATATAAGCATTTTAAATAATTATATCATTTTAAATAAATTTTATTTTAGTTTGAGCAAGCAATTGTATGGTTTATTATTAAGTTGTTTGTTTAAGGGAAGTTTCTAGGATTTTTTTTTCCAAAAATAGTATATATATAAAAAAAAAATAAAACCAAATAACTTAACCCAACTAACCTACATACGTTTGATTCTATTAATTAATATATCACAATTATTCATATTGAGTAGAATCTTTTACTTATTTTCCCAACGCAACTTCCCAAACAAATGGAGCGCACCTCTCATGCTGGCCTATGCTTTATTACTTTATGTTAGTTTCTTTGGTGCTTCTATTTTTCATAAAGTAAATCTTATTTTGTCAATTACTATCATTAGATAAAGTCTAATTTAATGGTGAAATATATAAAGTATGAACAAAGTGAGTTAACATTAAAGTAACCATAGAAAACACCAATAAGAAGACATTCACCAGTGTACCGAGCACTGGAAAAAGATAGAATTGTTCTATATCTGATGACCTATTTATCTTATTATTAAATCCTATCTTCGTTCAACATGGAATTAAGCTCCCCTCCGGAGAGGGCTCCTAGCAGCAAACTTGTAAAGAAATTAGGTAGAGAGAGAGAGAGAGAGAGAGAGAGAGAAAAGCCCCTCATCTCCTTTCCAATCCATAACTTTCTTTTCATGAAAAAAACAAAATAAAGGACTAATGAGCTCCTCATCTCTTATCCATAGGTTTAAAGAACAAAAGCAGTTAAAATAACTACAAGCGACTTCAAAGGCAGTTCTCCATCGTACATGCACATTGCCCACTAAATGTTTAAAAGGTGACGAAGAGACCCACCTAAATACTCCCGTTGTTAAGCAAAACAATATTAAAAACGGCAAGATAATACCCTCTCTCTCCTTTGTGGACATTATTGGCAATTCTTTGGGCCCCATCATCCACCACTAAACACCAACCCCACCACCACTCAATTCAATACTTTCTCCATCCAGAATTGAAGCTTATTATTCACTCACTTCTCTGAGTAGGAAATGCACCCTTCAATATCTTTTCTCTACATTCAAAATACCTACTTGACATGATAGAATTCACTGCACACTATAATTTTCTTTTGGCCTATAGTTTGCAAGTGCTCACCAAGTAACAGTTGATGCAAGTAATTAAGATTCTAATCTGACTGATGATGGAGATGGAGTTTGTGGTCACCACCTGATAAACTATTGGAGAATAGGTGCTAGAAAGGAATTGGGAATCGCCTGTGTACACTGCTGCTGCTTAGAGGTGAGCATTCGGTTCAAACCGAGCCGAACCGAACCGAATCGAAATGGATGAAAAATTAAATCAAACCAAATCGCTCTATTTCAATTTGGTTTGGTTCAAACCGATCGATTTTGATTTTTGATTGATTTTTTAATTTAGACTTGATTTTCAAGTTATTTGGTTTAATTTTAATTTTAGTTTGAACCTAATAACTATTAATCAATAAAATTAAACAATTTATATATAAAAAATTAAATATAATTCATAAATTTCCCATAATAATAAATCAATTCAAAAATCAATTCATTCGATTTGGTTCGATTTGAATATATAAAATTACTATTCAGTTCAGTTTAATCGATTTTTTTCCTTCAAAACCAAATCGAACTGAAATAACAGAAATTTTTATAATATAAAATCGAATTAAAACGATTGAACCGAATTATTCGATTCGATTCAATTTTTCAATTTAAACCAAAATCTGCTCACCCCTACTGCTGCTCCTACTAGCTTAGCCATCAAAGACAAATAATTACTGTCCATAAACATTGAATAAAAGCAATTCTACATGAGTATATCTATCTGTATGTGTGTATCTATCAATCAGCTAAAAAGTAGAGTATCTTATAGCCAGCACACTGAAGACATAAAAGATTAGCATTAGATTTGTTTCGGTAGAGGATAAGAACACACTAAATGACAGGCAGATATTGGTTAATTGCAGGATTATGATTTTGACCATCAATGTCACCTGCTAGATTGTCAACCTTGAATTACTCCAAAAGAGAACCATGCAAAGTTGATTTGATTTGAGAAGAGGAAAGAAAAAAGGAGAAAGATGAAAGTGGGGAATCCTAAGCTTGACGAGTGCAACAGTAACGATGACATAAGCATCAGCTCCAGGAACACCAAGCATCGCCCAGTGGGGTCGCTGAATTGAAACCTGATAAAAAAAAACAAAAAAAATCATGTCTAACTTTCTTTCCATTATCATATCTATCCCCATTTATTTCCTGTCTTCCACTTTCATCTAACCCTTCAGAGAGTCTCTCACAACAATTCCACCTTTTCTACCTATTCAACTTTCGTCTACATACACCAAAAAAAATGTTTGAGATTCGTGGAGATATGATGGTCAGGGATGAAGCCATTGAAACAGCAACCGACAAACACCAGGATGAATTAAGAATCAGCAATAATAGCAATGAAAGAATTGAAGATTGTAATCTAGGAGGAGAGTGGTTGAATCTGAGCTTAGGTGGCAATTCAGTCTCAACAGCAGGAGACTATGATCCACACTCAAGACCTACTTCTAGCAAGGTTTTCTCATGTAACTTTTGCAGGAGGAAGTTCTACAGCTCACAGGCTCTAGGGGGTCATCAGAATGCTCACAAGAGAGAGAGAGGTGCAGCTAGAAGATTCCAGTCCCAGAGGATGATGACGATGATGGGTTTTCCATTAAATACCCCAATGAGCAGATCACTGGGGGTCAGGCCCCATGCGCTTGTGCACAAGCAAAGTAGAGAAGGAACTACTGTTGCAGCAAGATTTAACGAAACCAATACAGGGTTTGGAATGGCATGGATGCCCTTTATGCTTGAGGATGCAATGGATTTAATGTGGCCAGGGAGCTTTCGCTTGGATCCACAACCACCAGAGCCACCATCAGAATCGCTCAAGCTTGACTTAAACCTTCGACTCTGATCCATCCCTCACCATTCCAGTTCAGAATTTCTTCTCATGTTACTTCTATTGGAACAGTTTTTGACTTGTTCATCCATCAAAAACAGAAACTAATATGGGAGGGAAACCAACAAACCTATTTGAAAAGTTCAAATCATAAAAAGTGGTTCTTCCTCAACATGAAGAAAGACCTTCCATGTATGCATGCCACAGCACAAGAAAACTTGTAACATACCCCTGCTCTTCAGTTGTATCCTGAAAAATAAATGCCAGTGCACCTACTTAAACATCCCTGAGTTTGTAAGCATTTTTTAATCCTAATTATGAAGTACAGAAGTTTTTACTCCAGCCTACATGTCTCCTTAATGTGATAGTAACGTTTACTCGTTATATTTTATTTCCAGCAAGAGTACTACAATATTTCAGTTCCTCTCTTTTTTTTTTTTTTTTTGCCATTTTGTTTGGGATTACGGCTTAGTTGTTATTGTTGTTATCCTCTTCCAACACTACTTTTGTTCAGATGTTATCTAAATGATTCTTACACATCTTGCTTTGCCCAAGAAACATTATAGGCATGTTTACCTGTAGAAAATACTGTTTTAGTTTTGCATTTTCTATTTTCCAAGAAAACTCTAGTTTTCAACTTCTATGAAAAATAAGGGAAAATATGTTCACCTACCAACAATAGAAAATTATTTTCTAATTAAAAAATTCCATATCTTTCATAATTAAAAAAATAAATCATTGTAAATAATATTTAAAAACTTATTTTATTTTTAAAGTTTCTTTAATATGTGTTATTTATTTATTCTTATAAGAATATGATTAGTTTTGTCATTGTAAATCAATATTTTTCTAAATAATTATTCAATTTTAGTTATAAAAAAGTTTTATAGTATAATTTTTGTTATAAAAAGTCATTGCTTTCCATTTAAAGAACAATTGGAAAACGGAACTTTTGTTATAAAAGAAAACAGTGGAAAACAACTTTAGAGCTGTTTTTCAAATCTTAATTAAATTTTGGAAAACTGGTACACGTGAACACGAAACACAATTTTCCAGTTTTCTTAGAAAACTTTTCCAGAAAACACACCAATTTTCCACAAGTAAATAGACCATATGTATTCCTACCAATTTTTTTTGCATATATTTCTGCCAATGCCATTGGAACCATGAAATCATTATAAATATAAAAAAAAAGGCATTTTAGGTTTTGTTTGCACAATCACTTTCGTCAATGTTTCCCTCTCCACAAATAAATTCATCAAACTAGCTTCCTGAATTAACGTAAATATTAAGGGGGAAAAAAAAAGAGCATGTGCAAATATAATCCACCTGAAAGAACATGAATTCTCTATGACAACAACTTGGGAACAATATATATCTTTTTGCATGAAGACAACCTACAGCCTTACAATTTACCATGGACTTTAAGCTTTTGTCTCTTATGCATGATCACAGAAAGCCTCTGGCTGATGATGCTTGGATCACTATATGCTGGAGAATCAGAAGGATACCCTTTCTGCATCATAAAAAGACATCAATGCATAAATATTAAAAACACTTGTTACCACATTAAGCATGCAAAACAACCTTACTTAGGTAGATACCCATGTAAGGTGCCAAATGTCTACCAAAAAAAAAAAAAAAAAAGCCTGTACAGCATTATAATATCTTTCAAATTGACAATATAAATTCCAAAACTTGCCCATTTTTCCAAAGTCATTCTAATGTATGTATAAAAAAAAAATAATAAAATAAAAGAAAGGCTGTCATGTACTTGAGTTATTTTACCCATGCCTTTACAGTTTAATTACCAGGTGCAATACATCAATGCAGAACCATAAGCTGCTTCACCATGGAATGGATTCAATTTAAGTGATAATTCAGTAACCATAACTCAATATGATAAAACATACCCAATTACCAGAACCCTCTGCATTACAACAGAGATGCTGTTTTACACAATTCAAGTAAGGCAAAGCTGTCATAGTTGATGCAAACAAATTTTTGTTTTAAACAGCAGCATACTTATACCTAAAGTTTGTTGGAGTTTTAGTTTTTTTTTTTTTTTTTTTCCCCTTCCACTTCCCCCTTTAGACACAATTGTATCCATTTTAGAAGCTATTTTAAGTACTAAGATCTTTAGGCCAAATGGCCATAAAATTTCCAAACTCTGTAAATATTTTCAATTTTAGAGAATCCTTTAAATTTTATCAATTTTAGCTGAATCATATGATGTTGGTAACAACTTTAGCCAATTTACTGAAATTGACCAAAAAAAGTACAAATCTAGATCATTCGACCATATCTTTATACAACTAACCATGTAATAATTCCATGAAAGTGCCAAAAGTAGCGAAACAAGCATCTTTTTGGTTTTGAATCCTAAAAGCAAGAAAATCAGCAGAAGAAATCCTTAGCAGAGTAGGACACAGGAAAGGTAAGAAGACAGCTCATCGATCGTATACACACTTATGCATGCAAGCATGGACAGGAACATGCTAGCCTATTAAACGAATTGTGTACAACAATGCAAGTGTGTCCACAAAGTGCTTACAGCAGAGATAGACTGAAAGGTGGCTTCTCTCCAGCAGCTCCCTCGAAGGATGACAGGGTTAGTGCTGTCTCCAAACGTGCAAAGCATGCGAGTGTCCCTTAATCTCATCAAGACTCCGTCAACTCTAAGCTATGTGCAAAAAGAGAATAGCAAAAAAAAGGTATTTTAGATGGAGAAAACAATGTCAGTCAAGTCAGTCAAACAAGGGGACAAATGTAGAAACTGGGGGAAGAGGGGGAGGGGGAGTGGGGGGTTTGGGGGCGTGGTTGCGAGGGGAAATCAAGATGTCACTTCAAAGTATGCAATAGAAGATATTCCTCTTTACTTAAGGGGGAAAACATAAGGTATTTCTTTATATTGGACACATGATGTTCAGCATTAAGCAACTTAAGTTACACATACAAGCATGTATACGTGCATAAATGTGTAGACTGAGAAGGGGAAAGAGGGTTTTGAATGAGTGGTTCTTTTATTATTAAATGGACTAGAATATAGGAAATATGATCATATAACTCACCCAGAACCGCAAAAGAAGAAACCATCAACTAGGCATGACTCTCTGCAAAATAAAAAAGTGAATGTCCTCAATACACAGATATAAGGAAGTGTATCTAGCATTACATCCATTAAAAATTAGCATTTACCACTTTAACAGTTAAAAGCGACTCTCCATTATCAGCAAGCTCATCTTCATACAAGACTACCTGTGGTGTTAAAAAGACTACTCTCATCATGGCAGGCGCATATACACTAAGGATATAAAAATGGAACTTTATGATGACTACCTCATCATAGTCCAATATAAGTTGGCTACCTCATCATAGAAAAGAATAGGTTCTTTTGATGCAAGGGAAACCACATCAATTTGCCCCTTGCATTCCTCCCAACAGATGCTTGAGCTTGTCTCCAAGATATCCTCACTTTCATTCTGACCACAAGACAAAGGGTGGTAGCAACATTTTCTAAAATAAAAATAAACTATATAGGCAACAATAACAAAAACACCAGATTCTAAATTCTGTATCAGCCCCTGTTCACATTTAAGAAAAGCCTAACCATATCCTGGCAAGGAACCAGAGATAAAGAAGTGCAAAGTAGGGAGTCTTGTGTAACTCTCTAATTTTAGCCAAGTTATTGCATAACCTTTACATGAAGTGCTAAGGCAAAGCAATTACGAATCAAGCCAAAAACCAAAATAATTTGGTTCAGTTCATCAGTTATTTATGTATAATATTTAGATAAAAAAATATATAAATATACATGGTTCGATTCAATTAATAATTGAAACGATCCAAATCAACAAAGAATTTTAAAAAACCAAAACCAAACCTAACTGAAAAGCATTGGTTCAGTTTCATTTTTCTGTTTAAACTGAACAATGCTCAAACCTAGATCACTTTACTGCTTGGACATTCCACTAATTCTGTTAATCTGTTCCAACTGCACAGTTGGGAAAAAAAAGTTTGCTAAATAGTAGATGAAGAACAAGACGAACCTTCTTCAAGTCTACCTCAATTGTTTCACTTCCACAATACGGTGTCGTGAATGTATAGTCATAATCTAGTATCACCTGCTGAGATGGTTTGCTGCAAATTCACATTAGGTGCTATGTGAGGAAAGAACAATCTCTTTCATTTGGTACATGCTGCTATATCAATTAAACACTTCAACTGCGAAAGGAAGAAGGGAGAAAAAGATAAAGAAAAAAATTCAGAATGAATGAAAATTTTCCAAAGGCTCAAGTTGCATAGTGAAGGGTACAATTTGATGATCAACGTGCAACTCTGCCACATTATACAGGTTTTCAATGAGAACCTATCCTTTTACCTTCCTATGGATGTACTAACTATTTGGATGCCAATGAGCGACAAGAGCCTCAATCCAATAGAAGGACATCATTGCAAAAGGAGGGGAAGTTCTAAGAGAACTCCCTTGTTTAAAAAGTTATTTCATATTCTTTGCTTCAAACATGTGATAAGTTTTACAAGGAAACTACTTTATCTCATTTCAACAACAATCTACAAGATGCCAGCCACTACATGATGCATTTATTTACTATCCTCCCATTGTGAAACAATGTAAATAGGCAGAGCCAGGTTCAAGTGATTGATGTAACTTTCAGAATCATCTATCTATGACCTATCAGGACTTGGTGCCAATGAGCTTAATCCAATTGCATAGGTGCTGCCAACATTGCCCATTAAGTAACACAACAAGATAGAGCAAAGCCTATGCAAATAAATCTTCATTTTATCAAGAATTTGACAGTGACAACCTAAAATACGGAGATTAGACCCAAACTACAATGATTGTGTGACAAGACTTAATTTTAGGGCTCTAGTGCCTTGGAAATTAGGGTCAAATAAGTCAATGGTAAAAGGGGGAAATAAGTTAAAAACAACAGAAATTGGTCCTGTTCACTGTTCAGGGAGTTTCTGAACATGCATACTCTATTTGAAAACTCATGCTCTACAATATTGAGTTATTGACTTGCATGGAGGAAAAGACATCAGAAATATCTGTTAAAACAAATATGGAAATATCCAACTAAACAGGTAATAGCCTCCTGAAAATTTTCCACCCTGCTTCTATGACTTTCCTAAGATCCTAGCAGTCATATGATCTACCGCGCAGGCTCAAAGTAACAACTTATAACTAAGTTTTAAAGGCTCCTATAAGCAATATAGGAAGGTTGCTACACTAGAAAATTCATTTTTTCGTAATGTAGATATAAAGTAAAATGATTCAAGTGATTCACAGAAAGTATTAGTTCAAGTGTCTGTTAGGAAAGTCAGAGGGAAATATGTTGTGGAGCTAGGAATTTAATATAACATAACCTTTAAGATGATAAGCTACCAGCATATGTTGTGGAAGGCTTAAGGGCCTCTAAACATCAGGGCTTTTGTTTAGTCTGCTGTTGTTCAAAAGATGAATAATAATAATTGGAAGACATTATAATGAGACTTTATCTCTGGATCTCTGTGCCACATGTTGTATACGTAGTGAGTTTCATTTTTGTTTGTTTTCACACTGTGAGTTGGCTAGGGCCATCTCAAATCATTTCTTTGGGCCACTTGAACACGTGGCAGATACCTATTGGTTCAAAATGGAAGACTTTTAGTGGTTGAAAGGAATACATAGTTCTTTGAAATTGCACTTTCTTTGCAGTAATATGGAGCATATAGTTGGATAAATAATGCTCACATTTTAAAGGCTGAGTTTTGTATTTTTATCTACGGACTATGGTGGGAAAGGTTGTTTGTCTTGGAATATTTGACAGCTTATATAACCAGGCATTCACAAACAGCACCTTCAAGTGTTATGAAATTCAATTGGAGGGCTCTACTTGATGTAGAACAAAGGGAAAGAACCAAACAGAAAATAAATCAAGGACCAATCCTTGAAAAGAGAACTAATTCTCAATAATTTTATTAATCTCAATAATAATCATATTCTAAAAGCTATTGAATAATAGAAAATTAGCTCTATTTATAGAGCTTACAACCCTAATCAAATTAGGAATAGAAACCCTAATTCAACTCTAATTAGGAATACTAAATAAGATAAATTAGGAAATAATATACCTAATAATAATAAAATTCCTAAGCAATCACAACTCTTTAAATTTCCTAATTCTATAATAATTAAAATTCCTAAATAAAATTCTAAATTTCCAGTTCTGCATTATTCTCACCTGGTTAGGAAAAACTCGTCCTCCTGGAGACATCTGGACAAATAAAATCAATAAAAACAATAGTTGAAAAGTTCTTAGGAACAAGAATCCAATTTTCAAATTCTTTTGTTGGCTCCACAAGTTTATTTTCTTCAATTTCAATTGGAGTTTCCGCGGCTTGATCAACTCGAGCTCTAGAATAAGCTCTTCAATAGGTAAAGGTTCAACAATCAAAACTTTGGATTTTTCAATTTCGGACTTTTCAAACTTAGGTTCTTCAGGCTACTCATTTTGTTCCTCATTATAATCTTCAAGTTGCTCTATGAATTCTTCTTTTCGTTTATCTTCAAAGTCAAACTTTTTTTTCTTGCTTTACAGTTTTAATTTCTTCTTTAAGTTCTCGCACAGCTACCGATAACTTATTAAGCTCTATTTTTGATAAATCATTAACCTGTACTTCTACTTTTGATAACTTATCAAGCTATGCTTTCAATTTTTTCACACTTGAAATCACAAGTTTTTTTTTTCTGCCTTCTTCAAGCTCTCTTTCCTTAACTTGTAAGAACTATTGTAAATTTTCATATTCCCTTTTCTTATCTAGTAAAATTTGTCTAACTTCTCAATATTCACAATGTAAGAAATAACACCTTTTACGATCACGTCTATAACTATAATTATCTATCCAATGACATAGAGATAGTAATAGACTCTTAGAAAATCCAATGTCATAATTAATTTTTTCGAGAACATTTTTGTAATAATTGATCTCCTCTTCTAGCCTTTCAAAATAAGTTTCCATAGCATTTGAAGTAAGAAACATACCGTACTTAAAGAAGAAAACTCAAAATTCTGCTTTTAAGGGTTGTTTCTGTCGAAAACGAGCTACAAAATCAGATGCAGGATGTTGAACTTAGCAAGGAAAGAAACTCTTAAAAATTTGCTAATGCGGCTATCTGATGTGGGTTGTTGCTGGGGCCAAATCCGTTGCTTTTGGGCGCACAATAAAATTGGGTGAGCTTGTTGGGTGTGGAAATTGATCCAAATACCCGATCTATTGGTTAAAGCTCCAAGGGCATCAAACTGAAGCACCGACGATGCGAAGAGATAGATCGGCTGACAACAAGTTGTTGAGTTCTTCTGGTTTTTGACTTCTTTTTTTTTTTTTTTTTGAACTGTAGGCATCAAGGAAAAATTTCAAAGGACAAAAACACCGGTGGGAATCTAAAGAATGGGAAGTCTTGTAATTTTGCAGAAAGCGATAGAAATTTGGCTCGATTTTAGACTCTGATAACAAATTGATATACAACAAAGGGAAATAACCAAAAAGAAGAGAAATCAAAGACCAATCCTTGAAAAAAGAACTAATTCTCAATAATTTTATTAATCTCAATAATAATCATATTCTAAAAGCCATTGAATAATAGAAAATTAACTCTATTTATAGAGCTTACAACTCTAATCAAATTAGAAATAGAAATCCTAATTTAACTCTAATTAGGAATACTAAATAAGATAAATTAGGAAATAATAGATCTAATAATAATAAAAAAATTTCTAAACAATAAAAATTCTTTAAATTTCCTAATTCTATAACAATTAAAATTCCTAAATAAAATTCTAAGCTTCCTATTCTACATTACTATTGTATTAGTTTGTTTTGTCGGTAGCTCTCAGTAGGAGAATCCTTTATCCTCCAAGCTGTAGCCTCAATTATTTTTTATGAGAATTTTTTTTTCCTATATAGAAAAGGAATAATAATAATAATAATAATAATAATAATAATAATAATAATCATCTTTTTTAAAGTGTTACATTTTGAACCTTGAACAATTTAAGAATTTCAATTGAATACTGGTAGAATCTTTTTTTCCCTTACAGTCTTACTAATTCTCAATAAAACATTGGAAACAAGGAATTTAAAGATAACTTGTGTTGAGCAGAATAAGTTTATGAGAGCAATTTTTATAAGTAAAAACTATTACTATCACTATTACAATTAAAAATTCAACCTCATATCTAAGGCTTTTTTGAAAGTTTCAGATGGTACACAACTTTTCCATGCAAACCATATTATGTCAATTAAAGCTCATTATACACAATAACAACAACAAATGAGAGAGAGATAAAGAGAGAGACAGCTAAATTACCTTCTGAATTTCCATTTTTCTGCTGCAGGAACTTCAACCGGTGGCAAAGCCTCTTGCTTCCAGCCAGCAAGGGCATCAAATGCATTGAAATAGATTTTGGTGCCACTGTTGTCATGTTTAAGAACTAAAGAACTGTCCCCAAAAACCATCTCCGGCAAGTGAGATGTCTGAAGCTTTTCTTCCCATCTGTAAGCATACAAGTCACCAATATTCAAATTACTTCCAAAATTTGGGAATGAACTTCTCCAATTAAAAGCTCATTCAAGCAAAAGGAATAACAAAAATTACATGTCACATGTAACATCATGGAGACTAACAATTTACACATTAATTGAGATTCTTCCAAACTTTAAATTACAATAGAAAAACTGCACTTTGACTTTGGAACAAAATCATCCCCAGAAGATACAATCAATTTGATAGATCTAAACCAAGTAATAACTAGCCACATTCTATAGAGAGATGACTTTGTCAGAACTTTATTTTTCCGAACATTTAGATCATAAGCAAGAATCAATGAAATCAAGCTGAAAGTAAACCATTTTGCAACATCTGAAACCTGAAAAACCAAATTATAGCCCCAATTGACTACCAAATCCACATGAACCCTAAACAAGACGAATTTCCAAAACCACTATGCAACGATTTTACTTGGTAATCAGTCCAATCGACTTTTGCCTACAGATTCAAAGGAAAAAAACAACATAAAGATAGAAATTTGGTTCTCTTAAACAGGAAAACGACTTCCCCAGTTTGCTCACTAAAGCAACTCAACATAACGAAAAGATGAATATATGAATAGATAAAGCCAGAAAGCGAGATTACTGCAGGAGAGTGGAAGAATTGAGAATGGAGCCCTTGCGGGAAAAGATCTCCCAGCCATGGATACGCAGTCCACGGCCACCGCCATCGCTCAATAGCTCGCCGGCGGCGGCTTTCAGGTCCTTCGCGTCGACTTCCACTGCCATATTCGTGAGCTTGTTTTGTTTGCTTTTCGAAAATAGGATTACCGATTACATCGGTTCCCGATTGTTTATTGCTTTTTTTTTTATCTTGGCTTTTTCCCTTGGTTTACGCTGGTTTTATTCGGCGTCTATTTTGAGAGAAATAATAAGTGTCACGGCAGTTTTTATCATAATTTTATTTCGCCAAATATATTAAAGTTAAATATAAGGCATAAGATCAAATTTCATTTGGATCAGTCGAACCCTTAACTTTCAATTAAGGGTAATTAAAACCTATTAAACGGTGTTAATTACACTGTTAATAAGACCAGTAAAGTAATATTATAAGACCCACAAAATTATTAAAAGATTACTAAACATTTATAAATATTAAAACTTATATTTAATAGAAAAAACTAAATCAAATGAAAAAAAAAATATAGATTTTCCTTAAGTTTCTTGGTAACCAAACACCAAAAACAAAGAACAAATATTAGAATTCAGCTAGCCATCTAATTTAGACTCACAAAACATAACATTCTTCCCCATTTTCAACAATCACTCCATCTGAACTACACAACTCACTGTAACACATCTTCCACCCATCGCCACACCAAATTTCAATGCTCTTTCAATGTAGGCAAACTCCCAGCTGATGACCCAATCTCATCCTTTACATCCTCGGCTGAATTTTCCTTTAATTCCAAAATGTTCACTCTTATTGCAGAACTCAAAGTTGGAACCATGGGCTACTGGAGATCATCAACAACCCAATCAATGACCATGATGTCATTATAAATGGTTGAACCGACTTTGTAAAACACAAGCTCTAATTCAAATAGATGAAAAAAAGAAAAGAAAACCTAAAAAATCTTCTAGTCTCATGATTTACATGGTAAGTAAACAGTTCAAAACTTATCAAAAAAAAAAAAAAAAAAATTGAGTGAGAACCCATGACTAGAGACCAAACTCTATCCTCCCATTTGACAATCAAAGAGCAAGACTTTTAAAATATTGAAACAACCCACAAGAACTCAAACACAAAGATCATGAAATCACACTAAAGTTTTTCCTTCATCCCAAAAATCAATCTCTACATTCATAACCTAGCAAGAAGGAAGCACAAAAAGAAAAAGAAAAATACACATTTTCACCCCTTAACTATTATCCAATAGTCAAAAAAAGACCTTAGACTTTTTTTTCGTTCAAATAGGCCCCTCAAGTATTATAGTAAGACAAATAAATCCAAAATTAACGGTGTTAACCAACACTATTAAAAAAAATAGTAAAGTTAATAGTTAATAAATAAAATATTAATTTTTTACATTTTAAAAAATTAAAAATATTTAAATTCTTTTTTCCTAAACAAAATATCTAAATTGATGAAACAAAACCCAACCGCCACTTTTCAACTTCCAACATAATCCATAAATCAAAGCCGTTAATATTGCAGATTTCAATAGCTACTTCTTTGTATTGGGATTTTGCTATAGATTTTTTTGTCTGAATCAAGGTTAATTTCAACTTGTGGGTGCAAGACTAGGTGGTTTTACTATGATGAGGCAAGATGGAATAAGAGGATGCATGAATTGTCAATATTGTGGGAACCAAGCGAAAAAAGAATGTGCCCATTTGAGATTGAGATGTAGAATTTATTGTAAAAGTTGAGGGTTCTAGTGCCAAACCCATGTCAAGAGCAAAAAGGATGAAGCTTCCTCATTTTCTACAACACTCTCATCACAATCTCATTTTCCTCTTCTTCTTAGTGATTTCTCAAATTGCAGAGCAACATTGTGAATATTTTGAATTTGTTGTGATTGTATTTTTCAATAAAATTATAATTTTATTGATATTTGAGTTTTTTTTTCTTGGGAAAATTTTGGGTATTGAATAGTTGATTGAAGAATTAAACTGTTGGGTGTAAATACTATATTTTGTTCGGATCTAAAATAAATTTTCTAAAAATAAAATAAAAATAGGAACAAAAAATAATCAGTCTATTGTGAATTTTCAGTTTCAGTTTTTATTGGTATTTTCAATTTCAATATTTCCTTTTTTTTATTTATTTTTCTTTTTAATTTTAGTTCTCAAATAGTAATTTTATTTTTATTAAAATTTAGAAAAAATGAAATAAAATAAAATCTGGAATAAAATAGAAAAGTAAAATAGCGAACAAAAAGAAAATCTATTTGTTTTGAATTTTGGTTGGCATTTTGATTTCAATCTTTTATCTTCATTTAAAAATTACTGTCGTTTTATTTGAGTCATTTAATTAAAGAAAGAAATTTAAAAGAAAACAAAATGAATTATTTGGATTCCATTCTGATTTTTGATCTTACATTTTCAATTTATTCTAAATTTCATTTTCTTTATTATTTTATAAAAAGAAGAAAAATACTCTGTTGGGTCTTAATTTTAGCCTTTAAGTTTGGGATATTCTCCCATTTTAATTTTTTAGGGGGGAAGTAGAAGAGGATAGAAATTAATTAAAATAGGAATTAATTAAGGATCAATTAATTTTGTTAATTTCCTAAGCTACCAAGGTCTCTGTAGAGAAAACTGCTCCTCTCCCTTTGACTGACTTTTTAAAAACCCAAACCTATATTTAAGAAGAAAACAACGATCCTCATTGGACACTGGCTCTCCATATAAAACACGCTATCTGCTCTCTCTGGAGGAAGAGATCAGCACTTGTTCTCACAAAAAAAAAACACTCCCTATTTTAGTTTTAGTCCCATTTCAACTTCAGGTTGAAACCAATGGCTCACCAATTCTTCTTCACCAATATCAGTGTTTGTTCTGCTCCAGATCAGCGCCTTTAAAAGCCACCCATTCTATTTGTTTCTGTACAGCAGATCTATAGTTATTCATTAAGGAGATACTTGCTAGATTTGATCGTTGGCTTCATAAGTGGATTCACTTTTTTTTCGGTGCCATTGCATCTGTTACTTCTCCGGTACATTCTTTTTGCGATTTGTTAATTGATGACTATGAGACTATGAATTCATTTTTGTTTTTTATAGTAATCATTGATTATTAATCAAGCATGTTGGTAATGGGTAGGGAGGATTGATACTATGTGGTTGTTTATGATTGCTTAGTTTTATTGTTTTGTGTATATACTGAATGATAATAAGGGAAGGTTTGGAGTGAATTGAAACAGAGGTTGGGTTGTTTGCTGAATTTGAATTTTTAGAATTGGATTATATGGTTTGATTGTTAATTCTTGATGGATGGGGTTTTGAAAATAAATAGATATAGCTATTGGCTAAATGATAAGGATTTACTTGATTTTTTTGGTTTTTAGTGTAGTCAATATTTGTTGATAGTAAAACCCACAGATTATGTTTTGATGCTTCCTACTTATATTACTAAATTAATTAAGGTTTCTTGTTTTTGGGGATGCTCGGTTGAAACTTTTATTTTATGCTAATTTCCATAAATGGTATTGCATTAGATCCTACTTATGACGAGGTGGTGATTTAAGCCAGAAAATTATGAGAATAAAATTTGTATATAGTAAAATTATCAACATCAGTGTGGGCATTCTAAATGCATTCTTGGGTATTTGGGAATACTTTCTTAAGTATGGTTTTCTCATGTAATAAGTGTCCTGTTTATTATTGAAAAGTCTAAGATTGTGAGTTGGAATTCTTGCTAATTGAATTAGTGGCATGATCCTACATAATTGCGGCCGAAGTTCATTGAGCGTTATTAGCACTTGGTTCATCACAAGTGGAATCTTAGTGATAAAACCCAAGTTCATGCATCCTGTTAATATTTTAGTATTAGTAAATAAAGCTTAAATATAAATTTTAATTCCTAAGCCCTTTTTATATAATGATGCCACGTGTTTTGATGATGGGTGTTTAAATAGACGAGTAGATATTAAAATTTATTGGAAGGCCCAAATCATTTTGATTGTAAAATCAATAAAATATTATAAATAAATGAATTAATTAAAATATTTATGATTTGATGATAATCTCATCACAACCCCTATTAATTAAAATATATAATAATCTTGAGGTCTAATGATAATTCTATTTTATACCTCATAAGGAAAGGCAATTAGATAATTAATTAAAATTGTTTCAGAACTAATGATAATTGCATCTTAGACTTTAGGCTTTAAAACTTAAAGTTTTGTTAGGATTTAATGATAATTTCATCTTAAATCCTACAAACTTGAAATAAAGTATATAAAATCTTTCAAAGTTTAATGATAATTAAATCTTACAAATCAGATAAAAATCAAGATTTTGGAGTTTAATGATAATTCAATCTTAAGCTCTATAAATCAAATAAAACTAAAATAATTGAAGATTTAGTGATAATTTCATCTTAAATCCTTAAATTAAAAAAAATAATAAAATCCTTGGAGTTTAATGATGATTTCATCTTAAACTCTATAATTGAGTATAATTAAAATAAATAAGTTTTTTTGGGGTTTAATGATAATTTAATCTTCAGCCCTACAAATTAAAAGTTCTTTGGAGATTTAATATTATTTTTGAGTTTAATGATAATTTCATCTTAAGCTCTATAAATCAAATAAAATAATAAAATCTTTGGGAAATTTAATGATAATTTCATCTTAAATCTTGAAAAATAAAATAAAATAAAATAAAGATCATGAGTTCGATGATAATTGCTTCTCGAACCTAAAGAAATAATAATTAATGGTTTGTTGGGTGTAATGATAATTTCTCTTATACCCAATAAAATAAAATAATTAGATTAATTTTTCTTAAACTATTCTATACGTGTTCAACTCATAATTTTGCATTTGTATATAATTCGGGGCACCACACACATAATACCCTCAGTTATTTGGACACCGATGATGGGATCAACAATGGAGAGTTGAAAGTTTTCACAATCTATTGGAATCCCTAGGAATTAAATGACACATTTCCCGGTATTAAAGTTTTAATCAAGGAAATGGAGGAAATCAATAAAATGTTAAATAGGCATCACTTGTATCACATCTATGTTTGACTCATTTCTTATATCTAATAAAATAACTGAAACTTTTTAAAATGAAACTAAAATTCAATTTCTTAAAAATAATTGGCTTCTATTTTTTAAAATAATGAGATTTAAAAAAAAATAAAAATAAAAAATCTTAAAACCAAAAATCTATTTTAAAATCCATTTTCAATTTCAAACATATTTTAATTTTCAAGTTAATTTCCAAAAATTTTAATTTATAAGTCAATTTTCTCAACAAATTTAATTTTGAAAGCCCAATTTAATTTTTTAAACAAAATTTAATTTTCAAATCTAATTTAATTTTCAAATCAAATTTCATTAGATTATTCGTCAAATTTAGAAGCCTCTTTAAAATAAAAGGTTTGCAAAAAAATAAAAAATAAAACAAAGATCAAATGGAGTCAAAATTCACTTTTAGGGTCGCTTCACTTACTTGTGTATTTGAATTGCTCTAATAGTGAGATATTTAAGTGTTTCTACATTTATATTTTCGATCAAATACAAGGAACCAATATTACAAATTAAGCTCCATTTCAAATTATCGACATTAATTCATTTGAGCACATTCTTAAATCCATCTACCCTTTTGGGACGATGTGGGATGCCTAACACCTTCCCCACACGTATAAGAACCCCGAACCTTGAATCTCTGGAATAGAAGTGGATCATTTTCTTTAAAACAAAAGTTTTGAAAATATAATAAAAGGTTTTCTCTATTTTTTCCACAAAATTAGAGTGGCGACTCCTCACTTTTCCATTTCGGTGTGAATTACATGGCAACCGCAAAATACGTTATGACATTGGGTATTGTTATTTTACAAAATCATTTGAAGCTAATAGTTTTTTGAAGCTAATACGGCAGAGGCAACAATATGTGACTATTGGGATTCAAAGTCTATTGTGTTTGTATTTTTGTTCGCATCTGTTTGAATAATGGTGGTTCTATCTGCGTCCATCGAAGGGTTATCATGAGAGATTCAAATGGGGAAAGGAAAAATTGGAGGTTTGCTCAATGATAGCTCTTTTGACTCCATATCAAAAGATTCACATCGACTTCAAATGCCATTTTCTTTAAGGTGAAAGGATATCCATTATCAAGGAAGAATGTCTTTTATTCCAACAAAAGAACCCAAAAGATGAAGAACTCGAAGAAGAAGAAGAACCAGAAAGCCAAATTTAATGAATTAAAATTACTTTTATCAATTTTATTTTGCAATTTTAAATGACTAGAAGATTTTAAAATAATATTATATTATTTTTATGGTATTTTAATTGTGAATTAATAATCACATGACCGTACATGACTAAATTGGACTTAATTGAATTAAAATTAAATTATATAGAGTTTATTTTATGTATTTTAATAGTTGAGGGGCTTATTTGGACCCAAAAAATTTAAGGACTTTTTAACAATCGGGTGATAGTTAAAGGGCTAAAAATGACCTTTTGCCAAAAGAAAAGACCCTAAATCAAGGAAATTGAAGAGCAACTTTTGGTAAAATAAACCTTAAGAAGCTTTTTGAAGCTTTTGTTTAGAGAGGGTTTTTGGCATAAAACAAGAAAGAAAAAATGAGAACTTAGAAAAGAGAAAACCCAAAATATAATAATAGGAAGAAGGTCTCTTTCCATGAATCACATCCAATTGCGGCTCTAGAAATCTCTAACAGTTTTGGGTTCATTTCATTAAGATGTATTATTTTTATTAATTTTCAATAGTTAAAATTTTTTAAAATAATGTTTTATTATTATTAGTTTTATTTCACTTACTTGTAATGGCAAATACCCATTTAACAGCTTTTACAATCAAGTGACTGCACATGATTAATTTGTATCTAATAATATTAAAGTTGAAATGTTTAGGGCTCGAATGTTCTTAATTAAAAGTTGAGGAGTTCAATTGACCCCAAATGAAGTTTAGGAGTCGAATTGACTATTGAGCTAAAGTTCTAGGGTTTATTTGAGCTTTTGGCCTAAATATAAAAAGTGCCACATTTTTATAAGAGTGCTTGAAAAGTCGCCATGTGATCTATCTTTATTTTTATATTTGTTATATAAAAATTAACTTATCATATTAAATATTAACTTTGTTTGAACATGTAATGCCCTCACTTTAGGTAGTTCGTACATTCCACTATTCTGATAACTAATGTCCGTTCGGACAGTCATGATGTCTGTAACTACACTTAAACTAGAGTGAGGAGACATAAATTGACTGGATAAAGACTAAGTAAAATTAAGGAAAAATTAAAAAAATAAAATACAAAGAGATTAAATGAGTCAAGGCTCCGACGATGGGTAACCCTAATGGGAAGCGACTGTGAATATAGTTGTCAACCCCGGACTCATGGGGAACCCTGTGGAATAATTATATGGGACTAAATTGAAGGATTTATGAGGTTTATATGACAATAAAAATGTCAAAGGAATGCAAGGAAATAAATTCAATTGTTAAAAATAATTACAACTCGATGAACACAGCAAAGGGTATTTTGGTCATTTCACCCTCAGAGTTGATTTTTGATCAACATGTCCATTAAATTAAGTGAGATTTATGTAATAAAATATGAAGAAATATTGATACAAATTTAAATGAAAATAAGTAGAGAAAAGAAGAAAAGAAAATAAAAGAAATGAAATTAAATTTTAAATTATGACCTAAGCATGAGGTATGGATGACATAATTAAAAAAAATTAAAAGCCAATTAACTTTAGACATACATATAAATATTAAGACAAATCTCATTAATTCCTTCTCATCACTTGGAAGTTTCATCTTCTTCTTCATTTTACTTTGGCCGAACTCCTCTCCTAACCTATTCCACCATTGTTAACTTTGTTTTAGCTCAATTTTCTTTAGATTGTCACCACCAAATCCCTAGCCACCAACACTAAATCTTAATATTTCATCTTGGTGAAGAGTTTGGGAGTAAAAAGAAGACAAGAACTTGAAGTTTTGGGAAATCTTGGAATTGGTCACAAGAGGTTAGTGCTAAACCCTTGCTCCTTCTTCTTCTAATGGTGAAAATGAAATGATTTATAATAGAATTACATGATAAATGAGGAAATTGATGGATGTATGCTAGACAAGAAATTCAGCCAGCCTTTATAGGAGTAGGATTTGAAGTGTTTAAATTCAAATAAACTTGATAATTTGCTTGAGTATGATGATAAGTATGATTAGTATGCCTAATTGATATGTGTTGTGTAAATTTTGAATTGGGAGCTAGGGTTTTGAGGAGAAAATTGGAGATTTGTTAAATTGTTGTTGAAATTGATGTTGTTAAGATTGATTATGAATTATTTGAAGTGCCACTAATGTGATTGAAGTTTGAAAGTTGAGTGGAATTGAAAATTGGAAGTGTTGACTTTCTGTGCAGGATTCTAGACCTTGAGTCTAGTGTGGTTTTAAGGCCATAAGTAGAGGTATGTTGCTCCAATTGGTGTGAGGCTAAGGAAACTTGGACAAATTGCTAGGAAAATTCAGCTATCCAAATCCTAAAAATGAGCTAAATAGCCACTTGACCCTAGAATAGTATTTATATCATATCTCCCACTAGGAAACTCTAATTGGGATGAGCCAAATTATTTTGAAAACTTAAGAAACAGGGCTCCAACTTTGATTTAGGAACTTTCCTCAAATTTTGAGTGTAAGAACCCCTAAATTAGGAATAAAAGACACTGACCTGAACCTAAAATCCTGATGGCACAGGGTTCATGAGTCTAGGTTAGTTGATTAGCTATAACTCACCCTACATAACCTAAAAAATTGTGATTCTTGAACCTGAGTGACTCTAAGATATAGGAGAACAACTCTTATGGAGGACATTAGGCCTAAAAATGACTATAGCATGCCCAAATGACTAGATAAAGTTTGACACCAAAATCTGCCTGGTTCTGAAACTAGAAAAAGGTAATAAACTAGTTTTGCTAATTTGACCATAACTTGAGTTCTAAAACTGCAAATGACATGATTCAAAAGGAAAAATAGAGATAAGACATAGAGGAACAACTTCCATGAAAGAAGTATGGCTAAATGGACTCTGCATCTTGGCCAAATTGCTAGAGGAATTTAAAGTATAAAATTTGAAATCCATGAAATTTTTAGGGACAACTTGGAATAAGAATGGTACCCCACTTAAATGACTTAAGGAACACCTAAATCATGTGAATAGGTAGTTGGGGCTTCTATCCCCATCACAAATAGAACTTACGATACATTGCCAATATAACTTGAAATATGATTTGTAATTAACACAAATAAATTGTTAAATGTATAAATGAAGTGAAGCTATCATTAGGACTTATGTTCCCTTGCAAATAGAATAATAATACTTTGCACAATAAATGGTACATGAGATTGATTGCTGTGAATTGTAATCAACATGAATGATATGATGAATGCATAAATTATGTAGAAATGTGATTCGAAAATTTATGTTTCCACCATAAATAGAATTTAAAATACCATAAAATATAAATAGAACTTATAATGAAATAATAAAACATATGAACCCCTAATGGTACTAATGTGCCCATGTATTGCCTAAACACGTGTGTCAGATTGGATAGATTGGCATGCAAATAGGGGATTGATTTAGCAGTACTGCGTAAGGCTTTATGCTTGCATTTATGGCTTGTATGTCCGATTATGTGTTACCATGACTTCTTAGCCATATTGATTGTATACATGGTTGACGTTATGCGTCCCATGGTATGACGGCCCGAGACACCACAGTGTCCAGTGTCAGCTATATTAATTGCATATGTGATTGACGTTATGCGTCCCATGGTATGACGGCTCGAGGCATCACAGTGTCCAGTGCCAGGGACCTGCGTATTCAGTCCAGTCAGCCCGTCATAGATTACTTGGGCAGTGAAATAAGTTAAGAATATTAAAAATTAAATAAATGAGTGAGAAAGATCTAAAATGAACTAGATTGATTCTAAAAATTTATTTATTATGAAATGATCCAAAATACATAGAAATATTAAGTAAAGCAATGAAAAGGCTAGAAAAATAAGTATAACTTAAATAATTATTACAAATGTATCTTCCATAATAATATGAACATAAATTTGATATTTTTATTAATTTTGTATATTGTATGTTATTATTGTGAACTTATGAAATAAGCGCTTTCAAAGAATAACAAAAATGACAAAAGATATTTAAAATTAAAATTTCATATGGAATCAAAATAATTCCTTATTACACAAATTATGCTCTAATTTTTATCTTTATTTATATATATTATTTCCTTGTTATATTATTGCACCACTAAGCAGAAATGCTTAGCGCAATGGGTTGTTTCCTTGCGTAGGCACTGAAGATAAGCCTAGTGGACATTATACTAGAATTTTAGAGTCTGGATCTACAGAAGTGTCCAAGGTGTCACCTCCTCAACAATGGATGTAGATAGGGCTCATATAGGTCATATTAATATATTTTGTACATTATAAATATTTATTATGTTGTAATATAAATTATGAAATTGTATTTAATATGTACATGATGTAAATTAATAAATTGACTATTTTATATGTAATTAATTTGTATATCATGTAAATTAATGAAATTTGAGAATTTTTATATATGAATTGAGCATGAATGGATGTGTATGGAAATGAATATCGAATTGAAATACATAAATGATATTTGAAATGATGAGATGGTTATGATGGGTATGAATGAGATTATCATTAGAAAATATTGTTGAAATTTTTAACAGATGAATAGTGAAACACGCTAAACGGTGATAGAATAGGGAAAACTTCGTTAGTTTCTCATTCGAATATAAATTATTTAAAATATAACGAGATTAAAATTTAGAAAAAGGAACAAAGTAAGATAAGAAATGTGTTCTAGCATAGAGTATAACAGTCCTTACTCGGCTACACTATAGACTAAGTAAGGGGTGTTACAGAACATTTTTAAATTTCAATTACTAAAATGTTATCTCATACAAAAAATAATATTTATTTAAAATTCTTTTTCCAATATCTTTTTAGAGTTTTAAAATTCTTTTAGGCATCACAAAACTATGTTGATATTATATATTTCTAAAAATCAATTTTTTAATTAAATTTTTGGTTAAATTGGAAAAGATGAATTATATTTTAAAAATTATATATATATATATAATTATTTTATTATTTATAAAAATATTTAAAAATTATACTTATAGCGATAGATAAATAATTCGTCACCAATTATATATATTAAAGTTAACAACATGCTAATTCATATAAATTCATCGCCAAACTATTTAGTGATAAATATGCATGACTAATAATTTTATTAATTAGTACTTTCTAAACATTATCGTCCCTAATATTTTAATAACAAAAATTTTGTTGTTAAATTCTTTAAAATCCTAATTCTATAAAATTCTATATTATCTCTAATAACTTTTATTGGCAACATATTTGTCACTAAATATTTAATAATTTCATTTGTTAATATTATAATAATTAATATAAATTAAAATTTTAATGTTATTTAAATAATATTTCTACTTATACTAAAAAATATATTATAATTAGTAATATAGTAAATTCATAATTATAATCCTATAAGTATTATTAATTATTAAAAATTATCTAATTTATTTTAATAAAATTAATAAGAATATATATATATATATTTAATTAAATAAAAATTTAGCATTAACTATGTATTAAAATCAAGAATTTGAATTTTTAATCGAATAAAAATAGATAAATCACATTATTGGTCATAAATTTATAACATTTTTTAATTATTTATATTCATAAAAATATAACTTTAATCAAACATAAAATTTATTTTTATATATAAACACATTTTATTTATTTCATTTTCAATAATAAAAATAAATAATTTTATATTCTCAAATTATTATTTAATATAATAAATTAAAAAATAATTTGTATTGAAAATTTTAATGAAATTATTATAATTGCATATCAATTTTGACTAATTTAGGTAAATAGATTAAAACTAAACTAATTTAGGTAAATAGAATGAAACTAACACTAATTTTATAATTTTAATAAAATCAACTAAAATTTAAATAAAATAAAAAAAGTTCTTAGAATTTTTTAATTAATTAGTCCTATTTTCAAATTAATTTTATTTTTCACATAATAAAATATTATAATTTACAAATATGTTAAAAATTAAAAAAAAATGCTATTCATAAAAGTTATTTAGTCTTTATTTGTATAAATAATTGTTCAAAATAAAAATAAAATTTAATTTTATACTAAAATATAATAAAAAATCATAATATCAAATTTAAATGCTTATTCATTTTAAATTTTTATCTATTTATATAAATTTTATATTATTATTTAATGGCTAAATGGCTAAAAAAATCAAAACCTTCATAAATTTCTTCAATTTTAGTCCAACATTTTAATTTTATTAATTAAATCTCAAACTTTGATATTAGTTTTAATTTTAACAATTAGCATAAATGGGTGACTTAATTGACAAAAGTAATTCAAATATTTACATACATCATTAATGTTAGCTAATTTTTTTTATTTTTATATCAATTTTAGCAGTTATTCTCAAAATAATATAACACATTATTTATTTATTTTATATATAATTTTAAAAATTATAATTACATTTATTTTGATTTTATTATTTGTTCATACTTATTTTTAAATATTTTATTTTTTCCTTAAATTTAAAATAAAATAATATAAAAGATGTGAATAAAAATATAACTAGAAAAAAGGGAAAATTAAAAATTCAGATAATAATATTAGATATATTATTCATTTGTTTTTTTTTATCAACATGAAGTTTGTTAAAATTAATAAAATACTAAAATTATTAAATATATTTTGTTAAAATTAATAAAATACTAAAATTATTAAATATATTAATAAAATTAAAAGGAATAGCTAAAATTGATAATGAATAAAAAAATTTGAATTATTTTTACCAGTTGATGAGTTAATAGTTTGCATTTAAATTTATTATTAAAATTGAAAATATTTGGAAATGTTTATGATTAAATTGATATAATTTAAATTTTTTACTAAAATTGATAATTGACATAAAAGTTTTGATTTCTTTTTTCTTTTAACCTTATTTAATTTTGTAAATATATGAGTATTTAGAGTTATATTAAAGAATAAAATTAATATATAATATAGAATTCTTTACACAAAAATAATCATTTTATTTATTAATTATTTTTAGGCCTAAGAATTAATTAAATTAATTTTTTTTGTGAATTAATTTAATTAATTTTATTTTATTAATTTAATTAATTTGTAATATGAGATAATTAATAATTAAATTAATGGTGGTTAATTGGATGGTTATTTAAAAGAAGGGAGTTGACAATAGTTTTTAGCGGTGCTAAGCAGTTTCAAAAAGTGGGCAAGTGACTCAAAGTAACCGCAGAACGTGACAGAGTGTATTCTAGAGTCTTCTAGGAGTCTTTCAAATATCTACAAGCAAAACTATATAAGCCAGATGAGCAGCAATGTGAAAAGCCCCAACAACCAACAACATAAAACAATAACAACTCAACCAAACTCAAGTAGTCTTTTTATCTTTATTTTATTATTCATTTATTTTTTCAAAGATCTTGTATTTAATTTCAAGCCTTGTACTCTCTTTTCAATTAATCTAAACATCCTTTCGATTTTCAATTTACTTGCCCTTTTAAGTTTGGAGTGAGATTGATGAAACTGCGTTTAGTGTAGTTGGTTCCCATAATCGTTTGATCTAGAAGTCAGAGCACAATTCCAGGTAATATACTCAGTATCTGGCAAGCTATCGCATTTCCTAAGTTGTTAGCCAGTCAAATTGTTTTTCAATGAAATAATTTTTGGCACGCCCAGTGGATATTTCTCATGCTTCACTGTCATTCATATTCTTAATAAGGCATTACAAAATGTTTATAGTGATGAAAAAAAACTTGCATCAACCATTGCTGATGCCTTAGAGAAGGGCATTGAAAGGTGGATGAATATAGCTCTCGATAAAATTAATGTAAATACAGAGAAGATTGTTTTGCTGATTTAGTCATTGGCTGAAAAGTTTAATTTGCCTATTCTATTACCTTCTGTTGGCTAGGTCTCTAGGTCACAAGAATTGGACACAGTATCCAGAGGTGCTAGGGAGCTCGAAAGGCAGGTCCAATCCCAAACTCCTAATGGCAGTGCTGAGGGAAGCCGTGACAGCAGGAAGGAAAGATACCAGCCACCTCACAGGAGAGAGAAACAGGTGGTTAGCAAACCAAGAACACCAATTCAATTTAGTCACCCTAGCGGCAAAAATGTTGTTCCCATCCAAGTTTTCAGTAACACTAACCCAGTTACTTACTTTATTATTTATGATGCAAAGGTAATTATAGGTCCTCAGGTGGCATTAGCCCTTCAGTAGGTGCAGACTCCCCGGTGTGTAACATCCTAAATTTTTTTGAGCTCTGAATAGTATCATTTTTCAGTCAGTGAATAATACTATTCAAAGTCAGTTTGAGGACTAAAAATAAGACAAAAAATAATTAAAAATAAGTAGAATAAAAATCAAGTAACCATTAGGTTATGGAAAATATTGGTATTAATGAAAAAGATGGATTATAACCCGATGAAGGAAATTTTAGTCAATTCACCCTTAGAGTTGATTTTTGACCAAAACGTCAATTAAATTAAGTGAAATTTATGAAAATAAAATTTGAAGAAATTTTGATGAAAATTTAAATAGAAATGTGTAATTTAAAGAAGAAAAGAAAGAAATGAAAACTTAATTAAAATTATGACATAAGCATGACCAAATTAAAAAAAAAAAAAGAGAATAAGTGTATAAGTAAGAGACAAAAACCCTTAAAATGAAAAGCTATCTTCTTTCTTCCCTTCACATGTGCCGCCCTACTCCCCCTTAGCTCTTCCTCCATTGTTGCTCCTCCAAAGCTCCATTTCCCTCTTTGACCTTGATTTAGTGATTAGAAGTAAAAAGAAGAGGATAAATTGAAGATTTGAAGCTTGAAGAATTGGGTAAGTGAGGTTAGTGCTATCTCTACCTTTCTTTCTTCTTCTAACAAATAAATTGAGTTGAATGGTGAGGGAATTGCATGAAAAATTGAAGAGATCATGCATAAAGGGAAGAAAGGGAATTTCGGTCAACCTTAGAAATTTGGGGATTTTGATAATTTCATGAAGTTAAGCATGAATCTTAGAGTGAAATGAAGTATATGTATGAAAAGTATGTTGGATTGCATGAGATTTGCATGGAATTAGGGATTGGGAAAATTAGGGTTTGGAAATTTTCGGAGAATTAAGGTTTTGATGTCATCAAGTGTAATTAATGTTTTTGAGGCCAAATATTGACCAAATTATGTATGTTGAGTATGAAATGAAGTTGGTTGTTGAGTGAAATTAATGAATTGGAAGTTGGTCAAATGCTAGAATTCTAGACCTCTGAGTCCAGCAGTTTTGGATGAGCATAAGTAGAGATAAATAGCTTCAATTAGTGTGAGGCCAATTGGAATTGAACCCTAAGACATAATGCTATAATTTTCATGAAGGAAGCCTGCCCAGAAAATGACCATAGGTTACCCTAATTCAACCTTGAATCTAGAAGTGGCAATTCTGGACCCTGCAGAATGACCACATGAACAGTAATCTTAAAATTGTCATAACTCACTCTAGGAAACTCCAATTGACCTGATTCTTGAACCTATGGAAACCTAAGACATAAGAGAACATTTCATATGGGGAACTTAAGGCCAAATTATGAACCTAACATAATCAAATTGTTGGATAAAATTAGATCAATAAATCTGTCCTGTACCAGAACCAAACTTGGAAATCCTAAATTTTGGATATTTGACTAGTTTGGGTAAAAATGATATAACTCAAGTTACAAAACTGAAAATGTAGTAATTCCAAAGCCAAAATTCTCATAAGACATAGAAATAAAACTGTTCTCTTTTGACTAGAACCCAAATCTTAGGGCAACTTAGAGAAATTGTTAGGAAAAATTAGAATGATAAAGTTAGAATTCTTGAAATCTAGCAAACCTGCCTTATGACCTTGGGACACTTAACAGGTCATAACTTCTTCTAGAAAACTTCAATTGAGGTAAATCAAATTGATTTGGAAACCTAAGATAAGGATCTAAAACTTTTGTTTCAGGGATTTAAATCAAAATTTGAGCCTAAGATGCTCAGATATGGGATGCAAATTTTGGTAAAAATTGTGATAGCATTGATCTGCAGAATTCAATATCTAGAATAGCATTGGTAATTTGACTATATATAGGGCTACAAAACTCTAAATTGAATGATTCAAAAAGGGAATTAAAGTTCAAACATAGGGGAACAACTTTCATGAAGAAAGCGAGGCCAAACTGAAATTGAAGAGAATTTAAGAGAATCTTGGCCAAATTGTTAGGAGAATTTAAGACATCAATTCTGGAAATTTAGGATACTTTCACAAATGACTCGAAAAGTGACAATGTAATACCCCTATTTGCATAGCTTGGTATATTTTACTATTCCAATGACCGGAGTCGGTCCGGACAATTAAGGGGATTAGAACCACACTTAAGACAACTAAATAAGCCCTGAACACAAATAATTAGTAATTGTCAATTAGTTAAGTCTAAATAAGAAAAACAGAACATAAGAAGTTAAATGAGCTGAGAGTCACAACGATGGGTGACCTTCTCGGGAAGGATTGCGAGGTCGATTTAAACTCGAATTTCGAACTATGAAATGTGACGCCTCGGTCCTTAGGACTATTACGAACACAGTGGAAAAGAGAAAATCATATAAAAGAATTGTTAAGCCAGTCAAATAATTAGGTCAGGGATCCGAAAGAAATATTGAATTATTTTCAAACCGGGTCGAACCGGCGAGGGGCAATTTGGTCAATTGACCCCGAGAGCTGACTCCTGACCTAACTGTCAAATAAAATCGGAGAAAAGAAAATTTCAGAATCAGGAATTAAATTAAAGAACTAATAGAAAAATAAATAAAAAAAAGAAAAAGGAAAAGTAAAAAGTGATGACATCATGCATGACCTCATGCATGATGCAATAATTATTATAATTAAAAATTTATTTAATTTAAATTTGTGGTCTCCCTAAAGACAAAAAAAAAAAAAAGAAAAGAAAAGAAAAAAAAAAATCAAAAGTCTTCATCTTCCTCAAGTTGGCGTCCACCATTCTCTCTCCCTCTCCCTCACCAAAATGCCATGGAAGCTTGCACTTAAGCTTTTGAACCCACCAATTAAACCCTAAATTCCCTAAATTTCTCCATTAGAACTTGATAACCTAACTTGAGAAGAGGCTTGAACAAGAAAGAAATAAGAAAAGAAGAAGGGAATTGAAGATTGAAAATCAAAGTTTGAGGTTAGTGAGCAAACTTCCATTTCTTAGTTTAATTTCTATGTTTTTGGTTCAAGTAGCTTAGATTTTAACTTAAAATTAAAAGAAAATAATTGTTGGAGGACTAGAGGAAAAATTTGGCCAGCTAGGGTTTGTAATGATAATATATGAATTTGATTGAATAAATAGTGTAGGTAAGCTTGTATGAGTATAGAAGTAATGCTAGTATTCTTGAAATTAGTTAAATGTAACAAATAGGTGAATTAGGGTTTGGCACCTAGGGTTTTTGGAGGAAAAATATAAGAAATTGTTACATGATGTGTTCGACCTAGTTTGAGCTGAGAAATGGTCATTTGTGACCAATTGGAGTATGTTAGAAGTGTTGGAACCAAATGCAAATTCGGATTGCTTAGGGTCATACTGCAGGCAGCAGGATTAAGGTCCCTTTCAGGGACCAAAACTGAAAATTTACAAACTCAATTGGTGTGAGGCCAATTGGGAATAAAACTAGATACAAAATGACACATTTTTTATTTAGGAATCATGCCCAAAAAGTGACTAAAACCTAGTGAACAAATTAACCAAATCCGGATTAGACAATCTGACCTGTACAAAATTGACCAAATGAATAGTGTTTGTTCATTTAGTCATAACTTGGGTTAGGCAGGTCTAAATGACCTGAAATTTTACCAGTGGAAAGCTGAGATATAGACCTAAAACTTTTATGGAGAATACAAATCCAAATTATACCCTTAACCAAGTCATTTAGTCACCCAAAGTTAGTGACCTAAAACTGCCAGAACCAGAATTTACCTAGAAATCTGGGTTAAGTCTAATCCGGTAGCCATGATTCAAATGGCTATAACTTGAGCTAAAAAACTCCAATTGGAGTGATTCAAAAAGCATAATAAAGTTAAGACAATAGGGAACATTTTCTATGAAGAAAATTTTGCCAAATTCTAATAGCAAAATGACCAATGGAACAGTGCAACATAAATTGAAAATTTGCAAATTTACCTAAAAGACTTAGGTTTTGAGAAAACAACCAAAACCAACAAAATTGGTTACCAAAATGTGGTATATGGGTGAAGTTGAAATTCTCATACCTATTAAGTCTTAGAAAGTCAACAAATTGACTTGAATAGTGTCGTGAATATTAACCCCGAAACACAAAATTTAAAAAACGTCAAGTTTAGAATATTAAAGCTAGGTATAAGTGAATTTGAATTTATTTTTGGATTTATAATAAGTTATGATATTGAAACACTATGAAACTGTGTGTTTCAGTGGAAAAAAATACCGGAAAAGAACCCGAGGGATCGAGTCAAGGCCAAGAGGCGACTCGCTTAAGGTTTGTGCACAACATCAACATGTTTAAAAATTCATTTACAAAGTGCATGAAATGTGTATTATGCTTTTGCTTTGAATTGTTGAAAGTTTATTTGTGTATATTTGAAATGGCAATGAATGTTTAGTAAATTGTTAAGATAAGTTTTGAAACCACAGTGTCATGACCATATATTTGAATACCTCACTAGTATGACTAGTGGGGGAAATCAGTTTCGAATTTTGATTCCTTATCTGGCTGAAGTGTTGAGGTGTGTGCCAGTAGAAGAAGAAAAAGAATGGGTTCTCATATATTTGAGCTAGCTAACCTTGTGTTGTGACTTCTCCTTAGCCTCTGGCTATTGAGATTATATTTGTTTTGAATGGCATGATATAACTGTGTGTTTTTATGAAATGTGTTTTGAGACTTTTGAAATGAAATTGTTTGGATTAAAATTTCATAAGTCATGTTTTGAATGTATTTTTTTATGTTCAATTTAAATTTTGAATAAATGTGATTTAAATTCCGCATAAAGATTATTTTAGTATGTTGTGCACCACTGAGTCTTAGTACTCAGCAATAGCTGTTATTTCTGTTGCAAATATAGAGACTAGAGGAGCAGCAAAGTGAGCTGCTGAGGATTGAGGAGCTACCTACTCTAAAGTCTATCGAGTATATTTTATACCCTGATTGTAAAAATTACTTTGATGTATGTAAATATATGTAACTGTATGGACATGTAAAATTGGTTATGAGTAGTTGTATAAAGTTGTATAGAGTTGTATAAAGCTTGTAATAAATTTTGATTTGAATTTCTCTTAATGTAAATTTTTGTAATGATGTATATAAATTGTTTTATCTTTAATGAAATATGAATGGAAGTATTTTGTTTTAATTTGAATGAAATTTATTAATAGTATTTTAATGATTGTTGAATTTTGGAAATTGAGAAATGATGTTGAATTTGGTTGGGATGGTTGTGGAAATTGATGAAGTTGTTGAGATAAAGTATTGGAAGTGCTTTTTACAGGTATTTGAAGAACTGTTTTCTCAAAATACAGATGGTACTCTGCCGAAATTTCTATATAATTTGCGAAAAAATAAAATGGGACAAAAATTTTTACTAGTTTTAAAACTTCGAATAAATGATTTTAATATCTATTAGAAAATGCTCACCACTTATAAAAATAAGAAAATTATTTTAAAATCCCTTGTAGGATACTTAATGAGTTATTGGTAGGTGAAGTTCAGTAATTCATTAGGTATTCTACGGGATCATATTATGCCTTACAAAGGGGTAAGGTGTGACATGTTTTAGTGGTATCAGAGCGAAATTTTCGAAGTATGTTTTAACTTGTGAATTTGTGTCTTTTCTTTACTAAGTACAACTGCTTAATGTCCTTATTTGTTACATACAGTGCATTACATCATAAATATGAACTAACGGAGGGAAATCTCCTTGTGTTATTTGTTCAGGAGATACCTGTAACACCCCTATTTGTATAGCTAGGTATATTACACTGTTCCGGTGACCGGAGTCGGTCCAGACAATTAAGAGGATTAGGACCATACTTAAGACAACTAGAGAAACCATAAGCACAAATAATTAGTAATGTTCAATTAGTTAAGTATAAATAAGAAAAACAGAACATAAGAAGTTAAACGAGCCGAGAGTCATAGCGATGGGTGACCTCCTCGGGAACGACTGCGAAGTCCTTTTAAACTCAAATTTCGAACCGTAAAAAGTGACGCTGCGGTCCTTAGGACCCTTATAAACACAGTAGAAAAGAGAAAATCACGAAAAAGAACTGTTAAGCCAACCAAATAATTAGGTCAGGGAGCCGGAAGAAATATGGAATTAATTGCAAACCGGGATGAACCGGCGAGGGGCAATTTGGTCAATTGACCCCGAGAGCTGACTCCTAACCTAACTGTCAAATAAAATCGGAGAAAAGAAAATTTCGGAGTCAGAAATTAAATTAAAGAACTAATAGAAAAATAAATAAAAAAAAAGAAGAGAAAAAGAAAAAGGTGTAGGGAGATGACATCATGCATGACATCATGCATGATGCCATAAGTATTTTAATTAAAATTTTATTTAATTGGAATTTATGGTGTTCCATAAGATAAAAAAGAAAAAAGAAAATTGAAAAAGTTTATTTACATCACTTGGATGACATCATCATGATGTCAAAATATAATTTTAATTTCTCTACATAATTGACCAAGTCAAAAGCAAATTGTTAAGACATAAAACACTTAAAAAAAAAGAAAGAAAAATCATTTTTCTTCTTCTTCCACCAAATGTGCCGCCCCACATCTCCCTTAACACCACCATTACCACACCTTCATGAAAGCTTGCTCCAAGCTTTAAATCCCCTATTAAATCCTAATTTCTTCCCTAATCACTCCATAAAACCTTATTTTCTTCCTTTGAGAAAGAGATTTAGCAAGAAAGAAAGAAGAAAAGAGGAGAAAAATTGAAGATTGAATATCAAAGTTGAGGTAAGCTATTTACTTTGGAATTTTGAGTTTAATACATGTGTTTATGATTAAATGAACTTAGAAATAAGCTTAAAATGAAATGAAGACAAGTGTTAGGGTACAAAGTTGAATTTTGGCCAACTAGGGTTTTGATATATGTATGCATGAATTTGGTGGATTTGAAAGTGTATGTGAGTTTAATTGTGTTGAATAATTATGATTCAAGGCTTGAAAGTAGTTAAATGCAAGAGTTTGTGAATTAGGATTTTGGACATTAGGGTTTAAAGACAAAAATGTTAGAAACTTGTAAATGATGTCTTGGACCTATTTTGAAGTGAAAACTGGTCAATGGTGACCAAATGAAGTGTGTTGGAATTGTTGGAATTAAGCCCAAATTCGGATTCAATGTGGTCATGCTGCCAAGTCAATTTTGAAGGACCAAAACTGAAATTTTACAATTCCAATTAATATTCCACCAATTGGGGATGAAAATAGACATAAAATGACACAATTTTCATTCAGGAACCATGCCCAAAAACTGACCAAAACCTAGTGAACAAATTGACCAAAGTTGAATAAGAGCAGTCTGCCACTGCACAAACTGACCAAATGAATAGTAATTGTTCATTTGGTCATAACTCGAGCTAGGTAGGTCAAAATGACCTGAAATTTTACCAGTAATTAGATAAGATATAGATCTAAAACTTTCATGAAGAACACCAACCAAAATTATGCCATTAACCTAATCAAATTATTGAGCAAAGTTGAGTTACTGAACCTGCAAAACTGCAGATTTCCATTTGAACAGTAAAGTTCCAATGGCTATAACTCTCTCTAGAAAACTCCGATTTAGGCGATTCTTGAACCGATGGAAACCTAAGACATAGTAGAACATTTTGTATGAAGGAAATTAGACTAAATTATGGACTTAACTTGATCAAATTACTGAACGAAGTTGGATCAAAAATCTGCCAGAACCAAAATAGCAGTATGAGCGATTGCACGTGAGCAAGATGGCTGTATTTTGGCTATAACTTGAGCCACAAAACTCCAATTGGGGTGATCCAAAAATGAGAATACACTTAAGACAATAATGAACATTTTCTATGAAGGAAGTTTTGTCAAATTCCAACAGTAAAGTGACCAATGGAACAGTACAACCTAAGGCACCAAAACTAAAAATTTGTAACTTTGCCTAAGGGACTTAAGTTTTGAGAAAATGACCAAAACCAACAAGTTTGGTGACCAAAATGTGGTATGTGGGTGAAGTTGGAATTTCCATACCTATTAAGCCTTAGAAAGTCAACAATTTGACTTGAATAGTGTAGTGAATAGTAACCCCGAAATGAAAATTTCTAAGAACGTTAGTTTAAGCATATTTGGGCTAGAATTAAGTATTTATGAATTAATTATTGGATTTATGGTAAGTTATGATACTGAAACACTGTGAAACTGTGTGTTTCAGTGGAAAAGAACACCGGAAAAGGACCCGAAGAATCGAGTCAAGGCCGATAGGCGACTCGCATCAGGTTTGTGCACAAAAATTTTTAAATTATAGTTTTCATAATGGAATTTGATTTGTTATATATTGTGAATGTGTTTTGTTCATTGTGAATTTCGAGAATGTTGTGCTACCTATTTTACAATGGAGATTTGAAATGAAGCTTGTTTAATTTTCTGCATTGTGAAATTTTTGTGTTAATTATGGGTTTTAAGTACTACGGTGTTGCCACCTGTGAATGAAAATTTGACTTTAGAAATTGATTGTGTTTCGCATAAAATATTTGAATAACTTGATTTAAATTGTTTTTTTTAATTCACACTTGGCATGGCAATATTAATATGTTCCTCATCCATTTGTGGGGTGAGTTTGATATTTGATCAGTTTTCTCCCTCTCTGGCTTCCCAGTTTGAGGGGCGAGTTTGGATGAGTACTCATTAGCTAGCTAGCCACCTCCCTCATTGATTTCGATTAGTGGGGGTGTTTGCCTTGTCGTGATGTACATACGGCATGTTCGGAAATTTTGTGTCATGGCCTAAGTTGTGTTATTGTTTAGCAACACTATGTTTATTAAATTGTTTGATCAAGTTGTGCTATATTAAGCTTGAAATTATGATTTGTTATAAATGCAATTTGAGAAAGAAATTGTGAAATGCGATTATGAGATTTTTGAATGATGATTTGTTCATAAATGTCTTATATTATACATTTTATTCTTTATTGTGCACCACTGAGTATTTATATACTCAGCGATAGCTTTAACTTGCTGTCGCAGATAGAGAAAAGGACATAGCAGTAGAGTGAGCTGCTACAGTCAGAGAGGAGCACGGTTGAAGAAT
This sequence comes from Hevea brasiliensis, assembly GCF_030052815.1. Taxonomy (NCBI): domain Eukaryota; kingdom Viridiplantae; phylum Streptophyta; class Magnoliopsida; order Malpighiales; family Euphorbiaceae; genus Hevea; species Hevea brasiliensis. The sequence continues at coordinate 21,698,166 of NC_079500.1, read as the reverse complement.
TTCTGTACGGGTATTGTCTATACCCTGGTAGTTTAGTTTGATGTAAATATGATGGTATGCATATGTATCTCTGTAGTTTGAGCAGTTGTACAGATAAAATTGTAATAATATTATTCTTGAGATTTTGTGTTTGTAAATTTAATAGTGAATGTAAATTAAATATTTAAAATGCAATGTGCATGAGTTTATGAAATGTTTTGAGTTATTAATTTTTGATTTGAAATTTGGATTTTGAGTTGAAGTGTTGCCATTGTTGTTGATTTGAAATTTGGTGGTTGCAAATGAAGTTGTGTTTGAGAAAAATATTGGGAGTGTTTTTATTTTCAGATCTTGAAGAACTGTTTTCTCAAAATGCAGACGGCACTCTACCGAAATTTTTGTAAAAATTGCGGAAATCTTAAATATCCAAAAATTTGATATATGTTTGGACTTTAAATAAAGGTTTTTAATATTTGAAAAAAATTTTACCCACCAATTCCAAAATGAACGAAAATTGTTTTAAAATCCCTTGTAGTATATTTAATGGGTTACCGGTAGGTGAAGTACGGTAATTCATTAGGTGTACTACGGGAACATGTTACATCTTACAAGGAGTAGGGTGTGACAATACCCTACTCCAGATCGATATGGAAGAAGAGGATCGCTCAGTTGAGCAATTTGTTGAAGCTGAGGCACAAGAGGAAGCCCTAACTCTACAGAATGTTAGTGGGTCTATAGCACCAGCCCCGCAAATGCCGCATTTTCTTACACAGTTCGCACAGCAGATTACGGAAATATTTCAACAAATGGCTGGGGGTATACCTACTTAAGTTCCACCCTAGACTTCTGTGGTGCAACCTCAAGCTCCAGTCAGACAGTATGACAAACTGTTGAAGTATGGGGCTACAGAATTTAAGGGTACAGTAGACCCTTTAGAGGCAGAGCAGTGGCTGAAAAGAATGGACAGAGTGTTCAAGAAGCTACACTACGGATGAACTAAAATTTGAATATTCTATGTCACTACTGCAAGGGGATGCGTATGATTGGTGGAAGACCATCCCCCCACAACTTGGATGAATCACCAGTACTGACCTGGGATGACTTCATCAGAGAGTTCAGACAGAAATATGTCCTAGATGCATATGTGGATCAGAAGTAACAAGAGTTTTTGAGTTTGAAGCAAGGCAATAGAACAGTGGCAGAATATGAGAGGGAGTTCTCCCGCTTAAGCCACTACGCTGGGAGTCTCCTTTCTACCAGCAAGGAAAGGTGCAAGAGATTTGAGACAGGTTTGAAGCCCAGCCTACGGATGCAAGTAGTGGGATTCAGGCACAGTAATTTTTCAGAACTCATTTCTCAAGCACTTGAGTTGGAAAGAATTGAATCAGAAGCAACCCTAGTAAAAGAAAAATTAGAAAAAGCTGAGAAATCAAAGAGAGAAACGGGGGAAATTTCAGTAGAGCAAAGTCCTAGTGGTACTTTTGGGAAGGGGAAGAAACTTGGTGGACCTAGCAGAGGTCAAGGTGGAAGGTTTGGAAGGGGCAGATTTTCTAGATAGAGACCCCCTAGGTTTGGTCAACAGTCAAGCAAGGGTTCACAACCTCCCCGCCCCTGTGAGACTTGTGGCAAGATTCATGGGGGAGAATGCTATGGGCAACAAGAGCCTATTTTAACTATGGAGGCAAGAGTCATATTGCAAAAGACTACACTAGTGCTCCTAGATTCGGTCCAGCTCCTACGACTGCGGAAGGATCTATTTAGAGTCCTGCTCCCAAAGGTTCACAACTAGTTGGCAGAGGATGAGGCAGAGGTAGAGGCACTGCTTCAGGCAGTCAGGGTATGGTTGGTCAGTCAACACAAGGAAGTGCTTCAGCTAGGGTTTACATGATGAGACAGCGAGAAGAGGCTGAGACTTCTGATGTTGTAGCCAGTACATTCTCTATCTCTGATCAAGAAGTATTTGTGTTGTTTGATCCGGGTTCAACCCATTCGTATGTTAGTGCTAGCATAGTCAGTTCACTTGCTGTTCCATGTGTCAAAATGGATTTTGAAGTGCTAGTAACTAGTCCGTTAGGACAAGAGGTTCGGGTCAACAGAATCTATAGAGACTGTCCTTTGGTGATCCAAGGACATGTTTTTTTGTCAGATTTGATTGAAATGCCCTTCAGAGATTATAATATTATCTTGGGCATAGATTGGTTAGCCAGGCATTACGCCATGATTGACCGTAGACTGAAGACAGTCACTTTTGGTCTCCCTCTGTACGGTGATGTGATAATACATGGGGAGAGGCATTTATTGCCATCAAACATCATTTTGGCTGCACTAGCCAGAAGAATGATCAGAAAGGGGTGTGAAGCATACTTGGCACATGTGATAGACACCCAAGTGGGGAGTCCAGCACTGAGGGACATCTCTACGATATGTGACTTTCTGGATGTGTTTCCTGATGAATTGCCAGAATTATCTCTAGAAAGAGAAGTGCAGTTTGAGATTGATGTTATGCCTGGTGTGGACCCAATCTCCATAACACCATATAGAATGGCACCTGCAGAATTGAAAGAGTTGAAAGTGCAGTTGCAAGAATTGCTTGACAAGGGCTTTATCCGCCCTAGTGTGTCACCTTAGGGAGCGCCAGTATTATTTGTTAAGAAGAAAGATGGCACTCTCCGCTTATGTATTGACTATCGGCAGTTGAATAAAGTGACAATAAAGAAAAAATATCCATTACCCTGCATTGATGACTTGTTTGATTAGTTAACGGGTGCAGCTGTGTTCTCCAAAATTGACATGAGATCAGGTTATTATCAGCTGAAAGTACAAGAGCAGAGTATTCCTAAAACTGCCTTTAGAACTCAATGGCCATTATGAGTTATTGGTCATGCCATTTGGGTTGACTAATGCTCCGGCTGCTTTTATGGATCTGATGAACACTATCTTCAGGCCATATCTCGATCAGTATGTTATGGTTTTCATAGATGATATATTGGTCTATTCGAGGAGTGCAGAAGAGCATGATAGACATCTGCGGATTGTACTACAGACTTTGAGGGGAAAACAGCTATACGCCAAATTGTCAAAGTGTGAATTTTGGCTGAAGGAAATATCCTTCTTAGGGCACATAGTATCAGTAGAGGGTATCAAGGTAGATCCGAGTAAGATAGAAGCTGTCCTTAATTGGAGGCCACCCAGAAATATCACAGAGATTCGCAATTTTCTGGGTTTAGCTGGATACTACCGTCGATTTGTGAAGGGATTTTCTATGTTGGCATCTCCATTGACTAAGTTACTTCGAAAATATGTGAAATTTCAGTGGACGGATAAATGTCAACAGAGTTTTGATGAATTAAAGATATGTTTGACTGAGGCTCCAGTCCTGACTTTACCTACTCCGGGTAAAGAATACACAGTATATAGTGATGTTTCTCATAATGGGTTAGGCTGTGTATTGATGCAAGATCGAAATGTCATTGCCTATGCATCACGCCAGCTAAAACTGCATGAGAGAAATTATCCGACACATGACTTGGAGCTAGCAGCTATTGTGTTCACTCTTAAGATTTGGAGGCACTATTTGTATGGGGAGAAATGCTACATCTACATAGATCATAAGAGTTTGAAGTATTTGGGCACCCAGAAAGAGTTAAATATGAGACAAAGGAGATGGTTAGAGTTGATAAAAGACTATGATTGTCTGATAGACTATCAGCCAGGGAAAGCTAATATTGTGGCTGACGCCTTAAGTCACAAGACTATGGCAAGTCTATGGGTTACTCCCTTGTCTTTGGCACATGAGTTGAGATCATTACATGCCAGCTTAGAGATTGATGAGGAGGGGCAGACAACAATTGCATGGCATGTATAGCCAGTATTGAGTGATCAGATCATAATGGCTGCTCAGAATGATCAGAAATATCAAAAGCTATTGGAAGAAGTTCGGCAGGGCAAGAAACCAGAATTCTCAATTAGAAATGATGGTCTACTGCTACACCAGGGTAGAATGTGTGTTCCTAATGATGTTGATTTAAGACAGATCATTTTGAAGGAAGCACATTAGTCTCCTTTTACCATGCACCTTGGTGGTACAAAAATGTATAGAGGACTAAAGGAGCATTACTGGTGGATGGGTATGAAAAGAGATGTGGCAGAGTTTGTTTCCAAATGCCTAACTTATTAGCAAGTGAAGGCAGAGCATCAAGTACGCGCTGGGTTGTTACATCCACTACCAGTACTAGAATGGAAATGGGAGCGAATAACGATGGATTTTGTGATGGGACTTCCAAGGACACAGAAGAGTCATGATGTAGTATGGGTCATTATTGACAGACTGACCAAGTCTGCTCATTTTCTACCAGTCTGGATGGATTACAGTTTAAAAAGATTGGCCAAGAGTGGCTCTGAATGTGGAGAGAGTCAGGGAAAGGGAACAAACTGGGAGAAATAGGCAGCATAAGAGAGGACCTGGACAAGGACAGTCTAGTATGTCAGCTTTTGGTAGCAAGAAGCCCAAAGGTTCTCAAGGCCAGACATAGGGCCAGGGCCAGAGACAGTGCTTTCGATCTACTCTGAAAGGGGGCCAGTCTGGGGTGTCTGCGGCCAGTTCTCTAGTCACAGTAGTAAGGGGATCAGCCCCAGTGCCAACCTGTACACATTGTGATTGGAGTCACAGAGGAGAATGTTAATTATTGACTAGAGGCTGTTTCCATTGTGGAGCTACCGACCACCAATTATAGGATTGTCCACGGAAGAATGTTTCCACTGCTCCACCACAGACTGAGAGGTCTGCCCCAGCAGCCTAAAGGGGTAGAAGACCTACTAAGCCAGAGTGGAGCAGCAGTAACAGTTCTGCGTGGACAGTTCCTTAACTAATGCTCTGTCGACCCACACCTTAGGCAGGCACTCGTCACTCTCCAACACTCCCCCTTATGCCACTTTAGGCAGTGTGGACAAGTAGAAGATGCTGGGGTTGGTCCCTGAACCCCATCCCTAGAGAGCTGCCCACTGATGGTGTGGATTGACCTCTCCTAGGGGTGAACTATGGCTTGGGGCCCTGGGACTGACCCTGACCTTGAGGTTGACTTGAACTCTGTACAAGTGGACCTTTGAACTTCTTTCCTGGTGCAGGAGATGAGCTAGACTGACCCGAGCCCCTCTTTTGCTGTCTCTCCCTTCTAGTCTGCTCACTTATTCTTACTTTCTTAATTTTTATTGTAGCTTCCACTAACTCGGTGAAGTCCATGATTCCCAATGCAGTGATCATGATCTTTATGTTATCATTTAATCCCTCTTCAAATCTCTTACACCTCTCGGCTTCATTAGGGACTATCTCCCTTCCGTAACGACTCAATCTGACAAATTCCTTTTCATACTCTGCCACTGTCAACTATCTCTGCCTCAGGTTAATGAACTTTCTTCTTCTCTCTTCTAGGTATACATTACCCACATATTTCTTCTTTAATTCTGAGAGGAAGAAGTCCCAAGTTATTAATTATAGCTACACTTCATTAGACACTGTATCCCACCATTGGTAGGCATCATCTTGCAATAGAGATACAACAGCTTCTAGGTTTTACTCTGGAGTGCAGTGGAGTTGCTTTTAAACCCTTCCTGTTCTGTTCAACCAGTTTTTGACTGCAACAGAATCATCTTCTCTCTTGCCAAAGAAATCCACTACTCCAAATTTTCTTAATCTTTCTAGATGTGATTTTTGCTGTGGAGGTGGTAGTGGCATTACCCTAGCCATTTGTCTGAAGAATGGCCTGTGGAGGCTGAGCAGGCTCTGCTGGAGCTGGGTGGAGCAGGTTCTCCCTTACCCCCAGTCTCAGCTGCTGCAGGTGGAGCATAACTCTCCACTTCCTCCTCAACTGCCCTCTGTGATGTGGGGTCCATATCCTAATCAAAATAACAAAGACAAACAGATCTGCATTAGTGTCACCTCGACTCTTACAAATGCAATGCATAGTATGGACTCGATCTAGACCCAGAAATGCCTAAACCATGCTCTGATACCTCTAAATGTGACACCCCTTACCCGTCTATAGTGTAGCCGAGCAAGATATGCCACAAAGTGTACCGGAACACCCTATTTTAATTCAATCATTTTTATTCTTCCTCATTTTTTTTTTCTTTTTCTTTCTATTCATTTTCAATTAAATTTTTAGCAATATTTATTCATATTTTAGATCATAATAATTATTTACTTAAATGGACAAGTCAGCCAAAAATCATCTCTGAAGACGAAATGACCAAAATGCCCTCCGTTTGGCTTAACAAACTAAAATTGTCTGTACCGACTGAAAAATTTTTCTAAGCATTTTATTGGCATTCTAATGCCATAGAAACCTCAAAGACTCTTCTCTGGAGTCCCAAAAATTATTTTATGAATTTTCTCCTGGGCTCCTAGTTGCGAGGACCTCAACTTCCCGCTGGGTTACCCATCGCTAGGGCACCGGCTCATTTAATTTAGTTGTATTTTATTTCTAAAATTTTTTCTAAATTTTTCTTATTAACATTTGAGTTAATTATGATTCCTCACTTTAGTTTAAATATTTTTCCAGGCGTTCTAGCTGTCCGGACCGACACCAATCACCAGAACAGTAGAATGTACAGAGTTGCTACAGTGAGGGTGTTACACTAATTCATTCAATAAATGGGAGATTATTAATTTGATGAAAATTAATCCTAAGTTATCTTAAGTCCTCTCTCAAGGTACTCAATGTGTATTTTAATTAACCTAAACCCTACTTTCGTGGTGATTAAATTAATTAAACTCTTTAAGATCTTTTATTAATTTTGGAGCTCTACAAAGGTCATCAGCCTATCTCTAGGTCAGATTTTCTAGGTTCAAAATCTTGATTTTCTAATACTAATCTTCACCTTTCAGTTCTTCAATTAGTATCTTAGATCATAGCTAGGTGTGTACCAACACATAGCATGCATAAGAATATAAGAAATTGAATCAAAGAACAAAACCCCCAATATATTAAATAAAATCAAATTAGATCCATAATTAAATTTAGAGTGCTATATCCTAATCCTAGAATAAGGAAACTACTCACACATGGTGAGTTTTACAATCAAGTTTATAAAAAGATAAAGAGAAGACATGAGAAGAATATAGAGTGAAAGAACCCAGAAGGAGAGTTACAGCCTTGGACTTTTTGAACTTCAGTTGAAAATCCCTTTTAGCAATCTTGCAGATCTTGTTTCTCCCTTGCCTCCCTTGAGGTTGATGTGCATCCTTGAATGTAAATTCTCCCTTTTAATTCTTGACTTGTTATATTTATATCTGGTGTAAAAACCCTAATTTCAGAGTCCTAGAAGCATTAGGAGTCCATCCAGGTCAAGTTGGAAGTAAGAAAAGTCGCATCACAATTGCTGTCAAGGGACTTTACATGGGCCATGTAGTGATACACGCCCTGTGTAACTTTCTGCCACTTCATTTTTGAAGTTTTCTTCAGTCCAGAGAATTACACGGGGTCCAGGAAGTTACACGGGGCATGTTACACAGCTCGTGTACTGCTTCTGGCCCTATATTCTTCACGTTTTGGCCTCTAAATCTCTTCCAAAATCATCTTTGATTCTAAAACCACATAAAAACACCTGATAAAATATAAAAATCAATAAATTAAGTTGGATTAACATGTTTTCGAAAATAATAATGAAAACACATAAAAATAAATATAAAAAGAGACTAAATGCTAACAAAATGCAATGAATGTTAACCTTAAATGTCTATATAATTTGATGTAATCATGCATTCGTCAGCCTAAATGGCATTACTAGAAACTCATAATACCCATCCGAGTCCTAAATGCAGTCTTAGGCATATCTGCCTCCTTTACCCTCAACTAGTGATATCCCGATCTGAGATCAATCTTGGAGAATACACCGGCTCCCTTCAACTGATCAAACAGATCATCAATCTGAGGTAGAAGGTATTTGTTCTTCACTGTCATCTTATTCAGTTGTCGATAATCTATATAAAGCCAGAGTGTACCATTTTTCTTTTTAACAAATAGCACTGGTGCTCCCAGGGCGACACATTAGGGTGTATGAAACACTTTTCTAGTAACTCCTGCAACTAAACTTTCAACTCCTTCAACTCAATAGGTGCCATCCTATATGGAGCAATTGAAATCGGTACAGTACCCGACATAACCTCAATGGCAAACTCCACCTCTCTCTGAGGTGGCAAACCCGGTAACTCTTCCAGAAATACATCTAGAAAAATAGCATCGATGCTTCCCAGGGCGACACACTAGGGTGTATGAAACCCTTTTCTAGTAACTCTCGCAACTAAACTTTCAACTCCTTCAACTCAGTAGGTGCCATCCTATATGGAGCAATTGAATTTAGTACAGTACCTAGCATAACCTCAATGGCAAACTCCACCTCTCTCTCAGGTGGCAAACCCGAAAACTCTTCCAGAAATACATCAGAAAAATCACGTACTATGGGGATATTATGTAAACTCGGGATAGTATTCCTGGTATCAATTACATGTGCTAGAAAAGCCTCACAACCCTTCCTTATCATTCTCTTGGCTGTCGTGGCTGATATAATGCTAGAAAGGTAACCCATTCCTTCCCCCACAACTGTTATCTCATCACCCTCTGCTGTCTTTAAAGTGATCCTCTTTAACCGACAATCCACCATCACCTGATGGTGTGATAACCAATCCATACCCAATATCACATCAAACTCATGGAATGGTAACTCAATCAAGTCGGCCGAAAATTTACATCCCTTTTACCCCTTTCTTCTGCAAGTTCTTCTTTAGAATCACTTGAAGTAATGGCAGTTATGAGAGTTTCAAAATTAACAAGAGAAATTTCTGAGTCTATTGAATTATTAGGCGTTAATTGATGAATGGTCCTGAAGAAACGAAAGTGGAATATATTATAAGAATGGATTTCAAGAGAAAAAAGAAAAGAGAATTGGATGTAAAATGTGCTATTAATTCATTAATATTTGAATCATAAGAAAAGGGTCCATTTATAACATTACACTTGCCACCATGGACAAAATGATTAAGTGTAGATAACAAAATGTACTTTACTCGAGATTGAGCACAGGAAGGTCTTCTGCTTCCCAATTATCCAGCTCTTGCCCCTCAGCGATTGGTGGGATCAGGGCTTCATACAGGGAGTCTAGTTGTATGACATCAAAAGATGGTTCTTTGGGTGATTCTTCGCCCTTCTCAGGATTCTCAATGATTGGTTTGGTGAAGACATCTGTGATTTTCGTGAAAACTTTCATTTTCCTGAATTTCTGGTTAAATCTCTGATCCCGAAGCATGTTCCTCCTCCAGAATCACCCATCCATGAGAACATCCCCCTCATACCCCAGGCCGAAACGGCCAATCTTCTGGATAGCCGGTATGGGTTCAACAATCCCCTGCAATGTGGTGCTTAGTCCCTTGCCTACCTTATATCCACTTTTTAGCATCACCTTTGCGACCATAGTTGTTGCGCCTTCATTTATCAGGGTAGTTTCTTGCAACTCTAAAGCCTGGAAAGGACCTTTCAATTGTTTCCACATAAGGAAGTGATTACAGCTTGGTAACCAGCATGGCTTCTTCCCCTCTTACAGTGATGATTCTACCGTCCATGATGTATTTATTCCTCTGGTACAGGGTTGAAGGTATGGCATTTGCTGAATGGATCTAAGGTCTCCCTAACAGCATGGTGTATGCAGGTTCAATATCCATCACTTGGAATGTGACGCTGAAAGTGCACGCTCCGATTTGAAGCGGCAAGTCGATGTCTCCCAGCACCTCCCTCCTTATGCCATCAAAGGCTCTTACCACCATGGCACTTTGGCGTATGTTTGATCGATCGACAGGTAGTCTTGCCAAGGTGGCATTAGGCAAGACATTAAGGGCAGATCCGTTGTCAATCAGAACTTTGGCGACTATGCACCCCTTGCATTTGACAGTCACGTGTAAAGCCTTGGTGTGCTTCAAGCCAGCTGGGTCTATCTCCTCTTTCGAGAAAGTGACGAAACTGGATGCCTGAATTTTTCCTACTATTTTCTCGAATTGCCTCGGTGTGATATCGGGGTTTACAAAGGCTTGATCCAGAATCTTTTGTAGGGCTTGGCGATGCACTTCTGAGCTTAAGATTAATGACAACAATGAAATTCTGGTAGGCGTTTTCCTCAGTTGCTCAACAACGTCATATTCACTTTGCTTCATTATTTAAAGCAACAACTCCTCTTCTCCACCCAATCCAGCAGGCTCTCCTTTCTCGACTTTCTCAACCTTCTCTTCTATGTTCTCTTGTGCCTCTCCCATTTTCACTTTCCCATTTTTCTTTTCTTTCTCATCATTCCCGTAACATCTCCCACTTCAGGTTATAAATTCCACCTCTTGCTCAGGTGGAGAGGTGTTGCTAGTTGTGACAGGTTTGAGATTTGATTAGGGATAGCATTGCCGGAGGGTCTGGTATAAGTCATTCTGAAATGCTCGTGGGGAGCGAAGCACGATTTAGGAGGTGTTAAGGGTGGAGTATGGGTAAGGCTAGGAGCATATGTACTGTTGGATGCTTCTTGAGTGAAGACTTGGAAATTATAGTTCCAAGGCACAGCATGAGTGTTTATGGCTGAGAGCTGAGGTGGGGTTCGGATGACTGTTACTGGTAGTGGTGGTGTTGGGGCAGAGAAGGTCAATATGGGATTAGGGGTGGAGGCGTTATGGCCAAATCTGGCTGTATTTACTTCGCCTTCCACTTTTGACCTCGCTTAGCATCTCAAAATTTTAAGGGACAACAAGTTCTGGACCTCTTGCCGGAATCCCTCACAATCTCGTAGCTCATGATCAGCTGCTCTTCCATGGTAGGGACATCCCATATCCCTTTCTGCTCCTAATACCTGAGGGAAATGGTAGCCCTCCCTTACTGCCATAACAAAAATTTCCTCAAAGTGAGGAATCAGCTGATCTATCTCCGCAGTTGTCTTTTCATCCCCGGACTCTATTATGTTCACACCACTGCCTGTACCATGATTGGGCAGAGGGTTTGAAGTGACGTTTGGGGAGAGAGCCATTCCCTTCAATCTTCAACCACCCATTTCTAATCAGGGCCTGTACTCTTCCCCTAAGTGCCCCATAGTTATCAGTTGCGTGCCCAAGTGCCCCTCTATGATACTCACATCGGGCACTGGCATCATACCATCTAGGGTATGGTGGTTGAATCGAATCAAGGGGGATTGGCACTATTTGATTTATACCAAGGAGGTATCAGTATATTTCGCTGAGTGGGAGGGGAAGAGGTGGATCAGGGTTTCTCTATGGTCTTGGATTATTTTGGGGTGGTCTTGATTGAACAGGTTGAGGAGTTGGTCGAGGTTGGTAAGCTGTTTGCGATGGATACTGTGGGCGTGGATGAGGATAATTTGGAAAAGGGGGTGAAATGTTCGCAATTGTCGAGCCATGAGCCGAAGGATATGGCTGGTAATTATTCTAAGGGAATGAAGATTGGGTGGTTTGTCAGGCGATGGAGTGCATATCACCTTCTTTCTTTTTGCCAAAACTGGCAGCCTTCTTTACAGGATTCTCAGTCAACTCCTGCAATCGTCTTAACCTGAGGTTAGCTTCAATTCTCTCGCCAGCTTGGATGATGTTTGAGAAGCTTTTGGATGTGTTTCCAATTATCATATTGAAATACGGAGTCTTTAATGTCTCAATGAACAAGGAGAAAAGTTCATTGTCAGTAACTGGAGGATACACCTCCGCTGCTTTCTCTCTCCATCTCTGGGCATACTCCTTAAAGCTTTCCCTTTCTCTCTACACCAGATTTTGGAGGTCTCTCCTTGTAGGGTTGACATCACAGTTGAATTTATACTGTTTTAGAAAGGCATCAGCCAAATCTTTCCAAGAGCACAGCTTGCTCCTGTCTAACTGAATGCACCATCTCAGGGCTGCCCCGGAGAGACTTTCGTGGAAAAAATGGACCAGGAGTCTATCATCTTCCGTCAGGGCGGACATCTTGGTAATGTAAGTAGCCAAGTGAATGCGGGGGTCTGAGTTTCCGGTGTATTTGTCGAAGTCCGGGACTTTGAATTTGGGTGGTACCACCACATCTGGTAACAATCTTAGTGATGCCACATCAATTGAACCGTACATGTTCAAGCCCTCTATTGCCCTTAATCTTTCTTCGAGGGCAGAAAGCTTCTCATTCTCTCTGGCTCTGCTCTCTCCTCTTGGATGAGCTATTCCCCCAGTTTGGAAATAAGGGGCAGGGTGAACCGGAGGGACCGGGATTGAAAGATGTGGCTCGACATTTGAGACAACCGAGTAGTAGGTGAAAGGCAGGTCATTATTTAGGGGGGCCGAATTGACAATGATCGTCAGATCCGGAATAGGTGGCTGGAAAGTAAAAGAGGTTGAAGCTTGGTGAGAATTAACCATTGTAGGAAGTGGGGGAGGTAGTGGCAAGTTTGGCTCTGATGCATGCTTATTTTGGGACATCTCCTTCATCAGTTTCATGAGCCCTGAGACTCAGTCTCTTAATTCGGAAACTTATCCCTGCAGGTTCTGGACTTGTTCCTGATCTTCCATTAGTTTCTTCGTTCGTCATCTTATTAAGTACATTCGTCTTGGTTGAACTACTTGTTTGGTCAAGCTTGCTTTGCTTGGAGCAATGTTGATTTCCTGTGGGAGAAAAAAAAGAAGTCTTTAAATGAATTTTAAATTTTGTTAAAATTTAAAGGTCCTGATTGGCATCTGAAAGCCAGGAATGAGATCTGTAGAAGGATAATTGCATCAACTTTATCATGGCATCGCTCGATAGTCTGATGGTGAATGACTAGATCGAATGCGTGTCTATGATACTTATCCATATGGCGCATTCATCTTTTCGCATAACCCTAGCGAGGATAGTTCCTACGGGAGTCATACTATTCATTCATAGTTTTGCTAAACAATGGTACAAAGTGATTTTATTAATCGAATAGTTTATACACAGCATTCTTTACATTGGCCTAGGCTCAGGGAGACATTTAATAATGTAATAACATCTTTTGAGATACTCATAGAGTCTTTCTTCCTGTCTGGTAGGGTTGAATGTTTTCAAGGCATATTCAGATTCTGGCAAGAGCTCTTGTTTCCCTTATGCCATCATTCTTTCCAGCTGGTCAACATTTTCTCTCAGCTCTTAATGGAGAGTAGCTTGTCTTTCTTTTTCCTTTCTTTCTTTAGCACACTTCTTCAAAATATCGTTGATAAGCTGTGCTTGCTCTTTTAGTTTAAGCTTTTTCTTTTTGCTCTATTGTTTATACTCTTTCATGAGTATCTCCTGGTATTCCATTCTCTCTTGGAGCTTACCCTTCTGAACTTCTGCCTCTTTTATTGCAGCTGGGAGGGAGATCTTTTCCCTCTCCCACCGCGTTTCTTGCTCCTCAAACTCTGCCTTTTCAGTCATTGCCTCTTCCCTGAGCCTTTTTACCTCTCTTTGGAGGATGTGCTGTTGATCCTCCAACTGCCTTATCCGTTCTTGTAATTGCTGGTTCTCGGTATCCGATCTTTGTAGAGAGCCGACCAAACGAGCATTAGCTTCTTCTGAAAGAACGCTCTGATGGGGGATGCTTCCTTCAAGTTCTGTTGGTTCAGCAATTGAGTGTCCTTGATCCCTACTGGCCCTCCATTTAAGATAATCTTTCGTGGCACTCGGACCTTTAGGCGATCTTTCCATCATAGTGATGCTCTCCTAGGATTTGTGGGCTACTTTCAATTCTCCCTCGCTACCGAGCTCATGATAGAAGTGACCCCGATGGTATTCTTCAATACTGAGTGCAAACTGGGTTGAGCCGAACTGCCTCATTACCAATGCTGGGACGTAACTCGTATATCTGATCACTTCGATTAAAGATACCGAATAATTACTCCCCGTGCTGAACAAAATAGGTTGACCTGGCTCCCACAATTTCCTCTAGCAGTAGTTGTGGCTGTTGAAGCTTAGAATCCGCTCTTGCCATTGCAGCTCATCCTTTGGACTAACTACTAATCTGGTCATTTTCTCAACAAGGGGTTGGTCAAGGTACCAAGTTAACCCCTTTGTCTCCATAGGACACATGTGACTGATGATCCATAGGTGCAACAATTGAGAACAACATTTAATAGATCCCCTACTTTGTCGTCGATAATAAGTAAGAGTCAATAGAGTCTCTGCGAGGATAGTCGGTATTGGGTTGACCTTCTGCTTTTCTACGGCCCAAAACATTTTCGTGACACTGCAAGTTATAATTCCTAAAGGCCCAGGGAATAAGATCAGGCCGTAGATCCCCAAAGCTAGTGTCAATGAAGCTTGCTTCCACTGTTCACCCTGGATGTATAGGTCCAACCACTTCTTGAGGTAAGTCCAATGCCATCCATGCATGTTCCCCTTGATAGTTTCTTTTGCCTTTGCTTCCTCCGGGGGAATCCCCAACATATGCGCGAACCGTTTCCAAGTCTGTCTATGCTCGAGGTGTAGGTAGATCCGGTTCTGTGCCACATAGGGAATTTCTAACAGCGCCTGATATTCTTCCATAGCAGGGGTCGTATCGATGTCGTTGAAGGAGAACACCCCATACTTGGGGTTCCAAACTGACAGCATGGCCTTTAGTGCCGGAACTTGAACTTTGACCCGTATCAAGGTCGCGATCCTTCCGTATCTTTCCTCGAACTTTGCCTTGACGTGATCGGGAAGAGACCCCCAACTATTGGATAGACCCTCGAGATCGGCCATTTGTACTTCAACTTTGTTTGGGTCTAATGGAGGTAACAGGCTATCATCTGTCCTGGGGACATCACTTTATAGGGACGCTGAACTATGAAGCAGTCTGGACCACGGTCTAGCATTCTGTTCTTGTCTGGGAACCTCTTCCGCCGACTGACTCGAGGATGCCATGTTAAAATTGATGATTATTCTTTTACAAACCCTAATTCTGTGATGCATGTGGGAGAAAACTCGTTAGCAGGACAAATTTAGGTAATTTTGAATTATACTATTGGCGGGGTGATACCTACACATTATCAAAGTAGGAAAATGTGTAGATCTTCCAACGGTATGATCCAAAATTGCCCTAAAAAATAAAAACATGAGAGAACGCAAACAGAGTAGGGTGAGAGCAAGTATGTCCCTTTTGTCCTAAAATAGGGAAAATCCTAGAACCGGATAAGTGCTATCTAATTGAATAGTTCTATGTTATGAGGGAGCTTGCTATGGCTTCCAGTTATTGTGATAGTTTAGCTCAAGGTCTAATTTTCTAAAAGCCACAGGTCCCAAATTGCCCCTACTGTAAACAGTAAAGCCCCATTCCCTCACCATGATACTAACGGGAGAGTTCCACGGGTATCATAGTAAATAGAACGAGTTTGAATCTGAGCAGAAGCCTTTACGGATACTAACGGGGTAAAACCCACGGGTACCGCTACATGACTCCCTCCTACTTTCCTAAAGGGTAAGAAAGCCCGGGTATAGGGCTGAAGTGTGTGAGGACATTGTGTAAGTATTCAGTGTGTAAAAGGACACATTTACCTCTTCCCTTCGTGGGGGAGTTTTTTTTGCTTTTTTTTTTTTTTACGAGAGTTGCTGTGGGGAATAAGACAAGCAAAAATGGTTAGAATAATAACAAATTGATATATCAAGACTTTCGAATTTTGCGAATAAACCCCCCCCCCCCTAATTACGATTTCAATTTATAAGAGCATAAAACTAAATCTATTCTTGGACCTCTAAACGATGAGTTAAATAAGGTCCCCAGCGGAGTCGCCAAGCTGTTGCAAAGGATTCTGCGGTGGCTTGGACGAAAGCTCTTCACTAAAGTGGGAAAAGTGAGGAGTCACCACTTTAATTTTGAGGGAAATTAAAGAAAACCATTTGTGAAAATAGATTAAAAAGAAACCACTTCGAAAACAGAGATTCTAGGTTCAGGGTCCGTATACGGACGGGGAAGGTGTTAGGCACCCCGCCTCATCCCTCAACGAGGGCAAACAAATTTAATGTTATGCTCTTCATAAATTAAAAATGTAATTAGGGGGTTGGGATAGTAATGATGTTAATCCTTTATGCGTAATAAAAGAGTATTTGATATTTCACTTATTTTGGGTTGCTCAAGAACACGAGTTCGTGAGATGGCCCTTTAGTGAATAGGTGTTCGAGTAAAGTTATCTTGTGTATTGGGGTTGTGTTGTTTAATTTGGATTTTTGTTAAGAGCTCTCGGGTGAGGAGCTTCTCCCGATTTCTAGATATATTTTATTAAGAGTTTTAAGCGGGAGATTTCGGATAAGAACTCTCCTCCGATCTCTTTATATTTCATTAAGGTTTTGGCTGAGAAATGGGTAAGAACTCTCCCTCGATCCTTTAGAATATTCGGTTTAAAGTTTTTAGTGGAGGATCTCGGATAAGAACTCTCTTCCGATCTCCATTTTTTATTTGAATAAGAATCATGTAAGAACTCTCCCCCGATCTCTTAGAGTGTTTGGTTTAAAATTTTAAATGAAGGATCTCGGATAAGAACTCTCCTCTGATCTCTGTGTTTTATTTGAATGAGAATCGGGTAAGAACTCTCCCCTGACCTCTTAAAGTGTTTGGTTCAAAATTTAAATGAAGGATCTCGGATAAGAACTCTCCTCCGATCTCCGTGCTTTATTTGAATGAGAATCGGGTAAGAACTCTCCCCCGATCTCTTAGAGTGTTCGGTTCAAAATTTAAATAAAGGATCTTAGATAAGAACTCTCCTCCGATCTTCATGTTCTAATTAAGCGAGAATCAGGTAAGAACTCTCCCCCGATCTCTTAAAATGTGTGTGATATAAGATCGAACTTTTCACCGATCTCCTAGGTGATTACCTTGTTAGAACTCTTTAGCCAGCTGTAGACCCTTATTTTGTGATGAGTATGTGCATTGAGGCCGTGGGAAACCCGATGATAAAAAATTATATGACTGTAAGATGTAATTGGAGGCATGGAGCTGAATTTTTAATTTCGTGGCATGATCTTGAAAAAATAAAAATAATAATAAAGTTTTGGAGAAATTAATTTTTTATTTTGTTTAAATTTAATATGGGCAGTTCTTAAATGGATCTAATTAAGTTTAATTGGGCTCTATGGGCCTAAGAAAGCCTAGTTAGGAATTTTAAATGGGACCCATTTAATTATTTTCTAAAAATTAAAATAACAAAATATCTCTCTCCTCCTTGGCCCCACTCTCTTCCTCACTCCCTATTGGTATCACCCCCTTTCCCTCTCTTTCTATTGGTTAGAACACCTCACCCATATCCCAGTCTTATTCGAATTCTACAATCGTAGTTGTTTAAGTCATTTAAACTTTATCACCTTAAGACTCCAAACCCTACCACACCTCTTCCTCACTCCCTATTGGTGCCTTCCATTTTTTCCTGTCTTCCTATTGGTTGAAACACCTCACCCATATCCCAGTCTTATTTGAACTCTGCAATTGTAGTTGTTTAAGTCATCTAAACTTTATCATCCTAAGAATCCAAACCCTATCACACTTCTCTCCCAAAACCCTATAAATACCCTACTAGAGAAGGGAAGAAAAGGAGGATGGGAGGAAAGAGGAAGAGAAAATTCAGAGCTATAAGAAATTTAGAGATATTCAAGACTCTTTGAGTTCTTATTTTTTCTTTTCTTCAAGAAGATTTTCATACAAGATTTCTATAAGGTCAGTTTTTATTGTTTTCTTTTCAAGATCTATGCCACACAATATTTTAATTCTATGCTCTTTGTTTTCAATTTATTTTATATGTTCATATAGATCATGTAATCATGTTTAATTTGAGGGGATACACAACTCTGCACATGTTTAGTTTCTGTCTCTCGTACTTTTATTATTTTTCTTTATTTTCTTTATTTTTTATTACAAACAAAATTGGTAAGTAGCCCTAAGGTAAGTACCAAAGAGGGCGAAGCTTATATGGAGCTAAACGGGAGTAAGCCAGGGATATCATTGCCATACTAGAAGAGAAGACCCTTTTTTAAGGGTAGCTTGCCCCAATGGCAACTGCATTTACCAACAGGTAAGTAACTCTAAACTTATCGAATAACCATTGGCATGAAATTGTAGTAATAATAGAAATTTTATTTGGTAAATTAAAATTAACTTTGTTTTTAATTTAACTGACTTTTGTATGTAATTAATTTAAATAAATACTTTGTAAATTAAAATTAATCTTGTTTGTAAATTAAACTAACATTGGCATGTAAATAAATTTAATTTAATACTTGGTAATTGTAAAATAAATTTGCATATTAGAAATCTTTATTAGGTTGTGATTGTCTGGGCCTTATGTGATATTAGAATAAATTACACATGTACATAATTAACTTAGTTCAATTATCCTTAGGGTAACTTGGTAAAAATTAATTAATTAGGTTAAATAGAAACATAGGGCTATTTGAAATTGAATTTGTTTGTAAATTAAATTCTCAATAATAAATTAATTTTAGTCATCTGGTAAATATCATTTAAATAATTAGCAACCCTATAGATAGGAATTACTTGTGCATGAAAATTGTGTGTAAACAACAACCCTTCTGTGAATTACTTGCGTGTGTAGGATTAGAATTGCATTTTTTAGGATAAAGTTTAATAAAGAAATAATAAACAAGACTTCTAGAAACATTAATAGAGGACTGACACTTGAATCAACGAGGTTAGACCAGGCGTAAGGGGTGCCTAACACCTTCACTTTACGTACCCACTATCCCGAACCTAGACATTGGGCTATGGTAATAACGATTGTGGAAACTCTACAAGGAGTAAGTTACCATCCATGACCCTCGGAAGAAACACTGAATATGTCCCTGTTATTACCCGGGTGGCGACTCCTGTCTATCTATGCCTTCGTGGCATAAATCTTTAGTACCGTGGTAGTGTTATGGGAAGACGGTACTTACTAGTGGTTTGATTCTATTAGGATTGTATGAAGTGCATGTCTAGGAAATGCTGTCTAAGGAGGTGGTACTTAAGTGAGACCATTGTAACTCCACCACCTTTCCTGGGCATTACTTGGTGCATTTTATATAATTCCAATGGATGATATTTTGCCTCACGCCCCTCTCCTACACCAGCTATATTCGATCTCTTTTGGTTACTAGTCTGGGATCCAATCTTATCTCGATTCCCGCTCTATTATGCTATCTCCTGGACTCATTTAGTAGTCTGACCTCATAACTTTTTCCTTTGATCTACTATTCAACCTTTGGTTATTTTTATTTATTTGAAAAAAACTTTCACGTTAAGATACTTCTACCAATATTTTATTAAGTTACCTAGAAGTTGCCCACAATCAGAACACCTATTTTCAAAGGAAATGAAAACTAAAGAGAAATAAATAAAGTTTACGGACGAATAGAAGAAGTAAACATCGGGAAATAACCATCGAGCTGAATAATCTACATTGGGATTTTAGTGCAACTGAACTTAATGGAAATTTCAAGCATAAAAGTAGAGAAAATAAAACATGAGCATTCGGAGAAGTGATAGTCTAGACACTTACCTGTGGGAGGTTGAGGCTATTGAACTAACTCTGGGACCACAACTATTGTAGAGCTGCAAGCTGATGGTCTAGGGACTAACGCTTACTTCGAAATAACGAGGACCAGGTTAGAATGAGGTTGAGCTGAAGCTACGGTAACCGGGTCGGAATGAGATCAAGTTTGGAGAATAATATTCTGGTATTAGGGTGATGAAGATGAAACTGAACAAAAAAAAAAGAGTAATGAACAGACTGAAAATGAAGAATTTTGGGGTCCAAAACTCCTTCAATGGAGGTACTTAAGAAAACTAGTTTCTAAAGTTTCTCGATTTTATACAAACTTAGAATGGCAAAGTAGCAAGACTGAATTAAATTTCAGAGCCTTTTCACTATAATCACCATCACCTTTTTGTCCGTCCGTTCTATAGTATTGCATGCAGGTATTTATAGGGAACGGGTGCTCCTAATGAAAGGTCAGGATCTCTTCTGGGGAGATGGAAGGTTTGGATTTAAAAGGACATAATCCGATGTCTGAGAATTAAAGAGAATCAAAATGGACGGCTGAGATCCTATTCAGAATATCTGTCCTTTCTTTCTTTAATCCAACGGCTCAGGGTCTTTCCTATCAAGACGGATCCGAAGTCTGGGAATAAAAGGCATCGGACCTGTCGTCTGCTTTTTGATCCAAGGGCTCCGAGTTCGTCCTTACAAGTATGATCAACGGTGGAGATTGAGATGTACAGGACTGCCATAACTGTTTTGGCGTCTGTCAGCAATGTGGGTGATTTTGCAAATGAAGCGTACGGTGAAGATTTGATCATGCCTGCAATGCTTTAACTACCTCGGCCTTGATTATGAAGAAAGCTATTGGAAGTCTTTTTGTCCTCTTGTTGCTTTTCGATCTCTGTTCCTTCTGATCTCTCTGTTATGACTCTTTTCCAATCTCTCTCACATCGGGTCCCTCATCGCTTCCCGATTTGAGATCGCCCAAAAAATGAAATTTAATCTTTGAAGGTTCTCTCAATGGTGTAATCCGATCTCTTGGGATCGCCCAAATGATGTAATCTGACCTTTTAGAAATGAAATGAAATTTTATTTGAAGGTCATTATTTAATTATCACATTGGTTAATTTTCTGATCTCTGATGTGCCTACCCGATCTGGTTCCTAACTAAATCATTCTTAGCCGATCTGTGACTCTGAACATTTGCCTTAATCTGACGACCTTAGCTAACTGATCTCCTTTTATTTTATTTATGGTGTTTCTGGAATCTTCCCGCGACGTGTCAGGAAAGCGGGCGAATTCTGCTAACCGATGCGTCGCTTGGAACACTGTGAGCATTGAATGCTCAAACGGGTATAAATAGGGGGAGGGTCCATCAGTTGCTTCTCTATGTCATTTTCAGCACTCTGCTAGCAACTTCAACTTTCTCTCATTTCTTTAAGTTTTTTCGGCACTGATCATACTCCGGTAAGGACTTTAATCTTTCTCCTAATTAAACTTCTTTTATTTCTTTGAAAATGAGCGGCGTCGAGGGTCAGAGAGCGGCGAGCCCCCCCTTTCGTCCATATCTCATGGACGTCGGATGAAGTTGAGGTGGTCAGGCTAAATGGGCGACCTGAGACTTCTGCTTTGGCCCACGGTCGAGCGGCCCAGTCGAGACAGACACCTTCCTTTGGGAGAGAAAATCTTCCTGTGGACGAGTTACCGTCAGTCCTCAGGAAACCAATATGCAATTCATTAGTCAAGAGTATAAACTTCAGACCGACTCTTACGAGCTTATCAGATGCCATGGCGATCTACGAGCTGATCACTTCTTCGACGAAAATGATGCGATCATGGTGTATGAAGAGCAATTAAAAACTGGACTTCGGTTTCCCATTGATAACTTTTATAAGGACGTTCTAAAGTTCCACCACGTATGTGTAGCCCAAGTGCATCCGAATTCATGGCGAATTCTGGTGGCTTTTAGAGGCTTATGTTGGGCTAAGAAGCTCGAGCCTACAGCGAAGGTTTTTGCCGAGCTGCATAGGTTTACTCATCGAAAGGACAATGAGTATTGGTTCTTCCAAGCCAAACCGCACTGCGGGCTTTTTACCGATCTCCCTTCTTCACTAAAGAATTGGAAGAATCGCTTCTTTATGTTACGGAGCAAGATTCCGAACGGTTTCGAAGGTTTCTTGCTTAGCTGGCAATATTTGGGCCCATCAATTCCAAAGAAGATCGCCCTGAGTAGGGACGAGGGTGCCATGGTAATGGAATTGAAGGATCAGGCGGCCACTCACAAGTATTCGTGCTTATACGCGGTGATAGCCGAGCTAAAGTATTGGATGATGCGGCTGATCACCGATGAAGAATATAAGCTTCAACTCTCTGACCACGGCCCTGGTATCTTCTATATCTCTGATCTCTGAACCTTAGCGAACTCACTGACTTTTCTTTGTGCAGGTATGGCTGGCGGCAATGCTCCAAAGGAGAGCCGTAAGCGGAAGAGGGAGGTCTCGAGGAAGGTACGAGAAATGAAGATCGTCGTGGCATCATAGACGCCAAGGCGAGTTCCAAGCGAAGCGCTGGGAGACTCGTCCCGACCTTCGAGACAACCGGTCCCAGAAGTAGAAGTAGCTCCTTCTCCCCCTTGACAAGAAGAGCCACCACCTCCACCTGTTCCTTCTAGTGCAGAAGATGGGCCTTCCCAACCTACTTTGAGGACCCTGTCTCAAGGTGCCCAGGTCCTTATTCATTCCTTAGAGAATAACCGATCAGTTCAGGAGAATCCAGGCTTCGCCAAGGTTCTGGGAGCTTCCATTTACCTCCAGGAGGATCGCAACAGGCTGACCCCGAGTAGCATTGATGATCTCCTAGCCCAGACAAAGAGTTTGAGCGTAGAGAGCCTGGGGAACCAGCATATAATCAAGGAAAAGGCTCATCTTCTGAGGCAAGAAATTCTAAAAGCGGTCCAGGATGCAGCTTCTGCCCAAGCCCAACTTTCATCCGCCCATGACTATATTGTTGAAATCGAAGGTCGGATGAAATCCTATGAGGATAAGTTGGCCGATCAGGCTCGTGAACTTGGAGAAGCTCGGGCGCTTCGAACTGCCGATGTTGCTCGCCTTACCGAAGAGATTAGAGTGAAAGAAGAAGAGGCTGTGACGAGGGAAGTTGGTGCCTATGTGAATGCCCACAGTGATCTTCTGGCTGAGCTCAAGAGGCGTTACCCCGGGGAAGACTTCTCGTGGATGGTGGATCTGGTTCCTCAGAATGAAGAGGAGAGCGAGGAGGAAACACAGAGAGAGAGGGAGAATGAGCAAAATGTTAATGTAGAACAGGCTGGGGGTGACCCTCCAGCCGAATGACTTGTACTTTTATTTTGAGATGAAATGAAATTCTCTCTTTTGTTCAATTTCTTGATGAGATCGGGAAGCATCCCAATTGCATGAGTACTTGATTATTTGAACATTTTAGAACATCACACTTAAAAGCAATTATTAATCTAAGTATAAGAGGTCTGAAAAACATTGTATACATGAGATCGGCCTAAGCCGAAACCAAACATCGGGCAGAACTTTAGATCATTAAAATTGAAAAGGCTTGATTTGAATTAGGTCAGAATCTCCATTAAATTGGACTGAGATCTTAACTTTATTTTAAGTAATGTCTGAAATATACAAGTGAGGAACCTGATCTTAGTGTTAGCTAAACGACTTTCCATAATATTTGTAAAAAGAGAGATCGGAAATAAGGCTGGATGGCATGGAGACCTGATGTTGGTTTGATCTCCTTTGACGAGAGATCGGAAATAAGACAGGATGACATGGAGACTTGATATTGGTTTGATCTCCTTTGACGAGAGATCAGAAAGCAGATTGGATGACATGGAGACTTGATATTGGTTTGATCTCCTTTGACGAGAGATCGGAAAGCAATCAACTGGATGTGGGATCGGTTTATTTCCTGATCGAGTCATTTGTGATCGAAGAATGTCGGCTGGGGATCGATTTTCAAAGTCCATTTACTTTGGTGATCGGCTAAAATATAGTGTTGACACTAGTTGATATTAATGAGCAATTGATTCAAGAAAATGACTATTCTTTTCAATAAAATGACTATTCTTTCTTCCAGTGGCTTAATTCACCTTGTAATGGCCAGGAGAATGAACTATTGACACATTTGTTTCGACAAAGAAATACTCTTAAGAAGATAATTATCGAGTTAGAGGAGATTAATAACAAAATCATTGAGAAATAAATGCAGCTCACTAAAAGTGTGATCAAAATGATACACTGATTAATGATTTGTGGAGTAAAGTTGAAGTGTTGATGAAGACCAAAAAAAATTAAAGGATAAAATAATTTTTTTTAGAAAAAATTGACTGTGCAGAAGAGAAAAAATTTGATTTTGTTTTATTTTGGTATGTTTCTAAAGTTGTATTATATTGTTATCCATATGTATCATATCAGTAAACAAGCTTTATTAATGTTAGTTGGCTTGAATATATAGGTTAATTACAATAGGATAGGGTAATTGAATCTATAAAACATAATTTGGCTTGTAATTTTTGGTTTGTTGAAGTGTACTAATGGTTTATTGACCGTCTAGTCAATTTGAGACATCAATCAAATATGAGAGTTTAATTAACAATTATGCCAACTTTAGAGTTTAATTGCAAAAATTTGTAAACTTCATGGTCTTTTTTGGTAGTTAACCCTAATTTGGGGTTTTTGATATAGCTTATCCGGTGATGATATGATAGTTGACGTGAAACTCCTATTAAGTACGCTAACAATTTTTTGATAATAGGTTCAATTTGAGACATCAATTAAACGTAAAAATTTGATTGATAATTATGTAAATTTCAGAGTTTAATTGTAAAAATTATCAAATTTCAAATTTTTTTATGAGACCTTTTTTCAATTGTCTCATCCAGAACATAACTACTAACAACATTAAATTGATTCAAATACTTCACATACAGTGTGGATGTCGAGCTTGATTCTCGAGAAGTTGTCTTTGTTGGTCTCTCTTTGAAGGATGATTGCATCCAATTTGGCTTTGTATTAGAGATTGTAATTTGTTATTGAATCAAGGGATGGATTTGTCCTTATCTTGGGTTAAGGGACCAGCAAATTAGGTCGCTCATTGTCTACCAAGGGCGTACGTCTTTAAGATAGGCTAGTCTTGTTTCATGGGAAGAGCTCTCTAGTTTCTGTTAGTGTTTTTTGTGATTTTGAGGCTGTCACAAGTCAACTTCAGGTTGAAAGCAGCTTGGTGACTTTTGCATTGTTAGGATGAAAATTGTTAACCAGCTTTATAGATTTTTTATTGGTTGAGTTTAACCTTAGAATTCTGAATGCCTTCAATAGATCATTTTTTTTTTTTTTGAAGGAAACTTTTGTAGATCATGTTAATTAGATTGCTTTAGGCACAAAGTATGCAAGCCGGCGTCCCAAATGTAGAAAACCATTATGGTTGTATGATGTTCACATTTTTGGACACGTTACACTAAAATGATTATTTTGAGACAAAAAATTTTAGTTCAAAAAGTTATTTATTTGTTTCTATATATTTTTAGAGACAAATAGTCATTTGTCCTATTTATTGCTGTCTTTAAATGTAATTAGAAACATATATAGAGATAAATATTTATTTGATATTAATTTAACCTTCAGATATAAATATATTTATCTATGTTAATAACCTATAGAGACAAAAAAAAAATATCTCCCTTTCTGTTATAACAAACTATATTATTTGGCCTTAAATCTATTTTTAAAGACAAATTAAATTGACTTTAATTATCTATACTAAAATTTCTAAATTTACATTTAGAATCAAATAAAATTGTCTCTAATAATATTTTCTAAAAATAAATTAACTTGTCATTATATATTAATTTCTTCATATTATTAAATACTAATATAAATATATTAATTTCTTCATATTATTAATTATTAATATAAATTCATTTATTTGCGCTTAATAACATAATATTTATTTGTTATTATAATTTAAATGAAATTTATTTAAATTATTAAAAATAATAAATATTATTTAAAATAAATAAATATAATTTTTAAAAAATAAACTATAACTAGTGGACCTCGTATTTAGACTCCACATTTTACTTAAAAAGTCAAGGGAAGATGATTACCTTTTATAGAAAAACTATCACTTCTCAAGTCCTTGAAGAAAAATGACGTGAGTCATCACTTTCTTTTTTTTTTTTTTTTTACAAATTATTATTTCTTAATTTATAATTCAAAATTTAAAATTTCAATTCATATAAATATTTTACTATAATAAAAAATTAATAACATATTATATTATATAATCAAATTTTATTATTTATTATAGTACTTATATGTTTTTAAGTACAAATTTAATTAAAAATAATAATTAAAAAATAAATATATTAATATTTGTATAATTAATAAATTCAAATCATCAAAATATTTGTAGTTTAATGGTAAAAGTGTTTTTTTATCAAATTTTTGAACTTTTTCTCTTAAAAAATTAATAACACTTGTTAATTCAATGATTATTAACAATATGTTGGTTGAAAGTCTTAATTACATAGATTAAAAGAAAAATATAATTTTTTTTTTTAATATATACAAACATAATACAATATTTGTATACATGTGTATGTATTTACATGTTTAATTTTTAAAAATTACTTTTTTATTTAACTATATATAATCTACATACGTAAAACACTTTATATATATATATATATATATATATATATATATATATATATATATATATATATATATATATTAATTAGTTATTAAAATTTTTTTAATATGAAAAAGGGAGTTTTTTCTAGTGAAAAATTAAAAAAGAAAAACCCTTAAAACATTAGAGACTAATAAGTTTTGCTTCAAAAAATTAATTATTAGAAATAAATAATATAACATTTAGAGACTAATAAATTTTTATCTCAAAAAATAAGTCATTAGAAATAAATAATATATTGCTTAGAGACTAATAAAATTTTGCCTCTAATAATAGTTATTAGTAACAAATATCTTATTTGTTTAAATGCATTTGTCTCTAAAAGACAATATTATAGTAGTGATATTGTATTTCTACATTTGTATATCTTTTCATGGAGGGAGTGTTTAGTATGAGATTGACAAAGAGTAATTGTTACCCTTATAACCTTTAACTCTTTATTAATGTTGTTGGAATATGTAAAAAGACTATGTTAACTTTTCACCTCATTAATATCTATGCCTTTTTGAGGGGATAAATGTTAACCTTGAGAGGACTAGCTTAATAACTACCATCTTTAAAGGTTAAAATTACAAAGGTAACATTTAACTCTTGATTTTTTTTTAACCTTCTACCAAACACACCTAAGTTTAATAGTTAATATGAGTTTTGTTAAGGCATTTGACGGAATTCATTTTGGAGTGTGGTCATAATTAAATTGGTCTTCTTTGATGCTGCTGAGGAAATGTCAAAAAATGAAAATGTTACTACAGATAACATTGATCGAGTGGTTTATGTATTGTCTTAACGAATTTAATAATTCAAAACTTTAGGATCTAAAATTGTTTTATTTATCTTAGCATTTATTTGAACTGAAGATGTGCATTCCATTATTGGTATATATTGTCTGCTTTGATGAGTAACTTGAACTAAATTTCAGCAACAGCCTTTGCAACTCCCATTGAATTGGCCAGCTTAAGGCTAAAACTTTCACCATTTAAGATAGTGCATGGTCTTATATGATCATAGGGCACGCCTAAAACTCCCCACCTTTAACTTAACTGAAGTTATAAATGGATCATATTTGAAGTCAAATAAATTATTAAAAAAAAATGATGATACCTTTCACTCCACCATTGTCGTTGTTATTATTATTATTATTATTATTGCAAAAAAAGCGGTTTACCATTCAATATTTGGAGGAAAAATTCATGCAGAAATGCTAATTTAGGAAAATCTTATACACCTGCAAGCTCGTTATCATCAGCCGGAGCAAAGAAACCATCACATCACTGTATTCTATCACTCTTCGATTTTTTGCCCTGTTGCACTGGCATAGAATCAGCTGTTTCCAAGTCCAATTCAAAAGGAGTGGAAATAAAATAAAAGAAGAGAAGCCTAGAAAGGGAAAAAAATGATTGGAAAAGTTGTTGTTTCGGGGATTTCCTTAATTCTTGTTGTCGGTGTTGTTGTGGCTGTTGTCAACCGGATTGGTGGAACGCATAGTTCTGATGACATATCACCACAAATGAAGGCTGTTACCCAAATATGCCAGCCTACTAATTACAAGGAAACTTGCACCAAGGTCCTCAGCTCTGCTAATACCACTGATCCTAAGGAGCTGATCAGGACAGGCATTTTAGCCATCTCAGATTCCCTGACGAAATCCATGAACTTAAGTGAGGACCTTGTAGTAAATGCTGGCAGTGAGCCCCGTACGAAACTTGCCCTGAAGGATTGCAAGACATTGCTGAAAAATGCTTCTGATGAGCTTCATGATACTCTTGCAAAGATGTCTAGCAGTGACCTGAATAGCATAGCTGAACATGCTGATGATTTTCGTATCTGGTTGAGTTTTATCATCTCTTACCAGGAATTATGCGTGGATGGATTTCAGCATGACAACAACATTAAATCAACAGTGCAAAATAGTACGGATTATGGCAGTGAACTAACAGATAATGTCCTAACCATTCTTGGTGCGATTTCAAACATCCTGCAAGACTTCGGTCTCCAGTTTAACCTTCCCCCCATCCATTCTCGTCGGCTTCTCGGGGCTGATGGGTACCCAACCTGGTTATCTGCTGCTCATCGAAAGCTCTTGGCCGGTGGCAACGCTAACCTTGTACCAAATGCAGTGGTTGCTCTAGATGGCAGCGGGCAATTCAAGTCGATTAATGCAGCTATAAACTCATACCCCAATGGCAATGTTAGTCTATATATTATTTATGTAAAGGCAGGAATTTATAATGAGGCTGTAGTGGTGCCAAAGACCCATTCTAATATTCTCATGTATGGTGATGGACCAGACAAGACCATTGTCACCGGAAAAAAGAGCTTCACCAGTGGTGTAAACACTTGGAACACTGCTTCCTTTGGTAAGTTCGACAATTGAAAGTAATTTTTGTTTTCTTAATCGACTAAATGGGCTCTAACTAGGTTTAAACTCGTAACCTTACAGCAATATTATAAATGACACTTTTCTTTGCTTTGGCATTTACAGTGGTTGAAGCACCAGGGTTCACTTGCAAGCATATGAGATTCGAGAACACAGCAGGGCCTGATGGTCATCAGGCTGTTGCCATTAGAGTTAACTCTGATATGTCAGTGTTCCACAACTGTAGGTTTGATGGGTATCAAGACACATTGTTATACCAAGCCGGACGCCAATTCTACCGCGACTGTGTCATTTCCGGCACAGTTGATTTCCTCTTTGGTTACGGTGCAGCTGTGATCCAAAACTCAACGATCATTGCCAGGAAACCTAACCACGGCCAGGTCAATACAGTGACAGCAGATGGCAAGAGAGAAAAAGGACAAAACACTGGACTTGTTATCCATAACTGTAAGATTGTCCCTGAGGCCGATCTTGTCGCTGAGAGGCTCACTGTCAAGACATACTTGGGCAGGCCCTGGAAACAATTCTCAACAACTGTAGTTATGGAGTCAGAATTGGGTGATTTGATTCAACCTCAAGGATGGCTGCCATGGGCTGGAAACCAATACCTTGACACATTGTACTATGCTGAGTACGCCAATACTGGACCTGGTGCCAACACTGCCAATAGGATCAAGTGGAAGACACTTCATTTCCTTACCAGTAATGAAGCTCAACAATTCACTGTTGGAACATTTCTTCCCGGCGCCGATCAATGGATTAGAAGCACTGGAGTTCCTTTCTTGCTTGGGTTCCGGTGATAGATGAATACAGAGTCAGCTATAAGTTTGCAGAGAGAACTCATTAAATTGGAGAAGAATAAAAGAATTTATACATCAATTGATAAGCCTAAAAAAGCCAAGTGAATGCAAAAGGGCTTTTTTCTGTTTTTCTCAAACTAATTTTGTTTCTTTCTTTCTTTCTTTCTCTCAATGGTATTGATTTGTTTTCTTATGATTTTTTTTTCTTTTATATCCCTTTGAACATTTTTTAATAAAAGAAAAAAAAATTGCAACTTATTAATAATAGCCTTTTTTTATTACATATTATTATGACTTACATCATCTTTTGTTTACAGCTATGGATCAAAGGATCTTCAATCTCCAAGTATCATAATAACGCAAATAGCTACACCTCTCTTCAAAGCCAAGTACTTAAAATCCAAAATAATTAATTAGTTTATTTTAAATAGAAATTAAAAAAGAGAAGAAACCGACAACAATGCAAGGAATGAAATAAAACTTTTGTGATGTTAAATTAGTAAACTATTATGATAAAAGTTTTTAATATATATATGTATATAATTAAAATTTCAATTAACGTTGTTTTGGCTCTAAAATTTTATCAATACTTTTTGTGATAAATATGTTTTTATTATAAACACTCATACTGCTTGCTTATTTTTATGAAAAATATTTTAATATAATGCATAAAAATTATTATCAAGTATATATTAACCTTCTTATAAAATTAATAATATATATATATATATATATATATATATATATATATATATATATATATATATATATATATATATATATATATATATATATATATTTGTTATTTTAATGTATAATACCTGATTATAATTTTATTATAGTGTTATGATATTCAATGTATTGTTTAATTATTCTTGTATATCATTTTTCATTTATTTACATGGGTTGAGTTGATAATATTAAAATAAATTATTATTTCATATGAAAAAGTATAAAATATTAACTTTATAATAATAATAATAATAATAATAATAATAATAATAATAATAATAATAATATTTTAATATATAGTAGCTGATTATAATTTTATTTTTATGTTGTGATATTCAATAATCCCCAAATTCTTGGGATAAAGGCTTAGCTGAGTTGAGTTGAGTATTGAGATATTCAATAATATATATTCTCAATTGTTTTTGTATATAAAAACAACAAGTATGTTGGAATGTAAAATTTTTATTTTATCAAAAAATAATTGATATTAATGTAAAATATGTTGGTGACTATTTTCAACTCGTAAAGTATGCTTTGGCTCATTTACAACCTTAATAATCCCCTAATTTGGATAATATGAGTATCACAAGTACTATATATGGTCTAATTTGAAATTTTAGCTTACATGCTCTAATTCTAATAAGATGAATATCATAAGTATTATACATGCCCTAATTTGAGAGTTTAGCATATATTCCCTGATTTTGGTAGTATGAGTACCATAAATACTATATATATATCCTAATTCACAAACCTACGTGCCCTAATTATGATAGGCCTAATTTGAAAGTTTATTATATATGTCATAGTTATGATAGTACAAGTATCACCAGTACTAGAGTTTTAATTTAAAAGTTTATCATATGTGTCGTAATTCTAGTAATATGAGTACTATTAATACCATATAAGCCCTAATTTAAAAGTTCATCATATATATATATATATATATATATATATATATATATATATATATATATATATATATATTTGCTAAAAATGATAAGTATGTAGATTAATTAGTTTTCATTTGGAAGTATTAATAAAAGTATAAATATAAGATAAACTTGATTTAACATTATTGATTTAGACTTTAAATATGTGTTCAAATATCACAATTTAATGTGAGAAATCACCTATTAAAACTCTAATTAATTAATTAATTAATCTTTTATTATAAATCTATATTTATAATATTTGTATATTAATTATCATATTATATATATAATAATTAAAATTATTTATTTATATATTTTTAGATTATATATTTTGTATATGATTATAAAATAAAGGCATTTAAATATATTCACATAGATTTAGGCATGAGGTTAGGGCTTGCAATTTTATGTCCACATCTCAGGTTCATAATTTCAAAAATGATCCAAAACTGTACAGCGGAATTTTGCCAATTTTTGGATGATTACGTATTTGTTGTAAACATGCTTAATTGAAACATTGGGCAACAGATTGAATTCTTCATTCTTCTTTTTTTTTATTTTCTTTAAAAAAATATTATAGACGCACAACTTGTATCAATTATTTCAATTTAATTGGAGGAATGTAATTGAATTTATTATTCAATAACTTGATATATTCACATGGAAGAACACGTTAAAAAAATTCAAATTCTTAAAATTTTAAATTAAGTAAATTTTCACATTTTTATATAATTAAAGATCATTATTGGCATTTACTCAAAAAAAAATAAAAATATTAATATGTCATATGCGTATATAATATATAGCTATATAGTATAATAGGATTATTATTATTATTATTATTATTATTATTATTATTATTATTATTATTATTATTATATGTTTAAAACAACTCATTGAAGAGACTTATTGGTAATGAAAATGAATTTATTGTTCTTTACTCATAAGTCAAAAAGCAATAGACGTCAACGGAAGGGAAAAAAATTTTGACTAATTGCCTCCATAATAAGAAAGGGTATTGAAAACTTTTCATTATGCTGGAAATCCATTGATCCATATTTAATATGGATCAACTTGAGCCCAGAATCACTTTTGTTAATAAAAATACTATTTAGTTTATATTTTAATGAAATTAACTATTTAATCCTTTTATTATGAAAACTACATTAATTAGTCCTATATTTTTATTTTATGTACTTTTTAGTCTATCCATCTAGTTTAAATCAAGTTTTTTGTTATTGATGTATTCAAATGAGAGATAAATTATTGTTATAAGAACTAAATAGTTGAAGGTTTAGAAAACAGAAGGATTATATAGTTCTATTTTTAAGTTATAGGAACAAAATAAAATTCAAACTAACACCTAAAATGACTTAAGAGATTAAAGAGTACATGGAATAAAAATATAATGACTAACTAATGTATTTTTTAAAATAAGAGACCAAGTAGTTTGTCTCATTAAAATTAAGGAACTAAATAGTAATTTTCCTTGATAACTATTATATTTAACATTTTAAAATATTGAAAAATTCAGCTACAGGGAAAAAATTATTTAAAATTATTATTAAAAATACAAATACAAATATTAACATCTAAAATGACCAGAGGGATTAAAGAGTATACAGAATAAAAATATGAGGACTAACTAATATATTTTTCAAAATAAGAGAACTAAGGAGTTAGTTTAATTAAAATAGAAGAACTAAATAGAAATTTTCCCTGATAACTATTATATTTAACATTTGAAAATATATAAAAATTTTGTTACATGAAAAAAATAATTAAAATCTATATCTATCTATATAATATAAAAATGTATGAAGGAGGGGGAGAACATTTGCATTTCCTAAAACACCCTTCATTTTTTTTATTATTTACAACTATATTATTGTCTTTATTATCTAATTAATTTTAGAGTTTATAAAAATTTAAAATTCTTAGCCCTATTTGTATTTAAATTCTACTTAATTAATTTTTTATAATTTAAAATATTTTTTTAATTATAAAATTAAATATTATTATATAATATATAAAGTGGGAAGATTGGGATTTTCAAAAATACTTTTCATTATTTTTATTATTTTTAAAAATACCAAAAACGTATTTATAGCGACAGAGAAATGATTCGTTGCCAATAAAATCTATTAACAACAAATTCATACCACTTCATCGCTAATACCACTTAGCAACAAAAAGATACATAACTAATAATTTTAACAAATAGGGTTTTTATATATTACCGTTGCTAATAACTTTTAGCGATGCAAAATTGTCATTAAATCCCTAATAATGGCTATTTCTACAATATACTATATCATTGCTAATACTCTTTACGATGTCACTAAATACCTAATAATTTCAATTTCTACTATTTTAATAATTAATATAAATTAAATTTCTAATGTTATTTTAATAATAATTCTATTTATATTAACAAATATATTATAATTAAGTCATAAATATATAGTCTTTTAAAAAAAACTATTGATATTGATAAAAATATAGATTTAACCAAACTTAAAATTTTATTTATTTCATTTTATTTAAAAATAAAATTAAAAATAAAATATTTTTATATTCTCCATTATTTTTTAGTATAATATTAATTTTTTTAAAAAAACTTTAATAAAATTATCACTATAAGAAATTAAAAAAATAGCTACTAATATTATCGACAAAAAAAACTTTGTAGGTAAATACCGACTATTCACCGACTAAAAGAGGTTAAATCAAATTACCAAACACAAATTATTTATACCGACTATATTACGGACTAATTGTGACGCCCCTTACCCGTCTATTGTATAGCCGAGCAAGAAGTACCACATTCAGTGCCGGAGCACTCTATCTTGTCTTGTCATGTCTATTGTAAATTTTAATATCGTTTAAGTCAGGTAATTTATGGGTAAAAATTTTTTTTTTTATATCTTATTTCTGTGGAGACCCGAACAGATCCTCCTCTGTTTTATTAGCATCTGGCGGGTTCCACTATCACCTGTTAACATATTCATAGTCATCTCACGTATTTCCATATCATATTCTCTTTTATCATATCATTCACAACTATTTATGAGATCTCAAAATGAAGTGTCATC
The DNA here is from genome assembly GCF_030052815.1 of Hevea brasiliensis. Lineage (NCBI taxonomy): Eukaryota > Viridiplantae > Streptophyta > Magnoliopsida > Malpighiales > Euphorbiaceae > Hevea > Hevea brasiliensis. The sequence goes on along the minus strand of NC_079500.1, from coordinate 21,664,030 downwards.
TATTACATTCATATGGAAATTCATAGATAATAAATTATAAGTTTTCATTTCAAGTCCAAAATGAAATACATCATAAACTAGTAATTACATCATGACTAAACATAATGAACCAAAATACTAGTCTATACATGGGCCCTACCAAAATACAAAAGACCGGTGAGGTGACTCTGGACAATGGCAGATCTGATCAGAGCCCTGTCAGTGCACTATTGGTGCTGCTGCTGCAGCTGCTGGGACTGATCTCCAGTACCTACGCAATGAAAAACTAACGCGCTAAGCATAACGCTTGGTGGTGCATAATTTATAATAACAATAATTTAACATACGAAATAATATCTGCAACTCATAATTTCTAGGTCTTTTATATTTTTATTGCTCTTTGGAAACAATTAACATTATCGGGATCTTTTATGATTACTTATTGTATTTTAAATCTTAATTAATTTTTTTATCAGTGCCCAAGAAACCTATAACAAATTATAAAAGCTGGATGCATGAGTGTATACTGGTTAGACAGCCATATGTCTATCCAGTATACGTCTGTCAGGCACGAGGCCAGCTGTCGGGCACGAGACCCACTGTCAGGCTTATAAAACCAGAAATAAAGTAGGCACAATGGCCAGTAAGTAGGCATATAGCCTGTAGAACAATCATACCAGACATATATTGTCAATTCATGATTTTCTCGGTAGGCAGTACTGCTATCTGTAGTCCCTAATTGGTATACCAATTTATCCAAACTAAATAAATAAGTCTACGTATACTATGGGCAATTAAATATTTTTAATTAATTTAGCACTATTCATTATTACTATTTTCTAGTACTGTTCATTGGTACCATTAATTTCATATTAATAGGACATTAGTCCTAATTTACATATTCATATCATTTTTAATATTTAATTTTCCTTATGAGTATTTTAATTATCCTATATAGCATTTTTCCCATGAACCTTTCTTTAGGTTCATGTTGATGTGTTATCTTTATCTAGGAATTTGACTAGGTTAAGATGTCTATTTAGTCACACTTCTTTCATAAAAATTGCTCCTCTATGTTTAAACTTGAATTCAGTTTTTGAATCACTGAATTTGGGATTATAGAACTCAAGTTATGGTCAAAATACCAAAGGAATAGTATTTTGGGACAATTTCTGGGTTGGCAGTTTTAGTGACTAAATTTGTGCTAACAATTTGATTTGGTTAAAGGAAAAACTGGGTCAAGTGGTCTTCATGAAAAGTGTAGCCCTATGTCTAAGCTTTCCATTGATGAAATTTTAGGTCATTTGGACCAGTATAGAGAGAGTTATGACCAAATAAACACGTACTGTTCATTTGGTCATTTTCTGGCTTGGCAGTTTTAGTGACCCAACTTGTGCTAACAATTTGAATTGGTTAAAGGAAAAACTGGGTCAAGTGGTCTTCATGAAAAGTGTAGCCCTATGTCTAAGCTTTCCATTGATGAAATGATAGGTCATTTGGACCAGTATAGTGAGAGTTATGACCAAATGAACACGTACTGTTCATTTGGTCATTTTCTGGGTTGGCAGTTCTAGTTACCCAATTTGTGCTAACAATTTGAATTGGTTAAAGGCAAAACTAGGTCAAGTGGTCCTCATGAAAAGTGGAGCCCTATGTCAAAGCTTTCCATTGATGAAATTTTAAGTCATTTGGACCAGTACAGAGAGAGTTATGACCAAATGAACACGTATGTTCATTTGGTCATTTTCTGGGTTGGCAGTGTTTGGTCATCCGGGTTTGGGCAGAGAATTGGTCATGATTTTGACAGAATTTGGGCAGGGTTTCTTCTTGAAAAATGAAGGTTTGGATGTCCCAAAACACCTCCAATTGGCCTCATACCAATTGGAGTCACACATTGTCAGTTAGGGTTCAACAAACACACTGGACTCATTGAGTCCTAACTTGCTGAAAATTTGACACTCCCAAAATTCAATCTCCTCCTTTTGCAAACTCCAAATAAGCATACATGTCACTTCTATTATCATCAATCTCAACACAATTAGGTCAAATTCAAAAATGTCACAAAATCCCCACTTTCAAGTGTACAACCCTAATTTCAAACATCAAATTCACGTATATAACCATGAAATCAATTCCCACATATAATACCTTGTTAATTAACTTCCCTAACTAAACTAAAACCAACAAAATCCATCATTTTCATGGTTCCTCTAGGGCTGCCAAATTCAAGGGTTTCTTTCCCAAATTTTTCTTTTTAATTTTATGTAAATCTTCACTTGGTTTAGCTTGATTTTTATGCTTAAAGAAGAGATTAAGAGTTTTGAGCACTAACCTTTTTTTTGTAACTTGTTAAACTTCACTTTCCTTGCTTCTTTTTGGTATCTATAGCTTCCTTAGGGTGTGGGGAGTATTTTTAATGAAGAGTGTTATGGGTTTTGGTGAGTGAAAGTTTGGGAAATCAAGCTTGGAGCTTGAATATCAATGGAGGACATGAAGGACCAAATCTTAGCACTTTCTTACCAAATCTTAGCACTTTCTTCCAAGGTGATACCTTAAGAAACACCTTATCGCCAACTTCATACTCTATATCCTTTCTCCTCAGGTCGGCATATGACTTCTGTCTGTCCGAGGCGACTTTCAAATTGTCTCTGATGAGTTTCACTTTTTCCTCTGTCTGTCTCACTAAATCTGGGCCCACTACTTTCTCCTCACCCATTTCTGTCCAGCATAAGGGAGTTCTACATCTCCTCCCATACAACGCTTCATATGGAGCCATTTTTATACTGACTTGGTAGCTGTTATTGTAAGCAAACTCTACCAAAGGAAGATACTTCTCCCAACTTCCTTCAAAATCAATGATGCAGCTTCTCAACATATTCTCCAATACCTATTATGTGATTCATGTCATTTTTAGTAGTCTTTTAACATTTATAATAATTTACTAGGTTCTAAGGGTTACCTAAATCAACCGTTCTGACTGTCCATCCGTCTGTGAATGAAAAGCCGTACTGAAGTGTAGTCGAGTGCCTAAAGACTCCTGTAGCCTCTTCCAAAACCTTGAAGTAAATCTCGGGTCTTGGTCAGATATGATCGATGTTGGCACTCCATGTAGCCGGACTATCTCATCTATGTAAATTTCAGCTAATCTCTCTAATGAGTAGTTGGTTCTAACTGGTAGGAAATGAGCTGACTTGGTCAATCTATCCACAATCACCCATATAGTATCATGCTTCCTCTGTGTCAATGGTAGCCGAGTCACAAAATCCATAGTAACGCAGTCCCATTTCCATTGTGGTATGGATATAGGTTGCAACAACCTTGATGGGACCTGATGCTCAGCCTTAACCTGCTGGCATGTCAAACATCTAGTCACAAAATCACCAATCTGTTTCTTCATTCCAGGCCACTAATAATGTGTTTTCAGGTCTTGGTACATCTTGGTACTTCCTGGGTGCATAGCATGGAAGCTACTGTGTGCCTCTTTTCAAGATATTCTTCTTCAGTTCCTCATCTCTTGGTACACATATTCTGCCTTTATAGTACAGGCACCCATCTCCTTTCAACTCATAATCAGTCTCCTTCCCCTCTTGAGTTAGGCCCATAACAGTTAGCAACTTTTCATCCCTTAACTGTGCTTCTTGTATTTGCTGTAACAAACTTGGCTTTACACACAACTCAGCCAAAAGTACCCCATCCTGTGCTAAAGACAACCGAGCATTCAATGCTCTCAAAGCCATCATGGACTTCCTGTTTAGGGCGTCACCCACTATATTTGCTTTCCCAAGATGGTAGTCGATCACACAGTCATAGTCTTTAAGGAATTCAATCCATCTCCTCTATCTCAGATTGAGTTCCTTCTGAGTTGCAAGTACTTTAGACTCTTGTGATCAGTGTAGATGTAACACTTCTCACCATATAGGTAATGCCTCCATATCTTCAATGCAAATATTATTGCCGCCAATTCCAGATCATGAGTTGGGTAGTTCTTTTCATGCGGCCTTAGCTATCTAGAAGCATAGGCAACTACTTTCCCTTCCTGCATCAGAACACACCTAAGCCCATTGTGAGAGGCATCACTGTAGATCACATAGTCTTTCTCTGACTCTGGCTGTGTCAACACTGGAGCTTCTGTAAGCATAGCCTTCAGCTTCTCAAAGCTGGTTTGACATTTTTCATTCCAATCAAACTTTGCATTCTTATGCAGTAACTTAGTCAGTGGGGCTGCTACAAGAGAAAATCCCTTAACAAATCTCCTGTAGTATCTAGCTAACCCCAAAAAGCTTCTGACTTCTGTTACATTTCTGGGAGGCTTCCATTCAACTATTGCTTCAATCTTCCTTGGATCTACCTTGATTCCATCTGCTGACACAATGTGTCCAAGAAAGGATATCTCATCCAACCAGAAGTCACACTTGGATAACTTGGCATACAACTACTTTTCTCGCAGTGTCTATAGTACTACTCTCAAGTGTTCATCATGCTCCTCCCAATTCTTAGAATACACCAATATATCATCTATAAAGACCACAACAAACCAATCCAAGTAGGGATGAAAGATGCGATTCATTAGGGCCATGAAAGCTGCTGGTGCATTTGTTAGCCCAAATGGCATCACTAGGAACTCATAGTGTCCATACCGGGTCCTGAAAGCAATTTTAGGAACATCTGTCTCCTTCACTCTCAACTGGTGATAGCCTGATCTGAGATCTATCTTGGAGAATACTCCAGCTCCCCTCAACTGATCAAACAGGTCATCTACCCTAGGTAAAGGGTATTTGTTTTTCACAGTCACCTTATTCAGCTGCTGGTAGTCTATACATAACCGAAGGGTACCGTCCTTCTTTTTCACAAATAGCACTGGTGCTCCCCAGGGTGACACACTAGGGCGTATGAAGCCCTTGTCTAGTAGCTCCTGTAACTAAACTTTCAACTCTCTCAGTTCAGTAGGTGCCATCCTATATGGAGCAATGGACATTAGCGCAGTACCCGGCATAACCTCTATAGCAAACTCCACTTCTCTATCGGTTGGCAAACCCAGCAACTCTTACGGAAACAAATCCGGAAAATCACATAAAGTGGGGATCTCCTGCATGCTTGGGCTAGTCTTTCTAGTATCAACCACATGTGCTAAGAAAGCTTCACAGCCCTTTCTTATCAATCTCTTGGCTGTTGTGGCTGATATGATGGTGGAAAGACAACCAGTTCCTTCACCCACAATTGTAACCTCATCCCCATCTACTGTCTGTAGTGACATCCTCTTTAGCCGATAATCTACCATCGCCTGATGACGTGATAACCAGTCCATACCCAATATCACATCGAACTCATGGAATGGTAGCTCAATCAAGTCAGCTAAAAACTCATACCTTTGTATCTTCAGAGGACAACACTTGTAGACCTTTTTCACCATGACACTATGGCCTAAAGGGTTTGTGACTTGTATGTCCTCCTCTAGCTCCTCTACTTGTACCCCTCTATCAACTGGTGGTGTGATACACACATATGAATGTGTGGAACCCGGATCAATCAATGCACAAACTAGCAGGTCATAAAAAGAAAATGTACCTCTAATAACATCAGCTGGTTCTGGCTCATCTCGAGCTCTCATAGCATAAACACGTGGTGCTACCCTAGTCTCCTGCCTCTGCACTGTCTCTGCAGTAGGCCTCTATGATGTACCAGTTGTGTCAGGTCTCACAGGTCTTCTACCCCTATGTGCTGCTGGGGCAGACCTCTCCATCTGAGGTGGAGTAGTGCGAGCACTAGTGTTCCTCTGTGGACAATCCTTCAGGAAGTGATCCGTAGACCCACATCTGAAACATCCACCTGTCAACAATCTGCACTCTCCTCTGTGGGGTCTACCACAATGTACACAAGTAGGTGGTGGGGCTGATCCCCGTGTAGCTGCACCAAGTGAACTACTCACTGATGCACCAGATTGTCCTCCTCCTCTCCTTGGAGCAAACCAAGACTTCTGTTTCTTGCCCCGACCCTGAGTCTGACCCTGAGACTCCTTGGCCCTCTTACTACCCGTGTCTGCTGAACTGGACTGACCAGACCTAGAACCCCTCTTGCGTTGCCTATCCTTTCTGGACTGCTCTTCATTTCTGACTCTCTCCACATCAAGGGCTGATGCTATCAACAGAGAGAAATCTTTGAAGTGGTGAGATGTCACTATCAACCTGATATTGTCATTCAGTCTGTCCTTAAATCTTCTGCATTTATCAACCTCTGTCGGCATCAACTCCAATGCATATCCACTAAGTCTCATGAATTCCTGCTCATATTCAGAGACTGTTAGCTGCCTCTGTCTCAGTGCCAGGAATTCTCTCCTTCTGGCCTCCAAGTACACATGACTGATGTATTTCTTTCTGAATTCAGCCAAAAAGAAATCCCAAGTGATCTGTGCAGGCTGTACCTGTAACATCCTCCCGGTAGCAACTCCGTACATTCTACTGTTCCGTGACCAGTGTCGGTCCGGACAGCTAGAACGTCCGGAAAAATATTTAAACTAAAGTGAGGAACCATAATTAACTCAAATATTAATAAGAAAAATTTAGGAAAAATTTTAGAAATAAAATACAACCAAGTTAAACGAGCCGGTGCCCAAGCAATTGGTAACCAGAGGGAAGTTGCGGTTCTCGCAACGAGGAGCCCTAGACCCGGGGAAAAATTTATAAAATAATTTTTGGGACTTCAGAGAAGGGTCATTGAGGTTCCTATGGCATTAGAATGCCAAGAAAATATTTAGAAAAATTTTTCAATCGGTACAGCCAATTTTGACCCGTTAAGCCAAACGGAGGGCATTTTGGTCATTTCGCCTTCAGAGGTGATTTTTGGCCAACTTGTCCAGTTGAGTAAATAATTATTATGATTCAAAATATGAATAAATAATGCTAAAAATTAAATTGAAATGTAGTAGAAAAGAAAAGAAAAGAAAAATCCATATAATGCAAATAATGACATAAATATGAGGTCATTTAAAAATTCCCACCAATCACAATTAAACAACCATTTAAGTAACTAATAAAAGAGACAAATGGACCTAAAAATTCTGCTCTTCTTCTTCTTCTTCTTCTTCCTCCTCCAATACGTGACCTCTCTTCCATAGCTAAGTATATTCAAGCTTTTCAAAGCTTGATTCACCCATTTCTACCCAACAAAATCATAACCTAGCTTCACAAAAAATTAACCTAGCAACTTGAGTAACCTCTAGGTAGCCAAAAGAAGAAGAAAGAAGGAGTTTGGGTAGCTTGAAATTCTGCCCCATTCAAGGTTAGTGCTTACTTATGCAAAGATTTCTTTATTTCCATGTTAGGGACTTGAATTTAGTAGGAAATTGTAACTTAAATGGACTAGAGATTATGTTTGAAGTAAATTATATATGTTAGAGTATCTTCAATTTTCGGCAGCCTTAAGTAAGGATGAGTTTGATTGTTTTAATGGACTTAGAGTGGGCTAGAAATGATATTTAAGGTATATATATGCATGGATAATGAACTAGTGTGCTAACTAAGGTGTATGGGTAAATTGAAATGGATGCTAGGGTTTTGAGAAGTGAAAATTTGGCTTGGCTTAGAAAATTGTTAGAGAACATTTTAATGGTCAATTAGTGACCATTTTAGGTAAGTTGGCCATAATTTGGACTGAAATATAGCATGGCAAAGTGAAGGAGTATGCTGCCTAGGGACAGCAGCAGGGTGACTAAAATTTCAGTCTACTTAGACAGCCATAACTTTGGCTGTGTAGGTCCAATTTGTGTTTGGCCAATTGGACATGAAATTAGGCTTATAATGGCACATTTTTGCTGAAGAAACCATGCCCAAAAGACCAAAGCAAGAGGACCAAAAGTTAGCCCCAATCCGGATACCCTGCAACAGCACCTGCAGAAATGACCAAATGAACAGTAACTGTTCATTTGGCCATAACTCACTGTAGATATGGTCAATTGACCTGAAATTTTTACAGCAACAAGTTAAGACCTAGACAAACAACTTTCATGAAGAAACCTACCCCAAATTATGACCAGAACCTAACCCAAATGGCAGTCACAGTCACTGTTCATGTTACTGTAGATATGGTCAATTCTGCAGTTTGGCAATCTGGCCAGCTGTGGTTTTTGGACCATATCTGGAGCTACAAAACTCCAAATGGAGTGATTCAAAAAAGGAAATTCAACTAGACAAAATAAGGAACAACTTTCATGTTTACCATTTCCTCAAATTCCCACTGCAACAGGGCCCAATGGAACAGTAAAGTTGGGTCACAAAAACTGAAAATTCTGCTCTTTAGGTTTTAGGTTTGGAAATGGATTTAGGAGTTAATTCCAACAAATTTTAAATGCAAAATGTGGTATGTTGGGAGTGTCAAAACCAATATACCTATTTTCTATCCAAAAGTCAACATTTTTGTTGACCAATGAGGTGAATAGTGACACCAAAACTTGAAATTCAAAATTTGAAATTAGAAATGCATCTAGGGGACTTTAAATTGCAATTGACAATTAATACTAGCAAATGTAAAACTCAAAATGTGGGATCTTGGTGTAATTAGAATTAACATATCCCTTAAGTATGAAAAAGTCAACATTTTGGTTGACTAGTAAGGTGAATAGTAATCAAAATAAGTAACAAACTAAGATGAAGACCTAGAACCAATTCTAAGCTTAAATGCTTAGAATTGTATGACAAATGTGGACTATGTATCTTAGTCAAAATTTTTAAAAAGGAAATTAAGACCATAAATTTGAAATCCATGAAATATTCATGGATTACTTGAAACATGAAAAATAAGTCACCTAATTGATGTGAATAGATAGTTAGGGCTTATATGCCCATCACAAATGGAATTCATAAAATATTAATAACTCAACTTGAAATATAAAATTTGTGACTACATAAGTAGATTCTTAAATGTATAAATGAGAAAGGAAAAAAAAAATGTTTTGAATACAATGGTACATGTGAACCATTGTTTAGAATTGTGAGCAATATGAATAATATAATGAATGAATAAATGAACTATATTAATGTATGAATGAGACATTAGTTCTCATTATTATAGAAAGGAGAAGTATTTTGAGTACAATGGTATAAAAGGATAATTGATGTGAATTGTGATCATATAAATGATCAAAGGAATGTATGAATTATAATTGAAATTTATCATGAAATAATGAATTCATAAAACACAATATATTAATATTTAATGATATTATATGCCCCTGTATTGCCTAGACACGTGTGTCAGATTGGATAGATTGGCATGCCAATAGGGTATTGTTTTAGCAGTACTGCGAAAGGCTTTATGCCTGTATTCATGGCTTTATGCCTGTATTCATGGCTTCATGCCCGCATCCATGGCTTTATGCCAACATTCATGGCTTTTATGCCCCATTATGTGTTATCATGGCTTTTTAGCCACACTGACTACATATGTGGTTGACGTTCTGCGTCCCATGGTATGACGGCCCGAGGCACCGCGGTGTCCAGTGCCAACGACCCGTTATCCAGTTTAGTCAGCCTGTCGTAGGTTACTTGGGCAGTGTAATTTATTGAGATAAGTTAAGAATATTAGCAATTAAAAATATTAGAAATTAAATAAAATAAATGAGTAAGATGACCTAAAATAAATTAGGATAGTTATTTATTAGAAAGAATCGAAATGAACTGGACAGATATCAAAATTACTTATTATGAAATAACTGAGACAACCTAGCAAGTATAGAGAAAATGCTAAAAGATTAACAAATAAAATTATAACATAAATGAATATTGCAAACGTGCTTATATAACAATATAAGCATAAATTTATTATCTTCAAATCATTTTTCTTTATACATTATTACTGTACATTGGCAAATAAACACTTTCAAAGAAGACTAAATTAGGATTAAACATATTAAATTCCATATGAATATAAATTGAGTATTTTTATAAATTCTGTATATTGTACATTATCACTGTGAATTTCGGAATTAAACGCTTCCAAAGCGAAACAAATGAGAATAAAAGATAATTAATATTAGACACATTGTATTAAATTAAATTGATTCTTAAATATTTAAATTATGCTTTGTTCTTTCTTTATTTGTATATTTTATTTTCTTGTTCTATTATTGCACCACTAAGCAGCAATGCTTAGCGCGATGGATTTGTTTCCTCGCGCAGGTACTTTGACTAAGATTTTTGGAGTCCAGATCTGCGTATGGTGGAGTATTCAAGGTTGTCACCTCCTCAGCAATGCATGTAGATAGGGCCCATATAGATCATATTTTGTATTTAGTATAAAATGCTAGATATTGTATTATAATGTAGATTATGAGCAGGTAATTAATAGAAATGTAATATAATTTAATAAATTAGCTTTTTCATATGTAATTAATTTATATATCATGTAAATTATGAAATTATGTAAATTAAAGAAATTTGAAAATTTTACTTATGTGATTTGAACATGAATGAGATTGTATGGATTCGAAGACAGATTTGAAATATATAGATAATGCATGGAAATGAATATGAAATTGAGATATATGAATGAGATGTGAATTATGAGATGGTTATGAAAATAATTGATGAGATTTTATTTGTAAAATAGTATTGAAACTTTCAAACAGGTAAATAGTAAAACACGTCAATTGGTAATAAAATAGGGGAAACTCAGCTGGTTTCTCCGTCGAAAAATAATTAATATTAAAATATAACGAGATCAAAATATGAAAGGAATAAAGTAAGATAAGATAGGGTGCTCCGGCACCGATTGTAGCACGCCTTGCTCGGCTACACTGTAGTCGGGTGAGGGGTGTTACAGTACCACTCTAGATACTGTCACCCACCATCTATATGCATCCTCCTGTAGCAGTGATAGAGCACACTCCAACTGCTGCTCTAGGGTGCAGTGTAACTGCTGCAATACCCTCTCTGCCCTCCACCAATACTGCTGTGCATGGATCATCATCCTCTTCCCTCTGAAGTCAATCGCCCATACTTTCACGCTCTCTAGTGGAGATCCGTACAAAGCGGCTGTGGGGGTGGAGGTGGCTGTACAGGTGGTGGTGGTGGCTGTGGTTGTGGTTGTGGAGGTGTAGGTGGCTGTGACTGGGGAATGGCTCCGGTGATCTGACGGAACAACTGTGTCATCTGTTCATAGAAGGCCTGCTGTGCCCTACTCACAGTACCTCGAGATGACTCTGCTCCACTACCACTTCTCCCCCGACTAGGAGTAGGTGCGTGACTTTCTACTTCCTCCTCTATCGGTCCTGGAGGTCCGTGCTCTGAAGGATAAGATGCCATCGATCCTATAAAATAGACAAAGAAACAGATCTGCATTAATGTCACCTCGACTCTATTTAAAGGCCCATGCATGCGATGCACTCTATCTATTTCTAACTATTTAGGTCTAGGACCGCCTAAACCTCTGCTCTGATACCACTAAATGTGACGCCCCTTACCCGTCTATTGTATAATCAAGCAAGAAGTGCCACATTCGGTGCCAAAGCACCCTATCTTGTCTTGTCATGTCTATTGTAAATTTTAATGTCGTTTAAGTCAAGTAATTTATGGGTAGAAAATTTTTTTTTTATATCTTATTTCTGTGGAGACCCGGACAGATCCTCATCTGTTTTATTAGCATCTGGCGGGTTCCACTATCACCTGTTAACATATTCATAGTCATCTCACATATTTCCATATCATATTCTCTTTTATCATATCATTCACAACTATTTATGAGATCTCAAAATGAAGTGTCATCTATTGCATTCGTATGGAAATTCATAGATAATAAATTATAAGTTTTCATTTCAAGTCCAAAATGAAATACATCATAAACTAGTAATTACATCATGACTAAACATAATGAACCAAAATACTAGTCTATACATAGGCCCTACCAAAATATAAAAGACCGGTGAGGTGACTCTGGACAATGGCAGATCTGATCAGAGCCTTGTCAGTGCACTACTGGTGCTGCTGCTGTGGCTGCTGCGGCTGCTGGGACTGATCTCCAGTACCTACGCGATAGAAAACCAACTCGCTAAGCATAACGCTTAGTGGTGCATAATTTATAATAACAATAATTTAACATATGAAATAATATCTGCAACTCATAATTTCTGGGTCTTTTATATTTTTATTGCTCTTTGGAAACAATTAACATTATCGGGATCTTTTATGATTACTTCTTGTATTTTAAATCTTAATTAATTTTTTTTATCAGTGCCTAAGAAACCTATAACAAATTATAAAAGCTGGATACATGGGTGTATACTGGTTAGACAGCCATATATCTATCCAGTATACGTCTGTCAGGCACGAGGCCAGTTGTCGGGCACGAGACCCACTGTTAGGCTTGTAAAACCAGAAATAAAGTAGGCACAATGGCCAGTAAGTAGGCATATAGCCTGTAGAACAATCATACCAGACATATATTGTCAGTTCATGATTTTCTCGGTATGCATTACTGCTATCTGTAGTCCCTAATTGGTATACCAATTTATCCAAACTAAATAAATAAGTCTACGTATACTATGGGCAATTAAACATTTTTTATTAATTTAGCACTATTCATTATTACTATTTTCTAGTACTATTCATTGGTACCATTAATTTCATATTAATAGGACATTAGTCCTAATTTACATATTCATATCATTTTTAATATTTAATTTTCCTTATGAGTATTTTAATTATCCTATATAGCATTTTTCCCATGAACCTTTCTTTAGGTTCATGTTGATATGTTATTTTTATCTAGGAATTTGACTAGGTTAGGATGTCTATTTAGTCACACTTCCTTCATAACAATTGCTCCTCTATGTTTAAACTTGAATTTCAGTTTTTGAATCACTGAATTTGGGGTTATAGAACTCAAGTTATGGTCAAAATACCAAAAGAATAGTATTTTGGGATAATTTCTGGGTTGGCAGTTTTAGTGACTAAAATTTTGCTAACAATTTGATTTGGTTAAAGGAAAAACTGAGTCAAGTGGTCTTCATGAAAAGTGTAGCCCTATGTATAAGCTTTCCATTGATGAAATTTTAGGTCATTTGGACCAGTATAGAGAGAGTTATGACCAAATGAACACGTACTGTTTGGTCATTTTCTGGGTTGGTAGTTTTAGTAACCCAACTTGTGCTAATAATTTGAATTGGTTAAAAGCAAAACTGGGTCAAGTGGTCTTCATGAAAAGTATAGCCCTATGTCTAAGCTTTCCATTGATGAAAGTTTAGGTCATTTGGACCAGTATAGAGAGAGTTATGACTAAATGAACATGTACTGTTCATTTGGTCATTTTCTGGGTTGGCAGTTCTAGTGACCCAATTTGTGCTAACAATTTGATTTGGTTAAAGGCAAAACTAGGTCAAGTGGTCTTCATGAAAAGTGTAGCCCTATGTCTAAGCTTTTCATTGATGAAAGTTTAAGTCATTTGGACCAGTATAGAGAGAGTTATGACCAAATGAACACGTACTGTTCATTTGGTCATTTTCTGGGTTGGCAGTGTTTGGTCATCCAGGTTTGGGCAGAGAATTGGTCATGATTTTGACAGAATTTGGGCAGGGTTTCTTCTTGAAAAATGAAGGTTTGGATGTCCCAAAACACCTTCAATTGGCCTCATACCAATTGGAGTCACACATTGTCAGTTAGTGTTCAACAAACACACTGGACTCATTAGGTCCCAACCTGCAGAAAATTTGACACTCCTAAAATTCAATCTCCTCCTTCTCCAAACTCCAAATAAGCATACATGTCACTTCTGTTATCATCAATCTCAACACAATTAGGTCAAATTCAAAAATGTCATAAAATCCCCACTTTCAAGTGTACAACCCTAATTTCAAACATCAAATTCACATACATAACCATGAAATCAATTCCCACATATAATACCTTGTTAATTAACTTCCCTAACTAAACTAAAGCCAACAAAATCCATCATTTTCATGGTTCCTCTAGGGCTGGCAAATTCTAGGGTTTCTTTCATAAATTTTTCTTTTTAATTTAATGTAAATCTTCACTTGGTTTAGCATGATTTTCACGCTTAAAGAAGAGATTAAGAGTTTTGAGCACTAACCTTTTGTTGTAACTTGTTAAACTTCACTTTCCTTGCTTCTTTTTGGTATCTATAGCTTCCTTAGGGTGTGGGGAGTATTTTTAATGAAGAGTGTTATGGGTTTTGGTGAGTGAAAGCTTGGGAAATCAAGCTTGGAGCTTGAATATCAATGGAGGACTTGAGGGGCCAAGGTGGGCGGCACAAGGGAGAGGGAGAGAGAGAAGAAGTGGAGGAAGAAGATGAAGGTGGCTTGTGTTTGTCTTATGTGGCTTATATATTTATATTTTTATTGTACTTAATTTTGTTTTAAATTTTCATAAGCTTATTTTTCTTTTCTTTTCTTTTCTTTTCTTTTCTCTTCTCATTTTCCTAATCTATTTCATAAATTTTAATTAATGTTAATTATTTTATCCTCTAAATTTTTTTTTATTTTGGCATTTAGGTCAAAATTCACCTTTGGTGGTGAAATGACCAAAATGCCCTTAGTAGTGCATATTGGGTTATTTTTATTATTTTGTATCAATGTATAAATTCTCTAAACTTAAATTTATCTTTTTCTAAAATTTTCCTATATTTTCTTAACATTTATTTCTTCAATTTATGCCTCCTCACTATAGTTTAGGTGTAGTTCCAGACATTTTGACTGTCCGAACAGACATTAGTCGTCAGAACAGTAAAATATACGGACTACCTACGGCGAGGGCGTTACACTAATTACCTACCATATTTTATTGACTAAAATATTTAGTCGCTAATTATGGCACGCAAAGTATAGCTACTAATGTTAGTACTTTACCGACCAAATTTTAGTCGGTACATTATTGGGAAGAAAATAAATATTATATAAATAATTTTTTAGCGACTATAAAATATTTTGTCGGTAATGTGGAAAAATTTAGTTGGTAATTTACCAACCACATAGCGTTTAGTAGGTATTTTTATAATGTAAATACTGCTTTACCGACTATTTATACTCATAGTAGGTAGTTTGCAACTATAAAAGTCGTAGTAGGTGATGTTAAAAAAAAGTTGAATTTTAGTAGAAGTAAATATAAATAAAATAAGTATCTGCGACTATTTCCATGCTTAGTAGGTAATTTACCGACTAATATCATGTTAGTAGGTAAATTTACAAAGGACATTGTATTTTAATAAACATAAATATAATTTCAAGAAAAAGTTTAGCGACTATTTTCTTTATTAGTAGCTATGTTACCGACTAAATGATTTTAGTAGGTAAGATATGGAAGAATTAAGTATTTTAGCAAAAGAAAATATAAATTGATCAAAATAATTAGCTACTATAGGAAGGCGTAGTGGGTAATTTACCGACTAATATATAATTAGTAGCTATTAAAATAAATATTATTATATTTTAGAAAAAAAAAATATAAATTGATCAAAATAATTAGCTACTATTGCAAGGCGTAATAGGTAATTTACCGACTAATATAGAATTAGTAGCTATTGTAATAAATATTACTATAACAAAAGAAAATATAAATTGATTAAAATATGTAGCTACTATTACAAGGTGTAGTAGGTAATTTACCGACTAAAATGTGTTAGTAGCTATTTTAATAAATATTATTTTATTTTAGTAAAAGAAAATATAAATTGATCAAAATAATTAGCTACTGTGGTGGTTCGTAGTAGGCAATTTATCGACTAAAATGATGTAAGTAGCTATTTTAATAAATATTATTATATTTTAGCATAAGAAAATATAAATTGATCAAAATAATTAGCTACTATGGTTGGTCGTAGTAGGTAATTTACCGACTAAAATGATGTTAGTAGATATTTTAATAAATATTATAATATTTTAACATAAGAAAATATAAATATTATTATAGTTTTTTTAAATTTTTCACTGTTCCTCTTTACCCATTGGAAGCTTTGTACATGTGTACATATTATATATATATATATATATATATATATATATATATATATATATATATATATATAATTTTCATTTTAATTTTTATTAAAATAATTTTATTTATAATAAAGTTTGATATTATAGTCATTTACTATTTTAATAATAGTGTTATAATATTTTTACATTGAAATTTTTTGGCATACCACCTCACTTTTTTCTTTTCAATCAGCTAAATTTTTTAAATTTGAAAGAAAACGCTTGAGTCTATTTTTAAATTTTATTTAAGGATTTTAGTTTATTAATTAAAATCTCAAATTTCTATTTATTTATTTTAATTTTAAACCACATAGTTTATTAATTAGTTTAAGAAATTTTCTACTACCACTTTAATTCATTTGATATTCTGATGATAAATATATATGTGGGACAGATGTTTCCATTTTGTAAAAACAAAATTATATGTTCTGAAAAATCTATAACATTCAGAAAATAACATAAGATTTGGAATAAAAATTACCGATAGTTTTGAGGATTGTAAAAATAAAACCTAACATTTCAAAGTCTTTTCCACTACCGCAGCAACACTGCCTCCCCCTTCCTTCGACAGATCCCTTCCCTTTATTTCAGCCGCTTACCATTTGGCTTGAGATCCATTCCTCGAAGGTTCGTTGATCATTTTTCTCTCTCTTGCCTCTCGAATTTGGACTTAATTAGGCACAATCGACTACCTCAGGTTTGTTCCTTGTCTGTTGTTTCCCTTTTTAATCACTGAATTTGGTGAAATTGGGCAATTGTGATTTTCAATCTTCATTTTCCTTGTTCTTGGAATGACAAAACATCTCATTAGTTAATTAATCTCAGTTTTATTTGTCATTCCCTTTTGTTTTGCTTTTAATTTTGCCATCTCTCACACACTGAACAGATTTGATTCCATATGGCAACTTTTTGCTTTCATTATTCATGAATCTCATCTGCAATAAATCAAGCTATGCCTTTTCTCCCTCTATGATTTGGTTTAATGGGTCTGAGTTTGTGAAGATACTGACTACCATTACATAAGCTTTTTGGTTGCTTTATTTTTCTTGGTTGTTTTGAGAATGCTTTGAGATGCTCATACTTTAATTCGGTTTTCCTTGAGTTTATGTTGCGTTTTATTGTGCAAAATTAGGTGGTTGAAAGAAGGATTGAGTTTATGTGTAGAATTGGTTATTATTTGAAAATTTATGTACACTGCAGTACTCCATTATTATTGACTTATTAAGTTTTTGAATTCCATTGAATTAACCCTCTATTTACGTTATCATGATTGGTGTGGACATTTGCTTCCTTGCGTTTCTCTGTCTACTACTACTGCCAATGACTCCTTGAATTCGTCCTCTTGCCCCCTTCCCCATCTTGAAATCTTGTTGGTGTTCCACCTATTTTTATACCATCAAACCCAAACAATGATTCATCCACATCACCCATAACAGTACCTTCATAAGGAGTTGATGTACATGAACTTACCCTAAACAAAATTTCTGAAAGTGAGAGCCAAGTCCAAGAGAATCCGCCACCTTAAACTCCCCAAAGTTCATCTCAAAGAAATTACGCTTGTCGTTGCAGCTGGAACTTTCACTATAAGATGCATAGGAAGAAGAAGTCGAAGAATACATAGTAGCGGTGGTTGTAGCAGTAGTAGCAGTGGCAGCTTGACAACTTCCTCCAAATGACTCGATGTCCTCTTGGAACATTTCTTCAAATAATTCCTGCAAATCCTCAAAGCTCTCCTCCCCATTTTCCTATCAAATTCACATTCAATCCACACTATTAAAATATATTATTCTAGCTAATGAAACTATTCTGAACCCCAGAGGACCAAGGAAAATTCTTATCTATGTCTAATGTATGAATTGAGTTTAGGTAAAAAGAAAATCCCATTGGCCAAATTGTCTAATTCCAAATTGTTTAATTAATTTGTGTGAATTTTAACATAAATGTTTAATTTAAAAATGGTTAAAATCTCATGTAAAGGGTAGCTTATATTAAATGTATCCTTGAAGAAAAGAATTTCTGTTGGACTTGTGAGTTGTGACTTTGAAATTGGCCCCTCTATTATTTATTTGTCAACTAAACAAAAGTTAGGTTCATTGGCACATACAATTACATAGGATTTTTGTTCCAATTAAAAAAAAAATAAAGTCCAAATATTCCTATGTATTTTCATAAATGGTTATAGATTTCACACAAGCAGTCATGGTGCTAATCGATCTACGATGAATAGCGGAGTTTGCATTAGGGGTTCAACATACTGTGACAACTCTAATGATTACTATGGAATCTTGAAAGAAGTAGTTCAAATAGAGTATCCTGCATTACCAATAAAGAGAACTATTCTTTTCAAGTGTGAATGGTTTGATTTAACTCCAGATGTCGGTATTAAGGTTCACAAACAGTATAACATTGTGGATATCAATCTCCAAAAAAGATTAAATAAATATGAACCGTTCATACTTGCTTTGCAAGTGAACAAGTGGTTTACCTCCCTTATCCTAGCTTGAGACGAGACGAGGCTGACTGGTATGCAGTGTGTAAAGTCAAGCCTAGGTCCGTTGTTATCATGCCTCAGACAAACTTAACGGAGCAAATGTCTGACCAAGCATTTCAAGATGAGGCACTTGAGGTGTTTCAAATTGATACAGAAGTAGAAGGTGAACAAATTGGACCCCTAAATGATCCAAGTGGTGAACCACTAGGGCTTATAGCTATTGAAGAAGAGGAACTACTGGACGAGATAGATCTAGATTTTATAATAGAAAGTGCTGAAGAAGATGAAGAAGAACTTCATGAATATGATGATGATAGTGAATAAATTATATTGTAATAGATAGTGAAATTGTATATATATAAATTTATGAAATAAGTTACTTTTTGCATATATCATTTGTCATTTTGTTGAATTACAAACATTTGAAAAGCAATGTTCAATTTAATTGTAACTTATATTTGTTATACTATTATTCAATGCACTTTAATGTAGATTTTTATATTATAATATTAGTGATGTCTATTATGTTACAATTTAACTTTATGAAATGCCTGTGAAAAGGAGATGTGTATAGTAAATGTGTAGGCAGGATGCCTTTTTTATTTTTTTGTAGGTTGTGTTGTTGAAATTTTGGAAAAGTACAATTTTGGGGAAGTTCTATTAGATTTTCGATAGAATTAATTTAATTTTTATTGCAAATTAACTTTTGTTATCATGTTTATTTAATTCACAGATATGGTTAGGAGTAGACACAAAACATATGCTCCTCATGATGTTAACACAGGAGCACCTGTGCCATCTGAAGGAGGTGAGCCTTCAACACCTCAATCACAGCATTCGATGCAGTTTAATGTGCTAATGGCTGGTCAGGAGCCTGCACCAGTGGCCAGCCAAGAGATTGCACCAGAAACATTACAGGAGTCTACAGCTGTTAGCTCACAAAACTCTCGTCCATCAATTGAAATAGAGATTGATTCTTTAGGGCGAAGGCGACTAGAACTTCATAACGGAAAGTGCATTAAATAATTATTTTATTTATTTTATTAAGGATATGCAATGCAAATGTACCATTTACTAAAAGCATTTTCTATTTGTTTAGGTTATCAGATGGTTCTAGGTGTGCTCTTGTGATCACAAATACTTTTAAGCAGCATATTGACTCTAATGGTGTCAACTAGAAGGCTATCTCGCAAGAGACAAAAGATTTTTATTGGGAAGAATTCAAGATAACATCATTTTTTCTCTTATGTTGTTTCATATTTCAATATACTTTAATAATTAAAAATATATATGATTTTTTTTCCAGAAAAAATATTTTTGGGATTTTTCTAATGAAGCAGTGATAAAGGATGCATGGAGATTAAAGGCAGTCGAACGCTACAAGGACATGATGACAAATTTGAAATTTTCTAGAAAAAAGCCCTCATATATTTCTGAAGAAACTTGGGAAAATTTTGAGTAGTATTGGAATGACCCCAAGGTCATTCAGCGGTCAAAACTATATTCTAGAAATCGTCGTGACGCTGTAAATGCTCCTGGACCATCTGCTCACACAGGCGGATCCATAACATATATTGAATGGTCAGATAAATTGGTAATTTTCATAGAAACAGATCACAAGTTTATTATTATATCACAATTTAAACTTAGTTGAAAATATATATATATATATATATATATATATACATATATATACACACACATTCATTAATTATGAGGACATAGGCATATATGATTGTTGATAGAAATATGATGAAATTGTCATGAAAAATTTTGTGGATTGTTGTGTGATTGAATTATGAGGTTTTTGTTGATTTTTTACAAGGTAAGATGTCAATATAGGGGAAACTCTGTCCGTTTTTATTTTAAATCATAATAATTACTGTGTGATTGAATTATGAGAATTTTATTAATTTATGACAAGGTAAAATGTTAAAATATAGGGAAAATTATGTCTGTTTTTATTTTAATTTTATAATAAATTTCAATAATTTATTATATATATACATATAATAATAGTTTATGAAAACTATTTATCTATTGTTTAGGAAAAAGAATTAGGTCGAAAGCCAACTCCAACTAAGTTGTTTGTCCACATTCACACCAAAAAGCATGACAAGGAGACTTTTGTATACCAAAAATCTAAGGAGATACATGTACAGTATACTTCTATTTATTTCACCCCAATTATTTTTTTATTATACTATATGATGAATGAACTATAATTGGTTTTAATTTTTTTTTTATTACACAGGATGCTATAGTAGCTAGGAGGGAGGAGCTAACACAAATCACACCTGACAACATCGATGAGAACCAACTTTACTTGGATGTTGTCAGAGGAAGCGAGAAGAGACGAAAAGTGTATGGTCTTAGATCTGAATCATTTACCTTTTACCCTTCAATTGGAGCATCTTCAAGTCGGGCGTCTACATCAAGCTCTAGTCAAAATGCTGCCTTACAACAATGAAAAAAAGAGTTGGAGAAACAGTTTGAGAATGAGAGGCAAGCTATGATAGATCGTATGGACCAATTGAAATTGCAAATGGAGTTGCAAATAGAGACAAATATGGAACGTATGAGAAGCTCTATGATGGAGGAGGTGATGAGACTAGTCCGAGGTCTACCAACACCTCCATCTCCATAAAATTGTGGGTTTTAAATTTTATATTTGACTTATTAGATTTTAGTATGTTTTATTTACATATATGGATTTTATATTTAATTTGATACATTTAGTAATTATTCTTATTGTTGAATATTAATATTATTATTATTATTAACTTTCAAATTAATCATAAAAAATTTTAAAATTTAAAAGTTAAAAAAAAGTATAAAAAATAATAGGTAATTAATATGCATAAAAACGATGTATAAAATTAAGCTATTGTCCCTTTTGTAGGTAAATAAATTTTAAATAATTAAAAATATTACCGACTAAATTTAAGTTAGTAAATAGTAGGTAATTCTCATTCCGTACCGACTAAATTTTGTATAGTATCGACTATATAATTCTTAGGTAAAAGTCGACTCATATTTATATATTACTGACTATAATCTTAGTAGGTAATTAGCAACTAACTTTTAGTTGGTAAATAATAGCTAACTTTCATTCTACTATAAAGTTTGGCAACAAAATTACTGACTACATCTTGCGTATTATAGACTATAATTTTAGTAGGTAATTATCAACTAAATATCTGTAGGCAAAAAGTAGCTAACTCTCTTCCTATAATAAGGTTTGGTAACAAAATTACCGACTAAACTCTACATGTTACCAACTATATATTTAGTAGGTAATTACCAACTAAATGTTAGTAGGCAAAAAGTAGCTAATTCCTTTCCGACCTTATGGCTTGGTGACAAAATTACCGACTAAATGTTTCATATTATCGACAATATATTTAGTAGGTAATTACCGACAATAATAATTAGTCGGTCATTGGTAGCGACAATCAATTACTGTTAATCTAACAGTTAGTCAGTAATTAGTCGGTAATTGAAATTGCCTACTAAATATAATGATATTTAGTCTGTAAATTTAGTAGCTATTTTTTTAATTTCTTGTAGAATTATTATTGCACTAGAATTTTGACTAATTTAGGTAAACAGAATAAAATTAATTAGAATTTTAAATAAAATTAAAAAAAATTAGAATTTTTTAATTAATTCTATTTTCAAATAAATTTTATTTTTTATGTCAATAAAATATTATAATTTATAAAATTATTTTAAATTTTTAAAAAATATTAATAAAAGTTATTTAAACTTTATTTGGATGATTAATATAATAAAAAAAATCATAATATCAAATTTAAATGCTTATTTATTTCAAATTTTTATCTATTTAGATAAATTTTATATTATTATTTAATTGCTAAATGACTAAAAAAATCAAAATGTTTTTAATTTTTTTCAATTTTAGCTAAACCTTTCAACTTATCAATTTAATCTCAAACTTTCATATTAGTTTTAATTTTAACAATTAGTCTAATTGGATTACATAATTGACAAAAGCACTTTAAATATTTGCGTACATTATTAATATTAGTCAATAATTTTATTTTTATATCAATTTTAGTAGTTATTCTCAAATTGATAAAAGTATTAATTTAATTAATTTCTCTATCATTTTGAAATTATAATTATATTTATTTTGGTTGTGTTATTTGTTCACATTTTATGCTTAAATATCTTTTTTTTTTTTGCTTTAAGTTTGAAATAAAATGATAAGAAAGATGTGAATTAAAAGTTAAAAGTACAAGTAGAAAGAGGGAAACAAATTAAAAATTAAGATAATAATATTAGATATATTTTTTATTTATTATTTTTTTATTAACATGAACTTTGTTAAAATAATAAAAGTACTAAAATTATTGAATATATTAATAAAATTAAAAGGAGTATTTAAAATTGATATAAATGAAAAAAATTTGAACTATTTTTGTCAATTGATGACCGTTTCTCTTTTTAGCATTTTTTCCATATGGATTTTATTTTAGCTCTCTCTATTAGTTTATTATTATTATTATTATTATTATTATGAAATTTCAATGAGTCTAAATTTTTATAGAATATTTTTTTTAAAGAAAAACATTATTGCTTTTCATTATCATGTCTGATGAAATATATATAGGTCAGTAAAATATTTTTAGTTCACAAATTGTGAGCACATAATATTCATTAATCATTAAAAATTAAAAATAAAAAATTATAAAAAAACCCAATAATTATAAAATATCAAAATATATTTTTATTACATTTTTATGAACATTTTCTAATTTATTAATTTATATCCATAAAATTTAAGTAATATATATTTTATATACATTCTTGTTTCACCCATAATTTTTTTAGGTCACCTATATGTAGTTTTCCCTTTAATCTTTTCTAAATTATGTAGTTATTTTTTTTTTTTACAAAATATTATATTCATTGCACTACATTGAACATAATATTCACACTAAAATTATATAAAAATAAAAGATAATTATATAATAATAAATAAAGTTATATAATGTAATCACAATAAATATGAATGTTTACAATAATAATGAGTTAATAAATAGAAATGCGTAAGTTACTCTTATCATTTTAAAATTACTCGTAAAAGACTATGCAAAAGGGCAACAACTCACTAAAAAAAATTACTATAAAAACTTGCAAATATCAATTTACTTCCTGTTTTGATAAAAATTACGCTACTCAATGCCATCAAGGAGACAATGATGAATGCAGTCAGACTTAAATTTGTCACTCTCATTTTCACTCCTTTCATTGTTTGTTCTCTTTCCTCTTTTAAACTCTTATCTTTTCTCAGGATTCGAGTAACCTTCTTTGTCAAGGTAATCATTATATTGCTTCCTCTGCTACGAAGCTAACCTAAGGAACAAATTGACCCCTTCAACTCTTTCAAAACAACGATGACATCCCAAAATTTTTGTCTTGAAAAAGAAATTGGTCAAATGAGGAGAAGTAGGGCACATGGCATATTTTCATGCCCTTATATCTCATCTATATCTATGTCACATATCAATTTCAGATTAATTATAACAATAATTATGTAATATGTAAATGAAAATACACATTAATCAATACATAATATTATTTTATTATGATTAAATAAAAATAACAATAATGATAAATACTGAATATATAAATTATTTTTTAATATGAATATGACTAAAAGGTATTTACTGTTTTAAATATAAAAAATTATACTTTAATATACTCTAAATATAAGGCATGATAAAAATAAATTTACGAAAAATTTAAATATATAAAAATATTTTGTAATGGCAATTTCATATTATAAGAATAATAAATAATAAAATTTAATTGACTATTCAAAATTAAAATATTATAATCATATAAAAAAATAAAAATTTATGGATACGAAAATAAAACAGGAGAACGTAAAATGAGTAAAGGCAATGTGCAATGCATATTAAAAAAAAAAAAAAAACAACTAGTACTATATATAAATGTGTGTGTGGGAGGTGGGGGGTGGGGGGGAGGGGGAGATTTGCTTTACCAAAAATGCCCTTCTTCAAATTAATTACAATTATATTTTTATTACTTAAAAGTAATTTTAATATTTGTATAAATTTAAAATTCTTAATTTTAGAATTTATATAAATTTAAAATTCTTAGCTCAACTTATACTTAAATTCAATTAAATATAAAATTTTATAAGAAGTAATTAACTAAAATAAGAAATTAATAAGTAAAAAAATAAAAAATACAATTAATCTATAATCTATCTATACATTATATAAATGTGTGAAGAAAGAACATTAGCTTCACCTAAAATACCATTCATTATTTATAATGTTTATAATTATATTTTTTATTGTTTAATTTTATTTTAAAGTTTATATAAATTTAAAATTCTTAAGACTTATATATATGAATAAAAAAAAATTAGATATATGGAAACAGGAATTTAAAATATCAAATTCACATGTTTGAAGGGGATATTAAAATAACGTGTTCAAATTTGATTAATAGATATTAAAGGATTATTGAAATAACAAATTTATACTTTTTTTTGAGATGAATATTAAATTCTCCATTTTTTTTCTCAAATCTTATATATTAAAAAAGTTGAGAAAAAAATTAAATCACTTACAACTTGTAAAATACAAATGAACTACGAAATTTAAGAAAAGACATTAAAAAAAAAAAAAAACAAGAACAATTAAAATAACAATCCTTTTCTAATAGAATTCTACCTTAACTTAATAAATAAAATATATTGGCATATTCTATAAGACGAAAAAAAATTATATGTCTTCTTAATAAACACATCAAATGAAAAAAAAAAATTAGAGATAATTTTTTTCTTGTGATTTTTCATAATTTTTTAATATATTTTATAAGAATTATATATATATATATATATATATATATAAAGAAAAAAAAAAGTCCAAAGAATAAGAAAAAAATAAATAGAAGTCATTTTCTAAATGAATTATACCTTGACTTAGTAAATAATATAAATATATTCTAAAATAGAAAATTATTAATATAAGATAATAAATATTATATGACTTTTTAATAAACACATCAAATTAAAAAGGAACAAACTTTTTGTAATGCCCTCACCATAGATAGTCCATACATTTTACTGTTCCGACGACTAATGTCTGTTCGGACAGTTAAAATGTCTGGAACTATACCTAGACTATAGTGAGGAGGCATAAATTGAAGAAGTAAATGTTAAGAAAATATAGGAAAATTTTAGAGAAAAATAAATTAAAATTTATAGAATTAATAAATTAGTACAAAAAAATTATAAAAATGACCCGATATGCATTATGAAGGGCATTTTGGTCATTTCACTCCTAGAGGTGAATTTTCACCTAAATGTCAAATTAAAAATTTAGAGAATAAAATAATTAACATAAATTAAAATTTATGAAATAAATTAAGAAAATGAGAAAAGAAAAGAAAAGAAAAGAAAAAAAAAGGCTTATGGAAAATTTAAAATTTACAATACACAATAGAATATATATATATATACCCATTAGAAGACAAAAGCCACCAACTCCATCTTCTTCTCCAATCTTTCTCTTTCACTTCCTCTACATGGCCGGCACCCTTGTCTCACATTTCCTCCATTGATATTCAAGCTTTCAAGCTTGATTTCCCAAGCTTCTACCCATCAAAAGCTTTCGCACCCTTCACAAAAAATACTCCCCACACCCTAAGGAAGCTATAGACACCCATAAGAAGCAAGAAAATTGAAGTTTGAGAAGTTCAAGTAAGGTTAGTGCACTAATCCCTCTTCTTCTCTTTATTAAACATAAAAAGCATGTTTAGCCAAGTATAAATATCATGAAAATGAAAAGAAAATTTGAAAGAAAGAACCCTTGATTTTTGGGCAGCCATAGAACTTGAAGTTTGTTACTTTTAAGTAATGAAAAAATGGTTCCATGAGAATGGTGATGAGTTGGAATGTTGGGAGTTGGTTGTGTAGGGTTTGTGTAAATTTGAAATTTTGGAAACTAGGGTTTGTGTAAATGATTGAGAACCTTG
The DNA here is from genome assembly GCF_030052815.1 of Hevea brasiliensis. Taxonomy (NCBI): domain Eukaryota; kingdom Viridiplantae; phylum Streptophyta; class Magnoliopsida; order Malpighiales; family Euphorbiaceae; genus Hevea; species Hevea brasiliensis. Next base: position 21,637,547 of record NC_079500.1, on the reverse strand, counting down.
AGTAAATGCATGAATTTGACCTAATTGAGTTAAGATTGATGCTTATAGAAGTGCCATATATGCTTATATGGAGTTTTGAAGAAGGAGGAGAATAAAAATGGGAGTGTGAATTTTCTGCAGGTTGTGTTATTGTTGACTGCAGTAGGTTTTTATTGCCATATCTCTCTTTGTGTTGCCCCAATTAGTATGAGGCCAATTGGAGGTGTTTTGGGACATCCAAACCTTCATTTTTCAAGAAGGAACCCTGCCCAAATTTTGCCAAAATCATGACCAATTCTTTGACCAAAACCGGATGACCAAACACTGAAACCCAGAAAATGACCAAATGAACAGTACGTGTTTATTTAGTCATAACTCTCTCTATACTGGTCCAAATGACCTAAAATTTACATCAATGGAAAGCTAGACATAGGGCTACACTTTTTTATGAAAACCACTTGACCCAGTTTTGCCTTTAACCAAGTCAAATTATTAGCAAAAGTTGGGTCACTAAAACTGCCAACCTAGAAACTGTCCAAAATACTGTTCCTTTAGTATGTTTGACCAGTTTTGGCAAAAATGCCATAACTTGGTCTGCAAAGCTGCAAATTGAGTGAAACTAGTGCCAAAAGTTTTATATGACATAGAACAATAATTTTTATGTTTTGACCCAGCTCTAGAAACCATTGCATCCTAGGGAAATTATTAGCTAAAGTTAGGAATTGAAATCTGGAAAATGTTAAGTTGAACTCAAAATACCATTTGATACCCGTGTGTTCATTTGGCCATAACTCCCACTAGGAAATTCCATTTGAGATGTGCCAATAAGATCTGGAAACACGATACTTAGGGCTACAACATTGATTTAGACACCTTTGCCAAATTATAAGTGAGGATCAAACATACTGTCCTAAAGTTTGATTATTGCCTTTATAGGATTGAGAGTCTAGGTCAATAAATTGACCATAACTCACTACACCAAGCTTGAAAAATTATGAAATTGTACCTGGGAGTCCCTAAGAATAGAGGAACAAATCTTATGAAGGAACCTAACTCTAAAAATGACCATAAAATGATCAAATTACTAGCCAAAGTTTATTGACCAGGAATTGCCAATTCTGGACAGCTTAGAGGCAAATGGACTAGTTATGGTATTTTGACCATAACTTGAGTCATATAACCCCAAATTGAGTGATTCAAAAACTGAAATTCAAGTTTAAACATAGAGGAGCAATTGTTATGAAGGAAATGTGACCAAATAGACATCCTAACCTAGCCAAATTCCTAGATAAAGATAATATATCAAAATGAACCTAAAGAAAGGTTCATGGAAAAAATGCTATACATGGAAATTAAAATACTCATAAGGCTAATTAAATATTAAAAATGATATTAATATGTAAATTGGGACTAATGTCCTATTAATATGAAATTAATGGTACCACTGAACAGTACCAGAAAATAATAACAGTGAACAGTGCTAAAATAATTAAAAATGTTTAATTGCCCATAGTATACCTAGAATTATTTATTTAGTTTGGAAAAATTGGTATACCAATTAGGGACCATAGATAGGAGTACTACCTACCGAGAAACTCATGAACTGACAATATATGTCTAGTATCATTGTTCTACAAGCTATACGCCTACCTACTGGCCATTGTGCCTACTTTATTTCTGGCTTTACAAGCCTGACAGCGAGTCTCGTGCCCAACAGCTAGTCTCATGCCTGACAGCCGTATACTGGGTAGACATATGGCTATCTAACCAGTATACACCCGTGCATCCAACTTTTATAATTTGTTATAGGTTTCTTGGGCACTGATAAAAATTAATTAAGACTTAAAATACAATAAGTAATCATAAAAGATCTCGAAAATGTTAATTGTTTTCAAAGAGCAATAAAAATGCAAAAGACCCAGAAATTATGATTTACAGATATTAATTCAATTGTTTAATTATTATTATTATAAATTATGCACCACTAAGCGTTACGCTTAGCGCATTGGTTTTCCATTGCGCAGGTACTGAAAATCAGCGGCTGCCACAATAGCAGCTGCCACAGTAGTGTTCTGACCACAGTTGACCAGATCTGCATATAGTCCAGAGTCACCTCACCAGTCTTTTGTATTTTGGTAGGGCCCATGTATAGACTAGTATTTTGGTTCATTATGTATAATCATGATGTAATTACTAGTTTGTGATGTAAATAAAAATTGTAATTACATATTTTGGATTGTAAATAAAGTTATGAATTTCTGCATATGAATTTCTAGATGAATGAATAAACTTGAAATTGTATGAGCAGAAATGACATGATATGACATGCAGAGATATGAAATTGTTGTTAACAGGTAACTAGTGGAACTCGCCAGATGCCAATTAAACAGATAAAGCTCTGCCCGGGTATCCACAGAAATAAATTGTTATAAAAAAAAATTTTCACAAATGAAATACCTGTTTTTAAATGATATTAAAAATTTACAATGAATATGATAAGACAAGATAGGGTGCTCCAGCACCGAATATGGCACTCCTCGCTCGGCTACACTGTAGACGAGTGAGGGGCGTCACATTTAGTGGTATCAGAGCATAGGTTTAGGCTGTCCTAGACATAGATAGATAGAAAGAAATAGTTGCATCACATGCATGGGCCTTTAGATAGAGTCTAGGTGACACTAATGCAGATCTTTTTTTTTTTATCTGTTTTATAGAATCGATGGCGTCCGATCTGTCAGAGCACGGGTCTCCAAAACCAATAGAGGAAGAGGTAGAGAGTCACGCACCTGCACCTAAGTCTAGTCAGGGGCGCAGTAGCAGTAGAGCAGAACCATCGTTGGGTACTTTAGTAAAGACACAGCAGGCCTTCTGAGAGCAAATGACTCAATTGCTCCATCAGGTCACCGAAGCTATTCCACCACCTCCCCAGCCAGTATATAGGACCCTAGTAGAGAGAGTTAGAAATGATGAGCAGTTCAGGAGGGACAGGCAGTGCAAGAGAGGGCCTGGACCTGGCTAGTCCAGCACAGCTGCTACAGAGAGCAAGAGATCCACGGGGTCTCAGGGTCAAATTCAGAGCAAAGAACAGAGGCAAAGGTTCTGATTTACCCCGAGGAGAGGAGGTCAGACGGGTGTATCAGTTGGCAATTCTGCGGGTCCTATAGTATAGAGATCAACCCCGATGCCAGTTTGTACACATTGTGGGAAGAACCACAGAGGAAAGTGTAGATTGCTAATGGGCGGATGTTTCAGATGTGGGTCCACAGAGCATTTTTTGAGAGATTGGCCACAGAGGAGTGCTCCCATAGCTCCACCACAAACTTAGAGGTCTACCCCAACAGTACATAGGGGTAGAAGACCGATGAGACCAGAGATAGCTAGTACATCACAGAGAGCTTCTGAGACTATAGAACAGCCCAAGGCTGAAGTAGTACCCCTCGTGTACGCTATGGCTCGAGAGAAGCCAGACCTGGTAGGCGTTGTCAGAGGTACATTTTCTAATTATAACACCTTTAAATGTGTATTGATAGACCCTAATTATGTTCACCCCTATATATGCATTGTACCTCATGTTAAAAGAGGATACCGATAGATGGGTTAGAAGATGACATACTTGTCACCAACCCTTTAGGTCACTAGGTGATTGTAGATTATCAACCGAAAAGGATCGTGTTAAAGATAATGGATGGAAATAAGAAAGAGACTGTATATGAGATGAAAGAGGATGAGTACAGAACTGATTGAGGATAAATGTAGGAAAAACTTGATCTATTGGGATATACCGTGGTAACTATGCAATATTCTCAATGTTTGTGTTGTAAACTGTAGATTATAGTACCAACTTGGGATAATTGTGTAGAGCTATGTATTTTCAATAGTAAATCAAGATAGGGATAAGATTATAGAGCTAGATTTAGTAAGACAGACTAAGGATTAGCAAAGATCGACATAGCTGAGATAGTACGGTTATATGGAGTGTCGATATCGCTCATAACTGATCGAGACCTGAGAATTTCTTCTACAGAAGTCATAGGGATCATTGGGCACTCAACTGCACTTGAGTATAGTTTTTCATCCCTAGACGAATGGACAGTCCAAAAGGGTGATATAGGTAACCCTTAGAACTTATTAAAATTGTTATAGATGTTAAAGATATGATAGTAATGATATGACATGAATTATATGATATGTATTGGAAAAATATGTTAAGAAGCTGTGTCATCGATTTTGAAGGGAATTGGGAGAATTATCTTCCTTTGGTAAAATTCGCTTACAATAACAACTACCAAGCCAGCATAAAAATGGCTCCATATGAAGCATTGTATGGGAGGAGATGTAGGACCCCCTTATGCTGGACAGAAATGGGTGAGGAGAAAGTAGTGGGCCCAGACCTGGTGAGACAGACAGAGGAAAAAGTGAAACTCATCAGAGATAATTTGAAAGTCGCCTCAGACAGACAGAGGTCATATACCGACCTGAGGAGAAAGGATGTAGAGTATAAGGTTGGTGATAAGGCATTTCTCAAGGTATCACCTTGGAAGAAAGTGCTGAGATTTGGCAAGAAGGGTAAGTTAAGCCCTAGGTTTATTGGTCCATACGATGTCACTGAACGTGTGGGTCCAATAGCTTACAGGCTAGCTTTATCCCCTGAGCTGGATAAGATTCACAGTGTATTCCATGTGTCGATGCTCAGGAGATACCGATCAGATCCTTCATATGTCATTTCAACAGAGGAGATAATTATACAACCTGATTTAACATATGAAGAAGAACCAGTCAGAATCTTGGCACGAGAAGCGAAAGAACTCAGAAACAAAAGAATTCCACTAGTGAAAGTCTAGTGGAGACACCACAACACAGAAGAAGCAACATGGGAGAGCGAGGAGACGATGAGGCAGCAGTTCCCTCAGCTCTTCACATCAGGTAAATTTCGAGGATGAAATCTTTATTAGAGGAGAAAAATTGTAATGCCCTCACCATAGGTAGTTCGTCCATTTTACTGTTCCGACGACTAATGTCTGTTCGAACAGTTAAAATGTCTGGAACTACACCTAGACTATAATGAGGAGGCATAAATTGAAGAAATAAATGTTAAGACAATATAGAAAAATTTTAGAGAAAAATAAATTAAAATTTATAGAATTTATATATTAGTACAAAAAAATAATAAAAATGACCCGATATGCATTATGAAGGACATTTTGGTCATTTCAATCCCAAAGGTGAATTTTGACCTAAATGTCAAATTAAAAATTTAGAGAATAAAATAATTAACATAAATTAAAATTTATGGATTAAATTAGGAAAATGAGAAGAGAAAAGAAAAGAAAAGAAAGGAAAAGAAAAGAAAAAAAAAAGCTTATGGAAAATTTAAAATTTAAAGTACACAATAGAATATATATATATATATATATATATATATATATATATATATATATATATATATATATATATATATACCCATTAGAAGACAAAAGCCACCAGCTCCATCTTCTTCTCCACTCTTTCTCTCTCACTTCCTCTACATGGCCGGCACCCTTGTCTCCCATTTCCTTCATTGATATTCAAGCTTTCAAGCTTGATTTCCCAAGCTTTTACCCATCAAAACCTTTAGCACCCTTCACAAAAAATGCTGTCCACACCGTAAGGAAGCTATAGACACCCATAGGAAGCAAGAAAATTGAAGTTTGGAAAGCTCAAGTAAGGTTAGTGCACTAATCCCTCTTCTTTTCTTTATTAAACATGAAAACCATGTTTAGCCAAGTATAAATATCATGAAAATGAAAAGAAAATTTGAAAAAAAGAACCCTTGATTTTTGGGCAGCCATGGAACTTGAAGTTTGTTACTTTTAAGTAATGAAAAAATGGTTCCATGAGAATGGTGATGAGTTGGAATGTTGGGAGTTGGTTGTGTAGGGTTTGTGTAAATTTGAAACTTTGGATGCTAGAGTTTGTACAAATGATTGAGAACCTTGTGTAAATAGATGAATTTGACCTAACTGAGTTGAGATTGATGCTTATAGAAGTGCCATATATGCTTATTGGAAGTTTGGAAAAAGAAGGAGATTGAAATTGGGAGTGTGAATTTTTTGTAGGTTGTGTTGTTGTTGAATCCAGTAGGTTTTTATTGCCATATCTCCCTTTGTGTTGTCCCAATTGGTATGAGGCCAATTGGAGGTGTTTTGGGACATCCAAACCTTCATTTTTCAAGAAGGAACCCTGCCCAAATTTTGTCAAAATCATGACCAATTCTCTGTCCAAAACCGGATGACCAAACACTGAAACCCAGAAAATGACCAAATGAACAGTACGTGTTCATTTGGTCATAACTCTCTCTATACTGGTTCAAATGACCTAAAATTTACATCAATGGAAAGCTTAGACATAGGGCTACACTTTTCATGAAGATCACTTGACCCAGTTTTGCCTTTAACCAAGTCAAATTGTTAGCACAATTTGGGTCACTAAAACTGCCAACCCAGAAATTGTCCAAAATACTATTCCTTTGGTATGTTTGACCAGTTTTGGCATAAATGCCATAACTTGGTCTCCAAAGCTGCAAATTGAGTGAAACTAGTGCCAAAAGTTTTATAAGATATAGCACAACAATTTTAATGTTTTGACCAAGCTCTAGAAACCATTGCATCCTAGGGAAAATATTAGCCAAAGGTAGGAATTGAAATCTGGAAAATGTTAAGTTGAACCCATAATGCCATTTGATACCCGTGTGTTCATTTGGCCATAAATCTCACTAGGAAATTCCATTTGAGATGGGTCAATATGATATGGAAACATGATACTTAGGGCTACAACATTGATTTAGACATCTTTGCCAAATTCTAAGTGTAAAGACCCTAAAAAGAGGGTCAAACATACTGCCCTGAAGTTTGATTATTACCTTTATAGAATTAAAAGTCTAGGTCAATACATTGACCATAACTCATTATACCATGCTTAAAAATTTATGAAATTGTACCTGGGAGTCCCTAAGACATAGAGGAGCAAATCTTATGAAGGAACCTAAGTCTAAAAATGACCATAAAATGATCAAATGACTAGTCAAAGTTTATTAACTAGGAATTGCCAATTCTGAACATCTTAGAGGCAAATGGACCAGTTATGGTATTTTGACCATAACTTGAGCTATATAACCCCAAATTGAGTGATTCAAAAACTAAAATTCAAGTTTAAACATAGAGGAGCAATTGTTATGAAGGAAATGTGGCTGAATAGACATCCTAACCTAGCCAAATTCCTAGATAAAAATAATACATCAAAATGAACCTAAAGAAAGATTCATGGGAAAAATGCTATACATGGTAATTAAAATACTCATAAGGCTAATTAAATATTAAAAATGATATGAATATATAAATTGGGACTAATGTCCTATTAATATGAAATTAATGGTACCACTGAACAGTACCAGAAAATAATAATAGTGAATAGTGCTAAAATAATTAAAAATGTTTAATTGCCCATAGTATACCTAGACTTATTTATTTAGTTTGGATAAATTGGTATAGCATTTAGGGACTACAAATAGCAGTATTGCCTACCGAGAAAATTATGAACTGACAATATATGTCTTGTATCATTGTTCTACATGCTATACGCCTATTTACTGGCCATTGTGCCTACTTTATTTCTGGCTTTACAAGCCTGATAGCAGGTCTCGTGCTCAACAGCTGGCCTCGTGCCTGTCAGATGTATACTGGATAGATATATGGCTGTCTAACCAGTATACACCCATGCATTCAACTTTTATAATTTGTTATAGGTTTCTTGGGCATTGATAAAAATTAATTAAGACTTAAAATATAATAAGTAATCATAAAAGATCTCGATAATATTAATTGTTTTCAAAGAGCAATAAAAATATAAAAGACCCATAAATTATGATTTGCAGATATTAATTCAATTGTTTAGTTATTGTTATTATAAATTATGCACCACTAAGCGTTATGTTTAGCGCGTTGGTTTTCCATCGTATAGGTACTGAAGATCAGCAACCGCCACAGCAGCAGCTGCCACAGTAGTGTTCTGACCACAGTTGACTAGATCTGCATATAGTCCAGAGTCACCTCACTAGTCTTTTGTATTTTGGTAGGGCCTATGTATAGACTAGTATTTTGGTTCATTATGTATAATCATGATGTAATTACTAGTTTGTGATGTAAATAAAAATTGTAATTACATATTTTGGATTGTAAATAAAGTTATGAATTTCTGCATATGAATTTCTAGATGAATGAATGAACTTGAAATTGTATGAGCAGAAATGACATGATATGACATGTAGAGATATGAAATTGTTGTTAACAGGTAACTAGTGGAACCCTCCAGATGCTAATTAAACAGAGGAGGCTCTGCCCTGGTATCCATCGAAATAAATTGTTATAAAAAAAAAATTCCACATATGAAATACCTGTTTTTAAATGATATTAAAAATTTACAATGAATATGATAAGACAAGATAGGGTGCTCCGGCACAGAATGTGGCACTCCTCGCTCGGCTACACTGTAGACGGGTGAGGGACGTCACACTTTTTTTGGAGATATTTTTTTTATCTTTCATAATTTTTTTTAATATATCTTAAATTAAATACAATTTTATCAATATATATGAAAATATAATAATATTATATTAATATATTAAAAATAAATATAATCATAAAAATTTAAATGAATGACATTGATGCATTTTTTTTGTTATTTTAAAATTATAAATATAAATTAATAAAATTTCAAATTTTAATTTTTTTTAATTTATATTGTGATTGGCCAATTTTGATAAAAGGGTAGCAGAATTATATTTGGATTTTTAATTTCCCATATTTTGGTGGCATATAATGGTAAATTCAATTAATTAATTGGTTTAATACATACTTGAAATATTGAAATTCAACTAATTATTTCAAATTAATTTAAATATTACATAGAAGAGAGTATATCTTAAAGCTTTGATTAAATATATTTAATATGAGGGTGGACTAAAAATAAACATATTACATAAACTAATTGGAAATACATTTTTTAGGATAAAAAAGAGGTTATATTCTTTTAACTTTAACAAATCTATCATAATTTTAAAAATTTATATTAAACATGTCACTTTGATTCATTTAAACCTAATTAGTAAAATGATAGTTAAAACATATTTTTTTTTTATTAACACTTTCATTATTTTTTAATAAAATAATATTTAAAAGTGAAAAAAAAAATTTTAAAGTGGAGCTAAAGAGATATGAAAGAGGGAGAATAATTCACGAAATGAAAAAAAAAAATTGATAAGAGTGAAAAAAAATATTTTTTTATTATTTAAATTAATAAATAATAACACATTATTATAATTTGATCATCAATTAAATGAATAAAATTGATATAAATTTTAAAAATTATATTAAAAATATTGAAATTAAAAAAATGAAAAATAATTATATGAAGTGGATAAAATTTGATTTTATTTAAATTACGAGTATGTATAACGAGCATTATAACGTGCAACTAACGTTTAAAAAATTAATTATTATTAAAAATATAAAATACAAATTTTAAAATTTGTCAAGTAATTTTATCTAATATCAAATTAAAATTATTGTTATTATTATAACATTAATTAATTATATTAATATTCTCTTAATATAGTTAAGGTCCTCCTATTTATTTAAAGAAACTTTATAATTGAAATTCTAAACCAATAAAAGCTGTTAAGCTAAAATTCTATTCATATTAATTAAGTAATTTTATTTAAAATAATCCTAAACTATTTTATCAGGAAAGAGAAAATTTCCATATTAATAAAACTATTTTTAAGAACTGTAATGAGTAAAACTAATTTTAAGGTTTGTTTATTAATTTTAGTGCAATTAACACTAAAGTTTGAGTGATGCAATTTACATTCCACTAGTTAAAAATTAAAATAGTACTGTTTTGCAGTCCAAATAAACACTATTGTTTACTGTTTACTGGTTATCCCTCTTATACTTGCATCAAAATGTATAAAGATGCGTGGGGATATGGCAAAAGGAAATAATATGGCTGGTGAAAGACTATGTAACACTGCAGCAATTGAGATTCTGTTATCATTATTATTATTATTATTATTACTACTACTAAAAAAGAGGTTTGCCATTCAATATTTTGAGGAAAAATTCATGCAGAAATGCTAATTTAGAAAAATCACTAGCCTATACAATCCTACACACCTGCACGCTCTTCATCATCTGCCGGGTCAAAGAAACCATCACATCTTTGTATTCTATCACTCCTCTCCGATTTTTCTTCCTTTTGCACTGGTATAAAATCAGCTGTTGCCTGGGGGAGAGATTCAAAAAGAGTGGAAAAAAATAAAAAATAAAAAATAAAAAATAAAAGAAGAGAAGCCTAGAAAGAAAAAAAAAAATGAATAGAAAATTTGTTATTTCGGGGATTTCCATGATTCTTGTCGTCGGTGTTGTCATCGGATTTGTGGCTTTTGTCAGCCGGAAGGGTGGACCCCAAAGTACTGATGACTTATCACCACAAATGAAGGCTGTTACCCAATTATGCCAGCACACTAATTACAAGGAGACTTGCACCAAGGTTCTCAGTTCTGCCAATAGCGCCGATCCTAAGGAGCTGATCCGGACAGGCATTTTAGCCATCTCAGATTCCTTGACGAAATCCATGAACTTGAGTCAGGGTCTTGTAGGAAATGCTGGTAGTGAGCCCCGTACGAAACTTGCCTTGGAGGATTGCAAGATATTGCTTAAAAATGCCTCTGATGAGCTCCAGGATACTCTTGACAAGATGTCTGACAGCAACCTGAAAAGCATAGCTGAACATGCTGATGACTTTCGTATCTGGTTGAGTTCTATCATCTCCTACCAGGAATTGTGCGTTGACGGATTTCAGCATGACAACAACATTAAATCTACAGTTCAACGAAGTACGGATTATGGCGGTGAACTAACAGATAATGTCCTAACCATTCTTGGTGCGATTTCAAACATCCTCCAAGACTTCAATCTCCAGTTAAACCTTCCCACCATCCATTCTCGTCGACTTCTTGGGGATGATGGGTACCCAACCTGGTTATCTGCTGCTAATCGAAAGCTCTTGGCCGTTGGCAACGCTGACCTTGCACCAAATGCAGTGGTTGCTCTAGATGGCAGTGGGCAATTCAAGTCAATTAATGCAGCTATAAACTCATACCCAATGAGCAACACTGGTCGATATATTATTTATGTGAAGGCAGGAATTTATAACGAGGCCGTAATGGTGCCAAAAACTCATTCTAATATTCTCATGTATGGTGATGGACCAGAGAAGACCATTGTCACAGGAAAAAAGAGCTTCACCAGTGGTATAAACACCTGGAACACTGCTTCCTTTGGTAAGTTCGACAATGGAAAGTAATTTTTTTTTTTCTTTATCGATTAATTGGGCTTTAACTAAGTTCAAACTCATAACCTTACAGCAATATAATAAAGGACTTTTCTTTGCTTTGCCATTTACAGTGGTTGAAGCACCAGGGTTCACTTGCAAGAATATGGGATTTGAGAACACAGCAGGGCCTAATGGTCACCAGGCTGTTGCCATTAGAGTTAACTCTGATATGTCAGTGTTCCACAACTGTAGGTTTGATGGGTATCAAGACACATTGTTGTACCAAGCCGGACGCCAATTCTACCGCGACTGTGTCATTTCCGGCACCGTTGATTTCCTCTTTGGTTATGGTGCAGCTGTGATCCAAAACTCAACGATCATTGTCAGGAAACCTAACCACGGCCAAGTCAATACAGTGACAGCAGATGGCAAGAAAGAAAAGGGACAAAACACTGGACTTGTTATCCACAACTGTAAGATTGTCCCTGAGGCCGATCTTGTACCTGAGAGGCTCACCGTCAAGACATACTTGGGCAGGCCCTGGAAACAATTCTCAACGACTGTAGTTATGGAGTCAGAATTGGGTGATTTGATTCAGCCTGATGGATGGCTGCCATGGGCTGGAGACCTATACCTTGACACTTTGTATTATGCTGAGTATGCCAATACTGGACCTGGTGCCAACACTGCTAATAGGATCAAGTGGACGACACTTCATTTCCTTACCAGTAATGAAGCTCAACAATTCACTGTTGGAACATTTCTTCCCGGTGCCGATCAATGGATTAGAAGCACTGGAGTTCCTTTCTTGCTTGGGTTCCGGTAATAGATCAATACAGAGTCAGCTATGAGTTGCGAGGGAGAACTCATTAATATTGGAGAAGAATAAAAGAATTTATATCATTAATTGATAAGCCTAAAAAAGCCAAGTGAATGCCAAAGGGCTCTTTTCTGTTTTTCTCAAATTAATTTTATTTCTTTCTCTCTTTCTCTTAATGGCATTGATTTGTTTTATTATGATTTTTTTTTTCTTCTGTATCCCTTTGAACATTTTTTAATAAAAGAAAAAAAAAATTATTTGCAACTCATTAATATAGCCTGATATTGTTACATATTACCATCACTATATTATCTTTTGTTTACTGCTGTGGAAATGAAAATGTGTTGTATAAATTTTAGAAGTATGATTTTTAGTGATGATATTAATAGTAATAAAATGAATATTTTTCTTGACAAACACATATTTTATCATAAAAAGATCTGTTTATATAGTGACAATATTAAAATTTGTCAAGTACTTTTGTATAATATCAAAATAAAATTATTAAAATTGCTATTATAACATTAATTAATTATATTAATATTCTCTTAATATAATTAACTATGTAATTGAAATTCTAAATAAATAAAAACTCTCGAGCTAAATTTCTATTCATATTGATTAAGCATTTTTTTTTTTTTTGGAAAATTTCCATATCAGTAAAACTAATTTTAAGGTTTCCGTATTAATTTAAGTGCAATTAGTACAAAAGTTTTACTGATGCAATTTACAACCCAATAGATAAAAATTAAAAATCATATAATTTTAATACTTATATGCTATGTTTAATAATTAAATTATTATAATTAATAAAAATTACTATTTAATTTATCTATTTTAATTAAATTAGCTATTTAGTACTCTTATTTTAAAAAATACATTAATTAGTCATTTATTTTTGTTCTATGCATTTGTTTAGTCAATTCATTTGGTTTAAATCAAATTTTCTGTTATAAATATATTTAAATGATGGAGAAATTACTGTTACGATTACTAAATAGATCAAGGTTTAGAAAATAACAAGACTATATGGTTGTATTTCTCAAATCACATGGACTAAATGAAATTCAAACTAACACCTAAAATGATTAAAAAGATTAAAGAGTAAATAGAATAAAAATATAGGGACTATGTATTTTTCAAAATAAAAGAATCAAATAGTTAGTTTCATTAAAATAAAGGAATTAAATAAAAATTTTTCCTAATAACTATTGTATTTAACATTTTAAAATATTGATAAATTTAGTTACACTATAAAAAAATTAATTAAAACTATCATTAAAAATACAAATACAAATATTAAAATTTCACAAGTAATTTTAACTGATATGAAATTAAAATTATTATTAATATAACATTAATTAATTATGTTAATATTCTCTTAATATAGTTAAAGTCCTATTTATTTAAGGAAAATTTATAATTGCAATACTAAATCAATAAAAACTTTGAAGCTGAATTTCCATTCATATTTGTAACAACCCTACTCCAATTGACTCAAATAATTTTCAAACCCTAAATCACTGGCCTAAACCTTTCTATTCTTCCTATCCCACCGATGTGGGACTACTTAATTTTGTGACATTTCTGTCGCAACTCATGCTGCTGTTGCCCTAAGTTTGCTATTTTATATTGAGTACAATTGCTAAATCAGGACCAGATCCTCGGTTATTGTGATTCATTAGTGTCTCGAGTGGTTCTACCTCGTCTCTAGTCACGGATAGCCCTTTCCACACAACCCTACTAGCTCCACACAATTTTTCTGACTCACGTGACTTTGATACCAATTAAATGTAACACTTTAACCCTCTACTGATACCTTATCCTTCTTTTACTTCCCAAGCCTATGGAGTTTAGCCAATCAAAGCTCTAAACTCTCAAACTGATAATCAGCCAACACTCTTCTTATATTACTTGCAAAATTGGTGAGATGGGAGTGATGAGTATAATTACTCAGTAAACAGATAAATAAATAACAAAGAGGTAACAGATAAGATTTTGGTATTTACTACTACCAATATGCTATGCTAGAATAAGTCAGCTAAACAAATATCATTTATATAAAATCACATAGCTAGGCTAAAATAAATTCATGTTGTAAATATATTACTGAAATAAATGTACTAAAATCATAAAACCTGCAATATTATCATACACTCGCAATATGCTTCCTATAAATAGTATTAGCGTCTAAGGCGCATAAAATAAACTCTAGTAAACTAATAAAAATGCTAGCATCTTGGGCTTTCTATCAACCAAAGAGCAATAAAAATGCTGATCCTACACATGTGCCCATGCCCCCAAAGGGTGACCACCCAGCATACGCCCCAAAAACTATGTGTATATCAAGCATTGTCCCAAAGATAATATAATATAAGTTGTGCTGAAAATAAATCACCTGTCATCAAGGTGTTATCTATTTGGTGCATATGTTGAGTGTATTCGGCCATTTATTTAGTTGTTACTGTAAACTCATTTCATTTAACACATAAGCACCATTTTCTGTTCCCATTTGCATAGTGAGAAAGTAACATAAATAATATAAATTTAATAACATACTAGTATTATATATTTATTCACTCACCTATACTGCAAGATTCCAACTAGTATATATATGTCACTTTTCCATCCATATGAACCATAATCCAAAAGCTCTTCCTAAAAACCATAACAATACAATAATCAACATCAACCACAAGTTTCATTTTCCACATTAAATACCTAATGAAAATTTGACAGCATCTCCTCTTAAAATTAAAGTAAACTCCCTTTCATAAAACTTAAATCCACAACCCAATGATTATATCAATTTACTCAAATTTCCATCGCATACATCCACATAAATATTATTTCCAACACTTCTTATTCAAATATCAATTATAATATCCCACAACCCAAAATCCAACTAAAAACACACACACACACAACAAACTTCATATCCTATCTCAAAAAGGGTCAAAGAAACACAGCAATAAAAATATCACAGACTGAAAAATAAGGAAAAAGTCATTACCCAAATTTATCTATGTCCCAAAAATTCTAAAAATTTATGAGAAAACTTCAACAACTTGAACCATGGCCAAAGGTCATTGAAGCCACCGCTAGAACTACCACGCACAATCCCCGGTCACCACTCTCCGACAATGATCGTCGAATCTGAACACACCAAAATGTTGCTCTCCTACTCCTAATTCCATTGATACCATTTGTGCACCATAACACTCAACCATTTGCTCAAACTAAACTTCCAAAGCTATTTTCTCTCTCTTCTTTCTCTCTCTCTCTATTTCTCTTCATTTTTCTCTCTAATTTCTTGTATTTTAGACCACTCTCCCTCTCCTCTCACTGTCAACATCCTTCCTTATCGAAGAACCCAAATTTCTAGCCAACTCCTCTTCTCCTTCTTCCCTACTTCTTCTTCTTCTTTCTTTCATCTTTCCTTCTTTCCCAATCCTTCTACTTTCCATTTCTTTTTTTTTTTTTTTCTTAAATCCACTCACGTGGCCAAAATAAAAGGGAGATGGGCTGCCACCTAGGATTTTTTTTTTAATTCATTTAGGTCCTTTGACATTTCCAAATATCAATTTTCTACCCCAAACTTCTAAAACTTTTCCTGCAAGTCCAATTTCAAATTTAATTTTTCTCCTCATAACTTTATAAAATTAAGTCTCCAAGTTATAATAAATCCATTATTATTATTTTCTAAAATTGGGGCCCAAAAAGGGTTGAACATAAATGGTAATTTATATATAAAGCACATGATATTAAAATATCATAAAGAAAAATTAATGAGCTTTAGTTTGATTGTACTAGGATCACCTCTAAAATTGTGAGGTTTCGACTTTGAATCTCAATCAAAATTAATTATAAAAAAAATGTCAAAGATAAAATTGCTTGACCTGAAATGAAAAATTAAAGAAAGGATTTTATACTTTGAAAAAATATATATATTTTGAAGCTTCTAAAATTTTACCAATATTTATCATTTTATTGTTTTATATTTAATTCTCAAAATTTTAATTGCCTCAACATAAACACATTCACAATATGACATTAATAATAAAAAAATATTAAATTAGTATACTTTTGAAAAAATCCTTAAATATTTCTTGTTTTATTTGTCAAGACATTTCTAGTTTGAAAAAAATGATCTCATTTGGTGCTAGAATTTTTATTATCCTTCACATTCAGAAATTTTTACAAGAATCAATTTTACTTTTACTCACATAAAATTGATCAAAATAGTATTAAAATTAATAAAACATTAAAAAAATAAAGATAATGATTTTTTGGGCAGGGCTAATATGCCACATTAATAAGTGGTTTATATCAATGCAGGGATTAAGTGAGTAGAGTGAACAAAATTCAATTTAGATAAAAAAAAAATCAATTAAATTGTTGTGATAACATTAATTATGACTGCCCATTTGCATTTGTACTCTTAAACCTCTTCATATATTCTCCCTATATGTTCATTGTATCTATATCCTTCATTATTCAAGTCTCTTCATATTCTTCCAATGACTTCAATGTATCTGTTCATAAGAATTTATTACTCCTACCTTATGTGTGTCTATAAATAGAGGTATTGTATATGATGTTAGACACTAGAAAAGACTTAACAGAAGTTCTACTTTTCTCTTAATATTCTTATCTTTCTAAGTTATTCTTTTAACCTTAGTTCATAGTATTTTAACTTTATTTCATAATACGTTATTAGCACGAATCTCTAATTCCATTAGTCTTTACCATACATATTTGTCATCATCTCTGAGTTGAGTTCTGTTTCTTCTACAAGTATGCGTTTTATCTATTTGTTGGATGACAAAATTTGGATTCTATATTTTCTTGTGATTTCAATCTATTTATCATGTTTTCTCTAATTTCTTATTGAAAGTATAGATGTTTTTCATAAAACATTGATATTTGTTTTAGGGGAAATTACAAAAAATACTATCATGTAGTTTCACACATTTTTAAGTAGGATCATGAGGTTGACTTTTTTACAAAAAGGTACCTTGAACTTACGTGCTGTTAGCAAAGAGGAAAATTTGCATAAACTCTGTTACAGTAAATTACAATTTAGTCCATGAGATTAGTAAAACTTATATATTAGTCCCTATATTTTTAAAACTCATCTATTTAGTTATTGACATTTTAACAAACCTATATATTTTTTTCTTGCCTAGATGTATATAGACGCAAAGTGTCCAGATTACTTTTTTTTTGTTAATTATAATATAATATAATAATAAATTTTCCAATTAAATTCTTTTAGTTCAAATATGTAATATACATAGAATATTGATAAAACAAAATGAGAATATTATAATTAAAATAAAAAATATTATAAAATATGGGACTATTTTATAATAAAATTTATATTATAAAGTTACAATATTATTTTGGTATTTTTGGTATAATTAATGATAAATTGGACAAATAATTAGATGGAGTAACTAATTTGTAGATTTATTTAAATGTCAATGGCTAAATAGATGAATTTTAAAAATACAGGGACTAATATATATGTTTTAATAAATCTTAGGGACTAAATTATAATTTACCCTTTCTTTATGAACTTAACCTTAGGACCCTACCTGACAAATGCACCAAATCATAAGGTAGTAAATTATAATTTCCCCTTTGTTTTATATGCTATCTTGTTTAACATACATCTCTTGATTAAATTATTTTATCATGATAACTGTTTTCTTCCCTTGTTTCTAACCCATGTATTCTCTATGGTAGTTTTTACTACATCAAATCTATCAAAGCTTGAATTTTTAGCTGTTGATATTATAGGCAATAACTATTTATCATGGATATTAGATGTCAAAATTCATTTAGATGCTATGGATTTGGGTGATATAATCAAAGCATGAAATAAAACATCTAATCAACAAAAAGCCAAAGCAATGATTTTCCTTCACCATCATCTCTATTAAGGATTAAATGCTGAGTTAAACTCTGGCAAAGTTCGCAAGAAAGATCTGACCACTAGAAAATAGTAATACTTCTGAAAGCTCATTATGAATAGACACATTTATGCTTACAGGATTTTTAAACTATAAATAAATATAACTCAGCAATGTTTAGAATCAATTCTCAATTGAAATTGTATAGAGAACAAATCACTAATGAGGATATGTTAGAGATCATTTTCTTCTTTTCATGCCTCAAATATGCTCCTGCAGCAGCAATACCATGAAAAGAGTTTTAAGAAATATTCTAAATCGATTTCATATCTCCTTGTAGCTGAGCAAAATAACGAGCTATTATTGAAAAATCATGAAGCTCATCCAATTGGTTATGCTCCATTCCCTGTACTGAATGTGATAACATTTTATAAATCTCATGGATGTGGTTGTGGTCATGGATGTGGATATAGTCAACATTGACATACTTTCCACAATTGTAGTGATCATAATAGTCATTATTCTAACCATAAAATTACACTTCACCACTAGAAGTGGAAGAATAGTGAAGAGATAAAAGAGAAAAATAAAGGTGGACAAAATAGAAAGAATATGAAGAATGAATGTTATCGTTGTGGCATGAAAGTTCATATTCATGTACCTGTGGTACACCAAAGCATCTTGTTAAGCTTTTTCAAGCATCACTGAAATGCAGGGTGAAAACTATAGAGACAAACCTTGTTTATAATGCTTTTGACCATGGCTAAGTTTATACAACACATTTATATTTTGTTGATTTTCTCCTTGAAGGAAATATTGACACTATAGTTAATGATAGAAATATTTAAGAATATATAACTCTTAGTTTTTATTGTTTTATCTCACATGTTTTCATTATGGTCTTAAAATTTTCCATATAATGTTCTTTTTACATTAATTTGTTTCCTTGTATTGTTTTATGAGTTTTCTTATTATATCTCTCTTGTTTATGAAGAAAATATGGGCATTCATCTAATTGTATCCAAGATCAATAATAAGGATATATGTCTTGCAAACAGTGCAACCACAAAAACCATATATAACAATAAAAAAAATATTTTTTTCTAATTTGATTATGAGACAAGCATGTGTCAATACAATATTTGGTAATGCAAAATTGATTGAAGACTTCGTAAGAGCTAATATATTATTACCCGAGGAACAAAATTTGCAATAATTAATGCCTTATTCTCCCTTAAGTGTCAAAGAAGTTTATTAAGTTTTAAGGATATTTGACGTAACGGATATCATATTGAGATAATGAATGAGAAAAATATAGAGTATCTGTAATGCCCCCACTTTAGGTAGTTCCGTACATTCTACTCTTCCGGTAACTAACGTCTGTCTGGATGGCTAAGATGTCTGGAACTACCCTTAAATTTAAGTAAGGAGTCATAATTTAAATTAATAAATATCAAGTAAGGTTCAAGAAAAAGAATAAAAAAAAGTGGAGTATAAATCAATTAAATGTGCACAAGTCCTGGCAATGGGTAACACTAATGGAAAGTAACTATGGGTCTGGTTGCTACTTCAATTAATGTAGGACCTTGTAAAATTCTTAATTAAGGATTAATTGAAGTATTATTATGAATTAATAAGTCAAAGAAATGAAAAGAAATTGGGACATAATAAAAAACAAATGACACAGAAATAGGTGCTTAGTGCATCGAATGTGACATCTCCTTACTTAGTTTCACACTGTAGTCTAGATAACGGGGTGCTACATTTAGTGGTATCAAATACTAGAGTGCCAGCACGTGCATATGCCATTCGAGCCAGAGGGAAGCAAGATGCACCTTATGTCATAATTGGTACATTTTCTCTTTTTGACTCCGTAGTGCATGCATTGATAGACCCAGGTTCAACTCATTCTTACATGTGCACTGCCATCCCAGTAGAGAGGGGTTTAAGGGTTGAAACCATTGAGCAGGATATACTAGTTACTAACCCTTTAGGCCATAGTGTGATGGTGAATAAGTTCTATAGGGGTTGTCCCTTGAGGATTCAGCAGTATGAGTTTTTGGCATACCTTTTTGAGCTACCTTTTCATAAGTTTGATGTGATATAGGGATGGATTGGCTATCACATCACTAAGCTATGGTGGATTACAGTTTAAAGAGAATCACATTAAAGACTCCTGATAATGAGGAGATCACTGTTGTGGGTGAAAGGACGGATTATTTGTCTAATGTTATATCAGCCATCACTACAAGGAGGTTGATAAGGAAAGATTGTGAAGCTTACTAAGTACATGTAGTTGATACTAGGAAGGCTAAGCCTGACCTTCATGACATACCCATTGTATGTGATTTTCCAGACGTTTTCCTTGAGGAATTGCCTGGTTTGCCACCAGAGAGGGAAGTAAAATTTGCCATAGAGGTTATGTCTGGTACAGCACTAGTGTCCATTGCTTATTATAGGATGGCACCCACAGAATTGAAGGAGTTAAAAATCCAGTTATAGGAGTTGCTGGCTAACGGGTTTATATGCCCTAGTGTGTCGCCCTGGGGAGTACTAGTATTATTTGTAAAGAAGAAGAAATTGGGACATAATAAAAAATAAATGACACAGAAATAGGTGCTCAATGCACAGAATGTGAAATCTCCTTACTCGATTTCACTGTAGTCTGGATAAGGGAGTGTTACAGTATCTCTAAATTACTGCTATTCTTTTATGTAGGAAATGTTTGATGGAAAAATTACTCTCCTTATCCTCCAAATTGTACTACACAAAAATTGTTATGATCGAAATACATATTATAGTAAATCTAAAGTTCATTACTTAAAGTGATTTTATTATTTGGCATAACTGGATGGGTCATCCTAGATCAATTATGATGTAAAAAATTATAGAGAATTCATGTGGTCATTCACTGAAAGCCTAGAAGGTTATCCAATTTAATAAATTCTCATGTTTTGTTTGTTCTCAAGGTAAATTAATTGTTAGGCCATCACCAAATTGAATCCCCTGCATTTTTAGAATGTATTTAGGGTGATATATGTGACCCCATACATCTACCATGTGGACCATTTAGATATTTTATGATTGTAATTGACGCATCAATTAGATAGTCACATGTGTGCTTATTATCTTCTCGCAAATTTGGCATTTGGAAGATTACTTATACAAATAATTCGCCTGTGAGCATATTTTCTAGATTATCCAATAAAGACAAATTTTCTTAATAATGCTAGTGAATTTACATCTCCAAAGTTTAATAATTTTTGTATGTCAGTTGTAATAAATGTTGAATATTCTATTGCTTATATTCACACACAAAATGGTTTGGTAGAATCATTTATTAAACGTCTATGTTGATTACTAGGCCATTACTTTTGAGAACAAAACTCTCTATTTTTGCATAGGAACATGCTATTTTGCATGTGGCAACACTTAAACACATCAAGTTAACTACTTATCATAAGTTCTCTCCATTACAGTCAGTTTCAGGTCAAGAACCAAATATTTTAAAAAAATTTTAGTGTGCAATATGTGTTCCAATGACTCCATTGTAACTCACTAAGATAGGTCCTCAAAGGAGGTTGGGAATATATATCAAGTATGAATCTCCACCTATAATTAAATATCTAGAACCTTTGACAAAATATTTATTTATGGCTAGGTTTGCCAATTGTCATTTTAATGAACCAATTTTCTCAACATTAGAAGGAGAGAATAGGCAATCGACAAAGCAAATTACTTGACATGAATTATCATTATCATTTCTTGATCCTCGCATAAGGCAGCGTGGAATAGAAGTTAAAAAGATAATTCATTTGCAAAATATTGCAAATCAGTTACCAAATGCATTTACTAACTCAAGGAAAGTAACAAAATCTTATATACCAGTTGCAAATGCTCCCATTAGAAACTACCTATGCTAATAATTCTATGGCACACCTAAAGTGTGGTAAATCTATCGGTTTCAAAGATAAAAATCCTCAAAAATGAAAAAAAAAAAAAAAAGCAAAAATTCAAGATGGTCCAACTCTGCAAGAGATCCAAGACATGACAAATAAATTTCGAGAAGAAATTCAGGTACCTGAAATTAGTGAAAATGAAGAGATCTCAATAATTTGGAAAAAGATGGAACCAAAAAGATATACTTGATAACATATTTGCATATAATATAGGGCTTGATATTGTAAAATAGAGTAATTATCACTAGTAGTCACTCAACTTTATGAATATTTTCATAAAAATCACTGAACTTTAATTTCTTTCATAAAACTCACTGAACTTCAATTTAATTTCACAAAAGTCATTATAACTGAAAATTAAAAGTTTTCAAGTTAACCTACTCACCTGTCAACTATTTTACAAATAAAATTATCTAACTAGTGGTTGCTAGTAGTGAAAAAATAGAAGAAGGGGAGAGGTCATATGGCAAAAGGATAGCTTGTAACACCCCGTTTGCATAGCCTGGTAGATTTCACTGTTCCAGTGACCGGTGTCAGTCCGGATAATTAAAGGGATTAGAACCTCACTTAAGACAATTAGAGAAGCCATAAACACAAATAATTAGTAATGTTCAATTAGTTAAGTATAAACAAGAAAAACAGAACATAAGAAGTTAAACGAGCCGAGAGTCACAGCGATGGGTGACCTCCTCGGGAACGACTGCGAAGTCATTTTAAACTCAAATTTCGAACCGTAAAAAGTGACGCTGCGGTCCTTAGGACCCTTATGGACACAGTGGAAAAGAGAAAATCACGAAAAAGAACTGTTAAGTCAGTCAAATAATTAGGTCAGGGAACCGAAAGAAATATGGAATTATTTGCAAACCGGGATGAACCGGCGAGGGGCAATTTGGTCAATTGACCCCGAGAGCTGACTCCTGACCTAACTGTCAAATAAAATTGGAGAAAAGAAAATTTCGGAATCGAGAATTAAATTAAAGAACTAATAGAAAAATAGAAAAAAAAAGGAAAAATCAAAAAGTAAAAAGGTGATGACATCATGCATGACCTCATGCATGATGCCATAACTAAACTAATTAATTTAATTAATTAATTAGAAATTTTGTGGTCTTCCATAACTAAAATAAATAAAGAAAATAAAAGAAAAAAAAAAGTAAAAATCACTTCTTCTTCCTTCCATCTTGCCGCCCCATCTTCCCCATATTCCCTCCATGAAAATTTTCCATTAAAGCTTGCACTCAAGCTTTAATTTCTCCACTTGATCCTAATAACCCCCTTAAAATACTCCCTAGAGCTTGTTATTATAATTTGAGAAGAAGACTACAAGAGGAAAGAAGGGATAAGAGAGAGATTTGAAGCTTTAAGTTGAGGTTAGTATATTAAACTCCTTATTTTTCCATTTAAATGCATAATTAGTGGTTGAAATGAGCTTAGAATTTATGAAATGAAATAAAAATATGGGGGGAAGGACCATTGCTGAAATTCGGCTAGCTTGAAGAGGGGACATCAATTGTATGGCTTGAGGGTTTTGAATGAGTTAAGAAACCTTACTTAGTTGAATGATTAGCATTAAAACCATTAAATGTAGTTAAATGCATGAGATGAATGAGTTAGGGTTTGAATGTTAGGGTTTGTGAACCAAATTTTGGAAAAATGCTTAAATGATGACTTTGGTCTATTGTGAGATGAAAAATGGTCAATAATGACCAAAAGAGATGTGTGGAAATTGTGAGAATGAAAGTTAAATTCGTAGGGCAAATGGTCATGCTGCTGGCAGCATGACCAAGCCAACTTTGAAGGACCAAAACGGAAATTTTACAAGTCCAATTGATATGCCACTAATTGGGGATGAAAATAGACATAAAATAGCACAATTTTCATTAAGGAACCATGGCCAAAAACTGACCAAAACTTAGTGAACCAATTGACCAAAGTGAAATGAGAGCAGGCTACCACTGCACAAACTGACCAAATAAATAGTAATTGTTCATTTGGTCATAACTCGAGCTAGGAAGGTCAAAATGACCTGAAAGTTTACCAGTAATTAGATAAGATATATATCTAAAACTTTCATGAAGAACACCAACCCAAATTATGCCATTAACCTAACCAAATGATTGAGCAAAGTTGAGTTACTGAACCTGCAAAACTGCAGATTTCTATTTGAACAGTAAAGTTCCAATGGCTATAACTCTCTCTAGAAAACTCCGATTTAGGCAATTCTTGAACCGATGGAAACCT
Organism: Hevea brasiliensis; assembly: GCF_030052815.1. NCBI lineage: Eukaryota > Viridiplantae > Streptophyta > Magnoliopsida > Malpighiales > Euphorbiaceae > Hevea > Hevea brasiliensis. The sequence continues at coordinate 21,613,260 of NC_079500.1, read as the reverse complement.
AAGACATAGTAGAACATTTCGTATGAAGGAAATTAGACCAAATTATGGACTTAACTTGATCAAATTATTGAATGAAGTTGGATCAAAAATCTGCCAGAACCTAAATTGCAGCATGAACAGTGCACGTGAACAGTAATTGTATTTTGGCTATAACTTGAGCTACAAAACTCCAATTGGGGTGATCCAAAAATGAGAATACACTTAAGACAATAAGGAACATTTTCTATGAAGGAAGTTTTGCCAAATTCCAACAGTAAAAGGGCCAATGGAATAGTGCAACTTGGAGCACCAAAACTGAAAATTTGACAATTTGGCCAAAATGATTTAAGATTTGAGAAAATGACCAAAACCAACAAATTTAATGACCAAAACGTGGTATGTGGGTGAAGTTGGAGTTTCCATACCTATTAAGCCTTAGAAAATCAACTATTTGACTTGAATAGTGTAGTGAATAGTAAGCCGAAACACAAAAATTTCAAGAACGTCGAATTTAACACGTTAGAACTAGGTAAATGTGAAGCTAAATTTATTTTGGATTTGTGTTAAGTTCTGGTACTGAAACATTGTAAAATTGTGTGTTTCAGTTGAAAAGAATATCGGGAAGGAACCCGAGGAACCGAGTCGAGGTTAAGGGACGACTCGCTTGAGGTTTGTGCACAACATCTCCATTCTTTAAAATTCATTGATAACGTGAACGAAATATGTATTTTATTTGTGATTTGGAATTGTTGAAAGTTTATTTGTAACATTATTTATGATGTTTTGATTTAAACTGTGAAAGTTATTGTGTATATTTGAAATAGCAATGTTTAGCAAATCGTTAAGATAAGTTTTGAAACCATAGTGTCATGACCATATATTTGAACACCTCACTAGCACGACTAGTGGGGGTAATTAGTTTCGAATTTTGATTCCTTCTCTGGAGAAGTGTTGAGGTGTGCCAGTAGAAGAGGATGTGAATGGATATCCATATATTTGAGCTAGCTAGCCTTGTGATGTGATTTCTCTTTAGCCTCTGGCTATTGAGATTCTATTTGTTTCGAATGGCATGATCTAACTGTGGGTTTTATGAAATGTGTTTTGATACTTCGAAATGAACGTGGTTTGCATTAAAATCTCATAATTCATGTTTTGTGTATAATGCTCATGTTTAGTCAAATTTTTGAATAAATGTGATTTTATTTTTGCATAAAGATTATTTTAGTATGTTGTGCACCACTGAGTCCTAGTACTCAGCGATAGCTTTTATTGCTGTCGCAGATACAGAGACTAGAGGAGCAGCAGACTGAGCTGCTAAAGATTGAAGATCATTCAGCCTAAAGTCTTCGGGTATAATTTATACCCTAATTGTAAATATTTCTTTTGATGTATGTATTGCACATAAATGTATGAACATGTAAATGGGTCTTGAGCAGCTTGTACAAAAATTTGTATGAAGTTTGTAATAAATTTGTAGATAGTCACATGTGTGCTTATTATCTTCTCGCAAATTTGGCATTTGGAAGATTACTTATACAAATAATTTGCCTGTGAGCATATTTTCTAGATTATCCAATAAAGACAAATTTTCTTAATAATGCTAGTGAATTTACATCTCCAAAGTTTAATAATTTTTGTATGTCAGTTGTAATAAATGTTGAATATTCTATTGCTTATATTCACACACAAAATGGTTTGGTAGAATCATTTATTAAATGTCTATGTTGATTACTAGGCCATTACTTTTGAGAACAAAACTCTCTATTTTTGCATAGGAACATGCTATTTTGCATGTGGCAACACTTAAACACATCAAGTTAACTACTTATCATAAGTTCTCTCCATTACAGTCAGTTTCAGGTCAAGAACCAAATATTTTAAAAAATTTTTAGTGTGCAATATATGTTCCAATGACTCCATTGTAACTCACTAAGATAGGTCCTCAAAGGAGGTTGGGAATATATATCGAGTATGAATCTCCACCTATAATTAAATATCTAGAACCTTTGACAGAATATTTATTTATGGCTAGGTTTGCCAATTGTCATTTTAATGAACCAATTTTCTCAACATTAGAAGGAGAGAATAGGCAATCGATAAAGCAAATTACTTGACATGAATTATCATTATCATTTCTTGATCCTCGCATAAGGCAGCGTGAAATAGAAGTTAAAAAGATAATTCATTTGCAAAATATTGCAAATCAGTTACCAAATGCATTTACTAACTCAAGGAAAGTAACAAAATCTTATATACCAGTTGCAAATGCTCCCATTAGAAACTACCTATGCTAATAATTCTATGGCACACCTAAAGTGTGGTAAATCTATCGGTTTCAAAGATAAAAATCCTCAAAAATGAAAAAAAAAAAAAAAAGCAAAAATTCAAGATGGTCCAACTCTGCAAGAGATCCAAGACATGACAAATAAATTTCGAGAAGAAATTCAGGTACCTGAAATTAGTGAAAATGAAGAGATCTCAATAAATTATGTCTTGTTTGGAAAAAGATGGAACCAAAAAGATATACTTGATAACATATTTGCATATAATATAGGGCTTGATATTGTAAAATAGAGTAATTATCACTAGTAGTCACTCAACTTTATGAATATTTTCATAAAAATCACTGAACTTTAATTTCTTTCATAAAACTCACTAAACTTCAATTTAATTTCACAAAAGTCATTATAACTGAAAATTAAAAGTTTTCAAGTTAACCTACTCACCTGTCAACTATTTTACAAATAAAATTATCTAACTAGTGGTTGCTAGTAGTGAAAAAATAGAAGAAGGGGAGAGGTCATATGGCAAAAGGATAGCTTGTAACACCCCGTTTGCATAGCCTGGTAGATTTCACTGTTCCGGTGACCGGTGTCGGTCCGGATAATTAAAGGGATTAGAACCACACTTAAGACAATTAGAGAAGCCATAAACACAAATAATTAGTAATGTTCAATTAGTTAAGTATAAACAAGAAAAACAGAACATAAGAAGTTAAACGAGCCGAGAGTCACAGCGATGGGTGACCTCCTCGGGAACGACTGCGAAGTCATTTTAAACTCAAATTTCGAACCGTAAAAAGTGACGCTGCGGTCCTTAGGACCCTTGTGGACACAGTGGAAAAGAGAAAATCACGAAAAAGAACTGTTAAGTCAGTCAAATAATTAGGTCAGGGAACCGAAAGAAATATGGAATTATTTGCAAACTGGGATGAACCGGCGAGGGGCAATTTGGTCAATTGACCTTAGAGTCGACTCTGACCTAATCACAAATAAAATTGCAGAAAAGAAAATTTCCTAATCGAGAATTAAATTAAAGAACTAATAGAAAAATAGAAAAAAAAAGGAAAAAATCAAAAAGTAAAAAGGTGATGACATCATGCATGACCTCATGCATGATGCCATAACTAAACTAATTAATTTAATTAATTAATTAGAAATTTTGTGGTCTTCCATAACTAAAATAAATAAAGAAAATAAAAGAAAAAAAAAAGTAAAAATCACTTCTTCTTCCTTCCATCTTGCCGCCCCATCTTCCCCATATTCCCTCCATGAAAATTTTCCATTAAAGCTTGCACTCAAGCTTTAATTTCTCCACTTGATCCTAATAACCCCCTTAAAATACTCCCTAGAGCTTGTTATTATAATTTGAGAAGAAGACTACAAGAGGAAAGAAGGGCTAAGAGAGAGATTTGAAGCTTTAAGTTGAGGTTAGTATATTAAACTCCTTATTTTTCCATTTAAATGCATAATTAGTGGTTGAAATGAGCTTAGAATTTATGAAATGAAATAAAAATATGGGGGAAGGACCATTGCTGAAATTCGGCTAGCTTGAAGAGGGGACATCAATTGTATGGCTTGAGGGTTTTGAATGAGTTAAGAAACCTTACTTAGTTGAATGATTAGCATTAAAACCATTAAATGTAGTTAAATGCATGAGATGAATGAGTTAGGGTTTGAATGTTAGGGTTTGTGAACCAAATTTTGGAGAAATGCTTAAATGATGACTTTGGTCTATTGTGAGATGAAAAATGGTCAATAATGACCAAAAGAGATGTGTGGAAATTGTGAGAATGAAAGTTAAATTCGTAGGGCAAATGGTCATGCTGCTGGCAGCATGACCAAGCCAACTTTGAAGGACCAAAACGGAAATTTTACAAGTCCAATTGATATGCCACTAATTGGGGATGAAAATAGACATAAAATAGCACAATTTTCATTAAGGAACCATGGCCAAAAACTGACCAAAACTTAGTGAACCAATTGACCAAAGTGAAATGAGAGCAGGCTACCACTGCACAAACTGACCAAATAAACAGTAATTGTTCATTTGGTCATAACTCGAGCTAGGAAGGTCAAAATGACCTGAAAGTTTACCAGTAATTAGATAAGATATAGATCTAAAACTTTCATGAAGAACACCAACCCAAATTATGCCATTAACCTAACCAAATGATTGAGCAAAGTTGAGTTACTGAACCTGCAAAACTGCAGATTTCTATTTGAACAGTAAAGTTCCAATGGCTATAACTCTCTCTAGAAAACTCCGATTTAGGCAATTCTTGAACCGATGGAAACCTAAGACATAGTAGAAGATTTCGTATGAAGGAAATCAGACCAAATTATGGACTTAACTTGATCAAATTATTGAATGAAATTGGATCAAAAATATTCCAGAACCTAAATTGCAGCATGAACAGTGCACGTGAACAGTAATTGTATTTTGGCTATAACTTGAGCTACAAAACTCCAATTGGGGTGATCCAAAAATGAGAATACACTTAAGACAATAAGGAACATTTTCTATGAAGGAAGTTTTGCCAAATTCCAACAGTAAAAGGGCCAATGGAATAGTGCAACTTGGAGCACCAAAACTGAAAATTTGACAATTTGGCCAAAAGGATTTAAGATTTGAGAAAATGACCAAAACCAACAAATTTAATGACCAAAACGTGGTATGTGGGTGAAGTTGGAGTTTCCATACCTATTAAGCCTTAGAAAATCAACTATTTGACTTGAATAGTGTAGTGAATAGTAAGCCGAAACACAAAAATTTCAAGAACGTCGAATTTAACACGTTAGAACTAGGTAAATGTGAAGCTAAATTTATTTTGGATTTGTGTTAAGTTCTAGTACTGAAATATTGTAAAATTGTGTGTTTCAGTTGAAAAGAATATCGGGAAGGAACCCGAGGAACCGAGTCGAGGTTAAGGGACGACTCGCTTGAGGTTTGTGCACAACATCTCCATTTTTTAAAATTCATTGATAACGTGAACGAAATATGTATTTTATTTGTGATTTGGAATTGTTGAAAGTTTATTTGTAACATTATTTATGATGTTTTGATTTAAACTGTGAAAGTTATTGTGTATATTTGAAATAGCAATGTTTAGCAAATCGTTAAGATAAGTTTTGAAACCATAGTGTCATGACCATATATTTGAACACCTCACTAGCACGACTAGTGGGGGTAATTAGTTTCGAATTTTGATTCCTTCTCTGGAGAAGTGTTGAGGTGTGCCAGTAGAAGAGGATGTGAATGGATATCCATATATTTGAGCTAGCTAGCCTTGTGATGTGATTTCTCTTTAGCCTCTGGCTATTGAGATTCTATTTGTTTCGAATGGCATGATCTAACTGTGGGTTTTATGAAATGTGTTTTGATACTTCGAAATGAACGTGGTTTGCATTAAAATCTCATAATTCATGTTTTGTGTATAATGCTCATGTTTAGTCAAATTTTTGAATAAATGTGATTTTATTTTTGCATAAAGATTATTTTAGTATGTTGTGCACCACTGAGTCCTAGTACTCAGCGATAGCTTTTATTCTTTGCCGCAGATCTGAGACTAGAGGAGCAGCAGACTGAGCTGCTAAAGATTGAAGATCATTCAGCCTAAAGTCTTCGGGTATAATTTATACCCTAATTGTAAATATTTCTTTTGATGTATGTATCGCACATAAATGTATGAACATGTAAATGGGTCTTGAGCAGCTTGTACAAAAATTTGTATGAAGTTTGTAATAAAGTTTAGTTTGTAATTCTTTTGATGTAAATTTTGTAAGAATGTACATAAATTGTGTTGTCTCTAATGAAATATGAGTACAACTATTTTATTTAATTTAAATGAAATGTATTGCTAGTATGCTGAGGATTATTAAATTTTGAACTTGAGAAATTTATTGAAATGATTGTGAAATTGATTGAGTTTGATTGTGAAATCGAAGTAGTGGTTGAGAAAAACTTTTAGAAGTGCTTTTTACAGGTATTTGAAGAACTGGTTTCTCAAAATACAGACAGAACTCTGTCAAAATTTTTATAAAATTTGAGGAAAACTAAAATGGGCCAAAAATATTAATTAGATTTACTTTTAATCATATGTTTTAAATACCTATTAGAAAATGCTCACCACTTATCAAAAGTAAGAAAATTGTTTAAAATCCCTTGTGGGGTACTTAATGAGTTATCGGTAGGTGAAGTTCGGTAGTTCATTAGGTATTCTACGGGATCATGTTATGCCTTACAGAGGGGTAAGGTGTGACATAGCTGGATATATTTTATGCATCATATTTTCCTTTAAAAATAAAACTAATAAAATGAGGTAATTTTATTTATAAAATAGTGGACAGGTGAGCAGGTTAACCTATAAACTCTTAATTTCTAATCACAATGAGTTTTATGAAATTAAATTGAAGTTCAATGAGTTTTATGAAAGAAATTAAAGTTTAGTGACTTTTATGAAAATGCTTAAAAAATTGAGTGATCGCATGTAATATTTACCCTTGTAAAAAATAATAAGGATCAACAACCTAAGTCTGTAGAAGAATGCAAACATAGAAATGATTAGCCAAAATGAAATGACACAATTAAGGCTGAATTAAATTCAATGGAAAAACATAAAATTTTTGAACCTATATTCTGGGCACCAAAAGATGTCACACAAGCAGTATACAAGTAGGTATTTGTGCGAAAACGAAATGAGACAAATGAGATCGTGAGATATAAAGCACGACTTGTTGCACAAGGTTTTTGGCAAAGACCTATCATTGATTATAAGAATACATATTATCTTGTGGTGGGTGTAATTACATTTCGATATTTGCTTAGTTTAGCAATTCATGAAAACCTTGAAATGATCTAATGGATTAGTGAATGCCTATTTATATGGCTCACTTGACAAAGATATCTATATGAAGACTCCTAAAAGATTCAAGTTGCCTGGAGCACAAAAATCAAATTCTCAAGAACTTTATTACATCAAATTACAAAGAGCTCTATATGTATTAAAACAATCTGGACACGTGTTATAACCACCTTAGTGAATATTTATTGAGAGAATGTTATAAAAATGATCATATATGTCCATGCATCTTTATAAAAGGATTTGAATGTGCATTTGCCATTATTACAATTTATGTTGATAATTTAAAAATGATTAAAACTCTTGAAGAATTTTTCTAGACTATAGATTCTTTGAAGAAAGAATATGAGATGAAAAACATTGGGAAAATAAAGTTTTGTTCGATATGCAGATCAAGCATTTCATAGATGGAATTTTTGTCCATTAGTCAACTTATATAACCAAGGTATTAGTGATTCTATATTGATAAATCACATCCATTAAATACACCAATAGTTGTGAGGTACTTATGAGAAAAAGGATCATTTCCAACCTCAAGAAAGTAATGAAGAACTTATTGGTCCTAAGTACCATATCTCTGCGCAATAGGAGTACTAATGTATCTTTCTTGTTATACTTGACATAATATAGCCTTTGCTGTAAATTTGTTAGCAAGATATAGTTTACTCCAACACGAAAATATTGAAATAGAGTAAAGCATATATTTCGATATCTTCAAGATACAATTAATTTGGGGTTATATTATACTAACATGTCCAAATTAATTTTGATTGGTTATGCAAATGCAAATTATTTATCCGATCTACATAACTGTAAATTACAAACATACTATTTATTTACATGTGGAGGTACAGCCATTTCATGGCATTCTACAAAATAAACTATATCTATAATTTTCTTCTAATCATGCAAAAATTTTAACAATTCATGAAGCAAGTCGAGAATATGTTTGGTTGAGATCTATAATTCAGCATATTATAAGTATGTGAGGTCTACCTGCTAAGAAAGAAATTCCAACCATTTTGTATGAAGATAAAACTATATGTATAAATCAAATGAGGGGAGGGTACATCAAAAGAGATAGGACAAAACATATTTCACCAAAATTCTTTTTAGCTCATGATCTTTAGAAGAATAGTGAGATTGATGTTTAACAAATTTACTCAAGTGGCAATCTTGCTAATTTGCTCACCAAAGTACTTCCTATGGCAAGTTTTGGAAAAAAACAAAATTAGCATGCAAACACTAAAAGATCTCAAATTATATCTTCATAAGGGGAGAACTACGTAGTGTACTCTTTTTTCCTTTAGCAAGATTTTTTCCCACTGTATTTTCTGGGTAAAAGTTCTTAATGAAGCAATATTTCATTATGTATTCCAAAGGCAAATAATGTTCTTTTTCCTTCACTAGAATTTTTTTTTTTCCCAATAAGTTTTTTCCTAGCAAGCTTTTAAATATGGACATCTAAGAGGAGTATTATGAATACATTATTTATGGATGTCCATTTGCATTCCTACTCAACCTCTTCATATTCTCCTTATATGTTCATTTCATTTATATCCTCCGTTATTCAAGTCTCTTCGTATGCTTCCAATGCATTCAATGTGTTTATACATAAGAATTTATTACCCCTATCTTATGTATATGCCTATAAATAGATGCATCATATATAATGTTAGACACTTGAAAAAACTTAATACAAGTTCTACTTTTCTCTCAATATTCTTGTCCATTCTAAGTAATTCTTTTAGCCTTAATTCATAATATTTTAACTTTATTTCTCAATATAAATCTGTTTAATTCAAATTTTCAATTTAATTTAGTTTTCAATTTTAAAAACTTCAATTTATTCAGTTCATTTTTATTTTTTCTTAAAAACTAGTAAAACTAAATTAAATAGTATATCTTTTTAATTACTAACAATAAAATCTCAAAGTAAAATTAAAAATAAAAAATATAACCAATATTAGATATAAAATGAATTCAAACTAAATCTGAAAATAGTGCAAATTAACAAATCAAACTAAATTAAGCTGAATCAAATCGACACAATTTTTCTACTACTTTGATTCGATCTGCTACAAATTTCAATTTATTCGGTCTCTCAATTTTTTAGACCAAACTGAATGGACCGACACTTACCCCAAACATTGAGGGGAAAAAATCTATAAAAAGGCAAAACATTTAAAATAATTGGTAGTTAGATTGGACATTTTTGTTTAACGTGCTTGCGAAGAGGTGAAACTAAACGAAGGAAGTCTCAATGGAATAAGAAAACTAGAGCACTATCACATTACCAGAAAAACAATGCCACCGGTTGGATCACTTTCTTGGCAGAAGGTGATCCATTCCCTCCAAACATCTTGCTTTCCCAATAGGTAATTGGTCTCTTATTATCCGATAGGAGGAAGTAAAGAAGAAAAATCTTCAAGCAACAGATTTACTTCTTGTCACTCGGCCACTCGCTTGTGTTTCTTGAGCTTTTGGTAAATTAGCCGGAAGCTTTTCTGTTTCCTCAGTCATTGAATCTGTTCCTGATGATATCTGACCTGATATGTTCTTTCTCTTCCTAGATTTCAGGATTTTAGATTTTCGTTTGCTGCCTTCCTGGCTACCCAATTTAGCATCCCTTGCATCTCCCATGTTGCTTTCTGCCGTGGCATTACCAATCTTGGGTGATTTCTCACTTTGAGCTCCATTGGAAGTAGCATCTCCGCCAACAGTTTCATGTCCTCGTTCAAGTGGTTTCGAATTAGTTTTTGGCAGTGGAGAATCCTTTTCTGAAGTTTTTCTGACCAGTGCATCCATAGATGATGAATGATTGAAGCTCCATCGAGCATTTTCAAACCACTTGCTAACCTGCAAAATTCTACTTCCTTTAGGATAAAAAGAAAATGAAACTATGTCCCTAAACTCAAAAGGAAGGAAAAAGGTTATTTTAAGAAATCAAGAATGGCATGAGTTCACAGTTGGCAACACGAGAAGATAAGACCTGCCGGAAAGTAATGTCCAGCTCTTTTGCCAGACTCTCTTTTGTAACTCGGTCAGGATATTGATTTTCCTTAAAGCATTTGTAGAGTCTCTGCAAAGTAAAATAGCCATTAAATTAATCTCTATCATGCGTGTGTATATCTGTAAAAACAATGTAGAAAACAAAGGAATGGCATAATATGATAGTTGTATTCTTTTTCATCATCACCCAAGCCAGAACAATGAGCAAGGCAAAACTCATGATATCCACAATAGACAGATTCAATTTGTGATTGTAATATTCTGAGGTTTAGATTCAATTTGTGATTGTAATATTCTGAGTTTCTTATCCTCTTCTTCACCACCCCCTCCCTAACCCAGGAGGGGGGAGAGAATGAATAGAACCAAGTTCTAAAATCATATTTTCTCTAAGTTTACATAAGAAAATTAATAATTCTCTTTGCCAATAAAATAAGATTTCTCCAAATAGATTGTTCGTGTGGGTTGAAAGTAAAACAAGTATCATTATGCAGGAGGAATCTCTGCAAATTAAGTCATCCAGAGAAGATCTGAAATGTAATCGTTGCTACCTACACGGTTAAGAAGTGCATGAGTAACATGGTTTACTGCAAAATTTATGCAAGGGAACTAAGAGAACATTAAGTTAGTAGGAAATATAAACATGAAAGGGTAAATATAAGTGGCTAAATTGCAACATTGACTTGATTAGTCATGTTGATGAGCAAAACAATCTAATTACTTCTACAAGTAAAATGAATTAAAACCTAATTTGACCAGCACTCTCTCCGAATTTAACAGGAAAATATGAGAAGCAAATTATTTGCTTTTGAGCTGGGAAATATCTAATTCTAAAATTGTTTTTGTAAGCAATTTACAAGCAGAAAACTATTCTACCTAAATGGAGCATCTCTCAAGAACAAACCATCCCATAAACCAAGACAGAGAGCCAACAACATCCTCAATATGGACTAAAAGGGAGGACAGAGGAGGCAACTTTGAAGATAAGAGTTTGCAGGCACAATCCAGAGTAAGTAATAATTCCATTAAAATATTTTATTGAAATTCAGATTCAAAAGAAGGGAACAAATGTGCAACCGCATTTTCTGACAATCCATAGCGGCTGAAAATACTTTCATTTTTATTTATTTTAAGGTCACATCTACTTTACTGTTCAACTTGATCATAGTACTTGCTGCTCAGTAGCGCATCTACTAAATTATTTAATTTCACGTATAAATTAGACCATCCATACTTAAATAAACTATGCTCCTTTCAGAAAGTATAGTCATCATGACTTATTTGTATTTTTATTTAGCTCATTTTGGGAAAGGAAAATCATTTCATTAAATGAGGAAGAGAAGCAGTTTGGTGGATGAGACATCCTACTCTCTTGATGAGACATATCGACATGATAACCACAATTCTTTTATTCTTTTATTTAATGTATATTCTATTATTTATTAGACACAACTAACAAATTCCGGAGCTAGAAATATATTAATCACGAGAAAATACCTGAGTTACAGCTTCTCCAAGTCTTCTGTATACTGATCTCTTAACTGTTCTACCACAAAAACTTGATGGAGAAGAGCCTTCCTGTGATTTAGCTGGTGATATGCTTGTATTTTCACAGTTAGACTGTAGACAACTTCTCTTAGGAGCATATTCAGTCCCTTCTAGGTCTTGCTTTCCAGTCTTGGTCACAGAGGCATCTCCATTCACTGATGCAGGCGCAACTTCTGTACTTCTCCTCCTCTTCCTTGGTCCAACAGTATCAGTGAAATCTTCATCATCACTTGAGTCGGACGAAACATTTCCATATGTTTCCTTCACAAAGAGGGACACAAACGTTACTCAAGAGAAGAAAAGAACATTAGACTGCACAAAAAGTTGTCTTTGACATGTTGAGATTATAAGGTCAATGGAAGAAGAATATTATTTTACAGATAAAGCAATGCATCTCTCCACAAGCACCAAAAAGGCTGGTTGATAATTTCTTATGAAATATAATACTATAAATTTTTTAATTCAAACCTGAGCAAAGAGCTTAACAGATTCCCCATGTCTTGTATCAGTTACAGAGACTACATATTGTTTTTATAGACAAGATTCAAAAAAAATGTCTTCATTTTCAAAACTACGAATAGGACTGACATATATAGTGTCTGCATGGTATAAAACTATTCATTCTGTAAGCAAGCACAACAAGCTAACAAATGTGCATGCACCAAATTGACTTGTAACTTTTGAGCATTTTCATTATTTTTGCTACCAAAAATTTTAAAATTCTGCTAAAACATATTATACAGAATAGAAAAATGTATACTCTAATAACAATTCTAATGCCATGAGAGAAATAGAGAGGCAGAAAGCACAGCTCATATTTAAGCTGAAAAGAACTACAATACATTTCCCAAACTTCACAACAATAAGCAAATGAAACACCATTTTTAACAGAGGAATAGGATATAATTATGATTAATTGTTCATGTTAAAAAGAAAAATAAACTGGCACGTGTGATCAGAGTAGAGAAGCTTGATCAAAATATAAGATGAAAGGAAACTCACATCGTACAGTTTTTTGTAGTTCAATCTCTCAACATTTCTTCTCCCAGAAATGGCTGCAGACCCATCTTGGCTAGGACTTGGCTCTAATATGGATAACAGCTCACTGTATTGCTTCTTTTTTCCACTATGTTTAGATCCTTCTCTAATAATATCTCCTTGGAGGACAATAGACACACGGTTTTCATGTTCTCCAGACAATTCTTTATTATGAAGACTAGTAGCAAGATCGTCAGAGTCAGATGTAAAATCAGAACTTGAACTCTCCTCCTGCACATTCTCATCAAGATCTGGACCATCAGGATCATAGTCATCATCTTCTGAATCATCAGAGGAAAGCCCCAAGTTCTGCTTATCACCAGGTGAAGCCTCTAATTCATCAGACACAGAAGTGAAGTCAGATTCATCAGAGCTTGATTCATCTCCCTGACTCTTCTCATCAATTTCTGGTCCATCAGGGTCATAATCATTATCATCAGAATCATCTGAAGGAAGTCCAAAGTTCTGATCTGGATTTTGTCCAGCTGTTGCAGCCTCAGGGAAAACCTTCTGCACATGAGATTTAAGTATGATAAGAATGCCAAAATCAAGGAGTTCGAGTAACAAATGAACTAGGCCAGAGAAAACATCAGTTACCTCCCAGCTGTCACTGATAGAAATATTTGTTCCTTGACAGTCATTAAGCAATTCAATGCAATCAACTTTGCAATCACATCCAGGGCACAACCAACCCTCATCATCAGGAGGAACTGCATGCCATAAGAGGAAAATAAAAGGGTTAAAAAAGCATAACTGGTAAGTAGATACTTAACAACTATTATCGAACTTATTGCTATCAGAGGGGCAGATAGGATTTACTGTCTTCTTTTAATAATGGTGGTACTAAACAGAACTGATGGAACCCTCGGTCACAGGCACCATCGCAAAGTATAATATCATTATCAACAGTCAAGTCTTTGGAACCGCATTTTGCACAGAATATCTGCCATAAAAGAATTTCTTGTCTAAGCATTACTATTTCCAATAGACATCCATTTTCTAAAAAGGATCCAAAAAAGTACAAATTTTAGCAATAACTGCAAATAAGAGATCTGTCAACAAGAGAATGTCATTAAAATAAAATAAAATAAAATAAAATGATAACAAAAATCTCCTACATCCTCACTGCTAATCTGTCCTTCAGAATCAAATAAAGATTCTGGCAGCTTTCCTTCAACACACAGCGAATCAATACGTTGAAATAAATCTCTTATTTTCAATTTGCGTCGAAAAATTTCAGATGTAGCTCTTTGCAGCTCCTTTTCTGGCTTTAACTTTTCTAGGCTGCAAAATCATAGAAGTGGTCAATACAAATTAGACATAAGCTATCCAGTTAAACATACAATGGACATGCACACATGCACACACATGAAATGAGAGATGGAAGAAGAGCCCAAGGTTGGGCCAAACAAATCCTTCCCAAGTATACCAGAATACAGCTGATACCAGAATATTTTGGACCAAAAGGTTTAGTACATGTGCAAAAAATGGTGGTGGCATCACTAACATTGATAATCAAGAATAACAAGCAGACATTTCGTAGGGCCATCACTATCCATCTTATTGCATGCTCAATTAAGTCACTTGTTCCACATCACTACACCCTTTTATTGAAATAAGAGCAAGCAATTCATAGTTATTAAAGGCTCAAGGCGCACTATGGTGCTAAGGGGTCCTGAAGCCTAGAAGCAAGGTGCACGTGCGAGAGCAAGGTAAGGCGCAAAAATTAAAAAAAAAAAAATCCATTAAAAATAAATTATAAATAAATTTATTAAAAACAAACTCCATAAATTTAGTAATTATATATAAAAGTATATGTAATACGTTATTCATTTTATTACTTATTTTTACTTCTTGCATCACCACTATTGCTAATTAAACTACATATTAGTGAAAATTATCAATAAATATATATTATATTAATTTTATTTTTCAATCAAATATGATCTTAAAATAATAATTTTAATTTTTATTGCATTATAAGTTTAATTTTCATTATATATTTAATTTAATAATACTTTACTAAACATAACTTATAATAATTTAAATTGAATTCTATAAATTTATTATGAATAATTATTTATTGAATATAAAAATAATTTATATTTAATATTTAATTTATGAAAAATAGAATTAAAAAAAACTACATGCAGAAAAACATTAATAAAATAAATTAGCTCTAAATTAAGTTTAGCCCAATAACCATCAATCCATTGCCACCATCAGCCCATTACCATCATATGGTAAACATTACAGTTCCAACCAACAAAAGACCAACACTTCATTGAGTGCAGCAGAGGCAATCCAGGTACATAACTTCTTCTTATTCTTCTTCTTTTTTATCCAGTCGTTCTCTGCAATTGGTGGGCTGACCTCACTGGGGCGGGGTGCACCTCAGTGAGGCCATGCGCCTTTTCTGCTCTGAGGCACTACCCTTCGCGCCCAGTGCACCTTGCGCCTTAGGCACGCCTTTAATAACACTGGCAAGCCTGAATAGACTGGCATGGATCTAGGGTACCCAGTTGACAGATTAACATTAGTTCAACTTCAAAATTGAAAATTGAATAGAAACTGCATTTTGGATTTGGCAAGGATACACAACACACATAGTTGGTCCATTTCTTCAGATCCAAATTACATTTCCATCTTTTATTGTATTTCCAAAAGACCCTAGTGTCTGAATAATCCAACCAGTATATATCATTTCAATGATTTTGTTCTTCTTTTCTAAATATGATCCATCTTACTTATTCAACTAGGATGATTCAACTGAATAAGGCAATTGCAAAGCAATTAAAACAATCATATTGGATAGTATGAAAATTAAAAACAAGCAGCTACTGAATATTTGTACCAAAGCGCAAACAAGAAATGTTTCAAATGAATGAAAAGTTTTCATAAGAAAAAGGAAGGCAAAAAAAAAAAAGGAGAGTGAAATTAAAGGAAAATTTTGAGAAAGTGCACACCTTAGTCCTTTCCAGCCTTCTGCAGAATAAGCTGCAATCAGGCTTTGTTCGTAGCTCATGCGATTCAACAAATATCTTAAATGTTTCCTGATTTTTGAATATTCATCAGCTTCAATTCTCATTCCTTGTCTCTTTTTCTTCTTTTGCCTTGTTTTCTCCTTTTTTGAGCTAACATTAGCCAGGTTTGCACTGGAATCAGAAGCTTTAGGTTTTTCTTGTGATCTTGACTGCAGAACTCTATCACTTCTAACCAAAGATCTTAAGATATATTTTTTTCTTGATTTTGCAGTTCTTTTAACCCTCCAGCCCACCCGGCTAGAATTACTAACTGTATCTTTAGATGGCGTTTCTGATTGTTCAAGATTCGAGTGTTTATCCATATCATCATGAGATGGTCGTAGTTTTTCAGTAGCAGGAACATTGATCTCACTGACACGAGGCAGACCTAAACATATAATAGAACTCTTGGCCACAAGAGCAGGAGGTGGCTCGAAATGCCTGGTAGCAGTACAACTAGACAATGGAGTACTGATTTTCAATAATTCACCTTTTACAATGTCCAAACAAGCCTTTCGTCTTTCTACTGAAGGTTCACAACAAGCACTGTCAGAAGAAAACTCAAGTGTCTGTTCAGGCATAGATTGATGAGGGCATGGACTTTTACCAACCTGACTACTTTCCCTAGCATCTTCATGTGGTAATTCCAAATCGTTAGTAAGAGAATTCTTGGCTGCATCTTCAGACAAAAGTTGCAAGTTTTCATTAACAGTGATAGTTGATAGTGCATTATGATTTTGTATGATTCCAGATCCAAGTGAATATTGCTCTTTTGATGGTCCATTACACGTATCCTCTGAAACAAACTCAAGTTTCTGATCTATTGCAGTTGGCTTAGGGCCTAAACTTTTATCAGTCAAACTACTCTTGCATGCATCTTCAGATGGCGCTTCCAAATTTTCAGTAAGAGAATTTTTCATTGCATCATCAGACGACTGTTGCAATGCTTCACTAGCACCAGATTGGGAAACTACAGTATTAGTATCACCTGGTTCAGTTTGTACAGTTTCTGACATAATCTGATGTTTCTGTTCTGATATTTCAGTATGTTTACATTCAGCACCATATTCAGGTGTTTCTTCTGATGTGCTTTGTTTAGGGCATGAGTAACTTTTTGTATGACAACTAACTTGTGATGGAGAAATACCCATGCGCTTGGCCTTGAACATAAAGGCTAATAGAAATATATATCAGCTCTCCTATCTACAACAAGTTTTCCTCGATTTTTTTGGATATTAATTGGAGGGGAGGTAAAACTCTCTGTATGGCTAGTATGACTAGTAATTAACATGCATCATGACATCAAATATGGCACAACTGGTATTTATAGCCAAAAGAATCAAAACATACAATTTAAAATCCAGTCTTGTCTACAAGGTTTTGCCCCAAAATTGACAGTCAAAGAACCAAGTCTCACTTGATTCAATTAGTCTGGATGTTCCTGCACCATCAACACTTCATACACCTGCAATATACTGAGGAAACATAATAATGATGTTTGAGAGAAAGAACAAGAGGATTCTACCTCAACAGGCCAACACAAATAAGCAATGTATGGACAGACCAAGTATTGCTAAAGGCATTTCAATAATTATACTAGGGAAGAGGCAATCTTCCTTCACATGGCTAATTCATTATGTCTAACTCAAAACTGTCACTAATGGTCCTAATACTTTGGACATTTACAAAGTCTAAAACATACAATGTGTTCTCATCTGAAACAATATTCTATCACGATACGAAACTCATATGTAACATGAACATAATGATTTGTTTACATGCATTTTAAGAGAGTTTTATTTTTGTTTGGGTTTAGGTACTCGTGCAACCAAGAAATTTCTGCACCTTATTGTGTTAGGGAGTTTTAAGGGGAATAAGAGAAGGCACCCAAATGTGAGCCAAGTTGTGGTGGTTAAATATACATACATACATTGATAGACAGTGTCCAAGAGAGAAAGAAGGAAATAAAATAGCTATTATATGCTTTGACCATATATTGAGTAAATAAGGAATAAGAGACTATGTTTGAATTTTTGAGCCACATAGGTAAAATTGGGTCCATCCAAGTAGTTTTGCTTGCATGCTACATTAGGCCAAAAACTTCTACTTTCATCTTATATGAAGAAAATAGCACATTAAGTTCCAGCCACTTGAAGTAGCTACTTTATTAGAAAACTAGGAACATTTTTAACTTTATTTTGATTTCTGAAAGGACATTACCATGAATACATTGATAATCTTATAAGCCTAATCCATTGATAAACTTATAAGCCAAATACATGTTGAAAATTGTATCGAGCCCATACAAAATTAAATATTGTCAGAGTAGGAATGCATATATCCTGCAAATTAGGAGATTGACTCAAACCCTATAATCAACAGATTTCTTGATTATGTACATCTTCCTATATTAGGATACGATCCTGTAATTATACATATATATATATATATGTACAATTTCACAAAATTCTCTTCTCCATCTTCTTCCGCTTCTTCTTCTTAAATTTACATGGTATCAAAGCCAAAAAGGCCTGATTATTCATCATTCTTCTATCCCCAAAAGAAAAACCACTGTCTTGCTTAGTTAAACTAGTTCCAAGGGGAGATGGACTACACCACTAGTCTAGGGAGAAACTATAGCCGCCGGCATGTCAACCCCTCTGAAGACCATTACCGGACTCCGTTCCAATAAGCCCCACGCACCAAAATAGTTTTTCTGGGGCCGATACATGTGCTGGAACGTGACTCAGTTTCTGGCCACTTCTCTAGCCGGTGATCACTTCACCAAGGTTGCTAGACCCTTCCACACCATCCTAGCCATCAATTGCACCCGAATCCCAAGTCTCCTAAATCCTATTCTTAAACAGTCCTTTCCTTGTTCAAAAAAAAATTCAAAATGACAGAACGCTTCAAACCTACCACCAGCTACTGAAAAACCAATTTTCTGTTCAATTACCCCCCTCTCCTACAATTACTATTATAAAGCTGTAGAGTAGTATTAATTATGTTTCTTGGCAGCCTCAATGGAATTATGGTTTATGGGTCAAAGGTATATAACCATTTATCAAAGAATTCTACAGTTATTGCATCTCCTGATTGTGCAGCATGTACAAAAGTAGATGCACAACTATGCAGTCTACTATGGCACTCTCTAGATCCCAAATTACTCGCTTTGTTTCAATCCTGCAAAACATGCTACAAATACACAAATGACATACAACGCATTTATAAAGTTTTGTATAATATCGTTCACTTGCAATAGGATCATCAAGACATGGCAGCTATATGGGACAGGTAAAGACCCCCAGAGATGAATTTATTTCTCTTATGCCTCTCACAAATAATGTGACTGATCAGGAACAATAGAGAGAATTTTTTTCGTGGTTCTTGCTCTAATTGGACTACGATCAGACCATGGTTGAGTCCGGATCAAATTCTTACCTGTCTAGCTATCCTTACCCTGGAAGATGTTTTAGCTAGGCTTCTTCACATCTCTTTAACTACTAATGAGGTAATACCTAATGACTCTTCTGTAATGGCAGTACAATCTAATAATCAAGGGGAAAGGAAAGAGTTCAAAGCATTGTACGTATCTATTACGACAAGAGAGGACACAACAGAGATACATGTTGGTCACTTCATGGTTGTAGAAAGAGATGTAGAAAGAGATGATTCTCATTGATTTCAATTAATCTGTACATGGGTATTTATATACAATTGATTCCTATAATTGTGTTATACTAATTAGGAAGAAATCCTAAATAAGAAATCCTAAATAGGAATACAGAATACAGAATATACACAGTAATAATATAATGATTGACTTTCCATAACACTCCCCCTCAAGTTGGAGCATAGATGTTAATCATGCCCAACTTGTTACAAATGTAGTCAATCCTAGCTCCATTCAGAGCTTTTGTGAAAATATCTCCTAACTGCTCTCCAGTTTTGATATGTCCTGTTGAGATGATCTGTTGTTGAATCTTTTCACGAACAAAGTGACAATCAATCTCAATATGTTTGGTCCGCTCATGAAATACCGGATTAGAAGCAATATGGAGAGCAGCTTGATTATCACACCACAATTTCGCAGGTTGGGGGGTCTTAAAACCTGTCTCATCTAGTAATTGAAATATCCACATTACCTCACATACTGATTGTGCCATGGCTCTGTATTCGGATTCAGCACTAGATCGAGAAACTACACTCTGCTTCTTGCTTTTCCAAGACACCAAATTTCCTCCAACAAAACGCAATATCCAAAGAGTTGACCTCCTATCAACCTTAGATCCAGCCCAGTCGGCATCTGAAAAACATTCAACATTCAAATGCCCATGATTACCATATAACAAACCTCTTCCTGGAGCTCCCTTCAGATAGCACAAGATTTGTCCCAAGGCTTCCCAATGAGCAACAGTTGGGGAAGACATAAACAGACTAACCACACTAACGGCATAAGCAATGTCAGACGAGTGACAAGAAGGTAGTTCAATTTTCCTACCAATCTCCTGTATCTCTCTGGATCTTCAAACAACTCACTATCCCCTGCTAACAGTTGTAAATTTGGAGTCATTGGTGCACTACAAGGCTTAGCACCTAATTTTCCTGTCTCTGTCAATAGATCGATGACATATTTTCTTTGAGACAAGAAAATACCCTTCTTACTTCTCATAACTTCAATACCCAAAAAATACTTTAATAATCCCACGTCTTTGGTCCAAACTGGTTTGGAGGAAGGTTTTAAGAGATGAAATACTGCAGAGTCACTCCCGGTGATGATAATGTCATCCACATAGACTACTGTGAGAATTAGACCACTCAGATTGCTTATAAAATCTTGAGTGATCACACTTACTCTTTTGCATACCAAATTCTGTCATCGTTTCACCGAATCTCCCAAACCAGGCCCTAGGACTTTGTTTCAAGCCATAAAGAGACTTCCGAAGCCTACAAACTTTACCCAACTCCCCCTGAGCAACAAACCCAGGTGGTTGCTCCATATACACCTCCTCCTGAAGATCACCATGAAGGAAAGCATTCTTGATATCCAATTGGTGCAGGGCCAATCATATGTAGTCGCTAAAGAGATAAACAAGCGATGTAGTAAGTTTAGCTACAGGAGAAAAAGTGTCGAGTAATCAACCCCATATGTCCGAGCATATCCTTTTGCTACAAGGCGTGCTTTTAACCTAGCCACGTAACCATCAGATTTACCTTTCATCAGAATACCCATTTGCAACCAATAGCTTTCTTACCAAGTGGGCAAAGGCACAGCTCCCATGTACCATTAGCATCTAAAGCCTCCATTTCTTCTTTCATAGCAAAGACACCACCAGATGAGACAAAGGCTCACCAACAAGATAGGGATAGGAACAGAGTCAAAAGAAGTAACAAAATACCGAGAACAAGAAGACAATTGATTATAAGAAACAAAAGAAGAGATAGGGTAAGTACATGAACGTTTACCTTTACGAAGAGCAATGGGTAAATCTAGATCAGAATCATGATAAGTATTAGGTACAGGATCTCCCAACGAAGTAGCTAGTGGAGGATCTGAGTCAGTAATCTCCAATCTCTGGAATAAACATGAACAACGGAGGCCGAGTAGGTCTAGAGACGTAAGAAACAGCAGTGAGAGAGGACTAGACATTGATTGGGCAAGATATATTTAGATATCATCCTCCTCCTCCTGACTCTCATACAAATATGATTGATAAAAATATTTCTTGGACTCAAATAATGTTACTTCTTCAGAAACAAGATAACTATTAAGAGTAGGAGAGTAACAGCGGTACCCTTTTTGAATCGGAGTACCCAAGGAAGACACATTTGAGAGACTTTGGATCCAATTTAGTAACTCATGACAAACATCACGTACAAAACAAGTACAACCAAAAATACGGGGTTCAACAGAAACAAAGATTTTGTAGGAACAAAGCGGTATAAGGAATATCCCCATTAAGGATGTAAGACGGCATACGATTGATCAAAAACATGCCGTAGAAACCGCATCCGCCCAAAAGTGTTTAGGAACTTTCATCCGAAAAGAAGAGCACGAGTTACCTCAAGAAGATGCCGATTTTTTCTTTCGCCACGCCATTTTGGGATGGGGTATCCACACAGAAGATCGATGAAGAATGCCATTTTGTGTCATGTAAGACCGAAATTGTCTGAAAAATATTCTTTAGCATTGTCACTTCTTAATATGCGCATGTAAATATTAAATTGAGTTTTGATTTCATTACAAAAGGCACAAAAGATAGAAAACAACTCGTAACGATTCTTCATTAAATATAACCAAGTAACACGAGTAATCATCAACAAAAGTAACAAAATAACGAAATCCAGCTTTTAGAAGTAATGAGAACAAGGACCCCAAACATCGAATGAACTAACTCAAAAGGGGATGAAGCCCGTTTATTGACTCTAGACACGAAGGCAAACGATGATGTTTTGCAACCGACACGACTCACATTCTAGTAATCGATAAAGATCAAATCGAGGACACAACTTCTTCATGGTAGACAAAGAAGGATGACCCAATCTACAATGAGCTTCAAGAGGTGTTACGATGATCGAGCAAACAAGCGATCGCGGAACATGATTTTCCGAATGTAGAGACCACGACTCACGCCCTCTACCAATAATCGCCTTCGTAAGATCCTCAAACAAACACCGATCGTAAAAAAGGAAATAGAACAATTTAAGGTACGAGTAAGTTTACTAATGTAAAGTAGATTAAAAGAGAAATTTGGTAGACACAAACAGATGACAAAGAAATTGACGAAGTCGGATTCGCAGATTCGAACCCATGACACAAGAAGTAGAACCATCACCTAAAGTAATGAGAGGAAGTGGGATTAGACCGAAAAGCGGATAGAAGACTAGAATTACTCATGTGATCTGTTGCACGTAATCAATAACCCATTTGGATGAGGAAGACACAAGGCATGTAGTGGATTTACTCGACTCGATCGCAGTTGATAGGGAACCGGTAGGCTTTAGAGATGCTCGACATCGGGAAAATCGTGCAAAATCTTCTGCAGATACCAAAACAGTTTTCTCGAGGAAGATACCGTAGAATCCTCACGCCATATTTGCCATCTGTGATCGCTGATTTTTCCTCTGAAGTCGGACAATTATATTTTGTATGGCTGTGCTCATGACAATAATAACAAATGACTCCCTTGAGTCCTCGATTAGAACTAGCCTCTCCATTACGCTGATTACTTACATTGCTGTAATTCCTCCTCTACTTCCTCTTCTATTACCCCGTTGTCCATTTGGATTACGCTAATAAGAGCACTCTTGTGTGAAGATTGGGTACTCTGCACGAAGGACCCGTGTGAATGTTTCATGCAAAGAGGAAATCTCGTAATCGAAAGAATCGAGATTTAGCGCCTCATACTCAAGGAAGGCTGCAAGAAAACTCATAACACCGATTGCTCGTTGGGCTCTTTGAACTTTTACATCGTAACTAAAAGGCAACAATACATTAAGTTCCTCATATACCCGCTTAAAATCCATAAAATAAGCCGTGAGAGACTTATTATCTTTCTCAAAGACAGAGAATGCCTTACAAACATCATAAATACGGAGATATTCCCTTTACAAGAATACAGAAAATCTAAGTAATCCATCAATTCTTTAACAAATTCACAGTGATTAATTAAACTAATTACCTCACTGTGAATCGAGTTCCGAAGCTGCAAAAACAACCTAGCGTCCTCCCTTAGCCAAGTTTGTTGTGTATCATCGATGAGGTGGGTCTTTAGTAAGGTGATCATCCTTATCAATGCTACGCAAATAGACCCTACAGCCTTACTCCACCTGTAATTTGAACCATTAAGTTTGTGTTCGTGATCTTAGTCATCATCTAATCACATCGTAAATAACATTCTTATTGTCCGCCATTTGTTGAGACAAAGAAACTAACCAAAACGCTAATCCAAAGTGCCGATAAAGAACAAAATAATACACAATCACAAATAAAGTAAATACCAAATAGGATCCGAGAGCCAAACCTCGAAGTCCTTTAATGGTGTAATCGGATCGTGCAACAAAGACACGCTGGTGGAATGAGGGGATTGAGGCGACGCCGCAATGTTGATCGGAATCGAAACGGCCTGGCGCCAAGGTCTCTCCCGAAATGGGTGGTGAGAACAAATAGTCACCCTAGATGGCCTGCTCTGATACCATGTAGAAAGAGATGTAGAAAGAGATGATTCTCATTGATTTCAATTAATCTGTACATGGGTATTTATATACAATTGATTCCTATAATTGTGTTATACTAATTAGGAAGAAATCCTAAATAAGAAATCCTAAATAGGAATACAGAATACAGAATATACACAGAAATAATATAATGATTGACTTTCCATAACAATGGTAAACCTCCTCGCCATACTGACCGTTCTTATCATACAACTAATATGGCTCAGCTTAGTGGTGATGGCTTCTAGTCTTGCTTCTACCTGATGCAAAGGACCGGGCACTGTATTCTACTACTCTGACTGGAGCTGATTATGAGGACTATCTACGGTACCAAACATCAAAATTACAATCATCCTCATCCTCTGCAACCCAATCTAGCAATGGTATTGTTATGGTATTGTTATTTCACAAAGGAAATATGTATTAGATATATTGAAAGAAATTGGAATGCTGGACTGCAAACCTATTAATACTCCCATGGATCCAAATGTTAAGTGTTCCTAGACAGGGGAAGCCTCTAAAAAACCCTAATCAATAGACTTGTTGGCAAGTTAAATTACCTCACAATCACACGTCCAGATATCTCTTTTGCAATAAGTGTGGTTAGCCAATTCCTACAAGCTCCTTGTGATAGTCACTAGAATGCAGCAATTCAGATTCTCAAATATATCAAAGAAGCCTAGGGACAGGTTCTATTATATGAAGGGACATACACAGATTGTAGGGTTACTGATACAGACTGGGTAGGATCTCCTGCAAAAGCAGAGTATTAAGCAATGACTTTGGCTACATGTGAGTTTATATGCTTAAAACAGCTTCTTTAAGAGTCAAAATATGGAGGTGACGAACAGATAAAGCTAATTTGTGACAATCAAGTTGCATTATATGTCATTTCCAATCTTGTGTTTCATGAGAGTACAAAGCACATAGAGATTGATTGTCACTTTATTAGACAAAAGATGGAGTCTAGATCATAGTTTTAAATTGCAGTCGCAAGTAATGGAAACAGACTTGTAACAGCCATAATATAACAATAACGGTCCAGCGCTACGCAAATTTTTATGAAAAATTACAAAGTTTATGAAATGAATAGATATTGATAGATACAAGTAAAACTAAGATACACAACTATATAATAAGCATAAATTTGATGTTATTTTGTAATTCATAATGTATTTTAGTAAAATTAATTATGAAAAATACTTCTAATTATTAAAAACTAAAAAAAAATAAATAAATAAAAAATAAACCTATAGATCAAGCAAACTAATGCTTTATACTATAAATTTAGCAACATATCTAATATCAAACCTAATTTTCTTCAACAAATATGCCAAAAAGAAAAGCGGAAAAAGCAAATAGTACTCATCTTATGCTAGTCGTGGAGAATAGAAATATGTATGATAACCTTAGCTTAAAAAAGAAAAAGGGATAGATTCATTATAGAAAGGAGAAATTTGGGTGAAATTTTGAGTGAAACACTGGTTGGGAAGCTGGAACGGACAGAAAATGAAAACAAATGAAGAAAGCATGCCTGCTGTCCTTTTTAAGTTCCTACATTACTGGGTTTTTTTTTTTTTTGGGGGGGGGGGGTGGGGTTTAATGGCGATTACTGTTACGTAATAGTGGTAACAGCTGTTACCCATGCAAACCAGGATATGCCTTTAAATAATGGCCTTACGGGTAATGGAGCCACTAAAAACCTATAAATAACTGTCATTACATTACATAACGGCCATTATTTAAAACCATGGTCTAGATTTATTGCTGCTAGTTTTATCAGTTTGAATTACCAATTAGCTGACATTTTTACTAAATCTCTCCAAGGGACTAGGATTGGGTATATTTCTAACAAGCTAGGAGCATACAATATATACACTCCAACTTGAGGGAGAGTGCTAGAATTATATATATAGTTCATAGCTTGAGAAATTCATAAATCTCCAATTTCACAAAATTCTCTTCTCTTTATTTTCTTCTTCTTTTTCTTCTTCTTCTTCTTCTCAATTTTACAAATATTTACCATGTATTACACTATGATAGGTTTACAAACACTAGAATATCAAAATCTATATAAAAGGAAACAATTTATGGGAATTAACAATGATAAAAAGAAATTCCAATTAAGCTACCTATAATTTCAGTAAAAACAGTAATGCACATTTTCTTTTCAAACGATTGAAAGAATAAATAATAAATGAATACATGGGATATAAAATGCCTAGTGTTCAGAATCCAACATACAAAGCACATTTAAAAAAAAAAAAGAAAGAAAAACAGTAGTGATTTAGACATATCAAAATAAGTAAGAAAGCAGAAAAAGAGAGGGAAAATAAGATTAACAATACTATCATGCTCAAACGAAGATTTCTTCTGTAGGATTCAGGTTTTTGTGAACGAATGTCCTTAGCAATAAAAGAGAAGTCTCACTGATGAAATGAAGGGAAAAAAGAAAAAAAATTATTTTAATTAGTTCTCAATTTTGATAATTTAGGGCATGTTCACTTGAGGAAAACTAAAGTAGTTTTCTATAAAAGTGCTCTAAAAATTGTAAAAAGAGCTTCGTGTTCATGTGCCAATTTTTCAAATGGAGAACTGGAAAATTAGTTTTCCAAATTTCAACTAAGATTTGAAAAATAATTTTAAGTTGTTTACTATTGTTTTACTTCATAACAAAAATTCTATTTTCCAACTATTTTCCAAATGGAAGACGATGATTTTTCTGTAACCAAAATTATATTATAACTTTTCATAACTAAAGTTTAATGATTATATAAAAATATTTATTTACAACGATAAAAAAAAAATAATCATCTTATTGTAAAGAAATAAATAACACATTAAAAAATTTTAAAAGTAAAATAAGTTTTCAAATATATTTTATAATGATTTATTTTCTAATTATAAAAATATGAATAATTTTTTAAATTTTCTAAATTAGAAAATTATTTTCAATTATTGACAAGTGAACGTATTTCCATGGAAAATGAAAATTGAAATTTTTTTAGAAAATGGAAAATGAAAAACAAAAAATTGTTTTCTACAAGTAAACAGAGCCTTAAGATTATTGTTAATTCTTTTACTAGAAACCTTCCAAATTGGGTAGATATGATCTAGGACATGAGCTTTATTATTATTTAGGAAATAGGAATATTCATTAGGAATTGCTTCCTATTTATAAATAATTTTTATTCTTCTATTCAAGATCACTAATCCTAATAGGCCAATTCATTGAGCTTTCATGAATCCTATGTAAGCTAGTACTCTATTAGGCCTTTATTAATAGAATTAAAGGTATTTGATTAGGTTTTGAAGCACAACATGCCTAGAGCGATATCTCCTCATTCTTAAATATTAATACCTCCTTTCCTCTATCTATCAAAAGTGCTCTTAGCATTCTTCTCTCTCTACTTTTCCTCTATTTCTTTGCATCAAAAGATCATAATCAATCCAATCTCAAAATCCATAATTTTATTATCAAGTGCCTTATGCTAATTTGAAGAGTTTTATTTGCTGAATTCATTATACTCCAAAATAAGGACACATAATTGGTCTAGTTTGGGTATTTAATAAAATCTATAAATATCGGACACTAATACCCCTCAAATGCTTCTTGATGCATAACCAATACTCAATTCAACTCAACTCGACTAAACTAAACTAAACTAAGTCTTTATCCCAAAAAATTGGAGTCGGCTATATGGATTCTCTTTCTCCACTCTAAACAATTTTGAGTTAAATCCTCGAAAATGTAATACTTCCAAGTTATATTGTACTACTCTCCTCCAAGTCAGTTTAGGTCTACCCCTTCTTTTCTTTCTATCCTCTAATCTAATGTGCTCTATCCTCTAACCTAATGTACTCTACTTGTCTAACTGGAGCCTTCGTATGTCTACGCTTCACATGACCAAACCATCTCAATCTCCCTTCTCTCAACTTATCCTTAATTGGCACTACTCCTACCTTTTCTCTAATACTCTCATTACGGACTTTATCTAGTTTAATATGGCCACTCATCCACCTTAACATTCTCATCTCCGCAACTCTTATCTTAGACACATACGACTCCTTCAGTGCCCAACACTCACTATCATATAACATGGCCGGTCGTATGGCTGTACGGTAAAATTTTCCTTTCAACTTATTGAGAATCTTACGATCACATAAAACATTCATGGCACGTCTCCACTTCAACCATTCGGCTTTAATCCTATGACTAACATCCTCCTCACATCCCCCATCTACTTGAAGGATTGAGCCAAGATATTTAAAGTAATTACTTTGAGATAGTACCACTCCATCCAAACTAACTCCTTCCTTATCACCAGTTCGGCCTTCACTGAACCTGCAATGCATGCATTCTATCTTCATTCTACTTAACTTAAAACCCTTTGACTCTAGAGTACTTCTTCAAAGCTCTAGCTTTCTATTGACTCCTTGCGTCTCATCTATCAAAACTATATCATCTGCAAACATCATGCACCAAGGGATACTCTCTTGTATATGTTTCGTCCATTCATCTAAAACTAATGTAAAAAGATAAGGACTTACAGCTGAACCTTGGTGTAATCCAACTGAGCTAGGAAAATCTGTTATGCCCCCTCCCACTGTGCGCACAATAGTAGTTGCTCCTTCATTCATATCTTTCAACACTTGTATGTACCTAATAGATACCCTCTTTTGTTCTAACACTCTCCATAAGACATCTCTTGGAACACTATCATAAGTCTTATCCAAATCGATAAAAACCATGTGTAGATCTTTATTCACATCTCTATATTTCACCATCAAGCTTCTAATGAGAAATATCGCTTCCATAGTTGAACGACTGATCATGAAGCCAAATTGATTGGGCGAGATAGAAGTGTCATGACGTAGTCGATGTTTTACAACTCTCTCCCACAACTTCATAGTATGGCTTATGAGTTTAATTCTCCTATAGTTTGAACAACTCTGTATGTCTCCCTTATTTTTAAAAATAGGTACTAAAATACTCCTCCATTCATTAGGCATTTTCTTTGAGTTTAGAATCTTATTAAATAATTTAGTTAACCATGCCACTCCCATATCTCCCAAACACTTCCACACTTCAATTGGTATACCATCGGGTCCACAGGCTTTACCCACTTTCATTCTCTTAAGTGCTTCCTTTACTTCTAAAGATCTAATCCTTCTAGTATAATTCACATTCTTTTCTATCGCTTCCATAGTCCACAGGTTCTTTTTTTTTTTTTCAAATTCAAAGTAATTTTTAGATTATTGTAAACATCTATCGAATGTATTTTAAATGCCAATATACATTCTTCTTCAGAAGCAACTATTTAAAAAGGTTGCAAGACACGTTGTACAAATGCAGGGTAAAATTCATCCATCCTCTTTGAATATTTGACACTACAACAGCACCATTGCTGAACATTAATTTGTAACATAAACTCCCATAAATATCAATTTAAGTATCACTAAAGCCCTTATAACTTAATAACTAGTTTACTGATAACAAAAGCTAATGTGCCATTTTAGCTAAATTTTTTTAAAATTTTTTAATTACAATAAATCAACATAATCTGTTTCTCTTCCCCTTTCTCTCTTCCTATCCTCTCTCCATGATCCCTCCCTCTCTAGTCTTTGTCCTCCCATCTCTCTATCTCATTCTCCCTCTCCATCTCTCTGTCTCATTCTTTTTCCAAACCCAACCAACACCCCCCTTCTTCATAGACCCAAACCCAGGTTACCTCCCTCCTTGCCCCTAACCTCCAATCACCCTCCTTCCTGTCCCCCACCTATCACACAACCCACAACCCCCCCCCCCCCCCCCAACCTACCTCAAATCGCAACCCAAAATCCATTTCCCTTCTATCCTCCTATTGTGATCAACCCCCCTCCCCGAAAAATCATGAAGCAGTTCAAAAACCCCACAACCTCCACCATCATAGCCATGGCCTCCTCATCGAAACACGAGTTCCTAGCCCAATACTGCACCTGTTGGAATCCCGTGTTTCATTACCTGTAGGAGTGTTTCATTCACAGTAGAATTTGTATATAATTATAATTACTTTCTTTCTTTTGTGATAGTCTTCTAGTCTATCTAAGCTTTCTTTTAGATCTGGAATCATTGTATATAAATAGGAGGAAGAGTACAAAGTTTATATATATATATATATATATATATATATATAAAATATAGAATTTTTCTCTCCCAAATACCTAGTTCAACATGGTATCAGAGCTGAGCCATTTATTTTTGGCATGAAACACTGTTCAACCAAAGTTAAGGTTTTGCTAGAGTAAGCTTCTAGACACAATCATAGAGGGAGTTGGTTGTCACCGCCCATCCCGAAAAGAAGGAAAGCCGCCGATCAATCTATCCAGGAAAACCAACACCATCTAGCATCGCACGTGGTCACACGCACCGTTTCAAGTCTCACCGCCATTCACACACGCAGGCATGTGGACCTATTTTTGGGCTCTATTTTCGACCGACTCCTCCAGCGGTCTTCCCAAGGCTCTGTCTCTATCCAGGGTATACCTAAATTGACTTTGAGGAGAGTAGTACAACATGACCTAGAAGCATTATACATTTCTGAGGATTTAACCCAAAGTCATTTAGAGTGGAGAAAACGAATCCATAAAACAGACCCCAAATTTTTGGGATAAAGTCGTAATTGAGTTGAGTTGAGTTTCCGACCAACTCCTCCAGCGGTCTTCCCAAGGCTCTGTGCCTCTACCCAGTTGTTTTCACCTCTTGGTTTGCACCTTTGATCCCTAGACTTATTTTCCTTTCATTGCCACTGCTATTTTCTTTGCAATTTTTTGTTGTTTCTTTTTTGGCTTCTTGTTTAACAAATGACTGATAGAAAAGATCTAACTGAAACAAGGATGAGCCCAATAGGTGACAATCCTTCTCTACAAATTAGGTCGGTAAAACTTGATAATACTAACTATCTTGCATGGTCAAGATTCTGTTTGTTATTTATTCAGACTAGAGGACTACAATGATATGTTATCAGAAAAAAAAAAATAAAAAAATAAGAACCTGGTAGTTCTACTCATAGCCAATAGGAATATGAGAATTCCTTTGTAATGTCCTAGCTAATTAATTCAATGCAACCACATATAGCCCGCAGATATTTGCTTTTGAATAGTGCTATTGCAATATGGAGTGTTGTGTCCCAAACTTATTCCCAAATGGGCAAATGGCACACAAATCTATGAGATACGAAACAAGGTTCATAATACAGAACAAGGAGAGGTGACCATTGCTCAATACCTTACTAAATTGAGTGGTTTGTTGTAAGAACTAGACTATTACCAAGATTTTCAAGCCGCCTGTACTGCTGATGCCATTAAATTCCAAAATTTGATTAAAAAAGAATAAATCTATGACTTCCTTACAAAGTTGAGTATAGAATATGATCAAATTTTAATCCAAGTGTTGGGTAAGGACCGTTTGCCTTCCCTAAGATAGACTTATTCATATGTGCAGCAGGAGGAAAACCAAAAAAGTGTTATGATTCACTCTATACCTACTGGGAAGGCTAGGTTAATAGCTGCTTTAAGCTTCCTCCCGTGAACAATCACATAATAGTCCATCAGATAAGAATTATTTACATTGCAATCATTGTGAAAAATCTCAGCATACAAAGAAACATTGCTAGAAGTTACATGGTCGGCCATCCAAAGGGTGCGGAGTGAAATGGACAAGCTCAGCAAGACCACAAGCGAAGATATATGAGACAGTAGACTTTTTTGAAGACATTGCTCCTACTGCCACCAGTGGTATCCTCTCCAATGAAGAAGTACAATTCCTAAGACGTTTGCTGTCACAACTGGAATCTCAAATTGCCACAGTTGCCTTTTCTAATTTTGTTAAATAAGGTAATACTTTTCTGGCGAATTTTGAAAAATCTTTTTAGGTTATAGATTCTGGAGCAAATAAGCACATGACAAACTTTGCAAATAAATTTACAACCTATTTCCCATGTTTAGAGAAAAATAAAATCCACATAGCAGATAGATCCTTGGCCAATATCTTTGAAACAGGTTCTGTAGAATGTACTCCCAATATAAATCTCATTTTAATTTTACATGTGCCCAGTTTTCCGATTAACATCTTCTATTAGCACTATTACTAAAACCCTTAATTACAAAATTGAATTTTTTTTTTCCTACCCATTGCATATTTCAGGAACTGAAAACGGGGAGAATGATTAGTAATGGTGGAATGCAAGATGGCTTGTTTTTGTTGGATGACAGTGTTGGTTTCTCAAAGCCTAAAGCTTTGCTAGGAAATTGAATAGGAGCTAATCAGGAGATCACTCAGTGGCATAAAAGATTAGAACATCCTTCATTTTCAACCTTAGAAAGGTTTTATTCCATTTTGTTTAGACAATGCAAATCAAAATCATTAGTTTGTGATGCTTGTGAACTTGTTATATACACAAGGAATTCTTATTCTTCAATAAATAATAAAGTTTTGGCTCCTTTTATGACTACTCATTCTAATGTATGAGGTCATGCTCAAACAATCGCTTTATTTAGTTATAGATAGTTTGTTACTTTCATTGATTGTTGTACTAGATTGATTTGGATTTATTTGTTGAGAGCTAAGAATGAAGTATTTTCATATTTTCAACAATTTCATGAAATGATTTGCACTCATTTGATTAACAGGTCAAAATTCTAAGAACTAATAATGGGACAAAATATATGAATAAAGCTTTTCAGTCTTATTTAGATTCACATGAAATCCTACATCAAACTAGTTGTGTAAATACTAGTGCACAAAATTGATTATCTGAAAAGAAAAATAGGCATTTACTTAAAAGTGGCTAGATCCCTTATGTTCACAACAAATCTTCCCAAGTTTTACTGGGGGGATGCTGTTCTTTCTATAGCATATCTTATCAATTGGATGCCCCTTCACACACTAAACTTTAAGAGTGATTTGAAAATTCTTAAGTTAAGAGTTCTTATATTGTTACTCAAAAAGTGTTTAGGTATGTTTGCTTAGTTCATAGGTCACATGTCGGGAAATTAGAACCTAGAGCACTAATATATGTTGTGGGTTATTCTAGAACTCAAAAAAAGTAATAAATATTATCATCCTCCTTCAAAAAAATATTTTGTGACCATAGATGTAGCCTTTAGGGAATCTAAACCCTATTTCCAGTTACCTCTTCAGAAGGAGAATAATAAGGAAGAGGTTACTTTCCCTACTCCTTTTCAGTGGGAGATTCTTAGACTTGAACCTAATCTAAGTAGTGACGATAAGCCTATTGCTCCTCAACCCACATAGAGACTGAATAGGCCAATTACTCTTCATTCATCAATCCACAAAGAGACTGAATAGAATTGATTTAAGAACTTACACTCACCATGACACGACAGATACAGTCATTGAGCATGATACACCTAATCAGTCAGAATCCCTGGATTCAGCTCCTGCACATCCTGAGCCTGAAGAATTATGTGGTAAGACTCATCCTTTTGATACTCAATCTGATTCTAATTCTTCCGCTGATGATCTTTATATACCCATTGCTCATAGAAAAGGGGTTAGGACTTGCACCAAACATCCCATATCCAAGTTTATTTCTTATTATTCTTTATCTCCTTCCTACAAAGCCTTGGTCTTATCTGTTTCTTCTGTTTTTATCAGGATTGGAAGAAAGCATACCTTGGTCTAAAATGGAAAGCTGCCATGGTAGAAGAGATGAAGGCTTTGGCAAAAAATGAGACCTAGGATCTTGTTAGCCTTCCATTGGAGAAGAAACTGGCTAGACACAAATGGGTGTTTACTGTAAAATGTAAAGCAAATGGCTCCATTAAAAAAATATAAAGCCAAGCTAGTGGCAAAAGGCTTTACTTAAGACATATAGGGTAGATTATCAGGAGACTTTTGGCCCTGTTGTAAAGATGAATACTAGCAGGATCTTACTGTCATGTGCTGTAAACCTTGAATGGGACCTATAGCAATTTGATATTAAAAATGTTTTTTTTTTTTTTCAAGGAGATTTAGAAGATGAGGTCTACATGGAGATTCCTCCAAGATTTAAGGATAAAAAGACCAAACGAAAAGCCTACAGATTGAAGAAGGCATTATATAGCTTGAAGTAGTCACCAAGAGCATGGTTGGACAAGTTTAGTAAGGCCATGATTTCCTTTGGGTACCATCAAAGCAATGCTAATCATACCTTATTTATGAAATATCGTAGAGGGAATATTACATTGCTTATTGTCTATGTTAATGATATAGTTGTAATAGAAGATGATAAGGAAGAAATTGCTCATATGAAGGAATGCTTGGCCCAGAAATTTAAAATTAAAGACTTGGGTAAATTAAGGTACTTCCTGGGAATAAAAGTTGCCAAATCAAATAGAGAGATTTTTATTTCTAAAAGGAAGTACATATTGGATTTCTTAGATGAGACTGAAATGTTGGGATGTAAACCATTAGAATCTCCTATTAAAGCTAATCACAAGTTGCAAACAAGGGTTGGGGAGTCGATTGACATAGAGATATCAAAGGTTAATTGAGAGATTGATTTATCTTTCTCATACTAGACCAGAGATTAATTTATCTTTCTCATACTAGACCAGAGATTAATTTATCTTTCTCATACTAGACCAGACATACCTTATGTTATAAGCCTAGTTAGCCAGTGCATGCACGATCCTCGAGAACCTCTGCCTTCCGCAATTTAGGTATTTAAAATATGCATCGGGAAAAGGACTTCTTTTTTCAAAACATGGCCATCTCCAAATAAAAGCCTTTACTGATACAAATTGGGCTGGATCTCTCGATGATAGGAAATCAACATCAGGCTATTATACCTTTGTTGGTGGCAATTTAGTCACTTAGACCAGTAAGAAGCAGAATTTAACAACAAGATCCAGTTCAGAGACAGAGTACTGAAGCAGAATTTAACAAGAAGATCTAGTGCAGAGACAGAATTCATAGCTATGACACAAGGTATTTGTGAGTTACTATGGTTGCGGAAATTAATGGAGGAAATGAGACTAGTAGAGACAAACAATTTGTCCTTATTTTGTGACAACAAAGCTGCTATCAATATAGTTTATAATCCAGTTCAACATGATCAGACCAAGCATATAGAAATTGATCGACACTTCATAAAGAAGAAAATAGTAGATGAATCTTTAAGTGTCTCTTATGTGACTTCAAAAGAATAAGTGACTTCAAAAGAATAAGTGACTTCAAAAGAATAAGTGACCTATGTGTTTACTAAAGGATTAAGCAGCAAATTATTCCATACTTTGATTTGCAAGTTGGACATGTGTACCATACTTGAACTAACTTGAGACGAAGTATTGAAACCTCGTGTTTCATTCACTGTAGAATTTGTATGTAATTGTAATTACTTTCTTTCTCTTATGATAGTCTTCTAGTCTATCTAGGTTTCCTTTAGATCTAGAATCATTGTATATAAATAGGAGAAAGTGTACAAAGGTTTTATATATAGAAAATATAGAATTTTCCTCTCCCAAATACCTAGTTCAACAACACCAAACTCAACCGCTTCCTATCAAAACCCTTGTAACTGAGAAGGTCATACAAGAATAATAAGCAATCTAAGTCACAAACACAAGTAGTGCAAAGATTGATGACGACAAAAAAAGGAAAAGAAGTTATAATCAAAGTCATAGAGAAAATAAGCATGACCCGAATTTCCAACCGCAGGAGTTATAATGACTAGAATAATGGTAAAGTGAACACAGAGCACCAACGTAAAGGAACTGAGCAAATCGTATGAAGCCAATGTGATGTTCATAGCCTTACCAAGACTGTAAAGATATGGGGAAGAGAAGTTCATATATGGAATTGGTAAAATTTGCATCGTCTTTGGCAGCAAATAAATTCAATCCACAAGCAATGAAGTTTTGAATTTCTCAAAGCTTTACCAAAGCTAAAAGCTACACACATTGAATCCAAAATGATGTTCCATTTTTCACTAACTCAAAATGTCCTTCAACTTTTGTTGGTGATCCTACTTGTGGCCTTGGTGTTGATCTTGTACATGTGTCTTCTGGATCTTCACCAACAACTACAAGCTACCCTCCAATTCAGGTCAGCATGGTGGATTTTGAGATTTGGATTGTTTTTGTTCTTAGGCATCATAAAGCATTTTCTCAATGCATCCTTGCTTACCATGCATTGGAAAGTTTTGTTTCTCTATTTCTCTCCTCACCAAATTTGTAGTTTTAATTTGAGTTTGTTGAATTTTTTGTTTTAATTATTTGATATTTGATTTTGGGTTTGTTGAATTTTTATTTGTTGATTTTGGATGTTAGATTTATTGTTTTGAAGTTTCAACTTTTGTGTAAATTTAGGTGTATTTTTTATTAAGGGGAGAATCATAAGTAAACCAGGAAACAAAGGGAAGAATCATGGGTAAAGGATAGATAATGGGAGCTTCTCTATGCTTATCGAGTTGCATGTGGTGTTGGTTTGGTAGGATTGCGAAAAACAAGTAAAGAGGGAGAAGGTGAACATTACAACTCGTCAAGTAAAATAAAGAGGGAGGAAAGGAGAGGCACTGGTGATGGATGTTGGATGGTGACAGATGAGGGGTTGCAATTAGGCTACGGCAAAATTAGAGAGGGGGAGAGAGAGACTCAAATGGAGAGAGAGGAGAGAGAAAATATTTTTTTCTCTAACGTCTAACATGTCAACAGGTTAATCGAGAAACCAACCATCTCAGGTTACAAGAGCTTTATTGATAATTAAATTGATGTCCAAAAAAGTTTTGTGTTACAAATTAAAGTTTAGAGACAAGACTATTACAAAGCTTAAAGTTCAAGAACGATGTGTGAAATTTACCTATGCATAAACTAGAAAGAAAGACAATAAGTTGTGAATTGCAACTTGATAACACTTATGCTTTATAGTATTTATTTGTCAACCAATAAACACCACAAGATAATTTTAAAATAACAGTCACAATAAAGGCAAAAGACATGACAACTGCAAGAAAAATAAAATCTATACAAATGCATCATGGCCAAGTCTTCCCTAAATCAACACTCAAATCAAATTGGCATCTTATTTGTAGCTGCATTCATCTGTTATTTGATATGAATCACAAATGGCCATTAATAAACTCGCATATCCTTCTATCAAGAAAGGATTAGAAGTTACATCAATTGTTAAGGGATACGTCCTTTTTAAAGTCTTAAAATCGCATGAATTACCATACAGCAAAAAAGAGGGGAAAAAAATATTTATCTTAAAAAAATAGGCCAAGTATAACTCACCCTCAAAGACTAACTCAAGGAGAAGAAGGCCCAAGGCTTTATAAGGGGGCACATTACCCTATCCCAAACCAATGTAAATATTAATACCACCCACACACCACCCCCCCCCCCCCCTAACTCACCCCAAAAGTTTGCCCAAGAGCTAGCTTAAGAAAGGAGGAGCAGTGTCCAAGGCTTTATAAGGGGCTTATTACCCTATCCAAACCCATGGGATACTAGCAATTTAGAAGTACTTTAAAATAGCTGGAAAGTTATAATTATAAAGTAGTGATATCTAGCCAGAAAAGGGAACTAAGAATTAGTTTGCAGAAATATTTAAAATGCTGCCATAGATTAAAACAATATAATTAAAACTCCTGACACAACAAAAAAGTTGAGAGCAAGATTCCTGCAGCATCCTCTAATATAAAACTATATTTCATAGTCAAATGGTAACCCATGAACATCTCCATTATCGACAAAAATGGGAAATTTTCCTTGCAAGCATACCATAAACTAGTGCGTACAAATTCTATAAGTAATAAACCTCAGCCAAGGATAACAGAAATTTTTTTTTTTTTTTTTTTGTAGTTGTAAACATTTTACACCTAAAACAAAAGAATTTCAGCTTAAAAGAATTTCTTTTAAACGAAAAATTGATATCTTCTCCTCGTTTCCTCAGGTTCCTTTGAAGCCAACCAAATACAAGTAGATATAAACTCAGGAACAATAACTAGTTAAAAAAACAATAACCCAATTCAGGAGCCATAGCTTAGGTGACATTTCAATTCTCTAAAACTTATAGAACAAACCCATGAGATTAAAAGTGGATTCTACGTTCTATAAACATAAAGTTAGCGATTAAAAGTGGATTCTACGTTCTATAAACAGAGAGAAGAGAATGAGAAATGGCAGCAGAGAACTGACCTTAGCTTCTTCTCTGGAAAATATCTCGTGTTCTCTGCAAGGATGCGAAACGAAGGAAAAAATAATAGTTTTTAGAGAGAGAGTTGTGTGTGAGGGAAGAGCAGCAGAAAAAGAAAGAATATAAGCGGTGAACAGTGAGTAGAAACCTCTAAATCTGGGTCACCGTCGCGCGGAGAAAGGGTTCAGATCCTGCTATTGTGCGCTGCCGCTCGCAGTGTAGCTTTTACCGAGCCTGTCTTAACATGGGTTGGGCTTTTCTCACTTTTTTCTAATTGCCAATGGACCAGTGCTGGGCTGTTTCAAACGTACAACTATTCCACTCCACTCCACTCCTCGCCGTTACGGTGGGATCACTCAGTATTTTAATTCGGATCAGAAAATTAAAAATGATAAAATTATTTTTATATAAAATATTAATTAAAATAAAATTAAATCAAATAAAAACTATTTTATTTAATTCAACTCGACACGTCAATTTTAAACAAAGCTTAATAATTGCAAAAGGATTCTTTTTTTTTAAGCAAAGGCGGAAATGGAAATACAATTAATTTAGGATATATTTAATTTAATTGTTATATATAATTGATATTAATTAATTGATAATTAATTATAATTAATTTATATTAAATATTTAGTAAATTATATATAATTATTGTTGTTGATATATAAAATGATTGATAAAAGGTATATTTTATAATTTATTTTATTATTAAAATAAATATATAATTATTAATTTATTATATTATATTATTTATTTTATTATTAAAAATAGATAAATAAAAAATTTTAAAAATGTAATTTAATAATTTAAGAAAAAAATAAAAAAATAAATGTTATAAAGAAAGTGAAATTAGAGTGATAAATTAAAAATATTAACTATCGTATTAATTATGTAATATTTAACCATAAGATATAAACATAATTATGAATTAACATATCTATAGCATAATAGTACTTTTATAATTAAAAATTATAAGGTAATTTAATATATTTATAACTAAAATTATTAAGAAAATATAGAAAAATGAAATGCAATATTAAGTTGTATTTAGTTAATAAATATATATACATATATCAAAATATATAATTATATTAAAAATATATAATACATATAAAAAATTATAGAAAAATATATGTATAAATTTGGTTCTTGGTTAGGTATGATTTCAATTCAGTTTTAGTATGATTTTGATTTGGTTCTTAGTAAAGAATAAAAATCAAACCAAAGTATTAAAATAACTTTGGTTCGATATGGTTCCTGTCGATTCGATATGGTTCTTTGATTCTGTTCAGAACCCCAAAAACCATGCACGACCCTACTCTCAGCTATCAGTTGCATCTAATAACTGAATCAAACACTCCCTCAATCAATTTCCATTTTAGTCCATTTACTCAAAAAAGGCTTTAGGTGGAAACAGTGACAAAGGCAGGAATTCAAATTAGGAGGTCTAATTTTTTTATATAATTAAATAGAGAGTCTAATTAAAATATATAATTTATAAAAATAATATATATGAAATAAATAAAAGTTGATAATAAATTTGCTTAGATAAAATTGACTTGTTAAAAATTAATTGAAATTGTTATTAATTTAAAAATATATAATATTATAATTTTTTGAACTTAAAATATATTAATGGCTTAAAATTTAAAAACTTTATTCAATTTATTTTGTTAATATAATGAAATTTCAGCAATAAGAGATTCCAATAATAATAATAAATTATGAGTACAAAGTCACTAAAGTTTTTTAAATTGATTAAAAATATGATAAAAGATTTGATGACATTGTCCAATAATTTAAATTTTAAAGCATAAAGTTAGTGTTTGTGGATTTATTAGAAATGTAAAATGATAAAATATAATTAATGGAGAAAAAGATACCATAAAGCAATAATGTTTGAGGATTTTTTTAGCAAAAATATTTGTGTTTCAATATTGATATTATTCTTTCAATAAGATAGCAAAGAATTTAGAATTTTTATTTAAATTACTAATAAATTACTAAAAGTTTTTAAAATATTAAGTCATTGCTCCATCAAAATTTTACAAATAATAGTAAAAAAAAAACTATTTTTTAAAAAAATTATTACACTCGTAAAAAATTTTAAAATTTAAAAAGGTGAAGTGCCTATCAAAATTTAGTAGGTGATAACCAAAATTTTTTGTGAAATTACTATTACACCCTTCAAAATTTTTAAAATTTGGGGGGCCAATGCCCCCTTGTCCATAAAGTGGTTACGTCCCTGGGTGAAAGGAATATGGTAGTGCGTTTAAAAAAGCCCAACCCAATTAGAAGAGAGAGAGAGAGAGAGAGAGAGAGAGAGAGAGAGACCCAGCCGTGTAACGCTCTTTTAACCCCAATTAGATTCTATTAGGGGGGAGTATTCTGTTGATTTGGTTTCGAACTGAACTACTCCAAAAACAAAAAAATAGAATCACTTAAAAAAGTAAACCAAATCAAACTAAATATTTAAGAATAACCAAACCGAACAAAACCGAAAAATAATGATTTGGTTTTAGTTTCATTGCATTAAACCGAAAATATTTTAGGTTAATTTCTATTCTCTGGGCTGAGCTTGAATGGATAATTGGACTAGATAAGGGCCTTGAGACTTATGCATCTTGGGCTGAAAATTTTCTTGGGCCATTTTACTATTCGATTTAATTGTTTTATCAGTTTTAACCGATAAAAAATCGAATCGAATCGAAAACCGAATATACTAAAAGTTTTAAACCGAACCATACCGATAGAACTAAAAAACGGAAATGATGGAACCAAAATGGCTCGATTCTGCTCAATTTTTCGATTCACACCCAAAACTGCTCAGGCCTAGATTTTACTTTCATGTTCTTTATTGGTAAAAAAATAGATCTAGTCAAGGGCTGAGTCAGACCAAAACTAAATCAATTTAAATTAAAATCAGTTAAAATTTGATTAAATTGACTTGGAATTATCGGCTTATTTTCATATCAGAACTGATTTTTTAATTTTAAAAAAAATTTTAAAAAATGTGGACTGTTGATTTGATCAAAGTCAAAATCAAAATTGCATCAAAGTCAAAATCAAAATAGCAAAAGGACCTTAAAAGTGATTCAGGTTCATATCCCCAATAAATCAAAATCACCAATTTCATGCGGGTTTCGACCTAATTGTAGCCAAAACAATTTAGAAGCTTAGGTAGCTGCATGACAGAGTTTCTGATGAAATAATAATAATAATAATGATGAATACTTCATAAAAAAAAAATCACCAAAAACCAATCAATTTTAACTTAGTAGTAGTAAAGTAATTTGCAAGACTATGATGTCTCGAGTTTAAATCTTAGTCAAACTCAATTACATCCAAAAAATATTAAAAAATATAAAATAAAATTAAAAATTCTGCAATTTATCCTTTGACGAAAAATAGCAACAACGGTTATTAGGAGAAAAAATCTATATTTTTTTTTTATTAAGTAAAGACACACGCATACTAGGTCATTGTGCGCTCAAAAACTAGGTTATTGCTAAAGAAAAGAGATATTGAATGCTCAAAAACTAGCGTACAAGTAGTCATCACCGTTCAATAACCATAATTCAGTCTTTTCAAGGGTTAGTGATTAGAGAGTATCATAAGAGACAACTTTGTTGCCGTCAGTCTTTTCAAGAATTCCATCCCCAATTCTTGAGTTAAGAAATTGATTAAAGCTTTTCATGGTCCGTTTATCCCCCTAAGCATTCAAGATACTATACCATATCAGACATCAGATCACTCTCAACATCATAAGATTATTTTCTCTTTTACAAGAAGGAAAAACAATCAAGCAGCCTATTCTCTTACTAGTAGGGTTTTTCATTTGTAATCCGTTTGAGTAAGTGCTTTTTGTTTTGACTGTAATGCGGATGTAATTTTTTCCTTTTGGTTTTCTCTTGTTGCTCATCTTCGATTTAAAAAAAAAAAAATTGTTAATCAGCAACCAAACCCAAAATTGAACACTTAATCCGTAAATTATTTTTATATAGTTAATTTCGCTTCTCTCTCTTCTTCAAGATTTTCTCTTCAAATGTTACTTGGGCCAAAAGTTCAAATATTTCATATTTACTAACTTGAAATTGCTTTGTCCAACATGCTTTTTGTGGGCTAAGATGGGAAAGGTTAGCGACCTGCTAATGCCATTCACAAATTTCTCATGAATATCTTTTGTTTTCATTAAATAAGTTTCTGATGTATTCAATTGAATTGAACATTTCGATGAAAAAAAAAAATCCGAAGTCCCCTCATTCTCTAAACTCTCTTCCTCCTTTCTCTCTTTCTTCCCTTTGCGAATTTTTTGGCATACCCCTCCCATTTTCATTTTTGCTTTTTTTTTTTAATCTTTCCCAATAATCTTCATATTTATATATTTTTTGGAACAAAGTTGTGTTTATCCTCAGTCTATTCTCATTAATAGATATGAGTTTTGTCACCTTCTTTAGGAAGACTTTTAGATGAGGATTTGATATTTTCTCCCTTATAAGGATGTGTTATTTCCTTCATTGCAAGCATCTATTTTTTCTTTTTTATCATAGAGTTGAGTGTTTTACTTTGTGACGAGGAAAAAAAAAAGGTGTTTTACTTTATTATTTAAGAAGAGTATAATGATAGAAAGTATTGATTTTTTCTACATAAGGATAGTAAAGTTTGATAGTTTCAAAATTGAGCTCGTAAAAAAGGCTGTGAAGTGTGCTCTCCGTCGAATGGTCAAATTAAATGCTCTGTTAACATGATTAGATCTTTCAAATCAAAATAATTATTATTATATTTGGTATAAGTAGTTTATCTTAAAATTTTTTAATGCAAAATTATAGTAATATGAAATTTTGTACTTCAGAATTGTATTTTATTTATATTCATTGAAAGCATTATCTTTTATTTAAAAAAAAAAGAAAATTTTGATTATTGACACATAATTAAAAGATAGGGTTTAATAGATAAAAATAGGATATCTTTAAGTACTTAAAAATGAAATTTTCTCTTATTAGTATTTTATTTACTTTTTTTTTTTATTTATTTGATTGAAGTTCAAATTTAAAATATCATAATTTTTAGCATAATTTTAATATTATTTGTTGTGTTTACACTTTGTCATTTTTATTATTAATTAAATTATTATTAATTCATTAAATGTTAATTATCTATAGAAAAAAATTATTTTATTAAAAGCAAAATAATTACATAATTTTCCTTTTGTTGATAATCAAAACTTTAAAAAGTCATATTGCTTTCTTTATTAAAAAAATAAAAAAATAATTACAAGCCCATCTAATTACATTTGTGCCATGATAATGCTAGTGAAAATATTCGCCAACATATATACTAAAAAATAGGGAATCATCGTAACATTCAAGAAAAAATAGACCGAGGTTTGAGCTTATCTTCTTGGCTAAATTTTTATCCAAATTCTATTATCTATCATCTGGACGATGTAGGTTCTGATCACCGTCCCTTGTTCCTCTCAACGAATCAAGTTTGCCCGAAACTGCAAGCAAGATTCTTCTTTGATGCTGTAATCAAAATGTATCATGCTCACAAATGTTCAAGGTATTCTCTAAGCTCAAATCTTGCCGCAATAATTTGGTTGATTGGAGGAAGTCTTGTAATTTCAATTCTAAAACCCGCATGGACTCTGTCCATATAAGGCTTAACAATGCTAAAAATCAACCACAATGGAATGAGGAGGAAATCTACAAATTGGAAGCTGATCTAAAACAGCAAGTGGCTCGGGAGGAAACTTATTGGGCATAAAGAGCTAGGCAAGATTGGCTTGCTCAAGTTGACAGAAATACAATGTTTTTTCATGCTAAAGTTCTTCAAAGAAGGCATTGAAATTGCATTAAAAGTTGAAAGATGATCATAGGAGGCGGCATTACTCTTTGGATGGGATTTCAGAGACAGTAGTGAATTACTTCAAACATAGATATTCCTCTTGCAATCTAATGAATTTTGAAGCAGTTACAGCTGGTCCAAGAGTTAAAAATGAAAATGAACAATTAGTTAATTAAGCTAGTAACGAGAGAAGAGATTAAAACAACTTTCTGAATTAATCCATCA
Source organism: Hevea brasiliensis (assembly GCF_030052815.1). Classification (NCBI taxonomy): domain Eukaryota; kingdom Viridiplantae; phylum Streptophyta; class Magnoliopsida; order Malpighiales; family Euphorbiaceae; genus Hevea; species Hevea brasiliensis. The sequence continues at coordinate 21,569,051 of NC_079500.1, read as the reverse complement.
AAGGCACCTGGACAAGATGGCCTTATAGGATTATTCTTTCACAGATATTGGAATACAGCGGGTCAAGAAGTATGTGATGCTGTTCTTAGCTTTTTTGAAAGAGGTCGAATGCTCCAAAGTTTTAATCATACGGTGATCTCACTAATCCCCAAAGTTAAATAGATATGCACTGTGAAAGACCTTCGACCAATTGGGCTTTGCACACTCTTTTACAAAATCATTTCTAGGGTTATCATTCACAGATTGCAACCATACATGCCTTTTATTATCAGTGAAGAACAAAATGCTTTTACCGAAGGTAGACTTATATCAGATAATATAATCATCAGTCGTGAGATTATGCAACAAGCTGAAACTGAGGAAGAAAGGGAAGGATTATGGGATGGCTTGAAAATAGATGTTAGCAAAGCTTGTGAATGTGTGGAATGGTCCTATCTAAAACATATGCTTCAATGCTTTGCATTTCATGATAAATGGAATTCCTGGATTACCAAATGTATTTCCTTAGCGTCTTATTCTCCCCTAATTAATGGGCATAGAAAGGGTTTGATCAAACGAACTAGAGAACAAATACAAGGGGAACCCCTCTTCCCTTTTTATTCCTCATAGGTGCTGAAGGTTTAGCTCATCATTTGAAAGAATCCTCTCTCCAAGGGATTCCAATTTCTAGAAGAGGTCCATTTGTTAAACATCTGCTTTTTGTAGATGGCTCTATCATTTTTCTAAAGCACTAATGAAAGAAGCACAAAATATGAAAAGCATCTTGCAACAAAATGCAACAATCAGTGGCCAGAAGGTCAATCTTGCTAAATCTGCCTTGTTTTTCAGTGCCAACACTCATAGAGATCTCAAAAGACAAATTTCAAGTTCAAAACATAGGAGGGCAAGATAAATTCCTGGGTTCTCCATCCATAATTTCCATATTTAAATCCTAAACTTTTGAGTCCATCAAAGCCAAAGTATAGAGCAAAATAGCAAGTTGGAAAGAACAATTGCTTTCTCTAGGAGGAAGGGAACCCTCATCAAAGCAGTGGCAACAGTTATTCAGTTTATGCCATGTCTTGTTTCAAGCTGCCAACATCTCTATGTCAATCCATTAACAATATGCTATCCAACTTCTGATAGGGTCAAAAATCTCAAGAGAAAAAAATTCATTGGGTTTCTTGGAAGACAATGTGCAATCCAAGGATCTAGAGATATTAAACATGGCCCTCCTTGCTCAACAAGGCTGGCGAATTCTAAACAATCTAAATGCCTTGTTAAAACGTGAAGGGAAAGTATTTTCCTTATTCATCTTTTTTGCAGGCTACTGAAGGATCTAAACCGTCTTCGGCATGGCCAAGCTTATTTTGGGGTAGAAGAATTCTTAATCAAGAAATTCTTTGGCAATCAACAATGAAGAATCCATATTATGTAAGGAGGACAAATGGATTCCTCAATCCTTCCCCCAGGTTCCTCAAATTAGAGAAGACGCAGATTCTTCCATAACTTAGGTATCACAACTATACAACCATGACTCTTCATTATGGGATAGTCTTCAAAAAAAGAAGAAGTTGGAAGCATCTTGGCCATTCCAATTAATCTTTTTAGAAGAGAGGATCTACTTATATGGCATTATTCATGTAATGGGGATTGTTCAGTGAAGTCAGGATATTGGGTGGCATGTAATCTGGACAAAACGCCTTCAGAGGAAGAACAAGCTCAGCGGGTCTTCAAAGAAACCTATGGAAAGATGTATGGCAGCTAAAACTTCCTCCAAAACTTGCAATTTTCTTATGGAAGTTTCTTAAAAGGAAGCTACCACCAATGCATTAATTCATCCCATTTTACCATAATTCCGGATTCATGTCATTTTTGCGGTCAAATAGAGACAATTGAACATCTCTTCTTGGAATGCCAGAATGATGTGCAAACATGGTTCATCTCTCCGCTTACTCTTCTTCCGAATCAGTTTTCCCATGCTGAAACAAGGGACTAGTGGTGTGCAGTGAAAACATTCAATCTATGAACGGTAATGTTGATTTTCTGAAGAAGCTTATTTTCATCCTAGGGAGCATATGGACAAACAGAAACAATTCTATCTTTAGAAATAAAGCTACCTCTCCCCAAGAGATTGTTTATATGGGATTCTAATACTTATCAGACTTCAATCAAGCAAATAATTCCCATCAACCACTTAGCTATGGCCACTGAAATACAATCATCCAGTGGTCTTCTCCTCCACCAAACTGTATCAAAATTAATTTTGATGGTGCAGTTCACAACAAGAGTAATAATGGAGCAATAGCAATAGCTAGAGACGCATCAGGCAAAACACTCAGATGGAGATGTAAAAGAATTCTAGGATTAATAGACCCTCAAATACTTGAAGCTCTAGCTTGTTGAGAAGCTCTTCAAATGACACAATCCAGAGATTTTGAAAGAGTTCAGATTGAAGGTGACTCATTGCAAATCATTCTAGCAGCAAACAGAGCACGGAGCCTTATGCTTTTATTTCGAGTCTCATACAAGATATCTCCATTTTAACCTCTCAGATCCCCTTAGCTTTCTTTTCTCATGTCAACAGGATTGGAAATATAGCAACACATGGTCTTGCAAAGAGATGTCTGCTAAATAATTTCTTTCATTGTAATCCTTTGACACAATTCAACTTTGTAATCTTCTCTATGTCCACTGGGGGCTTGCAAAATTCTATCTTTGGAAAAAAAATAAATAAATGCAATGATTTTATATGATTCCAATAAGTATGTTTATATTTATGGACAATCACTTTTTTATTGTTAAAATAAAAATATAATTTTCTTTATTAATTTAATTTAATTCTTACGATTAAATTTCTTTGGTAAAAAAAGTCAAGGGTATCTCAGAGATGTCTGCTAAATAATTTCTTCCATTGTAATCGTTTGACACAATTCAACTTTGTAATCTTCTCTTTAGGGCTTGCAAAATTCTACCTTTTGGAAAAAAAAAAAAAATAAATGCAATGATTTTATATGATTCCAATAAGTATGTTTATATTTATGGACAATCACTTTTTTATTATTAAAATAAAAATATAATTTTCTTTATATTAATTTAATTTAATTCTTACGATTAAATTTCTTTGGTAAAAAAGGTCAAGGGTATCTCAAAGTTATTTAGTGATGAAATTTTTTGATTTAAGGTTATGTTGATTCACAAAAAATAACTTATATATGAAAAATGTTTTTCATGAAAATTGTTTTGCAAGAAAATATTTTCCATCAAAATTGTGACACCCCTTACCCGTCTACAGTGTAGTCGAGCAAGATATGCCACACAGTGTGCCGGAACATCATATTTTATCTCATTTATTATTATCCATTATTGATTTATTTATTTATAATTATTAAGTAAAATTTATGAAATTGATCTCATTTAGATCATTTATTAAAATTATAAATTAATTTGAAGTTCCGAAAATTTTATAGAAAATCCAGCAGAGTACCAGCTAAAAATGGAGAAAACATTTCTTCGAAACCTGTGAAAAACACTTCCAATAGTCATTCAATTTCACAACTCCCAATTTTCTCAAAAATTCTTCCATTTGTCATTCATTCATTTTATATCTCAAAACATAAATAAATACTCAATTTTCATTTATAATTACAAATTTACAAATACTGACATTCATACAAAATTATATTACATGGGTTTCACATATACATGATAAAATAAAAGTTTAATTATAAAGTACAAACAGTATAAAATACCAAAATGGGACATAATATCCTATCAATGCACTGTAGCCTGTGAGGTGACACGAACACTATGCAGATCTGTGAACAAGCCTCACCTAGTCTGTGGTCTGCTCGGCTCTCTGTCAGTCTCTCCAGAAGCTACGCGTGGCAAAAAGCAACGCGCTAAGCAATACTGCTTAGTGGTGCCAATAATAAAATAAAAAGAAATAAATATGCAGTGTATGTGTTGATTTTTCATACGGACAAATTTTTTTTTTTTGTAATTATTTATAGTGCTGTTTATATTAGTTATTTACTTAAATTTATCCATTTCCATTTTTTTGTTGTCCAAGTAACCTATATTGGATGACTAGACTGGATAAACAGGTCAACTGGCACTGGGTACTAAGTACCTCAGGCCCTCACACCATCAGTCACATAGTATCTCATGGTGTGCAACAGAACAACTGATAAGCTGTAATAAACATTAGGCACAAGGCCAAGTATCATACTAATATCAGATTGGCTAAAAGCCATAAAATCACAGAATGGCCACTTAAGCTATAAATCACAGAATGGGGTGATGCCATGTGCAGTACTGCTATTAGAACCCTATTAGCATACCAACCTATCTAACCCAATCTTACTAGATGTACTAGGGCACATTACAAGGTTATTGATTGAATTTTTTGGTGTTTTACATGTAAGATTACTATTCATTTTACCATTTAGATCAAAATATTGACTTTCCCATACATAATAGTTACATGAGTCCTAATTACATAAATTTACCACATTTTGGTTCCCAAAATTGTTGGCATTAGTTGTCAATCCATACTTCTAACCAATGGAGAATAAATCAAAATTTTCAGTTTTGGGTGCTAGAGTTCACTGTTCCATTAGGGCATTGTACAATGAGAATTTGGCCAAATGTTCTTCATGAAAGTTGTTCTAAATTGTCTAATCTTTCCATTGATATAAAATTCAAGTCATTTGGATATTTCTACACTGAGTTATGGCCAAATGAACTCTGTTCATTTGATCATTTTTCCAGGACAGTATGTATGTTACCCGAATTAGGTCAATTTTTAGGCCATTCTATTATGGTTTTCTGAGCATGGTTTCTTCATCAAAGTTGTGCCATTATGTGTCTAGTTTCATGTCCAATTGGCTTTGCACCAATTGAACCTACACCTCTAAAGTTACAGCTGCCCAAACTTGCTGGACTCACATCCAGCCCTACAGGTCCTATGAGGCAGCATACCCAATCTCAAATCCAAAGCCACAATTCACTTCAATTCCTCATCAAACACAGCCAAATGGTCACTAATTGACCATTAGAACTTCCATTCATCAACACATAAGGAAAAACCTAAGTTTGCTCTAAACCCTAGCTCCAAAATTCCAATTTACTCAAACATCATGCTATCAAATGTTCTAATCATCAATTTCATGTTCAATTGCATCAATTCACAACTATAATTTACTTGAATCATTGAAACTCTAAAGTACCCTAGGCTACCAAAATTGAGGGTTTTCATACCTACATAATTTGTTTTCTTTCTTCCAAAACTAACACTCAATTCATAATCTACACAAGGTAAACTCATGGATTTTTGGAAGAAGTAGCACTAACCTTGACTTAGCTAATTCCCAAGGCTTGAAAACTCCACTTTTTCTCTTCTTTTTTACTTTCCAAGTCTTGCTCTAGTGGTAGGGACAAATTTTTGTGAAGCTAGGAAGGGGTTTTGAGGTGGTTTGGTGGGTGGAAATCAAGCTCACTCAAAGCTTTAATGGAGGTCTCTCTCTCTCTCTTTCTTTCTCTCTTCTCTTGGTTCGACTGAATGAAGGAGATGGCTACTGGAATTGTTTCATTTTTATCTCATTTTTATGTCATTTTTATCCCTTTTAATTTGCTTGTCAAATGGTGATTGGGTGGAGCTTTTTAAATGACATCATGTGATGTCAAAATTTCAATTTTCTTTATTTTTCTTTTCTTTTCTTTTCTACTCATTTTCAATTAAATTTTTAGCAATATTTATTCATATTTTATGTCATAATAATTATTTACTTAAGTGGACAAGTTGGCCAAAACTTATCTCTGAAGACGAAATGATCAAAATGCCCTCCGTTTGGCTTATTGAGCCAAAATCGTCTGTACTGATCTAAAAATTTTTCTAAGAATTTTCTTGGCATTCCAATGCCATTAAAACCTCAATGACTTTTCTCTGGAGTCTCAAAAATTATTTCATGAATTTTCCCCCGAATTCAGGGCTTTTAGCTGTGAAGACAGTAATTTCCCGTTAGGTCACCCATCGTTAGGGCACCGGCTCATTTAACTTTATTGTATTTCATTTTTAAAATTTTCCTTAATTTTTGTTATACTTATTTGAATTATTTATGACTCATCACTCTAGTCTAAATATAGTTCTAGACATTCTAGCTGTCCAGACCAACACCGGTCACCAGAACAGTAGAATATACAGACTTGCTGAAGTGAGGGTGTTACAAAAATATTTTCCATTATTTGGTTATAATGTTAAAATAATAATATATGTTTATATTATGCATGTATAACTATTTTCACATTTTAGACTTTATTTATTTTATGAAAAATATTTTTTGGCATTTTCTAGCGTTTGAGATACTAAGTAAAATGAGTTAGTGGAAAATATTTTTCTAATTAAAGGGAAAACTAAGTTATTTTTAAGTTTCAATTTTCTAAACTTTTATAATCTTATTAAAATATAAAAACAATTATACATATATGAAATAAACACATATTATTAGTTTAATATTGCAATAAAAAAATAGAAAATATTTTCATAGAAAATATTTTTTTAGAAAATATTTTTCATATACAAAATATTTTCCCGAAACAAAAGGAGCCTTAATAAGATTGTAAAAGTCCAAAAATAACTTCTTCTCTTGCAAAAAGAAAGTTATTTTCCTTAAAAATAACTTAATTCTAAGAAAATATTTTTAATTGACTCATTTTATAAGTATTTCAAACGTTAGAAAATGCGAAAATTAATTTCTAAAAAAATATTTTTCACAAAATAAATTGAGCCAAATTAGTGAAGCTCCAATTGGTAAGGGTGAATTTGGTTTGAAAATAATAATAAAAAATAAAATAAATTAAAATTTATAGCAAAGCAAATTGAATTATTGAGAAAATTAAATTAAACCAGATCGAATTAATTTGGTTTGATTCACCGATTTGAACTTCATTTTGATTTTTTTTCTTGCGTTAGACTTATTTCAAACCTAAATTTAGTTATATTTCTTATTTTTAACTTAGATTTTAGCCCTAATAATAATTAATTAAAAAATAAACTATTCAATTTGATTCAGTTTTATCATTTTTTTTTCAAAACTTTAAATCAAACAAAAATTTCAAATTAGTTTAATTTGATATATTTTTTCATTTTAACCAAATTTTGCGCACCCTATCAATTGGACTCTTAAAAGTCTCTCCCCTCCTCTATCTTCTTCTTCTTTTTCTTGTAAACTTTTTGGGGTGGCTAGCGGTGGTTATCCTTCCCTTTTTTTTCAATAATCTACAAATTTGTATCCTTTTAAAAAAATTATATAGTAAAGCTGAAGGAGCTGAAGCATGAAAAATATAAGTTTAGATCATTGAATTCGAAAATTTTTCATCCAGGATCACATGCATCATGCAAGATTCATTTTTATATATTTGATTTCAATGATAAACAACATATTAAAACTCTTTTGATATGTTTTTGGATCTACATTTGCCATTTAAGATTTTAGAATTAACAGATTAATTCATTAGAATCCTAGATTAGATCAAGAATAAGTGCACTAACCTTTTTGATGCACTGCAGTGTGTTTGACACCTTTGGGATGTGCCTAAGACACCAGATATTGTCCCTCTAGCTTGTCCACACCAAGATCACCAATGGCAGCCCCTTGAACAGCTTCTCAAGCCTTTCTAATCAATTAGAAATTCATGTTTTTCCTTTTGAGAGATTACAGATGTATATAGGACACTAGAAACGATTTCTAGCAATTTTAATTCAAGAGAATGTTGGCAATTCTCTTTGAATTGATGAGAGATGAAGAAGAAGAGAGGAAGAGGCTCCTTTGGGTGGCGGCACCAAAGAAGAATAGCAGCCTTTTTTTTTTTTACTCTTTCATAATAACACATTATATAGCTAGGTCACCACTTAAAACCCTTGCCACATGTCACTTTCTGATTGGCTCTAGGTTTAATTGACCTAATCACATTATGCCAAGTGTCAAACCTAGATTTAATCTTGACTTTGATCATCTTACATGATTAAAAGACAAATGACAAGCTTATGTATAGTGCCATGTGTCACCATCTCATGGTGCCACATATTACCCTGTGAAATGACCAAAAATACCCCTGTGTCTTAATTTTGAGTTCTCAACTCAAAATAATTATTTCTCTTCTTCTAATCAATTTATATCAAATATAAATTAATTAATTAATCTCTATTAATTAATTTCTCATAATTAAATTCATATTTAAACACTTTTAAATATAAATTTAACTTATACTATACATCCATTAACCTAGATTTGGTTTCAAGCCATGCTAGGTACTTTGCAATCTAATTGCAAACCAAACCTATTTAATTAATCAATTAAACTCTTTAATTAATTAATTAAATCATATTTAATTTGGTGATTACTTGTGTATGTGTGTAACTTACTAGGCTCATCACTAATTGGCAATGAGACATGATATCAACTCTTAATATCATCAGAACTCTTTCTTACCATAAATGATTTCTCTAAATCATTTTATGCACCTCATAGACCATGGTTAACACCTACCATAGCATGCCATGGCCACTCAATCAGTAATAAGGTTTACCTTAAATGAACCTATAATCATATGTTACCATGCGCTAAAATCTCTCTGTTACAAAATTCCAATTCGAGCTGGAGTCATAGTTTATGTCAAGCCCCATTTGCTTTGAATATTATGTTCTCTTTTAATTACAGTTCTTGATTAAAAAGATTTTCTCATCAGAAACTCTTTTTTGATTAAATCTATCTGTCCTGGCCAGAAACTTGAAACATCAAGAACAATTAAATGAACATAGGATTTTATCCCTATTTACTTAAGATAACAGATTCCATCTTGATCAACACCTACCTCCATATATAACTAGTAGGAGCCAACACATGCCCATATACCCATACACAGTACAAGTATGAAAGCAGTATCAAACTCAAACCACCTATATATAAGATAACTGTGCTATCTCAGGTCTAAAGATTATATGCACTGATGTGATTTATGACAATGCATTGACAAGAGTAAACTCCATGTGCTTGTCATAAATGTCACTGGTTCGGCTTACTTATCATGTATAAGTGCCTATCATGTTTGTTATATAGTATGAGACTCACCATTCCATCTTATTTACATCTCATATAAATAACTTGGGAACAAACATGATTACAATCTTTCTAGATAAGTCATGTCCTTATTGTGAAGTATCCTCGATTGTGAATCAATTTATGATACTTTGTGCTAGAAATACTGTCACTCATATTCTTAACAACTTAAGAATAGAATTTCTAACAAAATATGAATGGACCTTTTCTATTACACATAAATATATTATATAAACGGAAAAGTGAAAATACCTTTTATTAATAAAACATGTACAAGATACATACTAAATGATATACTCTAGGGCATACTACTAACAATCTCCCACTAGCACTAGAGTCATTCATTATAATATCTTAGACTCATCTTCTCAAGATGTCGGTCTAGTTGAGTTTGTGATATAGGCTTAGTGAATGGATCAGCTGGATTTTCAACTGATGCTATTTTTTGCATGGCTACATCGCCTCGTGCAACTATTTCTCTGATAATGTGGTAGCGCCTTTCTATGTGTTTGGACTTTTGGTGAGACCGGGGTTCCTTAGCCTATATGACTACTCCATTGTTGTCACAGTAGAGTGAAACTGCTGACTCAATAGAAGGAATTACTACAAGTTCTGTCACGAACTTCTTTATCCAAACAGCTTCTTTTGCAGCATTTGATGCAGCAATATACTCAGCCTCTGTAGTGGAATCTATAGTCGTGCTCTATTTGGAACTCTTTCAACTAACTGCACCTCCATTACAAATGAAGATATACCCAGAGGTAGACTTTCTATCATTGATATCTGATTAGAAATCAGAATCAGTATAACCATCTAATTGCAAGTCACCACCTCTATATATCAAGAATAAATCCTTAGTTCTTCTCAAGTACTTAAGGATATTCTTAGTTCTTCTCAAGTACTTAAGGATATTCTTGACAGCTATCCAGTGCTCCAAACCTGGATTGGATTGATACCTGCTAGTCAAACTAATAGCATATGTGATATCTGGCCTAGTACACAACATTGCATGCATCAAACTTCCAATAGCTGAAGCATATGGAATACTGACCATTTTATCTCTTTTTTCAGGTGTCTTTGGATACATCTCTTTAGAAAGGTGGATACCATGTCTCACTGGTAACAATCCTCTCTTGGAATCAAGAATGTTAAATCTCTTTAACACCTTTTCCAAGTATAGACTTTGGGATAAACCAATTATTCTTTTCGCTCTATCTCTATAGATGCGAATCCCAAGAATATAAGTTGCCTCTCCTAAGTCTTTCATGGAGAATGTATTTGACAACCATAACTTTACAGTTGTCAACATACCTGTGTCATTACCCATCAACAAAATATCATCCACATATAAGACAAGGAAAGTGACAGCACTATCACTTACCTTCTTATATACACATGGCTCATCCTTATTTTTTATAAAACCAAATGACTTAATGGCTTCATCAAAACAGATGTTCCAACTCTTCAAAGCTTGTTTCAACCCATAAATGGATCGTTTTAGTTTGCATACCTTGGAACCATCTTGGGATTCAAAACCCCTAGGTTGTTTCATGAAAATGTTTTCTTCAATGTATCCATTGAGAAAAGCTTTTTTGACATCCATCTGTCAAATTTCATAATCATAGTATGTAGCTATTGCTAATAGAATCCTAATTAATTTAAGCATGGCAACAGGGGAGAAAGTCTCCTTATAGTTGATTCCTTGCCTTTAGCGAAACCCTTTCTCTACTAGCCTTGCTTTATAGGTCTCTACCTTTTCATCAGAACCAATTTTCTTCTTGAAAACCCATTTGTTCCCTATAGGTACAATACCTTCAGGTGGGTCAACAAGATCCCAAACTTGATTCTTATATATGGAATCAATCTCGGATTTCATAGCATCAATCCATTTTGAAGAGTCTATATCTAATATAGCTTCTTCATAGGTAAGTGGATCATCTCCATGATTAACTTCTTCATGAGTAGACAACTCTTGTTCTTCTTCATGAAGGAAACCATCTCACTGGTGGGTGAGATACCCTGGTTGTTCTACGAGGAACAGCGGTAGATGTTTCATCAATAAGTGTAGGTTGACTAGATGGATCTATATCCATCTGATCTGTTGGTTGATCAGAATTCTCCAATTCTAACTCTATTTGTCTTCCTTTGCCTCCTTCTTGAATAAACTGTTGTTCAAGAAATGTGGCATCTCAACTTACCACAATCTTTTGTGATGTAGGCAAATAAAAATAATATCCAAAACTATCTTTTGGATATCTAACAAATCGACCTTTTTCTGATCTGGTTTCCAATTTATCAGTGTTCAGCTTTTTGATATAAGCTGGACAACCCTAAATCTTAACATGCTTAAGACTTGGTTTTCTTCCATGCCATATCTCATAAGGTGTGGAAGATACTGATTTTGATGGAATCCTATTCAGAATATGCAAAGCTGATTCTAATGCAAATCCCCAAAAGGAGATTGGCATATCAGTATAGCTCATCATACTACGTACCATATCCAATAGGGTACGATTTCTCCTTTCAGATACATCATTCAGCTGTGGTGTTCTTGGAGGAGTCAGCTGGAAAATAATGCCGTGCTCTCTTAAGTATTCATCAAATTCAGTACTCAAATATTCACCTCCACGATTTGATCGAAGAGCTTTAATACTTTTTCCTGTTTGATTTTCTACTTCAGATCTAAATTCTTTGAACTTTTCAAAGGATTCATGTTTGTATTTCATTAAATACAAATACCCAAACCTTGATTTTGAAGGAACGGAAGCGTGAAAAACACAAGTTTATACCATTGAAATTCAAAATTTTTCACCTAGGGTCACATGCATCATGCAAGATTTATTTTTATCTATTTGATTTCAATGATAAACAACATATTAAAACTCTTTTAATATGTTTTTTGGATCTGTATTTGCCATTTAAGATTTTAAAATTAATCAGATTAATTTTAGAACCCTAGATTAAATCAAGAACGATTACACTAACCTCTTGATGTACTGCAACGTGTCTGCGCCTTTGAGATTCATCTTCAGGACACCAGATGTTGTCCCTCTAGCTTGTCCACACCAAGAACACCTATGGCAGCCCTTGAACAGCTTCTAAAGCTTTTTCTATTAATTAGAAATTCAAGTTCTGTCTTTTAAGAGATTAAAGATGTAAACAGGACACTAGAAACAATTCCTAGTGTTCTTAATTCAAGAGATTGATGGCTAATCTCTTTAAATTGATAAGAGATGAAGAAGAAGAGATAAAAACCCTCAAAGTGGCGTGACAAAGGAGTGTGGCTGCTGGTTGTGTTTTATTTTTCTCATAACAACACTTATATAGCTAGGTTAACACATTAAACCCTTGCCACATGTCACCCTTTGATTAGCTCTAGGTTTAAGTGACCCAATCACATTGTGCCAAGTGTCAAACCTATATTTAATCTTGATTTTAATCATCTTACATGATTAAAAAACATTTGGCAAGCTTATGTGTTATGCCATGTGTCACCATCTCATGGTGCCACGTGTCACACTGCAAAATGACCAAAATGCCCATGTGTCTTAATTTTGAGTTCTTAACCCAAAATAATTATTTTCTTCTTCTAATTAATTTATATCAAATATAAATTAATTAATTAATCTCTATTAATTAATTTCTCATTAATTAAATTCATATTTAAACACTTTAAATATAAATTTAACTTATATTATACATCCAATAATCTAGATTTGGTTTCAAGTCATACTAGGGACTTTGCAATTTAATTGCAAACCAAACCTATTTAATTAATCAATTAAACTCTTTAATTAATTAATTAAATCATATTTAATTAGATGATAACTTGTGTATGTGTGTGACTTACTAGGCTCATCACTAATTGGCAATGAGACATGATATCAACTCTTAATATCATCAGAACTCTTTCTTGCCATAAATGATTTCTCTAAATCATTTTATGAACCTCATAGACCATGGTTAACACCTAGCATAGCATGCCATGGCCACCCAATTAGTAATAAGGTTTATCTTAAATGAACCTATAATCATATGTTACCATGCACTCGAATCTCTCTGTTACAAAATCCCAACTCAAGCTGGAGTCATGGTTTATGTCAAACTCCATTTGCTATGAATATTATGTTCTCTTTTAATTCCAGTTCTTGATTAAAAAGATTTTCTCATCGAAACTCTTTTACGAATAAATCTATCTGTCCTGGCCAGGAACTTGAAACATCAAGAACAATTAAATGAACATAGGATTTTATCTCTATTTACTTAGAGGAACAGATTCCATCTTGATCAACACCTACCTCCATATATAACTAGTAGGAGCCAACACATGCCCATATACCCATACACAGTACAAGTATGAAAGCAGTATCAAACTCAAACTACCTATGTACAAGATAATCGTGCTATCTCAGTCTAAAGATTATATGCACTCGATATGATTTATGACAAAACATTGACAAGAGTAAACTCCATGTGCTTGTCATAAGTGTCACCGGGTTCGCCTACTTATCAATTATAAGTGCCTATCATGTTTGTTATATGGCATGAGACTCACCATTCCATCTTATTTATATCTCATATAAATAACTTGGGAACAAACATGAATACAATCTTTCTGGATAAGTCATGTCCTTATTATGAAGTATCCTCGATTGTGAACCTATTTATGATACTTCATGCTAGAAATATTGTCACTCATATTCTTAATAACTTAAGAATAATATTTCTAACAAAATATCAATGGACCTTTTCTATTACACATAAATATATTATGTAAACAGAAAAGTGAAAATGCCTTTTATTAATAAAAATATGTACAAGATACATACTAAATGATATGCTCTAGGGCATACTACTAACAGATTTATCATCAATAAAGGTAATAAAATAATGAAAACCTCCTATAACCATTTCTTTAAATGGACCACATATATCACTATGTATTAGCTCCAAAATATTTTCAGCTCTTATCCCTTGTCCAACAAAAGGTGATCTGGTCATTTTTCCTTAAAGACCCAATGAGGATAGAATCTCCATTTTCTCCAATTTTGCAATCCTATCTTCTACAACACGACCTAACCTTCAGTGCCAAATATATTTTGAACTTGAATTGATTTTCACCATGGCATTGCATTCATTTAGATCACTTGCATTCGATTTGTATTTGTCATTATTATCCAAATAATAAAGACCATCATTCATATAACCCGAACCAACATATTTATTTCCAAAAAAATTATTGCAAACATCATCTGTGAACTAAAATTCATAGCCATTTCTAGTCAAACTAGATATAGAAATGATGTTCTTAAAAGCATCAGGTACATGTAAAATATTATCCAAATACAAAACATGTCCAGACATATAAAAAGATTTAGATCCTATAGCTAAAGCTTCAACAGTTGAGCCATCACCAATCCGGAGTCTAACATCTCAAGAACGCAAGCTGCTACTATTTGCTAGTTCCTGCATATCATAAGAAATGTGAGAACTGGCACCAGTATCTAAAACCCAAGCTGTAGATGAACTATGAGTATCATCAGAATCTAAATAACAAAATATGGACATACCATCTGAAGGTATATCCTTCATGTCCTTCAGAGAAGCAAGATACCCTGGGTAGTTCCTTTTCCAGTGCCCATCCTGCTGGCAGTGGAAACACTTTCCTTTGCCTCCATCAGCTTTAGTCTTCCCTTTCTGTTTAGCTATTTTCTTGGAAGGACCAGGAATCTGAGGTTTCTTTTTTTTATTACCCCTCTTAATATTAGACTTTCCAGCAGAAGAAGATGCAATCAAAGCTACCTCTTTTCCTTTATTGCTTGGCATATTTTTTTGGGTAATAACCAGCATGTTGAGTAAACCAGCCACGGTGCATTCCTGTTTAGTCATATGGAAATTTATCACAAAATTCCCAAATGACTCAGGAAGGGAGTGAAGGATCAAATCCATCTGCAATTGGAAATGCATGTTAAAGTCAAGATGTTCCAGCTGCTCAATCAGCCGAATTATCTTATGGACATGATCCCCAACATTTTGTCCCTCAGACATCCTTATGCGAAACAGCTGCCTAGATATCTCATACCTAGCATTCTTGCTGTGCTCACCATACAACTCTTGTAGGTGAAGGAGGATCTCACTCGCACTCTGCAAGTTCTCATGCTGCTTCTGTAACTCATTACTCATAGAAGCAAGCATGTAACACTTGGCTCTCATATCTTGCTCCTTCCACTTGTCCAAAGTTTCATGTTCCTCTTGAGTGGCCTCTGGAGGTAAGGGACTAGGAACATTTGAGTTTAAAACATATCCTATATGTTCAAGGTTCAGGACAAGTTTTAAATTTCTTAGCCAATCAAATAGATTAGGTCTTGTCAACCTATTGCGATCAAGTATGCTTGCAAGGATATTGGATGGTGGTGGTTGTTCTGTGCTCATTATCATCAGAAAATTAATTGTAAAAAATAACCAGATTAATTAGTAAATGTATCATATAATTAACCAAACTGATTATGGTCTTTTAATCAAATTGGACCTCCCACTAACTTAGCGAATCCTACACTTCCAAAGTAGAAAATGGAAATCCTAGTTGGATGGATTTCTAGTGGGTGATTGAATTCTTATAATCCTATTGATCATCCTCAGGCACATCCATTTTTGGAATTACAATAAATTAAAAGTGAGCAACTCCTTGCCCATCACATCTCATATGGGGTTTAATCCTTTACCTAGCCCCTAATGCTCAAAATCTCAGGCACATCCATTATTGACTTATCTTGCATTAGTTAAGTTGATCCCATTGAGCCAGTAAACATGCAAATAATTTTAATGTCCTCAGGCACATCCATTATTGGCCACCAAACCATTTACATATTTACAACATCTCATACTTAACAATTATTCTTAAAAAAATCTCTTAAATTAATTGTATCATATGCAACTATTTAAAATTTCTTAAAATAATTACCCCAATAGAGAGCCCATGTTATAGTTACTTTAATTATACAATTTCCAACTTAATCATTTGTTTGGAAGATTTTGTGGTCATCCTAATTACTATTAAGGTCTCACTTTGTACATTATCCAATTAGCATGCATATATCATATACTTGCATACATTCTCATACATCTCATGCATTCATGGATAATAATAAATATGGTATGATCATGGACTTTCTAAGGGATTCAATTCTGAGCTACCAAGAATTGAATTAGGGCATTCCTAGGTGCATTTCATTTATTCATATTACAAGAGTTGCTGAAGGAGTACATAATCAACATTTGATCTTGAATTCCTCTCATTGGTCCCACCAATGCTCTTGACCTCCTTGATCTTTTTGCAATCCAATTACATAATAATCCTTGGCATACCAAGGCGAATTTATAAGAACTAAATAAATGAAATTACAACCCAAAAAATATTAGAACCTTTATAATACATGCCCAAAATAAATTAAAATAAATTAATTAATTTACAACCCAAAGAAACATAAAAGAAATAAATCCAATCACATTGGTCTTTTATAATCCATGATCATCCATCATGCATATCACTATTTAACAATTAAATAAAACATACATACTTAAATTAAATTGAATATCTCATATTCAACCTAAAAATCCAGATTTGAATATGATTCAAACAAATTTAAAAATTCAGATTTGAATCACATTCAAATAAATTTAAAAATTCATATTTGAATCACATTCAAACAAATTTAAAAATTCATATTTGAATCACATTCAAACAAATTTAATTGTGTGATTATATTTCTAATTAAACAATTTAATTAGACATAAAATGGGCCTTTGATCATACAACATTTGCACATACAACACCCATCAATTACCATGTGCACCATGGTGGTGCACAAACCATGCGCACCATGGTGGTGCACAAACCATGCGCACCATGGTGGTGCACAACCAAGCATGCCGCCACTTTTTCTTTTGCAACCAGCAATGAAATAATCATCTCATGATCAAATCACACAATTAAATCATATAAACAACAATCTAAATGGCAAATATAGTGGCTCTGATACCAATTGAAGGAGCGGAAGCATGAAAAACATAAGTTTAGATCATTGAATTCAAAAATTTTTCATCTAGAGTCACATACATCATGCAAAATTCAATTTTATCTATTTAATTTCAATGATAAACATCATATTAAAACTCTTTTAATATGTTTTTGGATCTACATTTTTCATTTAAGATTTTAGAATTAACAGATTAATTCATTAGAATCCTAGATTAGATCAAGAACAAGTGCATTAACCTTTTTGATGCACTGTAGTGTGTTTAGCATCTTTGAGATGCGCCTAGGATACCAGATGTTGTCCCTTTAGCTTGTCCACACCAAGATCACTAATGGCGGCCCCTTGAACATCTTCTCAAGCCTTTCTAATCAATTAGAAATTCAGGTTTTGCCTTTTGAGAGATTACAGATGTATACAGGACACTAGAAACGATTTCTAGCAATTTTAATTCAAGAGAATGTTGACAATTCTCTTTGAATTGATGAGAGATGAAGAAGAAGAGAGGGAGAGGCTCCTTTGGGTGGTGGCACCAAAGAAGAACAGCAGCCTTTTTTTTTTTTTTTTTCTACTCTTTCATAACAACACATTATATAGCTAGGTCACCACTTAAAACCCTTGCCATATGTCACTTTCTGATTGGCTCTAGGTTTAATTGACCCAATCACATTGTGCCAAGTATCAAACCTAGATTTAATCTTGACTTTGATTATCTTACGTGATTAAAAGACAAATGGCAAGCTTATGTGTAGTGCCATGTGTCACCATCTCATGGTGCCACATGTTACCTTGTGAAATGACCAAAATACCCTTGTGTCTCAATTTTGAGTTCTAAACCCAAAATAATTATTTCTCTTCTTCTAATCAATTTATATCAAATATAAATTAATTAATTAATCTCTACTAATTAATTTCTCATAATTAAATTCATATTTAAACACTTTTAAATATAAATTTAATTTATACTATACATCCATTAACCTAGATTTGGTTTCAAGCCATGCTAGAGACTTTGCAATCTAATTACAAACCAAACCTATTTAATTAATTAATTAAACTCTTTAATTAATTAATTAAATCATATTTAATTTGGTGATTACTTATATATGTGTGTGACTTACTAGGCTCATCACTAATTGGCAATGAGACATGATATTAACTCTTAATATTATCAGAACTCTTAATATCATCAGAACTCTTTCTTATTATAAATGATTTCTCTAAATCATTTTATGCACCTTATAGACCATGGTTAATACCTACCATAGCATGCCATGGCCACCCAATCAGTAATAAGGTTTACTTAAATGAACCCATTATCATATGTTACCATGCACTAAAATCTCTCTGTTACAAAATCCCAATTCGAGCTGGAGTCATGGTTTATGTCAAACCCCATTTGCTATGAATATTATGTTCTTTTTTAATTCCAGTTCTTAATTAAAAAGATTTTCTCATCAGTAACTCTTTTCTGATTAAATCTATCTGTCCTGGCCAGGAACTTGAAATATCAATAACAATTAAATGAACATAGGATTTTATCCCTATTTACTTAGGGTAACATATACCATCTTGATCAACACCCATCTTCATATATAACTAGTAAGAGCCAACACATGCCCATATACCCATACACAGTACAAGTATGAAAGCAGTATCAAGCTCAAACCACCTATATACAAGATAACTGTGCTATCTCAGGTTTAAAGATTAAATGCACTGATATGATTTATGACAATGCATTGACAAGAGTAAACTCCATGTGCTTGTCATAAATGTCACTGGTTCAGCCTACTTATCATGTATAAGTGCCTATCATGTTTGTTATATGGTATGAGACTCACTATTCCATTTTATTTACATCTCATATAAATAACTTGGAAACAAACATGATTACAATCTTTCTGGATAAGTCATGTCCTTATTGTGAAGTATCATCGATTGTGAATCAATTTATGATACTTTGTGCTAGAAATACTATCACTCATATTCTTAACAAATTAAGAATAGAATTTCTAACAAAATAACAATGGACATTTTCTATTACACATAAATATATTATGTAAACTAAAAAGTGAAAATGCCTTTTATTAATAAAACATGTACAAGATCCATACTAAATGATATGCTCTAGGGCATACTATTAACAAAAGCAGACTATATCAGCATCTTATATGGAATGACAAAATAATAAGAAATCGACAAATATACAAATGTAGTATTAAAATTAAAAAAAAAAAAAAAAAACTATCTGATAGTTATAATTTTTTGGGACTCATCATATATACACATTTGTTCATCATTAATTTGTTATTCTATGTAGGATAACCTACATGAAATAATTGATGTAGTATATAATTTTTTATGTATTTCTCCTCAATCTATTTTTATTGATAGATCTATATTTTGTTGCCTCCTTTAGGAAGATTTGGCATCTCCTCTTCTGTAAGGATTTGGTATTTCCTACTTTGGGATAATTTGTTGTTTCCTGCATTACCATGATCTTTTTTTTTTTTTCCCTCTTATCTTGGAGTTGTTAGGTGTTTTGTTTCGTTATTGAGATAAGAGTGAAATGATAGAAAGTATAGAATTTCTCTTTATAAGGATGTTAAAGTTTCATGGTTTCCAGATCGGATTTATAGAAAAATCATAGAGTTAAATAGTGATAGATTACCATCGAGTAGAGCGTACTTCTCATTGAATGGCCATATCAACTGCTCTATTAACACAACCAGGTTCTTCAAATTAAGATAATTACTATTATATTTTTTATAAATGATTTATTTTAAATTTTCTTATACAAAATTGTAGTAGTATGAATTTTTATACTTCAAAATTGTATGTTATTTTCATTTAATCAAAACTCTATTTTTATTTTCTAAAAACAATAAAAAAAACACATACTTGGCTACTAAATTATTCACTCAATAGATCTTTATAACATATTTTAAAACATGTTAGGAGAGTTTTTGTTTTTGTTTATTTAGTTTTAAATTAAACTTAAATTAAAAATCACCTCTCAATTTTACTGACAATTCTAACATCATTAGCTAAAATTTATTTATTTTTTCTTTTGTTAGTTGCTAAAACAGTGGTTTCTTTAAAATGGAGTGAAGTTTGATTTTGTATATCTGAATTTCTATATTTTTTTTTGTGAGAATTTCTATATTTTGATTCCTGCAGATCAACTAACATCATTAATTGAATTTCTTTTTGCAACATGGGTTAGGCTTATTTTTAAGCTTTCTATTTCATCTGGATATGACCTAAATTCTGTTTTATATATATATATATATATATATATATATATATATATATATATATATATATATATATATATATATTTTATAATAATTACTTATTAAAAGCTTTTTGGTAGAATTAAATTTTTTTTTATTATACATGAACAAAATCTTTCATTATACATGAACAAAATCTTTCATTATAGAACAATTTTGTCTTTGAATCAAAACAAAGATATATAAAATAATTTTAAATAAAATATACATTTTAATATTCCTTTAAATTTTTAAACATGGAATTTAGGGAAAAAAAAAATCTCAAATGTGAAGGCAAGAAGAAAGAACCATGAAGGCTCCACCTCAGCGCATTTTTCATAAGATTTTCTAGCACCCACTCCTTTGGCCAAAAGTAGTCAGAACTTTGCTCCCACAATGGAATTACTGATGAATATGCTTTTGAAAGCCAAGAAAAAGAAAATGAGACTTGTTCAACTTGACAAAAAGTTTTTTCCATTATAAAAGGCTAGTTCAATGTATATATGTATGTAGAAATTAATTTTATCATTTTATAATTACAAAGTGTAAATAAATTATATAACCTATATATGATATTAATTCTAATATGTTTAGTATAAGGTAATAAAATAGAGTAATATTAAATAAAATAATAATTAAAGGAATAAAGAATCCATGTAAAAAATTATGGGAGGACAATTAAATAAATAAAATTGGGAGATGATAATAATAATAATAATAATAATAATAATAATAATAATAATTACCCTTGAAAATGTTAGCCTCTTAGTTTTTTCTCTTCTCCAAAAGTGTATTAAACAAGCTTAAAAGGTGGATTAAAAAGTTAGATTTAATTTTTATTATAATTTAAATTCGAAATTTCACAATTTTACACTATGTTTAGGAAACTTCTTAAATGGAAAGGAAAATCAAGAATATTTTCTCTTTCTTATTTTTTTTGTTAGAATGGAAAAAATAAAAGAAATAGAAATAAAAAAAATTATTTTCATTGTTTTGGAAAGATTGCAAATAAAAAACGAAAGAAATTTATGATAAATTTGCCATTTTATTTTATATATTTACAAAGAAAACTTATAAGAAGGGTAATTTTTATAATTTTCTTATGAAAAGTAACTTTCCTCTTCACTTCTTGTTACTTTTCCTGCCCTTATTTTCCCTTTCTTTATTTTCCACACACAAAACAGAGGATTAAAGATAATTTTGATTAAGCCTACTAGTCTAAAGTACAATGAATGATTTTTTTTTTTAATTTAAAATATTTGGTAGCGGAAAAGTTGAAGCAGGTAATATCAAAGAAGGGTGGGGTGATTAAGTTGAAATGGGTAGTACTACTGTACTAATAGCTGGTCCCTTGTGTTTCTCAATTTTGTTTGGGCAAACAATAAGTTTGTTGATGACAGAATGGCTGCTGATACTGTTCGAGAACAAACCAGGCAACAAACTTAAAACTGCGTACTACTCAAAGCACCCCTTTTTTTATAGGGAAAGTGAAACAGCTCCTTTAGGAAGTGAAACGGCTCATAACAGTGGGCAATTAATGGTGGACTTCCCCAGCCGCTTAGATTACCAAAAATAAATTCCACCATACCTTTTGCCTAGAAAATGACCCAACACATACATTTCTTGATTTTAAAATGAATAAAGATTTTTTTTGGTTAATTTTTATTGTGGTTAATCTAGATCTTGTTTGATTCAAATCACTTCTTGAGACCTATACTTCTTAAGATGTAGGTTACCTAACTTAGGGTAAAGGCCTTATTTGATTCAAATAAACTATTTTCTGAGAGCTTTGCTTCCCAAAAAATAAGTTACCCACTTAAGCTAGACTAGGTAATTTACTTTCTCGAAAATGAAGAAAAAATGGTCTTTCACTTCTTCGAAAGTGGACATTTATTCTCAATTAAACAAGTCAAATTTTTTACACTTAATGAGAACTTAAAGTTCTCTAACTCACTTACCCCTAACCAAGCAAAGCCTGATAGTAAGTAACTGACTTTTGAAAAGTGAAGAAAAAATAGTATTTCACTTCTCAAGAAGTGGATACTTACTTTCAACTAAATAAATCAATTTTTTGCAATACTTAAAACTTGAAATTCTCTAGCTCACTTGCCCCAACTAAATAATACCCTAATCATCTGCCATTTAATATGATAGGCAAAGAATACATCAGCTAACAAGCTAGTTGGAAAAAATATCAAATTTCAATTTTTAGGAGAAAAAGCATAATTTATTAATTAAGAGTAAATAATTTATGAAAAAACTCTAATTAGTAATAATGATTTATTAATAATCAACTAAGATCAACATCAATATATATAGTTTTCCATGAAAAGGATATTGGGTGGCATGTAATCTGGACAAAACGCCTTCGGAAGAAAGAACAAACTCGGCGGCTCTTCGAAGAAACCTATGGAAAGATGTATGGCAGCTAAAACTTCCTCCAAAACTTGCAATTTTCTTATGGAAGTTTCTTAAAAGGAAGCTATCACCAATGCATTAATTCATCCCATTTTACCATAATTCCTGATTCATGTCATTTTCGCGGTCAAATAGAGACAATTGAACATCTCTTCTTGAAATGCCAGAACGATGTACAAACATGGTTCATCTCTCTCTCCGCTTACTCTTCTTCCGAATCAGTTTTCCCATGCTTAAACAAGGGACTAGTGGTGTGCAGTGAAAACATTCAATCTATGAACGGTAATGTTGATTTTCTGAAGAAGCTTATTTTCATCCTGGGAAGTATATGGACAAACAGAAACAATTCTATCTTTAGAAATAAAGCTGCCTCTCCCCAAGAGATTGTTTCTATGGGATTCTAATATTTCTCAGACTTCAATCAAGCAAATAATTCCCATCAACCACTTAGCTATGGCCGCTGAAATACAATCCAGTGGTCTCCACCTCCACCAAACTGTATCAAAATTAATTTTGATGGTGCAGTTCACAACAAGAGTAATAATGGAGCAATAGCAATAGCTAGAGACGCATCAGGCAAAACACTCAGATGTAGATGTAAAAGAATTCTAGGATTAATAGACCCTCTAATACTTGAAGCTCTAGCTTGTTGACAAGCTCTTCTAATGACACAATCCAGAGATTTTGAAAGAGTTCAGATTGAAGGTGACTCATTGCAAATCATTCTAGCAGCAAACAGAGCACGGAGCCCTACGCTTTTATTTCGAGTCTCATACAAGATATCTCCATTTTAACCTCTCAGATCCCCTTAGTTTCCTTTTCTCATGTCAATTGGATTGGAAATATGGCAACACATAGTCTTGCAAAGAGATGTCTGCTAAATAATTTCTTTCATTGTAATCCTTTGACACAATTCAACTTTGTAATCTTCTCTATGTCCACTTAGGGCTTGCAAAATTCTATCTTTGGAAAAAAAAAATAAATGCAATGATTTTATATGATTCCAATAAGTATGTTTATATTTATGGACAATCACTTTTTTATTATTAAAATAAAAATATAATTTTCTTTATATTAATTTAATTTAATTCTCACGATTAAATTTCTTTGGCAAAAAAAGTCAAGGGTATCTCAAACTTATTTAGTGATGAAAATTTTAGATTTAAGGTTATGTTGTTTCACAAAAAATAACTTATATATGAGAAATGTTTTCCATGAAAATTGTTTTGTAAGAAAATATTTTTTATCAAAATATTTTTTATTATTTGGTTATAATATTAAAATAATGATATATATTTATATCATGGATATATAAGTATTTTCACATTTTAGACTTTATTTATTTAATAAAAAATATTTTTTTTTACATTTTCTAGCGTTTGAGATATTAAGAAAAATGAGTTAATGGAAAATATTTTTCTAATCAAAGAAAAAACTAAGTCATTTTTAAGTTTCAATTTTCTAAACTTTTATAATCTTATTAAAATATGAAAATAATTATACATATATGAAATAAATAAATATTATTAGTTTTCCATAGACAAATATTTTTCTAAACAAAAGGAGCCTTAATAAGATTATAAAAGTCCAAAAAAAACTTCTTCTCTTGCAAAGAGAAAGTCATTTTCCTTAAAAATAACTTAATTTTTCCTATTGATTAAGAAAATATTTTTCATTGACTCATTTTATAAGTATTTCAAAAGTTAGAAAATGCGAAAATTAATTTTTAAAAAAATATTTTCTACAAAACAAATTGAGTCAAATTAGTGATGCTCCAATTCGTAAGAGTGAATTTGGTTTGAAAATAATTATAAAAAATAAAATAAATTAAAATTTATAGCAGAGCAAATTGAATTATAAAGAAAATTAAATTAAACCAGATTGAATTAGTTTGGTTTGATTTATCGATTTGAACTTTATTTTGAATTTTTTTTTGCTTGCTTTAGACTTATTTCAAACCTAATTTTAGTTATATTTCTCATTTTTAACTTAGATTTTGGACCTAATAATAATTAATTAAAAAATAAATTATTCAATTTGATTTAGTTTTATCATTTTTTTTTCAAAACTTTAAATTAAACAAAAATTTCTAATTAGTTTAATTCGATCCGTTTTTTCATTTTAACCAAATTTTGCGCACCCTATCAATTGGACTCTTAAAACTCTCTCCCCTCCTCTGTCTTCTTCTTTTTCCTGTAAACTTTTTGGGGTGGCTAGCGGTGGTTATCCTTCCCCTTTTTTTCAATAATCTACAAATTTGTATCCTTTTAAAAAAATTATATAGTAAAGCAGACTATATCAACATCTTATATGAAATGGTAAAATAATAAGAAATCGACAAATGTACAAATGTAGTATTAAAATAAAAAAAAAAAAAAAACTATCTGATAGTTATACTTTTTTTGAGACCCATCATGCATACATTTTTGTTCATCATTAATTTGTCACTCTATGTAGGATAGCCTACATGAAATAATTGATGTAATATATAATTTTTCTTGTATTTGTCATCAACCTATTCTTATTAATAGATTTATATTTTATTGCCTCCTTTAGGAAGATTTGGTATCTCCTCTTCTATAAGGATTTGGTATTTCTTACTTTACGATAATTTATTGTTTCCTCTATTACGATGATCTTTTTTTTTTTTTTTCCTCTTATCTTGGAGTTGTTAGGTGTTTTGTTTCATTATTGGGATAAGAGTGCAATGATAGAAAGCATATATTTTCTCTTTATAAGGATGTTAAAGTTTAATGGTTTCCAGATTGAGTTTATAGAAAAATCGTAGAGTTAAATAGTGATAGATTGCCATCGAGTATAGTGTACTTTTTGTTGAATGGCCATATCAAATGCTCTATTAACACAATCAGGTTCTTCAAATTAAAATAATTTCTATTGTATTTTTTTACAAATGATTTATTTTAAATTCTTTTATACAAAATTGTAGTAGTATGAATTTTTATACTTCAAAATTATATGTTATTTTCATTTAATCAAAACTCTATTTTTTATTTTCTACAAAAAAAAAAACACATACTTGGCTACTAAATTATTCACTCAATAGATCTTTATAACATATTTTAAAACATGTTAGGAGAGTTTTTGTTCTTATTTTTTTAGTTTTAAATTAAACTTAAATTCAAATCTCCTCACAATTTTAATAACAATTCTAACATCATTAGCTATTGTTTTTTTTTTGTTGGCTGCTAAAACAGTGGTTACTTTAAAATGGAGTGAAGTCTGATTTTGTATATCTGAATTTCTATATTTTTATTTTTTTTGTGAGAATTTCTATATTTTTATTCCTGCAGATCAACTAACATCATTAATTGAATTTCTTTCTGTAACATGGGTTAGGCTTATTTTTAAGCTTTCTATTTCATCTGGTTATGGCCTAAATTCTGTTATTTTTTTTATAATAATTACTTATTAAAAGCTTTTTGGTAGAATCAAATTTTTTTATTATACATAAACAAAATCTTTGATTATAGAATAATTTTTTCTTTTGAATCAAAACACAGATATATAAAATAATTTTTAAACAAAATATACATTTTAATATTCCTTTAAATTTTTAAACATGGAATTTAGGGAAAAAAAATCTCAAATGTGAAGGCAAGAAGAAAGAGCCATGAAAGCTCCACCTCAGTGCATTTTTCATAAGATTTTCTAGCATCCACTCCTTTGGCCAAAAGTAGTCAGAACTTTGCTCCCACAATGGAATTACTGATGAATATGCTGTTGAAAGCCAAGAAAAAGAAAATGGGACTTGTTCAACTTGACTAAAAGTTTTCCATTATAAAAGGCTAGTTCAATGTATATATGTATGTAGAAATTAATTTTATCATTTTATAATTGCAAAGTGTAAATAAATTATATAACCTATATATGATATTAATTCTAATATGTTTAGTATAAGGTAATAAAATAGAGTAATATTAAATAAAATAATAATTAAAGGAATAAAGAATCCAAGTAAAAAATTATGGGAGGACAATTAAATAAATAAAATTGGGAAATAATAATAATAATAATAATAATAATAATAATAATAATAATAATAATAATAATAATAATAATAATAATAATTATTATTATTATTACCCTTGAAAATGTTAGCCTCTTAGTTTTTTCTCTTCTCCAAAAGTGTATTAAACAAGCTTAAAAGGTGGATTAAAAAGTTAGATTTAATTTTTATTATAATTTAAATTTGAAATTTCACAATTTTACACTATGTTTAGGAAACTTCTTAAATGGAAAGGAAAATCAAGAATGATTTTCTCTTTATTATTATTTTTGTTAGAATGAAAAAAATAAAAGAAATAAAAATAAAAAAAAAATATTTTCATTGTTTTGGAAAGATCGCAAATAAAAAACGAAAGAAATTTATGATAAATTTGCCATTTTATTTTATATATTTGCAAAGAAAACTTAGAAGAAGGGTAATTTTTATAATTTTCTCATGAAAAGTAACTTTCCTCTTCACTTCTTGCTATATTCCCTAAAATTATAGAGAAAATAATAAAAGAAAAACAATATTTATTTTATTTCCTCCTTTTGTTTTCTCCTCTTCTAAATAAGAAAATATACATGTCTCCTTTTCATTCCTCAAGTTACTTTTCCTCCCCTTATTTTCCCTTTCTTTATTTTCCACACACAAACAGACGATTAAAGATAATTTTGATTAAGCCTACTAGTCTAAAGTACAATGATTGATTTTTTTTTTAAATTTAAAATATTTGTTAGCGGAAAAGCTGAAGCAGGTAATTTCGAAGAAGGGTGGGGTGATTAAGTTGAAATGGGTAGTGCTACTGTACTAATAGCTGGTCCCTTGTGTTTCCCAATTTTGTTTGGGCAAACAATAAGTTTGTTGATGACAGAATGGCTGCTGATACTGTTTGAGAACAAACCAGGCAACAAACTTAAAACTGCGTACTACTCAAAGCACCCCTTTTTTTTATAAGGAAAGTGAAACAGCTCCTTTAGGAAGTGAAACGGCTCATAACAGTGGGCAATTAATGGTGGACTTCCCTAGCCGCCTAGATTACCAAAAATAAATTCCACCATACCTTTTGCCTAGAAAATGACCCAACACATACATTTCTTGATTCCTTTTACCTAGAAAATGACCCAACACATACATTTCTTGATTTTAAAATGAATAAAGATTTTTTTTTTTGTTAATTTTTATTGTGGTTAATCTAGATCTTGTTTGATTCAAATCACTTCTTGAGAACTATACTTCTCAAGAAGCAGGTTACCTAACTTAGGGTAAATGTCTTATTTGATTCAAATAAACTATTTTCTGAGAGCTTCGCTTCCCAGAAAATAAGTTACCCATTTAAGCTAGACTAGGTAACTTACTTTCTCATGAAGAAAAAATGGTCTTTCACTTCTTAGAAAGTGAACACTTATTCTCAATTAAATAAGTCAAATTTTTTACACTTCATGAGAACTTAAAGTTCTCTAACTCACTTACCCCCAACAAAACAAAGCTTAAGGGGTAAGTAACTGACTTTTGAAAAGTAAAGAAAAAATAGTATTTCACTTCTCAAGAAGTAAATACTTACTTGCAACTAAACAAATCAATTTTTTGCGATACTTAAAACTTGAAATTCTCTATCTCACTTACCCCAACTAAATAATACCCTAATCATCCACCATTTAATATGATAGGCAAAGTATACATCAGCTAACAAGCTAGTTGGAAAAAATATCAAATTTCAATTTTTAGGAGAAAAAGCATAATTTATTAATTAAGAGTAATTAATTAATGAAAAAACTCTATTTAGTAATAATGATTTATTAATAATAAACTAAGATCAACATCAATATATATAGTTTTCCATGAAAAGGTATTTGGAGACAATCTTGACAAATTGCCTAAAAAACAAATGAAGTGAACCTATCACCTTTAAGCGTCAGCATCAAGAATTTTTGTGGGATAGCAGCCAGCTTTAAACAAAGAAAACATGTATCAAATTATTCTAAACTTTTTAAGGGGAAGAAAAAAAAAAGAGAAGAAATAATGGACATAGAAAAGCATAGAGACTTTGAAACTTGACTTGGAAAGTGCAACGAGCTGCTGTATGACTTGGACTCCACACTACAAAAATTTCTTGGATTACCAATGGAAAAATTCATTGGTAATCCTATAACATCCATTAATAATTGATTTTATTAGCAAAATATCAACAGATGTAATTGATGGTAGTGAACTTTGTTGGTAATTTTTTTTTTGAGTGGATGAAAATCCGTTACTATTTATTAACAGATTTTAAAATTTGTTGATAAATAAAGAGAAAAAAAAAATTACAATCCATTGATATATTATAATTCTTTGAAATTCATTGGTAATTTGAAAATTCATTAGTGCATTATAATTCGCTGATAAATTATCAATAGGTTTTGAAATCTGTAGGTAATTTAAAAATTTTAATTCTTTTTATGTCTCAATTTGTCAACAGAATCTAAAATCAATTGGTAATCACCAATGCATTCAAATTCATTGCTATTGGTAGATTATTGTAGTAGTATTTGTGATTTATCAGTATTTTGTGGAGTTAATGATCATTAAATTTAAAGTTATAACAAAAGAATTAAGAACTGACGAAGATGGAAATTGATAAATACATTGGGTTGTTGTCCTCTTATAGAAGGCAAGAGGATGTTATGTTTCTCTAATGGATAATGAAGAATTGGATGCTCCTTAGGATGTATTGTTCTTCCTAATGATTGCGATGAGAAAAGATAAATCCACACATATATATATATATATATATATCAGCTCAATCTCATCAAGTCTCCCCAGCTATACGGAAAAGAACTTGAAAATTGAATGTACGGCCGAAAATCAAAGTTTTAATGTGGAAAGCAATTCTTAATGACTTCTTGTAAGAGAAATCTCATTAAAAGGGGTGTAGACACTATATTTTAGCCGGTCATTATATTCACAATTTGTATAATCAATACACAATTGTTTTCTCTTTATACGCTATAATTTCTTGAAAGGAGTTCTGATCTATACCTGATCTCAATAAGTGACTTTAATTATGGTCCGATCTCAAGTCACCTCTTCGAACTCAGTAATGTTCTAAATTGTTTTCTAAATGTTTCAAGTTTTGATCGATATCCGGTCTTTGGGTTATCCGATCTTACATGCGATTATATTCAATTGTTTTCCGATCTCAATGACTTGATTTTGTATTCAAATATCTCAAAGTCTCAATTGCGACCCTGTCCAGTCTTGTGTTCGGTTATCCGATCGTAATTAGTGTTGATGCAAGCACTTTTAATAAAGGTTAGGGTTTAATGTTTTAATCTAATCTCTTAGGTTTTATGCATATACTTGGAATTTGATGCCCGTCGCGTGATTATCTGATCTAAGGAAGTACAAAAGTGGTCATACAAAAGGAGTTATATTATTCATTTCTAACATTTTATAGTCATTTAGCAGGCAGGTCTTCCCCAGCCCGATCTTCAGTTACATTCTCATTGTGTACTCTCTCCTCTCCCTTCGGCTCGTCTTCACTCTTAGCTTCAACACTCGGAGCAAGCTTCTCAAGCTAGGTGAAGTCATCTTTAGGATAGCTCTTGACAAGCTTGGCCAGGAGATCGCTATGGGAGTGCACATAAGTGCTAGCTTCCTTCAGTAATGCTTCATCCTCTTTCGCCTTGATCTCTTTAGAGAACTTAGCTAGGTCGGAAGCTCGACAGGCCTAAGCATCTTTAAGTTCCTTTTCTAGTCGGACCGTCCTATCTTCATGAGACCTCACTTGTTGCTCCAGCTCTAAAATTTGGGCATTAAAAGTGGAGGGTTGGTTCTTAGTGAACATCACATTGTGGACCGCCCATAACATCTCCCTTCTTAAGAAGTGGACCTTCTCTCTGATCATATGCTGGGTCGCCATAGCTTCCAAGCTCAAGCTCATTGAGTGGTTGAGTAGATCCTCGATGCTCTCTAGGCCCATTTGAGTCCAGTCCTCAGTAAAGCAGATCGTAGCACCTAAAACTCTCACCAAATTAATGTTATCCCGCACCGACCTGTTCCTCTCTAGTGATTGAAGTAATATTTGGACACTTCGGGAGAGTGGTCACCCGGACAGGACCGCTTGCCTTGAGGATTTGCCCTCTAAAGCGAAGGTGATTGGAGGTTGGGAAGGAGGCTTGGCAAGTTGAGTGGGAGGCTCCGCAGTTGGGATCGGCGATTCCGGACCTGGTTGATCTTGAGCTTGGGCTAGGAGCTCGTCACTTCCACCCAAACCCGTTTCTGGGCCTTAGCAGCTGCAGCAGCCTCTTTCATTCCCTGTACCTTCTTAGGGAGCTCCTTCTTTCACTTCTGAGCTTCCTTCTCAGTGTCACCTCTCGCCATATCTACACAGAAAAACAAGTTAGTGAGTTCACTGGAACTAAGAGACCAAAGATCGGGGTTTTCTAGTCTCGAGGCCGAGGTTAGAGAGTTGCAGCAGGGTATTCTCGCAAGCGATCACATTCATCAACCACCATTTTAGTTTGGCCATGATCACGTTTGAACACGAGTATCTATGGGTAATCGCCTGGCTTTTTAGTTCCTTCACCATGGCGTCCTCGACATCATTTAGGGTGATCTTCTTTTCAGGCCTTACAGCCAAGTAATTCCAACTTTATAAAACCCCCTTAAAGCCATGAGGATCTCTACTCTGGAGGATAAAGAACCTATCTTTCCACTTCTTCAGCGAGGAGGGGAGATCGGTGAAGAGCTCACAGTTCGACTTCGCCTGGAAGAACCAGAATTTGCCATCTTTTCGTCGAGTAAGCTTATGCAGTTTGGCAAAAACCTTCACCATGGGCTCAAGTCATCTATCTCGGCATAACCCTCTAAAGGCCACCAGCGTTTGCCAGGAGTTTGGATGTACTTAGGTGACGCATACTCGGTGGTACTTGAGGACATCCTTATAAAATTGCTTGAGAGGAAGCCCGGCCTTCAATTGTTCCTCGTATACCATGATCAAATCTCCCTCCTCAAAGAAATGATCAGCTCAGAGATCCCCGTGACACTGAATGAGTTCGAATGCGTCAGTTGGGAGGTTAAACTCCTGGCTTATTTGTTGGAGATCGAATAGCCCAAGGGTTAAGGGAAGTTCATCCACTAATAGACTCTCCTTCCTCACGACCGGAGCCTGCTATTGGCTTGACCCCACAGGCTAGCTGGAGGTCAGAACTATGGCTGCAACAACTTCAAATTGCCCACTCAGTTCGGCCTCCTCACCTTCTTCGATGGTCCAAGAAATGTGAATGGAAGGTGGGCTTGCAGCTCGCTAACCATCGGTGCCACTCATTTCTAGGCAATAAGGATAGAAAGTGATTGAAAAAAGATCAAAGCCGTTACTTATTTTAAATTGGCGCTGTACAAGCTAGAAAAGTTGAGAGAAATCATCGAGAAGCTTCAGGGGAATGAAGAGAGCAAAAGTAAAAAATGACTGAGCCTCTCCCCTATTTATACAAGCCCGAGCATTAAATGCTCACGAGACCCTGCACAGCACATAGGTCAGTAGAAAGTTTAATGTTATCCCAATTTTCAATGTGTACCAAAAGAAACTAGATGGAGAGGGAGTGGACGAAAAAGATCGGTTGTAAGGGTGTGACTAGAGATCAGATAGAAAAAGGATCGAAAGAACAATAAAAGCGGTGCAAAAATAAAATAAAAACTAATAAATAAAAAATAAATGAATAAATAAAAATAAAATAAATTTAAGCTTGAAAAGAAGTCCATTTCATTTCCAAAATATTATATTACATCATTGGGTGGGTCCTTCCCAGCACGATCAACAATTGCAGATGTATCTACATTCTACTCTACCTACATTCTACCCATCTTGCTTCCACAGTTCGGATACCTCCAAAGTTCGAACACCTTCTGATCTCAAGGTGTTGTTTAAGAGATATGTGGAGATTAGGAGGGTAGCTCTCGTAAACTCTGGTGATGACTGCTGAAAGCTCGTTGTCATCGTCGATGTCACCAAACTGAACCGAGCTCTAGTCGGGGCCCCTGAGATGGTTAGGAGCCAAATGAACTTTAAGAGGCAGTCACCGATATCAAGATTGAAATTAACAGTCCTTTTGTTCGAAATCGGTTTTTGGCCCAAACTCGCAGGCTGATTAGTGATTGGAATGGTGGTTATTTCAGTCCTAGATTGGCTGTGTGGTCTGGTTTCCTTGCTTTCATTGGATGATGTTCTCATAACTCTCTGACCGTCGATGTCATCCATTTTCAGGTGAAAGACAAAGGAAGTTATCGAAAAAAGATCAAAACGGTTGTCATGATGAAAATCGGCTCCGGAGAGATGAGGCATGGAGGAAGAACACGTCGGAGACTAATAACAGAGGGAAGGTGGAAATGTTAAAATGACAAGGGATCTAAAGCAGTTAAAGCATTCTGGTATACCCCAATCCGCACCATTGATTGGTAAGGATAAATCCTGATCCACTGGATTAAAGTAATGAACAGATTTAGCACATTTCATTCCCAACCCTTTGGATCTATTTCGTAAGGCAGAATTCCAAACCATAGGATTAAAAGGAAAATGACAAGGAAGTCCAGAGCTAAATCTTCATCCTCAATTTTGATCCCTTTAATTCTTGGCCTTTGGATTTTGTACTTCTAAATCTAGACCCTTCATCTCTTTCCTCTTGAATCATGACTCTCCATTTCAAGACCCATATTCCCTATAAATACCTAGAATCTTCACTGTTGAAGGGGTTAATGATCTTTTTCTTTAAAAGAGCTAATAGAATAGTCAAAGGAGGCTTTAAAAATATTAGTTTTCTAAAGAATCTTCATTGTAATTCGATTAGCTCATCCTCCCAAAAGTCACATTCACCCGTTATATTCTTAAAGTGCTTCGACTACGTCTTCAGACATCAATTGTAATTCCCATCAGTGTTAAAGTTCACACGCAGGTAAAACTTTTGATGTCTGCATGCTTCTTTCGTGGTGACTAGATAGGTTGCATTTAGATATCACAAACTAGAATCCAGACTCCCTAAATATTAGGTCAGACCGAACTCTTTAGGGTGTAGGTTCAATGTCATTCTATGCTTTTCCTGTAGATATTACTTATAATTTTGGCAATGCCACCTAAATATCATTTTATCATTTTTATGTTGAACGCTTGCTTTTTTATCATTTTCAAAGTAGTACGGGAATAATATTAGGAATTTGGATAATAATGAGTCGCACTTAGAGTGCGGGTATAATAATAAAAGTAGAGAGTTCGACAATAGTAATAAGAGATTGGAAATAATGAAATAAAGGTCAGAATGAGATTGGATATTGCCAGATATCGAAAATATGACACATTTGCATTTTATATAGCGGAGAGTTAGGGAATAGTGCATTCTTTTTGTTTGTTTAGCTCAGTGAATAATATGAGCTCAGAAAATGTTGCTCTAAGTGCCATTTTATTTTGAACTTTTCTTGTTTTATCAAAATGTTATTTTGAAGGTCGGCAATTTTTTTATCAACTAAAATTTTCTTCATAAAATATGGGAGATCGGGAGAGAGTCCTTTTCTTGAATTCCTTGGTGTTTATTCATTTTTATGAAATATTTTTACAAAATTTTTATCGTTATGAAATTTACCAAATACATTTCAATGTTTGGTTTACGGGAGACTCCTTCCAAAAACCTCAAATTTTTACATTGTGACCCAATGGACAGTCCTTCTTGGAGTCCTTGCACTCATAATACAAAGGAGAGTCCTTCCTTTGAGTGCCTCAAATATATTATGAAGAGAGAGTTCTTCCTTTAGCTCAGCCTGTTATTAAATAAAATACCGAAGAGATAAGAGTATTGAATAGCTTAAGATGAAACAATATGGGTAAAGTTTTATAGTTGATTATGCCGATGATGGGACTTTCTTCATTAACTGAGAGTCCTCATTAATGAAGAGAACTCTATACATTTTAATTAACACATCCCTTATGAATTAGAGTCCTAATTAAAAGGAATAAAAATTTATACCCATATTGGTTCAGGTATAAAATTCACTACACACATGCCACACCATCAATTATTTGGATGCCAATAACGAGATGAATGACGAGTGAGCCGAGAGTCCTGCTTACTCATTGCGAATCTCTAGAAACTATATAATACCTCTTCGAAATAAGAGTCCTAATTATGGGGAGGGAGGAATTTAATAAAATATATTTATATATAACAAATTAAATAAACACAATCTCAACTCACTTTAGGCTGTCCCACTTACCCGTGTTCTTGGAATATCCAGAATAGTGAAATATCAAGCCTTCCTATAATAAACATTGGGAATCAACATTGTAATTTTAACCCCAACAATTATTAGCTTTAAGTTATAAAAAGCACACCATTAAATCTACTTGCCCTTATTGGGGGACGACATGGGATGCCTAACACCTTTCCTGCACGTATACGGACCCCGAACCTAGAATCTTAGTCTTAGAACTGGTTTTTTCCAAAACCAAAATGGTTTTCTTTAATTTTCCTCAAAATGAAAGTGGCGACTCCTCACTCTCCACTTAGGTGAGAATCATCCAGCGCTGTAAAACCCTTACAACAGCTTGGCGACTCCACTGGGGATGACCAAATTAACTCCAGTTTAGAGGTTCAAAAGTAGATTTAATCTTGTACTCTTATAAATTACAATCGATAATTATGGAGTTTAACTAACAAAATATCGAGGGCTTTAACATTTGAATTGTCACTATTCTTTTTGACTTTTATCACTAATTATTTTAATTATTTGGCTTGTTTAAATACTTTTTAGTGTGTTACAGCAAGCATTATTTTAATTCTCCTGAATAAGGAAGAGGTAGATATGTCCCTTCACACACCTAATACTTGCATAATGTCCTCACACACTTTAGCCCTATACTTGGGCTTTCTTACCATTAGGAAATAGGAGGGAGTCATGTAATGATTCCCATGGGTTTCCCCCTCGTTAGTATACATGAGGACTTTCGCTCAGATTAGAACTTCTTTCGTTTAGTAAACTTAGGTAGCCCATTTTCCACTCTAAAATTGTCCAATGGAATAGTAAACTTAGGTAGTAAAAACTGAAAATTTAGAAATGCATCTAGGGGACTTTAAATTGCAATTGGCAATTAATACTAGCAAATGTAAAACTCAAAATGTGGGATCTTGGTGTAATTAGAATTAATATATCCATTAAGTATAAAAAAGTCAACATTTTGGTTGACTAGTAAGGTGAATAGTAATCAAAATGATTAGTAATCAAAATTTTAGAAATAAAATACAACCAAGTTAAATGAGCCGGTGCCCTAGCGATGGGTAACCCAGTGGGAAGTTTCGATTCTCGCAACTAGGAGCCCTAGACCCGGGAGAAAATTCATAAAATAATTTTTGGGACTCCAGAGAAGGGTCATTGAGGTTCCTATGGCATTAGAATGCCAAGAAACTATTTAGAAAAATTTTTCAATCGGTACAGACAATTTTGACCCGTTAAGCCAAACGGAGGGCATTTTGGTCATTTTGCCTTCAGAGGCAATTTTTGGCCGACTTGTCCAGTTGAGTAAATAATTATTATGACATAAAATATGAATTAATGTTGATGAAAAATTAATTTAAAATTAGTAGAAAAGAAAAGAAAAGAAAAATAAAGAAAATTAGGGATAATGACATCACATAATGTCATTATCTTACTCCCAACCAATCACAAGTTAACAAGCATTCTTAAAACATTTAAAAGATACAAAATGGACTAAAAATTCTGGTCATCTTCTTCTTCTTCTTCCTCAAAACGTGACCTCTCTTCCATAGCCCTCCATAAAAATTTCTTGCATCACTTCCATTTTCCCATGAATTTCCACTATAAAACCCTAAGTCACCTTCATTAAAACTTGTTCATACCTCTTGGGGAAGTGTTTGGCAGCCTAGAAAAGGAAGGAAAGTGAAGTTTAAACTTGGAAAATTCTTCCCTACAAGAGGTTAGTGCTTATTTATGCAAGTATTTCTTTTATTTCATGTTAGGAACTTGAAATTGTTAAGAAATGGTAAATTAAATGGACTAAACTCATGTGTATATATACCCCATGGATTTTGGCTGCCCTAAGGAAGGAATAGGATTGAGTGTTTTTGATGGACTTGGAGTGAACTAGAAACCATGTTTAAAGTGTATAAATATAAGGATAATGAACTAGTAGTTAATTAAGGTATGTTGTGAAAACTCATAATGGGAATTAGGGTTTTGAGGAGTGAAATTTAGACTTGGCTTATGAAATTGTGAAAGAACATTTTAATGGTCAATTAGTGACCATTTGAGGTAAGTTGATCATAAATTGGAGTGAAATATGGTATTGCAAATTGGTTTGGGTAGGCTGCCTAGGGTAACAGGTGGTCGTGAGTCCAGCCCACTTGGACTGTCATATCTTTGGCTGTGTAGGTTCAATTGGTAATTGGCCAATTGGACATGAAACTAGACTTATAATGGCACAATTTTTCTGAAGAAACCATGCCCAAAAGACCAAAGCAAATGGACCAAAAGTTGGCCCAAATCCGGGTACCCTACAAGCCAATTCTGCAGAATGACCAAACTGTTCATTTGGCCATAACTCACTGTATAAATTGTCAATTGATCTGAAATGTTTACAGCAACAATTTAAGACATAGACAAACAACTTTCATGAAGAAACCTACCCCAAATTATGAGCAGAACCTAACCAAAATGGCAGTCACAGTCACTGTTCATGGTACTGTAGATTTGGTAATTCTGCAGTTTTTCCAATCCGGCCAGCTGTGGTTTTTGAACCATATCTGGAGCTACAAAACTCCAAATGGAGTGATTCAAAAAAAGAAATTCAACTAGACAAAATAAGGAACAACTGTCATGTTTACCATTTCCTCAAATTCCCACTGCAACAGTGCTTAATGGAACAGTAAAGTTAGGCTTCAAAAACTGAAAATTCTGCCCTCTTGGTTTTAAGTTTAGAAATGGTATGGGTGCTCAATTCCAACAAGTTTTAAATGTAAAATGTGGTATATGGGGAGTGTTAAAACCAATGCACCTATTTTCTATCCAAAAGTCAATATTTTTGTTGACTAATAAAGTGAATAGTGACACCAAAACTTGAAATATGAAATGTACTTACATGAATAAATTGTTGAATGAATAAATGTGATAAAAGTGTCATTTGTGATTTAGGTTCCCATCAAGAGAGAAAGGTTAGCCCATTTTCCACTCTAAAATTGTCCAATGGAATAGTAAACTTAGGTAGTAAAAACTGAAAATTTACAAATGCATCTAGGGGACTTTAAATTGCAATTGACAATTAATACTAGCAATTGTAAAACTCAAAATGTGGGATCTTGGTGTAATTAGAATTAATATATCCATTAAGTATAAAAAAGTCAACATTTTGGTTGACTAGTAAGGTGAATAGTAATCAAAATGATTAGTAAATTAAGATGAAGACCTAGAATCAATTCTAAGCTTAAATGCTTAGAATTGTATGACAAATGTGGACTATGCATCCTAGTCAAAATTGTTAAAAAGAAATTAAGGCCATAAATTTGAAATCCATGAAATATTTATGGATTACTTGAAACATGAAAAATAAGTCACCTAATTGATGTGAATAGATAGTTAGAGCTTATATGCCCATCACAAATGGAATTCATAAAATATTAGTAACTCAACTTGAAATATAAAATTTGTAATTACATAAGTAGATTCTTGAATGTATAAATGAGAAAGGAAAAATGTTTTGAATACAATGGTACATGTGAACCATTGTTTAGAATTGTGATCAATATGAATAACATAATGAATGAATAAATGAACCATATTAATGTATGAATGAGACATTAGTTCTCATTATTGTAGAGAGGAGAAGTATTTTGAGTACAATGGTATAAAAGGATAATTGATGTGAATTGTGATTATATAAATGATCAAATGAATGTATGAATTATAATTGAAATTTATCATGAACTAATGAAGTCATAAAACACAATATATTAATATTTAATGATATTATGTGCCCTTGTATTGCCTAGACATGTGTGTCAGATTGGATAGTTTGGCATGCCAATAGGGTATTGTTTTAGCAGTACTGCGAAAGGCTTTATGCCTGTGTTCATGGCTTTATGCCCGTATTCATGGCTTTATGCCCGCATTTATGGCTTTATGCTTGTGTTCATGGCTTTTATGCCCGATTATGTGTTATCATGGCTTTTTAGCCATACTGACTGCATATATGGTTGACGTTCTGCGTCCCATGGTATGACGGCCCGAGGCACCGAGGTGTCCAGTGCTAACGACCCATTATCCAGTTTAGTCAGCCTGTCGTAGGTTACTTGGGCAGTGTAATTTATTGAAATAAATTAAGACTATTAGTAATTAAAAATATTAAAAATCAAATAAATGAGTTAATAAGACTTTAAAAGAATTAGTTAAAATTATGAAATGATCCAAACCACATAAAAATTGTTAAGTAAAATGATAAAAGAGTTGCGTTTGGAAAAATAGGTATAACTTAACTAAATATTTTAAATGTACCTTCTATTGCCGTATGAATATAAACTGAGTATTTTTATTAATTATGTATATTGTACATTATCTCTGTGAATTTAGGAATTAAACGCTTCCAAAGCGGAACAAATTAGAACAAAAGATAATTAATATTAGACACATTGTATTAAATTAAATTAATTCTTAAATATTCAAATTATGCTTCGTTCTTTCTTTATTTGTATATTTTATTTTCTTGTTATATTATTGCACCACTAAGCAGCAATGCTTAGCGCGATGGATTTGTTTCCTCGCGCAGGTACTTTGACTAAGATTTTTGGAGTCCAGATCTGCACAAGTGTCTGAAGTATTCAAGGTTGTCACCTCCTCAGCAATGCATGTAGATAGGAGCCATATAGATTATATTTTATATTTTGTATAAAATGCTTAGATATTGTATTGTAATGTATATTATGAACAGGTAATTAATAGGAATGCGATGTAAATTAATTAATTAGCTTTTTCATATATAATTAATTTATATATCATGTAAATTATGAAATTTTGTAATTATTTTGTAAATTATGTAAATTAAGGAAATTTGAAAATTTTACTTATGTAATTTGAGAATGTTTACATATGAATTGAGTATGAATGGAAATGTATGGAAATGATTATGAAATT
Organism: Hevea brasiliensis; assembly: GCF_030052815.1. Taxonomy (NCBI): domain Eukaryota; kingdom Viridiplantae; phylum Streptophyta; class Magnoliopsida; order Malpighiales; family Euphorbiaceae; genus Hevea; species Hevea brasiliensis. Next base: position 21,529,054 of record NC_079500.1, on the reverse strand, counting down.
GAAATATATGGATCAGATTTGAAATATGAGAAAATTATGAGAATGATTGATGAGATAATTATGATTAGCATGGATAAGATTTTATTTTGGAAATATTGTTGAATTTCAAACAGGTGAATATTGAAATACGCCAAACGATAATAAAATAGGGCAAACTTCGCTGGTTTCTCCGTCAAAAAAAATAATTGATATTAAATTAAATGAATTCAAAATTATTTAGAAAAAATAAAGTAAGATAAGTTAGGGTGCTCCGGAACCGAATGTAACACGCCTTGCTCGGCTACACTGTAATCGGGTGAGGGGTGTTACAATGGTAATGAAATAAGGCTCTACTATTCATAGTAAGGATAATTTGGGGACCTTTCAGCCTTAGCAAAGTAGACCTCAAGCTAAACCATCACATTAGTCAAGAACCATAGCTAGTCATCCCTAAGGGTAGAACCATCCCACTAGATAGCACTCACCTTGTGTTAGGATAACCCTTTTTAGGACAAAAGGGACATACTCTCTCCTCTTTCACTTTATCTATTTAGGAGCACTTATATATTTTTTGACAAAAGAGTAATTTTGAATCATACTATTTAAATAGTCTGATCATCTTCCTATTTTGACAGACGCATAGACATTATAGACTTTAACAGTATGACTCACAATTACTTAAATGATGCATTTACATTTTATTTTTTGACTACTTTTCCTTTTTAAACATAAGTATCATAAGTTATTTGCAAAGGGTAAATGAAAAAGTCCCCGATGGCATCTTCAAATCAGTCAGCTGAGGAGGTCACGAGACAAGAGCTAAATGCCCAAAATTAGTATAGTTTAATTCAAAATTCAGAATCCATACAGGCAAAGAAAGGTGACATTGAAGTAGGAGTTCACTCATTACCCTCGTTTGATCCTGAAAAGATTAAAGTAAAATCAACCAATTTTGATGGATTGCTGGAAATCACTTCCCACACACATCCAAGAAAAGTTTGAGGGCAAATATGGAAAAATAGCCACTATGGCTAGGGTTAAAGTGCAGGGTTCTATTTTAAAGGCATTGTTATTCACATGGGATCCCTTCTATAAGGTCTTCTCTTTTAATGACATTGATATGACCCCAACAATAGAGGAATATCAGGCACTGTTAGAGATCCCTTATGTAGTCCAGAATCATGTCTACCTTCATCTTAATTATAGGCAGACATGGAAATGGTTTTCAAGTATAGTAGGGGTTCCAGCTGAGGAAGCAAGAGCTAGGGAAACTACCAAAGGCAATTCTCATGAGTGGTATTGGACCTATATCAAGAAGATCTTATACCTACATATTCAGAATGGGAGGTGGGAGGTTACTCTTCTAACACTTGCTTTGAGTATCTATGGGTTGGTTTTGTTGCCAGGACCCCTAGATATAGTAAGCCAGAATGTTGTAGAGTTATTCTGAGTGAGAAGCAGAACATCAACCCAATCCATGCCATCATAGCTGAAACTTTTTTTGACTCTAACATACTACTGACAAAAGGGTAAAGGAGTTTTGAAGTGTTGTATTCAACTGTGGTATCTCTGGATCTTAAGCCATTTCTACCCACGGGAGATCAAAGGGTTAACTTGGTACTCTGATCAGTCGCTCATTGAAAAAATGTTAAGGATAGTGATAAGGGAGAAGAACAAAAGATAATGGCAAGAGCTTATCCTAAGTAATAATAGTCAAAACTATTGCAGGAGAAAATTATGGAATCCAAGTCAACCTTTCATATTCAGAATAGGGGACTATCAGTTCATACCCTTGGTGAGGATGACTAGATGTACAAGCTACTTACCAGCTCTAATAATGAGGTAGTTTAATTCCACCCAGTTCATTCCACGCACAAGAGAGTTTTTTGCAGTTCATTTTTATTATGAAGACAATAAAGGAGATGAACTGAAACCTTTGCAGAAGTCTTGAGAGAAAATAACCTTAATGGATCAGTCACCTTAGGGACCAAGCACAACATAAGGTTACCCCATATGGAGGGAAAAGAGAGTTGGAGGATATAGGGTTCCTAAGTTGATAGGTCCAAAAAATAAAATGCCTCAAAGAGACACTATTGAGGATTATTCTGAAGAAGCTCTAGCTAGGTTAGAAATTCTTTTCCAAAGTATAATATTAGAAAACCAATAGTTGAAGGGGCGATTCAAGCAATTAGAAGCAAAAAAAGATCAGTCTGCCCACAACATTCAACACGCTGTAAAGAATGAAGGGAAAAGAGTCAGAGAAGAGTTGGCAGCAACAAAAGCGAAATATAATAAGCATAAGGCTCAGTGGGAGCGAGAGAAATCCATGCTATGGGGAAAGGTAAAGGAAGCCGGGATACAAAATAACAAACTACAAGAAGAATTGGATCATCAGAAGATGCTAGTAGCCAAGTGTAAGCAAGAAAGCGATGGGCAAGCACAGTTAATCAGTGATATCTTGAAGGAATGTGCTAAAGAAAAGGCAGAAAAGAAATGCCATGCCAAACTTTATCAAGAATTAAAAGAAAATGTGAAAAGCTAAAGAGGATGGCTGCCCAAGGAAAGCCAGAGTTATTACCAGAATCAGAATATGCCCTTCGAATATTTGATCTTGTAAGACAAGAAGAGAGATTGTATAAATACCTCAAGAAATGTCATAGCATCTTGAAGAGTCTTCCTCAACCTAGCCAGTGGTTGGACTCTGAAATGTGATTGATAATGTAAACGAACAATTGAATTTTTTGATACAATGAAAGAATTAAACAAAACATGTTTTGTGCCTTCACGAATGAATAGCATAACCCTCGTGGGATTCGTCCTCGTTAGGGCTATGCAAAAAGTCATGAGCGTCACATGAACAAGTATCATGGATACTTGCATGACCCTGTCATTCACAGTTATACTATTGATTGATGCCATTATGGAGTTGATTTGAATTACGCTCTGCAAATATAGTTTTGACAATTATTTGTCACCATATCCTTCCACATAAATATAAATCATGAAATTAAGGAAAACTTAGGTAAATTAAACTAATGCATGCATTCATTCACAGGAAAATTCAACATTGCTCATGACAAGGCAAACCTAGTGAAGCAATCTACTGTCCCGATAAGAGTTTACTTAACCTGATCCAGGATGAGAAGAATGATGGAAGAATAAGAACAAGTCCATAGTTTGCAAGGACAAGTCTCTGAATTGAAAGAGCAAGTCTCAGAACTGATGCAATTAATGAGAGAAATGGCACATAATAAAGAAGCGACAACTCCACCTCGCGATCCTAGTTTGCTAATTGCAGTCCCATCAATAATGACTGGGGATTCAAATCTCCAACACTTCCAAGATTAAGCTTCAACTTCCTTCACATTCCAGCATCTAAACACTAAATCAGCTGCCAATCCACATGCCCCCACATTCCAAGTAAATGAACCAGCTTTTCCCACTAACCAATTCTACAACTAAAACCTTTCCTATGCTAAATAATATCCACCAGTCCCTAGCACATCAGAGGGAATGCTATATGGGCTGACTGGAATAGGGAAAGAGAGGAAGAAAGTAGAAAACGAGAAGCTAACAACCCTTGAAGAGCAACTCAGGGCTATTGAAGGCTTAAACATGTATGGCTCGATTGATGTAGCAGCTCTACAGTTGGTGGCCCCAAAGTTTAAGATTTCTAAGTTTGAAAAATATAGTGGAAATATAGATCCACAGATTCATCTAGCTACTTATATAGCTAAGATATCAGCATTGACTGATGATGATAAGTTTTAATCTATTTCTTTCTTGAAAGTCTCTCTGGTCCGACTCTGAAATTATATGTCTAGCTAGATAAGAGCAAATTACACTCGTGGAAAAACCTAGCCTATGCTTTCCTGAAGTATTATAAGTTCAATTATGATATGGCCTCGACCAGGAGGGACCTCCAGAATTTAGTCCAGAAGGAAAGGGAAAGTTTCAAGGAGTATGCCCAAAGGTGGAGGGAAAAGGTTGCGGAAGTATATCCACCCGTAACAAATAATGAGCTTTGTTCCCTATTTATTGAGACATTGAAAGCTCCTTATTTTAATCTTATGATCGGGAACACTTCCAATAGCTTTGCAGATATCATACAGACGGGGGAAAGGATTGAAGTAAACTTGAGATTGGGAAGGATATAGGAAGCAGTAGGAGAAACTTCTATAAAAAGAAATGCCAATTCTACAGGGAAGAGAGAAAGGGATGTGCATGCAGTAGCACAACAGGCCTTTCAGACTCGTCCCCCACTAAACACCTACCTTCCCTGATTTCCTTCTAAGAACTCAATGGTGGTAAATATCCCACCATAATTCCCAGCTTATCTTCACCTTCGCCCATAATTTCCTCCATGAACCAGCTATGCCCCTAGAACACCAACCCAACCAACCCCATTCATCTGACCACCGACTCCCCAAACCAATACTAGACCACCTAGGAATCTATACCCTCCTCTACCCATGCCTCTGAGCGAGATTTATCACTATCTATTAAGCATTAACCAAATTATCCCCATACCACTAAACCCCTTGCAATCACCCTATCCTAGATGATACAATCCTGACGCAAGGTGGAAGTATCATGGTGGGGCAGTCAACCATGCAACTGACAATTGTGGGGTATTGAAGGGCAGAGTACAATCCCTTATAAGAAATAGTTGGCTGAAGATAGAGAGAAATGCTGTAATTCCAAATGTGGGAATGAATCCTTTGCCCAATCATGATGCAAGAAGAGAAGGTAATGTAAATATGATTGAATTCATAAATGAGGATCTGGTACCTGAAGTGGAGCAATTGGCTCCATTCTTTGAAGAAAATTTTGAACTTGTTGTGAAGGAGGGGTATTTTAGCCTCAAAACTCTGAAAATGGAGGATGGCCAATTTGGAATAGGTTGTGCCTTTCACAGGGGTGCACGTGATTATGTGATCACTGACTGTATAGAGTTTAAAGATGAGGTGGCCAGATTGATGATGTTTAAAATCTTGATATGTCAAAAGAAGATGAAAGTAAAAGAAGAAGAGGGAGTAAATACAGCTGAAGAAGATTAGGGTAGTTAGAAGCCCAAAATTATGTTTTCCTTTCCCCTAGCAAATCCACCACGAGTTATCATTAGGACACCCCCACAGCTTCCTATGACCAATACCCATACCGTGCCTTGGAATTATGACTTCCAAGTCTTTACCCAAGAAAGCATGTGCAGTTCATCTATTCTAGCTCTTAACCATACTTACACCTAACCAATCTCCTCACCTAGACCATCCTTTACCCCCCATTCCCACTTTAAACTCACTTTCACTGGACCATCCTCTACCAAAAGTGACACAACTGTGAATTAGTCAATGTATAGACTTGAGCCTAACCTGGCCTCACAAACCATGAAGCCTACCATTATTCCTCTCGTACTAGAAGGAGAAATCGAATACATTACCAGGAGTGGGCCATGTTATGGCTCGGAGGAGCTAGAAAAGAAGAAGGGAAAGGGAAAAGAAGAAGAGCTAGTGAGGAACAATGAACAGGGTGATAAGGAAGAAGGAGAAACCAACAAAGAGAAGGATGGAGACGAGCTACTCTGGCAAATAATGAAATAAAGCGAGTATAATGTGATTGAACAGTTAAGGAGAACACCTACTAGAATCTCACTACTATCATTAATATTGAGTTTGGACGCGCATCTCCAAGCATTACAAAGGGTTTTAGATTAGGCCTTTGTGACTCCCAATATTACCCCGAGATAGTTCGAGAAGATCGTTGGACAAATGCAGGCATCAAACTTCATCACCTTTTCGGATGATGAAATTGACCCTGTTGGCTTAAAGAACACTAAGGCTCTAAATGTGACAGTAAAGTGCAAAGGGTGTATGGTAACCAAAGTTTTGATTGATAATTGATCTGCATTAAATGTACTATTGAGTGCCACTTTGGACAAACTCCCAGTGGAACCATCTTTAATGCACCATAGTAGCATGATTGTAAGGGCTTTTGATGGGACAAAAAGAGATGTATTAAGAGATATTAAGCTCACGCTCCAAATTGGAGCCTGTACTTTTGACGTCACTTTTTAAGTGATGAATGTCAAACTAACCTACACCATGCTATTAGGGAGGCCATGGATTCATGCTACCAACGCTGTCCCCTGAACCCTGCATTAGAGGATCAAGTACGTTATGGATGGAAAGATAGTTATAGTCAGGGAAAAGGAAGCTCTACTAGTAACTAAGCCGCAAGCCGTCCCTTACATAGAGACAACTGAGTAGGCATTGGAGAGCTCTTTTGAAGCTCTTGAACTACAAAGGGGACCCAGGGCTGACTAGGGAATAGCCAGCATGGTGGTAAAAGTGATATTAAAGCAAGGATGCAAGCAAGGAAAAGGCTTAGGCACCAGGTTACAAGGAATGGCAGAGCCCATAGCTATCGCCTAGAGGAAGGGGCATTGTGGGATCAGATATGAAGAGGATGCTTTAATGGAGGGAAGGTTCAGGATGAGGCATATGCTTCGTGACCATAGGTTTGATTGACTGCTTGAACAAAAAGGGGTTATTCACCAAATTGAGGACATTTTTACCCATCCATCGCCAAGCATTGAAGAAAGAGAGGAGGATAAACCCCTACCAGACAAGTCCATCAATGCCTTGCTGTTGAGTCCTGTGCAAGAGATGCTGATCATGCCAATGCAGGAAGATCAAGAGCTGGACAATTAGGAAGTTGAAGATATCCCAATGCTCTTCTTTGAGTAATATATGTTTAGTTGCTAACACTTGAACACTTGGTCTATGGTGTCGAGTGGATTTTGTAAATGAACACTATCTTATAATCAAACATTAATAAATTGATAGTGCATTTTCCAAAATTTTTTATTCAGTCTTTTCTTTCAGCTTTATCCCATTGCTAAATCTTATTCTTTAATCACCATATTTTTTATTTCTCCAAGATTGATGATCAACCAAACCAAAATAATTCAATCGATTCTGAAATTCCTCAAATTAACTTTGAAGGACTAATAATTTGAAGGAGCGGAAGCGTGAAAAACACAAGTTTATACCATTGAATTCAAAAATTTTCACCTAGGGTCACATGCATCATGCAAGATTTATTTTTATCTATTTGATTTCAATGATAAACAACATATTAAAACTCTTTTAATATGTTTTTAGATCTGTATTTTTCATTTACGATTTTAAAATTAATCAGATTAATTTTTAGAATCCTAGATTAAATAAAAAATAAATACACTAACCTCTTGATGCACTGCAGTGTATTTGCGCCTTTGAGATTCGTCTTCAGGACACCAGATGTTGTCCCTCTAGCTTGTCCACACCAAGAACACCAATGGCAGCCCTTGAACAGCTTCTAAAGCTTTTTCTATTATTTAGAAAATCAAGTTCTGCCTTTTAAGAGATTAAAGATATAAACAGAACACTATAAACAATTTCTAGTATTTTTAATTCAAGAGATTGATGGCTAATCTCTTTGAATTGATGAGAGATGAAGAAGAAGAGAGGGAGAGCTTCAAAATGGCGTGACAAAGGAGGAGTGGCTGCTGGTTGTATTTTTCTTTTTCATAACAACCCTTATATAGCTAGGTTAACACATGAAACCCTTGCCACATGTCACCTTCTGATTGGTTCTAGGTTTAATTGACCCAATCATATTGTGCCAAGTGTCAAACATATATTTAATCTTAATTTTAATCATCTTACATGATTAAAAGACATTGGGCAAACTTATGTGTAATGCCATGTGTCACCATCACATGGTGCCACGTGTTACACTGCGAAATGACCAAAATGCCCCTGTGCCTTAATTTTGAGTTCTTAACCCAAAATAATTATTTCTCTTCTTCTAATCAATTTATATCAAATATAAATTAATTAATCTCTATTAATTAATTTTTCATTAATTAAATTTATATTTAAACACTTTAAATATAAATTTAACTTATACTATACATCCAATAATCTAGATTTGGTTTCAAGTCATGCTAGGGACTTTGCAATCTAATTGCAAACCAAACCTATTTAATTAATCAATTAAACTCTTATATTAATTAATTAAATCATATTTAATTAGGTGATAACTTGTGTATGTGTGTGACTTACTAGGCTCATCACTAATTGGCAACGAGATATTATATCAACTCTTAATATCATCAAAACTCTTTCTTACCATAAATAATTTCTCTAAATCATTTTATGCACCTCATAAACCATGGTTAACACCTAGCATAGCATGCCATGGCCACCCAATTAGTAATAAGATTTACCTTAAATGAACCTATAATCATATGTTACCATGCACTGGAATCTCTCTGTTACAAAATCACAACTCAAGCTGGAGTCATGGTTTATGTCAAACTCCATTTGCTATGAATATTATGTTCTCTTTTAATTCTAGTTCTTGATTAAAAAGATTTTCTTATCAGAAACTCTTTTCTGATTAAATCTATCTGTCCTGGCCAGGAACTCGAAACATCAAGAACAATTAAATGAACATAGGATTTTATCTCTATTTACTTAGAGGAACAGATTCCATCTTGATCAATACCTACCTCCATATATAACTAGTAGGAGCTAACACATGCCTATATACCCACACACAGTACAAGTATGAAAGCAGTATCAAACTCAAACTACCTATATACAAGATAACTGTGCTATCTCAGGTCTAAAGATTATATGCACTGATATGATTTATAACAAAACATTGACAAGAGTAAACTCCATGTGCATGTCATAAGTGTCACTGGTTCGGCCTACTTATCATTTATAAGTACCTATCATGTTTGTCATATGGCATGAGACTCACCATTCCATCTTATTTATATCTCATATACATAACTTGGGAACAAACATGAATACAATCTCTCTGAATAAGTCATGTCCTTATTATGAAGTATCCTCGATTGTGAACCAATTTATGATACTTTGTGCTAGAAATAATGTCACTCATATTCTTAATAACTTAAGAATAATATTTCTAACAAAATATCAATGGACCTTTTCTATTACACATAAATATATTATGTAAATGGAAAAGTGAAAAAGCCTTTTATTAATAAAAATATGTACAAGATACATGCTAAATGATATGCTCTAGGGCATACTACTAACAATCTCCTACTAGCACTAGAGCCATTTATTACAATATCTTAGACCTATCTTCTCAAGATGTCGGTCTAGCTGAGTCTGTGACATAGGCTTAGTGAATGGATCAGCTGGATTTTCAGCTGATGCTATTTTCTACATGGCTACATCGCCTCGCCCAACTATTTCTCTGATAATGTGGTAATGCCTTTCTATGTGTTTGGATTTTTGGTGAGACCTGGGTTCCTTAGCTTGTAAGACTGCTCCATTATTGTCACAGTGTAGTGGAACTGCTGACTCAATGGAAGGAACTACTGTAAGTTCTGTCACAAACTTCTTTATCCAAACAGCTTCCTTTGTAGCATCTGATGCAGCAATATACTCAGCCTCTGTAGTGGAATCTGCAGTCGTGCTCTATTTGGAACTCTTCCAACTGACTGCACCTCCATTACAAATAAACACATATCCAGAGGTAGACTTTCTATCATCGATATCTGATTGGAAATCAGAATCAGTATAACCATCCAATTGCAAGTCTCCACCTCCATAAATCAAGAATAAATCCTTAGTTCTTCTCAAGTACTTAAGGATATTCTTGACAGCTATCCAGTGTTCCAAACCTGGATTGGATTGATACCTGCTAGTCAAACTAACAGCATATGCGATATCTGGCCTAGTATACAACATTGCATACATTAAACTTCCAATAGCCGAAGCATATGGAATCCTGGCCATCTTATCTCTTTCTTCAGGTGTCTTTAGAGACATCTCTTTAGAAAGATGGATACCATGTCTCGCTGGTAACAATCCTCTCTTGGAATCAAGCATGTTAAACCTCTTTAACACCTTTTCCAAGTATAGACTTTGGGATAAATCAATTATTCTTTTCCCTCTATCTCTATAGATGCGAATCCCAAGAATATAGGTTGCCTCCCCTAAGTCTTTCATGGAGAATGTATTTAACAACCATACCTTTACAATTGTCAACATACCTGTGTTATTACCCATCAACAGTATGTCATCCACATATAAGACAAGGAAAGTGATAGCACTGTCGCTAACCTTCTTATATACACATGGCTCATCCTCATTTTTGATAAAACCAAATGATTTAATGGCTTCAGCAAAACGGATGTTCCAACTCCTCGAAGTTTGCTTCAACCCATAAATGGATCGCTTTAGCTTGCATACCTTGGAACCATCTTGGGATTCAAAACCCTTAGGTTGTTCCATGAAAATGTTTTCTTCAATGTATCCATTGAGAAAAGCTGTTTTGACATCCATCTGCCAAATCTCATAATCATAGTATGTAGCTATTGCTAATAAAATCCTAATTGATTTAAGCATAGCAACAGGCGAGAAAGTCTCCTCATAGTCGATTCCTTGCCTTTGGTAAAACCCTTTCGCTATTAGCCTTGCCTTATAGGTCTCTACCTTTCCATCAGAACCAATTTTCTTCTTGAAAACCCATTTGTTCCCTATAGGTACAATACCTTCAGGTGGGTCAACAAGATCCCAAACTTGATTCTTATACATGGAATCAATTTCAGATTTCATAGCATTAATCCATTTTGAAGAATCTTTATCTGATATAGCTTCTTCATAGGTAAGTGGATCATCTCCATGATCTACTTTTTCATGAGTAGACAACTCTTGTTCTTCTTCATAAAGGAAACCATATCTCACTGGTGGGTGAGATACCCTGGTTGTTCTACAAGGAACTGCTGTAAATGTTTCATCAACGGGTATAGGTTGACTAGATAGATCTATATCCATCTAATCTATTGATTGGTCAGAATTCTCCAATTCCAACTCTATTTGCCTTCCTTTGCCTCTTTCTTGAACAAACTGTTGTTCAAGAAATGTGGCATCTCTACTCACCACAACCTTTTGTGATGTAGGCAAATAAAAATAATATCCAAAACTATCTTTTGGATATCCAACAAATCGACCTTTTTTTGATCTGGTTTCCAATTTATCAGTGTTTAGCTTTTTTATATAAGCTGGACAACTCCAAATCTTAACATGCTTAAGACTTGGTTTTCTTCCATGCCATATCTCATAAGGTGTGGAAGAAACTAATTTTGATGGAATCCTATTCAGAATATACAAAGCTGATTCTAATGTAAATCCCCAAAAGGAGATTAGCATATCAGTATAGCTCATCATACTACGTACCATATCCAATAGGATACAATTTCTCCTTTCAAATACACCATTCAGCTGTGGCGTTCCTAGAGGAGTTAGCTGGGAAACAATGTCGTGCTCTCTCAAGTATTCATCAAAATCAGTACTCAAATATTCACCTCTACGATCTGATCGAAGAGCTTTAATACCCTTCCTGTTTGATTTTCTACTTCAGATTTAAATTCTTTGAACTTTTCAAAGGATTCATGTTTGTATTTCATCAAATACAAATACCCAAACCTTGATTTCTCATCAGTAAAGGTAATAAAATAATGAAAACCACCTCTAGCCATTTCCTTAAATGGACCACATACAACACTATGTATTAGCTCCAAAATATTTTCAGCTCTTAGCCCTTGTCCAACAAAGGGTGATCTAGTCATTTTGCCCTGAAGGCAAGATTCACAAGTTTGAGTAGGTTTAGAGCCCAATGAGGATAAAATCCCCTTTTTCTCCAATTTTGCAATCCTATCTTCTGCAACATGACCTAATCTTAAGTGCCAAATATGTTTTGAATTTTGAGTTGATTTTCATCATGGCATTGCATTCTTTTAGATTGCTATACTCTGGACAGTGGAAACACTTTCCTGCTGGCAGTGGAAACACTTTCCTTTACCTTTGTCAACTTTGATCTTTATTTTTCTGTTTGGCTATCTTCTTGTAAGGACTAGGAATCTGAGGTTTCTTTTTCTTATTGCCCTTCTTCTTGTTAGACTTTCCAGTAGAAGAAGATGCAATCAAAGCTACCTCTTTTCCTTTATTGCCCGACATATTCTTTTGGGCAATAACCAGCATGTTGAGTAAACCAGCTAAGGTGTATTCCTGTTTAATCATATGGAAATTTGTCACAAAATTCCCAAAAGACTTAGGAAGGGATTAAAGAATCAAATCCATCTGTAGTTGGAAATCCATGTTGAAGTCAAGATGTTCCAATTGCTCAATCAGCTGAATTATCTTGTGGACATGATCCCCAATATTCTGTCCCTCAGACATCTTCATGCGGAATAGCTACCTAGATATCTCATACCTAGCATTCCTGCTGTGCTCACCATACAACTCTTGTAGGTGAAGGAGGATCTCACTCGCACTCTGCATGTTCTCATGCTGCTTCTGTAACTCATTACTCATGGAAGCAAGCATGTAACACTTAGTTCTCATATCATGCTCCTTCCACTTGTCCAAAGTTTCATGTTCCTCTTGAGTGGCCTTTGGAGGTAAGGGACCAGGAACATTTGAGTTTAGAACATATCCTATATGTTCAAGGTTCAGAACAAGTTTCAAATTTCTTAGCCAATCAGAGAGATTAGGTCCTGTCAACCTATTGCGATCAAGTATGCTTGCAAGGATATTTGATGGTGGTGGTTGTTCTGTGCTCATTTTTATCAAAAAATTAACTACAGAAAATAACTAAATTAATTAGTAAATGTATCATGTAATTAACCAAAATGATTATGATCTTTTAATCAAATTGGTCCTCCCACTAACTTAGCAAATCCTACACTTCCAAAGTAGAAAACGGAAATCCTAGTTGGATGGATTTCTAGTGGATGATTAAATTCTTATAATTCTATTGATCATCCTCAGGTACATCCGTTATTGGAATTACAATAAACTATAAGTGAGCAACTCCTTGCCCATCACATCTCATGTGAGGTTCAATCCTTTACCTAGCCCCTAATGCTCAAAATCTCAGGTACATTCATTTTTGACTTATCATGCATTAGTTAAGTTGATCCCATTGAGCCAGTAATTATGCAAATAATTTTGATGTCCTCAGGTACATCCAATATTGGCCACCAAACCATTTACATATTTACAACATCTCATGCTTAACAATTATTCTTAAGAAAATCTCTTAAATTAATTGCATCTTATGCAACTATTTAAAATTTCTTAAAATAATTGCCCCAATGGAGGGCCCATGTTATAATTACTTTAATTATAGCATTTGCAACTTAATCATTTGTTTGGAAGATTTTATAGTCATCCTAATTACTATTAAGGTCTCACTTTGCACATTATCCATTCAGCATGCATATACCATATAATTGCATGCATTCCCATACATCTCATGCATTCATGGATAAGCAGTAAATATGATATTATCATGGACTTTCTAAGGGATTCAATTCTGAGCCACCAAGAATTGAATCAGGGCATTCCTAGGTGCATTTCATTCATTCATTTTACAAGAGTTGCTGAAGGAGTATATAATCAACACTTGATCTTGAATTCCTCCCACTGGTCCCACCAATGCTCTTGACCTCCTTGAACTTCTTGCAATCCATTATTACATAGTAATCCTTGGCATACCAAGGCGAATTTACAAGAACTTAAATAAATGAGATTACAACCCAAAAATTATTACAAACTTAATAATACATGCCCAAAATAAATTAAAATAAATTAATTAATTTACAATCCCAAAGAAACATAAAAGAAATAAATCCAATCACATTGGTCTTTTATAGTCCATGATCGTCCATCATGCATATCACTATTTAACAATTAAATAAAACATATATACTTAAATTAAATTGAATATCTCATATTCAACTTAAAAATCCAGATTTGAATATGATTCAAATAAATTTAAAAATTCAGATTTGAATCTCATTCAAACAAGTTTAAAAATTCAGATTTGAATCACACTCAAACAACCTTAAAAATTCATATTTGAATCACATTCAAACATTTTTTAAAAAATCAGATTTGAATCACATTCAAACATTTTTTTAAAAAATTATATCTGAATATTATTCAATCAACTTTAAAAAATCAGATTTAAATATGATTCAAACAACTTTAAAAATTAAGATTTGAATCACATTCAAACAACTTTCAAAATTCAGATTTGAATCACATTCAAACAATTTTTAAAATTCTGATTTGAATCATAATTTAATTGTGTCATTAAAACTACTAATTAAACACTTTAATTAGTCAAAGAATAGGCCTTAGATCATACAACAATTGCAGAATTAAAAGCCAAATCTTGAACCACCCATGGAAGCCAAACCATGCACACCATTGATGGTGTTTTTCATGCATGTCGCCAAACCTCCATTGCAACCAGCAATGGATAAATCATCTCATGATCATAACACACAATTAAATCATATAATCAACAATCTAAATAGCAAATATAGTGGCTCTGATACCAATTGAAGGAGCGAAAGCGTGAAAAACACAAGTTTATACCATTGAATTCAAAAATTTTCACCTAGGGTCACATGTATCATGCAAGATTTATTTTTATCTATTTGATTTTAATGATAAACAACATATTAAAACTCTTTTAATATGTTTTTGGATCTGCATTTGCCATTTAAGATTTTAAAATTAATCAGATTAATTTTAGAACCCTAGATTAAATTAAGAACAAACACACTAACCTCTTGATGCACTGCAGTATATTTGCGCCTTTGAGATGCTTCTTCAGGACACCAGATGTTGTCCCTCTAGCTTGTCCACACCAATAACACCTATGACAGCCCTTAAATAGCTTCTAAAGCTTTTTCTATTAATTAGAAAATCAAGTTCTGCCTTTTAAGAGATTAAAGATGTAAACAGAACACTAGAAACGATTTCTAGTATTTTTAATTCAAGAGATTGATGGCTAATCTCTTTGAATTGATGAGAGATGAAGAAGAAGAGAGGGAGAGCTTCAAAATGGCATGACAAAGGAGGAGTGGCTGCTGGTTGTATTTTTCTTTTTCAAAACAACACTTATATAGCTAGGTTAACACATTAAACCCTTGCCACATATCACCCTCTGATTGGTTCTAGGTTTAATTGACCCAATCACATTGTGCCAAGTGTCAAACCTATATTTAATCTTAATTTTAATCATCTTACATGATTAAAAGACATTTGGCAAGCTTATGTGTAATGCCATGTGTCACCATCTCATGGTGCCACGTGTCACACTGCGAAATTACCAAAATGCCCCTGTGCCATAATTTTGAGTTCTTAACCCAAAATAATTATTTCTCTTCTTCTAATCAATTTATATCAAATATAAATTAATTAATCTCTATTAATTAATTTCTCATTAATTAAATTCATATTTAAACACTTTAAATATAAATTTAACTTATACTATACATCCAATAATCTAGATTTGGTTTCGAGTCATGCTAGGGACTTTGCAATCTAATTGCAAACCAAACCTATTTAATTAATCAATTAAACTCTTTAATTAATCAATTAAACTCTTTAATTAATTAAATCATATTTAATTAGGTGATAACTTGTGTATGTGTGTGACTTACTAGGCTCATCACTAATTGGCAATGAGATATGATATCAACTCTTAATATCATCAGAACTCTTTCTTACCATAAATGATTTCTCTAAATCATTTTATGCACCTCATAGACCATGGTTAACACCTAGCATAGCATGCCATGGCCACCCAATTAGTAATAAGGTTTACCTTAAATGAACCTATAATCATATGTTACCATATACTGGAATCTCTCTGTTACAAAATCCCAACTCAAACTGGAGTCATGGTTTATGTCAAACTCTATTTGCTATGAATATTATGTTCTCTTTTAATTCCAGTTCTTGATTAAAAAGACTTTCTCATCAGAAACTCTTTTCTGATTAAATCTATCTATCCTGGCTAGGAACTTAAAACATCAAGAACAATTAAATGAACATAGGATTTTATCTCTATTTACTTAGAGGAACATATTCCATCTTAATCAACACCTACCTCCATATATAACTAGTAGGAGCCAACACATGCCCATATACCCATACACAGTACAAGTATGAAAGCAGTATCAAACTCAAACTACCTATATACAAGATAACTGTGCTATCTCAAGTCTAAAGATTATATGCATTGATATGATTTATGACAAAACATTGATAAGAGTAAACTCCATGTGCATGTCATAAGTGTCACTGGTTCGGCCTTCTTATCATTTATAAGTACCTATCATGTTTGTCATATGGCATGAGACTCACCACTCCATCTTATTTATATCTCATATAAATAACTTGGGAACAAACATGAATACAATCTTTCTGGATAAGTCATGTCCTTATTATGAAGTATCCTCGATTGTGAACCTATTTATGATACTTTGTACTAGAAATAATGTCTCTCATATTCTTAACAACTTAAGAATAATATTTCTAACAAAATATCAATGGACCTTTTCTATTACACATAAATATATTATGTAAATGGAAAAGTGGAAAAGCCTTTTATTAATAAAAATATGTACAAGATACATACTAAATGATATGCTCTAGGGCATACTACTAACATAATTACCTTGGATACTAGTAATTTTGATGAAGAAGAAGAGTGTATAACCTTAAGGGAAATAGCAGGGTGGCAAGAATTAGATGAACCTTGCCTTATACCTTATAGAGATGGGATGAACACCCTAAACTTAGGGACAGAAGATAATAAAAAGGAACTCAAAGTGGTGGATAGTGAGGAAATGCAAGATATGGTTCAGTTATTACAGGAGTTCATGGATGTTTTCTCATGGAGCTATGATGACATGCCAAGCCTAGATCCTCAAATTTTGACTCATAAGATTCCTCTGATTCCAGGGACAGTGCCAGAAAAGCAGAAACTGAGAAGGATAGATCCCGACACACTGTTGAAAGTCAAAGATGAAATCAAAAAGCAGTATGAGGCTAGGTTCCTAGAAGTTGTAAAATACCCTGAATGGGTAGCTAACATGGTCCTTGTAATGAAGAAGGATGGTAAAGTTAGAGTTTGCATGGATTACAGGGATCTTAATAAGGCAAGTCTTAAAGAAGACTTCCCGCTCCCACATTGATGTGCTGGTTGAAAAAGCAATAGGATTAGGGAGATGTTCATGCATCAATGGAGCTTCAGGGTATAATCAAATATTGATGGATAAAGAAGATAAGGAGAAAACTACTTTCATCACTCAATAGGGAATATTTTGTTATAAGGTTATGCCTTTTGGGCTGAAAAATGCTGGAGCTACCTACCAACGTGCCATGGTTATATTATTCCACAAGATGATGCATAAAGAAATAGAAGTTTACATGGACAATATGATCATTAAGTCCAGAGCAGTAGAAAGCCATGCATAGGTGATAAGGAAAGTGTTTGAGAGGCCAAGGAAATATAGGCTGAAACTAAACCTAGCAAGATGTGTATTTAGGGTGAAGTAAGAAAAACTACTAGGATTTATAATCAACGAGAAGGGGATAGAAATTGACCCAGACAAAGTTAGAGCAATCCAAGAAATGCCATCTCTGAAGATAAAATGGGATGTGCATAGCTTTCTGGGAAAACTGAATTACATTTCCAGATTTATCTCTAATCTTACAGCCAAAGCCGAACCCATTTTTAAGTTGCTAAGGAAGAATAACACCTCAAAGTGGGAAGAAGCGTGCCAAGAAACCTTTGATAAGATCAAGTAATACTTATCAAACCCACCTGTACTAGTTCCTCCGGTGGCAGGTAAACCGTAGATTTTATACATGGCAGTTCAGTAGAATTTTATGGGACGTTTCCTCAGACAACATGATGATACGGGAAGAAAGGAAATAGCCATCTACTACCTAAGTAAAAAGTTCAACAAATGCGAGTCGTGATATTCAATTGTGGAGAGAACCTACTGTGCATTAGCTTGGACAGCAAATCGACTCAAGCATTATATGTTGAATTACCAAGCATGGCTCATATCTAGGATGGATTCGATCAAATATGTCTTTGAAAGCCCATTTGTGGTAGGAAGAATAGCAAAATGGCAAGTTATACTCTTCTAATACGACATTATCTATATGACAAGGAAGGCAGTGAAAGGAAGTGTGATAATAAACCTCCTGGCAGAGAATCCTATTGATGATTATGAGGCTTTGGACTTTGAATTCCTTGATAAGCATATCAATGAGATAAGTGAGGAAATTGAGGGGCATAGTGATGTGTGGAAGATGTATTTTGACAGGGCAATTAACCTTTCTTGTAATGGGATTGGAGCAGTACTAGTGTCTCCAAATGGGAAACATTTTTCGGTAGCAGTAAAGTTGAGATTCGAATGCACCAATAACGTTGCAAAATACGAAGCCTGTATGAGCAGTTTGCAAGCAGCTATTGAAATGAAAATAAAGAAATTGAAAGTATATGGAGACTCAGCCTTGATAATCTACCAAGTAAAGGGAGAATGGCAAACCAAGGACCCAAAACTAGTCCCACATCAGAAGTACCTCCTAGAATTGATCCAAAAGTTTGAAGAAATCTCCTTTACTCACCTGGGCCGTGACAAAAACTAGTTCGTAGATACTTTGGCCATTTTGGCAGTTATGACCCAAATGGAGGAGGGCCAAGAGAGTTAGTTGCTACAGATCAAAGCAAGAAGTGAGCCTACATGCTGCCTAATAATTGAAGAAGAGGTGGACGAAAAGCCTTGGTATTATGACATTTAGCGATACATCCAGAATAGGGAGTATCCTCCAGGGGCAAGTAAAAGTGAGAAAAGGATGACTAGAAGATTAGCAATGGGATACTTCCCCAGAGGTGAAGTCTTGCACAAAAGAAGTTTCAATAGTTAATTACTGATATTTGTAAATGCAAATGAGGCTAAAAAGATTCTCTTTGAAACTCATGAAGGCAATTGTGCTACACATGCCAATGGGCACATGATGGCTAAACAGATCTTACGATGGGGTTACTATTGGACCACTTTGGAAAGGGACTATATCGAATATTTTTAGAAATATCACAAGTGCTAAATTTACGCTGATTAAATAAATGCCCCGCCCCATCAACTTTATAATCTATTGGCCCCGTGGTTGTTTATAATGTGGGGCATCAATGTCATTGGCCCAATCACTCCGAAAGCTTCCAATGGTCATTGGTTCATTTGGGTGGCCATCGATTATTACACTAAGTGGGTTGAAGTTGCCTCATATGCCCACATCACCTAGAAGCCATTCATAAAGTTTCTCAAGAATAACATTATTTGCAGATATGGCCTTCCTAGTGAGATCGTCATTGACAATGCTAAAAACCTAAATGGCTCAAACGTTCAAAAGCTGTGTGACCAGTATAAGATTCACCATCTCAACTCGTCACCCTATCAACCTCAAATGAATGGAGCTATAGAAGTTGCCAATAAAAATCTTAAGTGGATAATTAAAAAAATGACCATCGCTTATAAAGATTGGCATGATATACTTCCATTCGCCCTTCATGGATGCCCAACTATAATAAGAACGTCGACTGGGGCAACTCCATACTCCTTGGCATATGAAATTGAATCTGTTTTACTAATTGAGATAGAAATCCCCTCTTTAAGGATCTTAAAGGTAGAGTTGGATAAAGCAGAATGGGTTAAAATAAGGCTTGATCAATTTAATTTAATTGATGAGAAGAGGTTAGCAGCAATCTGTCATGGACAATTGTACCAAAGCAAGATAGCTAGGGCATTTGACAAGAATGTTTGCCCTCGAGAATTCTAGCCTAGAGATCTGGTATTGAAGAAAATATTGCCAAATCAGATTGATCCTCAAGGCAAATGGTTACCAACTTACGAGGGGCCATATGTTGTAAAGAAAGCCTTTTCAGGTGGAGCTTTGATTTTAACTCACATGGATGGCATAGAACTGCCTAAGCCTGTAAATACAGATGCTATAAAAAGGTATTATGCCTAACGTAAAAAAAAAAACACACTAGGGGTGAAAACCTGAAAAGGCGCTCCTAATAGGACAAGAAACGAATGAACAAGGTTGGGTGATGGGACCAAAGTTAGAAGGTAGTGGGTGACTATGGTACAAGGGTTCTTCTGAAGATTACTAGTATCTCTGGCAATGAAGGCCTGAAAGTTAATCAAAAGAAATTCATGAGATTTTCTCATACCCTTTCCTTTAAATTTTGTATGCCTCTCCTAAAATCCTTTTTCTTATTATCAATTTAAATAAATTTTCTCACACTTTATGCATAATTCTCTTCTAGCCCATCTATTTTGAAATATGCGCTATTGACTTGTAAATGTTTTATTATAAGATAAAAATTTAAATGCAGGCAACTATACATATATTACTTTGAGATTGTAGGGATAAATAACTATTAGACCAGCAGCACATAAACACAAAATAATACTGAAGAGGTGGGATTCGAGCTAAAAAAGAAATGTGTAGGGGTGAAAACCCGAGAGGGCACTACTAGCAAGATGAGGGAAAGAAGGTGAAAACTTGTAAGGGCGCTTTCTATAAAATGAGTGAAGGATGAAAACTTAAAAGGGCATCCTATAAAAGTGAGTTAAAAAAAAAATCAATCAATGAGTGAAAACCTGAAAAGGTGCCCCTATGAAATAAGAAAGGGGAATGAAAATTAGAGAAGCCACTCTCTATTACAGGAACCCCTGAATGACTAAAGGGAAGACAAAGGGAGAAGGATGAAAAGCTTTGTCTTTTGGGCTTACTTCTACTTCTTCCATCAATCATTCAGTTTCAGGATCATGGTTAATTAAACTTTTGATTAGGGTAAAACTTCTCCACTAGGTTTGCTTTGTCGTCTTAGCATTAAGCTACACTTGAAAATTTGTTGGTAAGTAATTAATGATTAAACATTCATCATGTTAAAGCCCAAGATCAACATATTCATCTATGCCTAGTAATAGCTGTTTCTTTTCCTTTTATTTAAAATTTCTATTATTAACCTCAAGATTCAAGATCCAAGTTTATTTTAAATTTCCTTGCGATTTTAATTTCCTGTCATAAACCACTGGATTCAAGATTCAAGTTGCTTTTAAATTTCCTTTTAATTTTAATTCCTTGTTATCAACCTCTGGATTTTAATTTCCTATCATCAACCGCTGGATTCAAGATCCAAGTTGATTTTAAATTTCCTTTCATTTAAATTTCCTATCATCAATCTCTCGATTCAAGATTCAAGTTGATTTTAAATTTCCTTGCAATTTTAATTTCCTGTCATTAATCTTTGAATTCAAGATCCAAGTTGATTTTAAATTTCCTTGCAATTTTAATTTTCAGTTATCAACCTCTAGATTCAAGATCTAAGTTGATTTTAAATTTCCTTGCAATTTTAATTTCTTGTCATCAACTTTAGGATTCAAGATCTAAGTTGATTTTAATTTCCTTGCAATTTTAATTTTCTATCATCAACCTATGGATTCAAGATCCAAGTTAATTTTAAATTTTTTGCCATTTAAATTTCCAGTTATCAATCTCTGAATTCAAGATTCAAGTTGATTTTAAATTTCCTTACAATTTTAATTTCCTGTCATTAACCTCTGAATTCAAGATCCAAGTTGATTTTAAATTTCCTTGCAATTTTAATTTCTTGTCATCAACCTCTGGATTCAAGATTCAAGTTGATTTTAAATTTTCTGTCATCAACCTCTGGATTCAAGATCCAAGTTGATTTTAAATTTTCTGCAATTTAAATTTCCTGTTATCAACCTTTGGATTCAGCAATTTTAACTTTTCTGCTATTAAGCTTTGGATTCAAGATCCAAGTTGATTTTAATTTTCAGTAATTTTAACTTTTCTGCTATCAACCTATGGATTCAAGATCCAAGTTGATTTTAATTTCTTACATTTTTATTTTCCAGCCATCAACATCAAGATTCAAGATCCAAGTTAATTTTAATTTTCAGCACTTTAATTTTCAGTATTTAATTTCCTGCTATCAACCTCTGGATTCAAGATCCAAGTTAATTTTAATTTTCAGTATTTTTAATTCCCAGCATTTATTTTAATCTTCAGCATCTTAATATTCTGTTAAATACAATTTTAGTATTTAATTTCTTCCATCTATCCAAAATATGGTTCTATATCTTTACATGTTTCCTATATAAGAGAATTTCATTCTCTACAATAGAAAACATGTAAAGAGGGGCAGATGTTAACACTATATTTTGGCCGGCCATCAAATTCACAATTTGTATAATTAATACACAATTTTTTTTCTCTTTATAAGCTATAATTTCTTGAAAGGAGTTTCGATCTAAACATTACCCAATCTTAATAAGTGGCTTTAATCATGGCCTGATCTCAAGTCACCTCTCCAAACTCAGCAATGTTCGAAATTGTTTTCTAAATGTTTCAAGTTTTAATCAATATCCGGTGTCAGGGTTATCCTATCTTATGTGCGATTATATTCAATTGTTTTCCTATCTCAATGGCTTTATTTTGTGTTCAAATATCTCAAAATCTCAATTGCGACCCTGTCTAGTCTTGTGTTTAGTTATTCGATCTTAATTAGTTTTGATGCAAGCACTTTTAATAAAGGTTAGGATTTAATGTTTTAATCTGATCTCTTAGGTTTTGTGCATATACTTGGAATTTGATACCCGCTGATTGATTATCCGATCTCAGGAAGTAAAAAAATGGTCATACAAAAGGAGCTATATTATTCATTTCTAACATTTTATAGTCATTCAGCGGGCGGGTCTTCCCTAGCCTGATCTTCAGTTACATTCTCATTGTTTACTCTCCCCTCTCCCTCCAGTTTGTCTTCACTCTCAGCTTCATCACCTGAAGCAAGCTTCTCAAGAACTTAGCTAGGTCGAAAGCTCGACAGGCCTAAGCATCTTCAAGTTCCTTTTATAGTCAAACAATTTTATCTTCATAAGACCTCACTTGTTTCTCCAGCTCTAAAATTCAGGTATTAGCAACAAAGAGCTGGTTCTTAGCTGACATCACCTCGTGGACCGCCCTTGACATCTCCCTTCTCAAGAAGTAGACCCTCTCTCTGATCATATGCTAGGTCACCACAACTTCCAAGCTC
The DNA here is from genome assembly GCF_030052815.1 of Hevea brasiliensis. Classification (NCBI taxonomy): domain Eukaryota; kingdom Viridiplantae; phylum Streptophyta; class Magnoliopsida; order Malpighiales; family Euphorbiaceae; genus Hevea; species Hevea brasiliensis. Next base: position 21,506,035 of record NC_079500.1, on the reverse strand, counting down.
AAGGTCATTGAGTGGTTGAGGAAATCCTCGATGCTCTCTAGGCTCATTCTAGTTCGATCCTCAACAAAGCAGATTGTAGCACCCAAAACTCTCTCCAAGTTGATGTTATCCCGCACCGACCTATTTTTCTCTAGTGATTGAAGTAATATTTGGGCACCTTGAAAGAGTGGTCACTCGAACAGGACTGTCTGCCATGAGGAGGGTGGAGGTGATCGGAGATTGGGAAGGAGGCTCGGCAGGTTGAGTGGGAGGCTCCAAAGCTGAGATCAGTGATTCCAGAACTGGTTGATCTTGAGCTTGGACTAGGGAGCTCGTTACTTCTACCCGAGCTAGTTTCTAGGCCTAAGCAGCAACAACAACCTCTTTCATTTCTAGTACCTTCTTGGCGAGCTCCGTCTTCCTCTTCCAAGCTTCCTTCTCAGTATCGCCTCTCGCTATATCTACACAGAAAAATAAGTTAGTGAGTTCACTAGAACTAAGATACCAAAGATCTAGGTTTAACCCATTTTAGGGCTGAGGTCAGAGAGTTGCAGTGGGGTGTTCTCGTAAGCAATCACATTCATCAACCATCATTTCAGTTCGGCCATGATCACATCTAAGCACAAGTATCTGCAGGTGATCGGCTGGCTTTCAATTCCTTTACCATGGTGTCCTCGACATCATTTAGGGCGATCTTTTTTTTAGGCCTCACGGCTAAGTAATTCCAACTTCATGGAACCCCCTCGAAGCCACGGGGATCTCTACTCCCGAGGATGAAGAACCTATCTTTCCACTTTTTCAACGAGAAGGGGAGATCAGTGAAGAGACCATAGTTCAGTTTTGCCTGGAAGAACCAGAATTCGTCATCTTTTTGTTGAGTGAGCCCATGTAGTTCGGCAAAGACCTTCACCAAGGGCTCAAGTCCTTTAGCTTGGCATAAAACTCTGAAGGACAATAGCATTTGCCAAGAGTTCAGATGTACTTGGGTAACGCATATTCGATGATACTTCAAGACATCCTTATAAAATTGCTCGAGAGGAAATTGAAGCTCGGCCTTCAACTGTTCCTCATATACCATGATCAGATCTCCCTCTTCAAAGAAATGATCAGCTCGAAGATCCCCATGACACTGAATGAGTTCAAATGCGTTAGTTGGGAGGTTGAACTCCTGGCTTATTTGTTGAAGATCGGATAGCCCAAGGGCTGAGGAGAGTTCATCCACGAGTAGATTCTCTTTCCTCATGACCATAACCTACTATTGGCTCAACTCAGCAGGATGGTTGGAGGTCAAAACTGTGGCTATAACGACTTTAGATCGCCGCTCAGTCCAGCCTCCTCACCTTCTTCAGAGGTCTAAAAAACGTGAACGAAAGGTGGGCTTACAACTCTTTGGCTATCAGTGCAGCTCATTTCCAGGCAATAAGAATGGAAAGTGACCGAAAAAAGATCAAAGCCATTACCTAGGTCTAAATTGGCGCCAGAAAAGCTAGAAAAGTTAAGAGAAATCATTAAGAGGCTTGAGGGGAATGAAGAGAGCAAAAGTGAAAAATGACTAAGCATCTCCCCTATTTATACAGGCCCGAGCATTAAATGCTCGCGAGACCCTAGGCGGCACATAGGTCAATGAAAAGTTTAATGTTATCCCAATTTTCGATGTGCACCGAAAGAAACTAGATGGAGAGGGGATGGATGAAAAAGATTGGTTATAAGGGTGTGACTAGAGATCGGATAGAAGAGCTATCGAAAGAATAATAAAAGTAGTGCAAAAATAAAATAAAAAGTAATAATTAAATAAATAAATAAAAATAAAATAAAGTTGAGCTTGAAAAGAAGTTCATTTCATTTCCAAAAGATTAGATTACATGATTGAGCCGGTCCTTCCTAGCCTGATCATCAATTACAGATGTATCTACATTCGACTCTACCTACATTCTACCCATCTTGCTTTCATAGTTTAGACACCTCCCGATCTCAAAGTGCTGTTTAAGAGATATGTGGAGATCGGGAGGGCAGTTCTTATAAACTCTAGTGATGACTGGGGAAAGCTCGTTATCATCGTCAATGTCACTGACCAGAATCAAGCTCTAGTCGGGGCCCTTGAGATGGTTAGGAGCCAAATGAATTTCAAGGGGCGGTCACCAATATCAAGATTGAAACTAGCAGTCCCCTTGCTCAAGATCAATTTTTGGCTCAAACCTTTAGGCTGACTAGAGATCAGAATGGTGGTTATTTTAGTCCCAGATCAGCTATGTGGTCTGGTTTCCTCCTCTTCATCGGATGATGTTCTCATAACTCTCTGATTGTCGATGTCATCCATTTTTCAGGTGAAAGACAAAGGAAGTTATGGGAAAAATATCAAAATGGTTGTCAAGATGAAAATCAGTGCTGGAAAGATAAGGCATAGAGAAAGAACATGTCGGAGACTGACCTAAGAGGGAAGGTGGAAATTTGAAAATGACAGCCTTCCCCCCCAGTATATATAGGCCTAAGCATTTAATGCTCGCAAAACTCGAAGCGGCACATCGATTGATTGAAAATTTAATGCTTTTCTCGGTATTTGTTGTACACCAACAGAGACCAGACAGAGAGAATGGATAGAAAAGAGAACAGGAAGATAATAAGAGATCAGAGGTGAAGGGGGAAGGAATAAAGATCGGGCGGGTAAGTTTTTAGATAAGCAACTATTGAGAGATCGGTCAAAGGGGAAATAAGATTAAGAGATTGGCTAGATTGAGAAGATGGCCAATATAGATCGGAAGGTTGGGAAAATCAAAACTTTAGAAGTTACTTTGAATCATGATCCTTGATTTAAGAGATCAACTCCCCCACCATCTAATCTGAGTTTGTTAAAGCATTTGGGGTACGATTTAATCTCCACCATTCACCCCATTTTGTAAGGATGAATCTAGACCATCGGATCTGAGGCAGTTAAAGCATTCTGGTATGCCCCAATCTGCACTATTGATCTCATTAATGAGGACTAATTCTGGGCCATTGGATTAAAGTAATGAATAGATTAGGTACCTTTCATTCCCAACCCTTGGATCTGTTTTGTAAGGCAGAATTCCCAACCATAGGATTAAAAGGAAAATGACAAGGGAGTCCAGAGCTAAATCTCCATCCTCAATTTTGATCCCTTTAATTCTTGGCCTTTGGATTTTGTCCTTCTAAATCTAGACCCTTCATCTCTTCCCTCTTGAATCTTAACCATCCATTTCAAGACCCCTGCTCCCTATAAATATATGGAATTTTCACTATTGAAGGGGTCGATGATCTTTTTCTTTAAAAGAGCTGATAGAATAGTCAGAGGAGGCTTTAGAAATATCAGTTTTCTAAAGAATCTTCATTGTAATTCGATTAGCTCATCCTCCCAAAAGTCACATTCACCTGTCATATTCTTGAAGTGCTTCGACTACGTCCTCAGACATCAATCGTAATTCAATAAGTGTTAAAGTTCACACGCAGGTAAAACTTTTGATGTCAGCATGCTTCTTTCAAGGTGGCTAGATAGGTTGCATTTAGATATCACAAACTAGAATCCAAACTCCCTAAATACTAGGTCAGACCGAACTCTTTAAGATGTAGGTTCAATGTCATGGCAGTGCTATTTGAATATCATTTTATCATTTTATCATTTTTATGTTGAACACATGTTTTTTTAATCATTTTCAAAGTAGTATGGAAATAATATTAAGAGTTCGGATAATAATGAGTTGCACTTAGAATGCGGGTATAATAATAAAAGTACAGAGTTCGGCAATAATAATAAGAGATTGAAAATAATGAAATAAAGGTCAAAATGAGATTGGATATTGCTAGAGATCAGAAATACGACACATTTGCACTTTATATAGTGGGGAGTTAGGGAATAGTGCATTCTTTTTGTTTGTTTAGCTCAGTGAATAATATGAGTTTAGAAAATATTACTCTAAGAGCCATTTTATTTTGAACTTTTCTTGTTTTATCAAAATGTTATTTTAAAGGTCGGTAATTTTTTTTATCAACTAAATTTTTTTTCATAAAATATGGGAGATTAGGAGAGAGTCCTTTCCTTGAATTCCCTGGTGTTTATTCATTTTTACGAAATATTTTTACAAAATTTTTATCTTCATGAAATTTATCAAATACATTTCAATGTTCGGTTTGCGACAAAGTCCTTCCAAGAACCCCAAATTTTTACATTGGGACCCAATGGAGAGTCCTTCTTGAAGTCCTCGCCTCATAATACAAAGGAAAGTCCTTCCTTGAAGTGCCTCAAATATATTATTAAGGGAAAGTTCTTCCTTTAGCTTGGCATGTTATTAAATAAAATATCGAATACATAAGAGTATTGAATAGCTTAAAATGAAACAATACGGGTAAAGGTTTACGGTTGATTATGCCGATGATGGGACTTTTCTTCGTTAACTGAGAGTCCTCATTGATGAAGAGAACTCTCTAGGTTTTAATTAACACATCCCTTTTGAATTAGAGTCCTAATTAAAAGGAATGAAAATCTATATCCATATTGGTTCAAGTATAAAATTCACTACACACACGCCACACCCTCAATTATTCGAATGCCAATAACGAGGTGAATGATGAGTGAGCTAAGAATCCTCCTCACTCATTGTGAATCTCTAGGGACCAAATAATGCCTCTTCGGAATTAGAGTCCTAATTACGGGGAGGGAGGAATTTAATAAAATAAATTTGTATATAACAAATTAAACAAACACAATCTCAACCCACTTTAGGCAGTCCCATTTACTCGTGTTCTTGGGATACTCATAATAGTGAAATATCAAGCGTTTCTATAATAAACATTGGGAACCAACATCGTAATTTTAACCCCAATACTTATCAGCATTAAGTTATAAAGAGCACATCATTAAATCTACTTGCCCTCATTGAGAGACGATGTGGGATGCCTAACACCTTTTCCACACGTAAATGGACCTCGAACCTAAAATCTTTGTCTTATAAGTGGTTAAACCTTTTCTAAAACCAAAACGGTTTTTTTTAATTTTTCTCAAAATTAAAGTGGTGACTCCTCACTCTCCACTTCGGTGAGAATCGTCCAGCAACCGTAAAACCCTTGCGATAAGGGGCACTAAAATTGATCGCATATGCTCTATTTGCAATGGGGAGTCTGAATCCTTGGAGCATGCTTTGTATTGGCATCCTCATGCTAAGGCGACTTGTTTTTCTAGTCCTTGTGCTTATAAACCCAACCCAGTGGGTTTTACCTCCTTTGACAAATGGTGGTTTTCTGTTTTGGAAGCATTTACAGGTGAGCCTCATTTGGATGACTTATTAAAAGCTGTAGCTATCAGTCTTTAGGCAATTCAAAAGGATATGAATCAGGCAGTATTAAACCATAGTACCCCAGACCCTTTTGCAAATGCTAAGCGGATTGTTAAAAGTTTGGAGGAGCTTTATCAAGTGTAGTTGATAGCATAAATTCAATCAAATTGCTTTTCTTTGAGTCATATTCAAGAAAAATGGTGTCGCCATTGACTGGATTTCTTAAGATAAATTGTGATGTTGCATGGGTTAAAGCTTCTTAAGCTGTAATAGTGGTAGTGGTGTGGAATCACAGAGGGCATCTGATGGATGGTGTAGCAAAGAGAATTAAGTGTGCATCTCCTTTAGTGGGTTAAGGAAAAGCTTTGCTAGAAGCTGTTTGCGTAGCTATGGAGATGGGAATTTCATCGGTTATAGAGGAATATGATTCTAAGCTTCTCATATTAGCTATTAACGATTCTCAAGATTGTGTTTGTTGGGAAATTAAAGCCATTGTTAATGTTATTTGCTCTCTTATTCCTAGTTTCTTTACTATTGCTTTTACGCTAGTGAATAGGAAAGCAAATACTATGGCCGATTGTGTTGCTAAGCTTAGTCTAAAGGGTAGTTTGCCTTGCAATTGGCTAGTGGCCAATCCTAGGGCTTTGCTGCACTTCTTGTATCTTGATGCATGTTTGACCTTGTAATGTATTAAAGCAATTCGAAAAAAAAAAATGTTTGCATGTGATAAGTAAGCATAAAATTGGGATACAGTTAAAATAGGTAAAAATTAGACTTTTATATATCAGGTATATTATTTAAACGTTAATTACCAAAAAAAAAAATCCTTTAAGTTTACCAGTTTTTACAATTAAATCTTGAAGTTTGTATAATTATCAATTAATCCTTCATGTTTGATTGATATCTTAAATTGATTCGACCGTTAATAAAAGGTTAGTATACTCAACGGGATTTCCATGTCAGCTGAAAAAGTCATATTAGAAACCCTAAATTAACCCTAATTAATCCCAACTTCTCCACTATAAGAAATCTCTAACTAAACCTTTCTTCAAATCCATGCACTGATTCAATCATTAACATGCATGCAAGTTGCTACTTCTTTTTCTTGAAACTTCTTCTTATCCACCAATTCAGTCGTTCATCCATAAAACTAGAAATATCATTAGCCTTTAAATATCATCAGTCTCTATTAAAGACTCTTTTATAAACACAAAATCAGAAATATTATCAGTAGACTCAAAATCCATTCTCTTATACCCAAGTATATGAGCAAGATCCTCATATCCCCATTAATGAATTTTAACATTAAAATGCGTAAATCTACTTTCACAATTTTGAGATGTACTGGGCATAGGGCAAATCCCTCTAGCGGTCACACGATATTAGAGAAACTCCATGAAAAATTCGTCACCCGTCTACATGGATATATTATGTACATTTTTTGTTGTTTTAGGAATAAAAAATGCTAGTTCCTATTGTTGTTAGATCCCTCAACTGGAGGACTAGTTGCCTCACTGGTCATTGAATCAGACTTCTCGGACTTAATTAGCAGCACAATAACATTGCATGTCTCTTTGATGTATTATATCCTCTTTAAGCAAATGATAACACAAAGCTAACTAGCTCCTTATCTCCACAAAATGGAATCAAATCCAACTTTTACACACCATATAATAGGAGTGAGCTTTCACAATATCAAATATACTTTCGTACGATATATGACTATTAACACAATATCAACTATATCACTCGTCTGTGAAAAGGTCTTTAAAGGCTAACGATATTTTTGATTTTGTGCATGAAGGATTAAACCAGTGGACTAGAAGAAGTTTTGAGAAAAAGAAGCAACTTGCACGCATGTTAAGGATTGAATCAATACATGGAAGAGTGAGAATCGATTTTGAAAAAATGTTTACTTAGGGATATTTTATAGTGGGGAAGTTAGGGTTAAATTAAAGTTACTTGGGATTTCCGATGTGGCTTCTCCAGTGATGATATAGCAGTTGAAGCGAAACTCCTATTAAGTATACTAATAGTTTATTTACAGTCAGGTCAATTTGAGACATTAATCAAATATGAGGGTTAATTAATAATTATGCAAATTTCAAGATTTAATTACAAAAATTGAGAAACTTAAGGATTTTTTTTTGGGCAATTAACCCATTATTTAATGTGTACAGATTAAGTTTAACATACACCACTATTCAATTACCTTTTTTTTTTTTAAGCTTTGAAATACTATTGAATAAGGGCTTATATTATAAAAAGATTCCACAAGATTTTACATTTGGAAATACTTCATGATTAGGTGGAATCATCTTTCAATAGATGGAATTATCTTTCATGATGGCAATTAAGATTCGTTTATGAATATTTTGAGGAATCATGCAATATAATGATTTAGTGGGTTTGTTTGCAACCGGGGTTCGTGCAATGTTTTATGTGCAAAGCTTTAAGGTATGCTTCAAGATTTAAAGCTTTCTTAAAACTGAATTATCTTATGGTTCCAATAAAGTTTGATAACTTAGAAACTTGTAGTTGTATTACCTAGGGCGAGATTGATTTAAACTATAGTAGATTTTTGTTATTGCGTATTAGGATGCTTTTGCAAATGGATTGGTCCATCCACGTTTTGCATGATTGTAGATAAGCGAATACTTGCACGAATTGCATGGCTTTTCTTACTTATAATTTTCCTTCAAGGTTGACTTGATTACAAATCCTCCAATACAGTTTTGTTGATTATTGTAATAGAGTTTAGTTAAGGTGGCTTTATATTCTGATGTAATCTCATTTTTTTTCCCTTCAAATACTCCATAGTTTTTTTTTTTTTTTTGCAAGATAGATTTTTATTGATTAAAAAGGCTTGATGCTCGTTATAAGAGAATACTATTATAATTTATCTTGGTTGAGCCCACCCAAAGATAAGCCCAAAACCAAAATGGAAAACCTAATCTGCAATGGGTAATCGACTCATAACCCATGACCCAAACACATCAAAATGCAGCAATAGAGTGCCACTAATCAAATTAATCCTTGTCAATCGCTAGAGAGAACATGCAAAGCCAAGCAAAACTAAAGACATAAAGGATCCCAACTTTTTATCACCATGCATGGTTTAGAAACTAACAAAAGTGCATAAGAGAACCTCATCACCAGATCTTCATGGAATCCAATGATCGATCTAAACCTAGGCCAAGAAAAGCACATGAACCTTTTGAGTATCACAAAAAAGCTCATTGGCAACTCACTCGCACCTTACAGGCCCACCTTGAACCTGACACGATACCATCCTCTCCAATGAACTTCCTCTTGCCCCTTTGAACTAGGAGAAAAACACATTAGTGCTTGACTCCAAAACCTACAACACACAACCATAGCAAAACAAGAAGACATAGGAAAAAGAAGGGAGCTTAAAAAAACCTCAACATGTTCAATCCAGTTGCAAATCACAAGCAAAAACCAATATTTATGTTACACTCATTTCATATAGGCATTTTAGGGTAGTTTTGCATCCATTTTGCCCTTATATTTTAGTGTATTTTATGTTTTTAGCTTTATTTTATCTTATTTGTTAATTTTAGATACTTTATATTTGATTTTTGTAATTTTGTTATTTTTGATAGGATTTTGTGGCAAATCGAAGATCAATGAGTGCAATAGGAAGTGATTTGAAGAAATTTGGAATTCTTTAAGCATGGAGGAAAGTTAAAAAAATCAAGCCTTGAAAGAGCAAAGCAGTCGAAATTTGCTTGAGACTTTGCTTAAGATCATGCTTAGGGTAAAGCGGTAGTGCTTAAGGTGCAGCACAAGTCAAGCATGAGCAGAAAAATCCATTTTACTCTAAGTATGCCGAGATTTGCTGAAGGTCTACTTAACCTTAAGCAGACATTGCGACCAGAAGCTGAAATCTGCTAAAAAGCTGCTTAGGGTTAAGCCGAACTCTAAGCAGACTGCCCAGAACGTGAAAGATGCTGCTGACTTGGATAATTTTGCACCTCATTTCCTACCCACTCCTTGGCTCTTATTTACTTTTAGGGCAGCTTTTTGGGACCATATAAATTCATCATTTCCTAATTTTTTCCACAAGAGGAATGGGAGGAAAAAAAAAAAAAAGGAAAGAAAATTTAATAGAGGAAGAGGAGGAGACACCATTCCTTTTGGGGAGGAGCTGCTGCACCAGTTCTGGAGCTCCAGAAACCAGAGATTTTGGTTCTTCTACTTGGGTTTTTTCTATTTTTGTCCTCTTATCATGTTTTTCTTTACTTTTCCATAAATCGTTCTTGTAAATACCATCATGAGTGAGTAATCTCTTTAGATTTCAGAGTTGGGAAATATGTTTTAGATTAATTTGTGGATTTGGACTGGGTATTTCCTTATTTTACATAAATATGAGTTTTGATTCTTTCCTTGTGTGCTTGATTTACTTGCCTAATGTTGGTACCCATTGGGTATTGTGTTAATCTATGATTGAAGGACCGAAAGGTGAAAGTCATTGATAGATAATCAAGGATTGGAACTTAAAATCACCTAGATTTAGAAATAAACTAGGATTTTAAGAGGAATTAATAATTGGTTATAAAACTTAATGGGTTTTAAAGTAATCAAATAACATACGAAAGTAGGTTTGGTTATTTTAGAATACACTTTGGTTTGCTTGAAAAAGATATCAAAGGAATTTAGAATCAATTTCCTTCAAACTCTATTTTTCCCTAAAAATTGGAATGCCTAAGACAAATCCCAATTAATTTATGCATAAACCCCCAACTCTGGAATCACTTTTAGCATAATTAGACTTTGATTTGAATTACCCATTGTTAATTTAGTTTAATTGCGAACTAGAATTAGAATTAGAATTTATTTGTTTGCTCTTTACCCATTTCAATTAGATTAATCAATTTACCTTGCTTATTTATATTTACCATTTATCCATTAATCATTAGCCCAAATAATCGCTTCATTCATAGTTTGGTACTCAAACAGCAAATCCTCATGGGAACGATACTTGATTCATCACTTTATTACTTGAAACGACCCGTATACTTGCGGATTAGTCACATCAAGTTTTTGGAGCTGTTGCCGGGGATTTGATTTTTGTTTGATATTGAACAATTGTTTGTTTGGTTAATTTGGGTATTTTATTTTATTTTCTTTTTACCATTTTACTTTGAGAATTTGTTTATTTTGTTTTTCAGGTGCTTTATTTTATGAGAAGGACAAAAAGTGAAGAAATCAATTTATTCTTTGACCCAGAAATAGAAAAGACAGCAAAAGCTTTAAGAGCAGAATCTAAGAGGAGAAAAGCTGAAATTAAAGCTCAACAACAACAAGAAAGAGCATAAGAACAAGAAGAATTACAAGAAGAAATGGCCAACAACAATAACAACTGCTCTGTGAAGGATCATGCCTATCCTAACATTGGAGATTTCATGCCAAGTATCACAAGACCAAGAGTAGAAGCTAATAATTTTGAACTGAAGCCTGCACTCTGTCAGATGGTACAACAATCACAATTTGGAGGAAATCCAAGTGAAAGTCCACATGTGCATCTAGCACACTTTCTTGAGATCAGTGACATGTTGAAGATAAATGGAGTTTCTGATGATGCAATTCGACTCAGATTATTTCCTTTTTCTCTGAAGGACCGAGCTAGAGAGTGGTTACATTCTTTGCCACCGGGTTCTATCACAACATGGGATGAACTTTCTCAAGCATTTTTAGCTCAATATTTTCCACCAAGCAAGATAGCTAAGCTAAGAAATGAGCTGACTTCTTTCAAACCTAGAGATGATGAGAGCTTGTATGAAGCATGGGAGAGTTACAAGGATTTGCAAAGGAGATGTCCACATCATGGGATTCCAAAGTGGATGCTTGTTCAACACTTTTACAATGGAGTTTCACCAGCTATTAGAAGTACAATTGATGCATCTTCTGGAGGTGATCTTATGGAGAAATCTGAAGATGAAGCTTTTTCTGCTCTTGATAAAATTGCTTATAACAACTACCAATGGAGTTGTGAGAGGAATGAGATCAAGAAACCAGCTGGTATGTTTGAGCTTGATGCCATGAATATGATTAATGCTAAGTTTGGTGCTTTGACAAGGAAGATGGACAAGCTAAGCATGAAAGTAGATTCTTCAGCTCGAGGTTCTAGTAATTCAGTAGAAGTTGAAGCTGCAAATGTCAATTGTGCAGTAGATTTTTCTGCATTTAATCAAGATTTTTCAAGTGAGCAAGTGGATTATGTGGCGAACTACAATCAAAGACTAGGTGGTAACTCATTTTCTGCAACTTATGATCCAGTATGGAGAAACCACCCCAATTTCTCTTGGGGAGGTAGACAAGGACAAAATCAGAATTTTCAGCAACCTTCTGGATATCAACAAAATTAGAAATTTCAACAGAATAGAGGTCCTCCTCCTGGAATTTCTAAACCTCAAAATGCACCTGCTCCACCTCTACCACAACAAGCACAACCAGACAAGACAGCTAGATTAAAAGCCATGATTGAGACTCTACTTGTGAGCCATCAAAGTCAACAAGAAATGATTTCTCAATTAGCATCTAAAGTGGATCAAATGGCAACACATAACAAGATGTTAGAGAATCAAATAGCCCAACAAGCTAGCTCTTCAAGTAACAAAGCATTTGGGAAGCTCCCTAGCTAGCCAGAAAATTCAAGGGAGCATTGCAAGGCTATTACATTGAGGAGTGGAAAAATATTGAAGAATGGAGATAAAAAGATTGAAGAGAAAATTGAAGAAGAGAAAAACAGAGAAGGAGATGAACAAACTGAAGCTGAAGTTAGAATTGAAGCTGAAAAAGAAAATTCAGTGGAAGAAAAAGGAAGTAAGGAGAGGGAAAGCAAAGAGGAAGAACCTAAATATGTTGCACCTAAAGCCTACATGCTACCTTTACCATTCCCACAAAGGTTCCAGAAAGCGAAATTGGATAAACAATTTGGGAAGTTCTTGGAGGTATTGAAGTCTTTGCATGTGACTATTCCTTTCACTAATGCCTTAGCACAAATGCCTTCATATGCTAAATTTTTGAAGGAGATTTTATCTAACAAGAAGAAATTGGAGGAATTTGATACTATAGCTCTCACAGAAGAAAGCAGTGCTATTTTGCAAAATAAGCTTCCACCCAAACTGAAAGATCCTGGAAGTTTGTCCATACCATGTCACATTGGGGATATCAATATAGATAAGGCTTTATGTGATCTTGGAGCCAGTGTTAGTCTGATGCCACTGTCTATCTATGAGAAAGTGAAGATTGGAGAAATGAAGCCTACTACCATCTCACTACAGTTAGCAGATAGGTCTATTAAATTTCCAATTGGGGTAATTGAGAATGTTCCTCTGAAAGTTGGAAAATTTTTCATACCAGTGGATTTTGTGGTATTGGAGATGGAGGAGGATGTACACATTCCTATTATTCTTGGTAGACCTTTCCTTGCTACTGCTGGAGCTGTGATTGATGTAAAAAATGGGAGGCTTACATTAGAAGTTGGGGAAGAGAAAGTTGAATTTAATTTGTTTCAAGCAATGAAAAAGAAAGATGATTCAAATTCATGCTTGAGAATTGATGTGATAGATGAAGAGGTTAGAGAAGTGCTAAAAAAGCAACATCCTAAAGATGCCTTAGAAGCTTGTTTGGTTCATAACATCAAAAAAGGGGACGAGATTGAAGAAGCTGCAGAATATGCTACAATTTTGGAAGGAAATCCACTTTTGCCTATGGCTGATATTGAAAAGATTGGGGACTTGAAGCAAGAAACAACTTCATCATCAAAGCTTGAAAAAAGTGGAGCACCTAAGGTAGAGTTGAAACCTCTTCCAACGAATCTCATGTATGCTTTTCTAGGTCAAAATTCTACATATCCTGTAATTGTTAGTGCTAAATTGACTGATTGTGAGGTCGAAAAATTATTAAGAGTTCTTAGAAAGCATAGAAGGATAATTGGTTATACCATTGATGATATTAAAGGAATACATCCTTCTGTGTGCATGCATAGAATTTTATTGGAAAATAATCATAAAGCCTCTCGAGAGTCACAGAGGACATTGAATCCAAATATGAAAGAGGTTGTGAAAAAGGAGATCTTGAAATTGCTTGATGCAGGTATCATTTACCCTGTTTTTGACAGCAATTGGGTAAGTCCAGTTCATGTTGTACCTAAAAAAGGGGGCATCACAGTAGTGAAAAATGAAAATGATGAACTAATACCTACAAGGACTGTAACTGGATGGATAATGTGTATAGACTATATGAAATTGAATAATGCAACTAGAAAGAACCATTTTCCATTACCATTTATAGATCAAATGCTTGAGAGACTAGCTCATCATTCTTATTTTTGCTATTTGGATGGCTATTCAGGGTTCTTTCAGATCCCTATTCACCCAGATGATCGAGTTAAAACTACCTTCACATGTCCTTATGGTACCTTTGCATATCGAAGGATGCCATTTGGACTATGTAATGCCCTTGCTACATTTCAAAGATGTATGATGTCCATATTTTCTGACATGATTAAGAGAATTATGGAAGTGTTCATGGATGATTTTTCTGTGTATGGTAAATCTTTCGATGAATGCTTATCTAACTTGTCTAAGGTTTTGCAGAGATGTGAAGAGTTCAATTTAGTTTTGAATTGGGAAAAGTGCCATTTTATGGTACAAGAAGGAATTGTTTTGGGACATCTTGTGTCAAACAGGGGTATTGAGGTGGATAAAGCAAAGGTAGAAATTATTGAGAAAATGCCACCCCCAACATCCGTGAAGGGAGTGAGGAGTTTCTTGGGGCATGCTGGATTTTACAGGAGATTCATCAAGGATTTCTCTAAGATTTCTAAGCCTCTTACCAATTTATTGAGTAAAAATATGGAATTTCATTTTGGTACTAATTATATGAATGCTTTTTGCAAGATAAAGGAAGCTTTGATATCTGCTCCTATTATGCAGCCTCCCGATTGGTCATTACCTTTTGAGTTAATGTGCGATGCTAGTGATTATGCCATTGGGGCTATTTTGGGACAAAGGAGAGATAAGAAGGTGTATGCAATATACTATGCAAGTAGAACCTTAGATGATGCTCAAATAAATTACTCTACTACAGAGAAAGAGTTTTTGGCAGTGGTATTTGCAGCAGATAAATTCAGGTCCTATCTTGTGGGGTCTAAGGTAATAGTGTACACGGATCATGCAGCTATCAAGTATCTCCTTTAGGAAAAAGAGGCTAAACCTATATTGATAAGGTAGGTGCTACTCCTTCAAGAGTTTGACTTGGAAATTAAAGACAAGAAAGGAGTAGAGAATGTGGTAGCAGATCATCTATCTAGATTGAGGCAAGAACAAGGAGATAATTTGGGAAAAGAGCCCCCAATAGATGATTATTTTCCTGATGAGCAACTATTAGTAATCATGAATGCAAAAACCCCTTGGTATGCAGATTTCGTGAACTATCTAGTGTGTGGAATCCTTCCACCTGACCTAACATGGTAGCAAAAGAAGAAATTTCTTTTTGATGTAAAGGATTATGATTGGGAAGAGCCATTTTTGTTCAAGAGATGTAGAGATGGGGTGATTAGAAGATGTTTAGCTGATGAGGAGACAGGGAATGTTATTAAAGATTGCCATTCTTCACTTTATGGGGGTCATATGAGTGTGACAAAGACTGCAGAAAAAGTTCTTCAAGCAGGGTTCTTTTGGCCACACATGTTTAAGAATGTGAGGAAGTTTGTAAATGCATGTGATAGGTGTCAAAGAATGGGTAATATCTCAAAGAGAGATGAAATGCCCCTCCAAAATATATTGGAAGTGGAACTATTTGATGTGTGGGGCATTGATTTCATGAGACCTTTTCCATCGTCCTTGGGACACAAATACATTTTAGTTGGAATAGACTATGTGAGCAAATGGGTTGAAGCTATACCATCTCCAACTAATAATGTTAGAGTTGTGATTAAATTCCTTAAAAAGTTCATTTTCACAAGATTTGGAACTCCACGTGCCATTATAAGTGATGGAGGTTCTCATTTTTGCAACCATCAATTTGAAAGATTATTACAAAAATATAGAGTGAAGCATAAGGTTGCAACACCCTACCATCCACAGACTAGTGGTCAAGTGGAGATCTCAAATAGAGAGTTGAAAAGAATTCTTGAGAAAATAGTGAATAGTTCAAGGAAAGATTGGTCACTAAAGTTAGATGATGCTCTTTGGGCCTATAGAACAGCTTTTAAAACTCCTATTGGCACCACCCCATTTAGATTGGTTTATGGGAAAGCTTGTCATTTACCTTTGGAGTTAGAGCATAGAGCATATTGGGCCATAAGGACACTGAATTTTGACTTAAAAACTGCAGGAGAAAAAAGAATGCTGCAACTAAAAGAACTTGAGGAACTTAGATTGGATGCTTATGAAAATGCCAAGCTTTACAAGGAAAGAACTAAGAGATGGCATGATAAGCATATTAGGAGGAAAGAATTTCAAGAAGGGGATGTTGTTCTCCTATATAACTCTAGGTTAAGGTTATTTCCCGAAAAATTAAAGTCAAGATGGTCAGGACCCTACACTGTTATAAAGGTATACCCCTATGGAGCTGTTGAGATAGGCAATGAAACCTCAGGGACTTTCAAAGTTAATGGGCAGAGATTAAAGCATTATATTATTGGAGAACCCACACAAAAGGTTGTAGAGGTTTCATGGCTTGGTTCTCCAATCAGGGATATTTAAGTGATTTGGAGTGGAAGGTCAAGCTTAAGACCTTAAACAAGCGCTTCTTGGGAGGCAACCCAAGCGTATCCTTTTATAGATTATTAATTTTCCATTTCATTTCATTTTCAGTTTTACCCTCATTAAACTCAAAAGTGACATTTGTTTATCTTTTGTAGGTCATTCATGAAGATTGGGCAAATTGACACTTGTAGCAAAAACAAAGAATTGAAAGGGAGCAAATATAAGCAAAATTCTGCACTTTATCTAGTACCTGTAAACAATAATACCTTTAAACTTATGCTAAATTCCTGATATTGCAATCTACTTGATAGCACATGTTTGATTTTGTGTCTTGTGTAAATTTTGTGAAATGCAACTTGAATGAGGATCAATCTTGATATTTAGGACTGATGTGAGCTTTATTGAGGTGCAAAAATTAGTGTTTGTTAAATTTTACCTTTTAGTGTATGTATAGTTTTGTAATCTGTTAGAAATTTACATGTTTTTGTTTGAATTGCTACTAGTTTTTGTAGTCTGCAAATTTTTGTTACTGTTCATGCTGCTTAAGAAGTCAATTCTTATGTCTTTTCTGCAATTTTTGAATGTTTGGAACTTGTCTCAAATGCTGCTGAAAATGTGCTTTTGGTATAAGTTTAGAAAGGAGACCGTTTCATTAAGTGTAACACCTAACTTATCTTACTTTATTTTTTTTTCTTTTTTTTTTAATAATTTTGAATTCGTTTAATTTAATATCAATTATTTTTCGATAGAGAAACCAGCGGAGTTTCCCCTATTTTATTATCGTTTGGCGTATTTCAATATTCACCTGTTTGCAATTCAACAATATTTCCAAAATAAAATCTTATCCATGCTAATCATAATTATCTCATATTTCAAATCTCATCCATACATTTCAATTTCATAATCATTTCCATTCATACTCAATTCATATGTAAACATTCTCAAATTACATAAGCGAAATTTTCAAATTTCCTTAATTTACATAATTTACAAAATAATTACAAAATTCATAATTTACATCATAATACAATATCTAACATTTTATACAAAATACAAAATAGGATCTATATGGGCCCTATCTACATGCATTGCTGAGGAGGTGACAACCTTGACTAACTCCAAAAATCTTAGTAAACAAATCCATCGCGCTAAACATTGCTGCTTAGTGGTGCAATAATATAACAAGAAGATAAAATATACAAATAAAGAAAGAAAGAAGCATAATTTGAATATTTCAGAATCAATTTAATTTAATACAATGTGTCTAATATTAATTATCTTTTGTTCTCTTTTGTTTTGATAATGTACAATATACAGAATTAATAAAAATACTCAATTTATATTCGTATGGAAATAGAAGGCACATTTAAAGTATTTAGTTAAGTTATACCTATTTTTGCAACTCTTTTATCATTTTACTTAACAATTTTTTTATGTGGTTTAGATCATTTCATAATTGTAACTAATTCTTTTGAAGTTTTATTAACTCATTTATTTAATTTCTAATATTTTTAATTACTAATAGTCTTAATTTATTTCAATAAATTACACACCCCTTAAACCCTGGTGTGACTAAAAAATGGATAATGATATCGTTGTTTTTGACGATCGGTTCTCTTCTGTCACACACACCATGGGACCTTAACGTCAACCACGTATGCGTCAATATGGCTAAAAAGACATGATATCACATAATTGGGCAGCCATGAATAAAGCATAAAGCCCTTTTCGCTATCTTAAACAATACCCTATGGCATGCCCAATATATCCAACGACACACAATACATGGGCATATAGTACCATTAAGAGTTTATATATTTTATAGCATTCTAATTTTGTTTATAATGGAAACATAATTTCCAAATTCATATTTCTAGGTAATTTAAGCATTCATTTGATCATTTATATGATTACAATTCACATCAATTATCCATTTATACCATTGTACTCAAAATACTTCTCCTCTCTACAATAATGAGAACTAATGTCTCATTCATACATTAATATGGTTCATTTATTCATTCATTATGTTATTCATATTGATCACAATTCTAAACAATGGTTCACATGTACCATTGTATTCAAAACATTTTTCCTTTCTCATTTATACATTCAAGAGTCTACTTATGTAATTACAAATTTTATATTTCAAATTGAGTTACTAATATTTTATGAATTCCATTTGTGATGGGCATATAAGCTTTAACTATCTATTTACATCAATTTGGTGACTTATTTTTCATGTTTCAAGTAATCCATGAAAATTTCATGGATTTCAAATTTATGCTCTTAATTCCCTTTTTAACAATTTTGACTAAGATGCATAGTCCACATTTGTCATACAATTCTAAGCATTTAAGCTTAGAATTGGTTCTAGGTCTTCATCTTAATTTGCTAATTATTTTGATTACTATTCACCTTACTAGTCAACCAAAATGTTGACTTTTTCATACATAATAAATTTATTGAACCTAAGTTCTCAAAGATACCACATTTTGCATTCAAAATTTGTTGGAATTAATCTCCAAATCCATTTCCAAGCTTAGCACTAAGGGAAGAATTTTTTTTTTTGTGCCCTAATTTCAACTGTTCCATTAGAGATATTACATTAAAATTTGGGAAATCGTAAACATGAAAGTTGTTCCTTATTTTGTCTAGTTGAATTTCTTTTTTGAATCACTCCATTTGGAGTTTTGTAGCTCAGATATGGTCCAATTGTTGAATAGGTTATGGTCATATTTTGGGGTAGGTTTCTTCATGAAAGTTGTTTTTCTATGTCTTATCTTGTTTCTGTAAAAATTTCAGGTCAATTGACCCATTCTACAGTGAGTTATGACCAAATGCCAACTTTTGGTCCTCTTGCTTTGGTCTTTTGGGCATGGTTTCTTCAGCAAAATTGTGCCATTATAAGTCTAGTTTCATGTCCAAACAACAGCAGCAATTGAACAACCAAAAGAAGATATGGCAATCCAAACAGGCTGGACTATGCAATAGTTCACTCCTAATTATGGTCAACTTACCTCAAATGGTCACTAATTGACCATTAAAATGTTCTTTAACAATTTCATAACCAAAGTCAAATTTTCACTCCTAAACCCTAGCTCAAATTCATGGTTTTCACAAATTTCTTTAGTTAACTCTTTCATTCCTTGTATATATATATGTATACACTTTAAACATAATCTCTAATTCAATCTAAGTCCATTAAAACAATCAAACTCATTTCTTCCTAGGGCTGCCGAAAATTTAAGATACTCTAACATATATAATTTACTTCAAATTTTTCTTTAACTAATGATCTTCTCTAACAAAGATTAAAGAGTGAGAGAGGAAATATAGCACTAACCTTTTTCCTTCACTTTCTTGGCTTTTCTTGGCTTCCAAACACTCCTACAAGGTGTGGGTAGTTTTTTTTTGAAGGATCTTTTTTTTTGGTGAAAGAAAAAAAAGGTTTCAAAGCTGAAAGCTGAACTATGGTGGAAACCCTCTCCTCTCTCTCTAAGGATGAAGATGGGAGTGCAGATTTGGTCTTTCATTTTGTCTCTTTTTAATTAGTTTTTATCTCTTTTAATTAGTTTGTCAAGTTGTGATTAGGTGGGGGCATGTTAATGACATCATGTGATGTCATAATTCCCAATTTCTTTCATTTTTCTTTTCTTTTCTTTTCTACTCATTTTCAATTCAATTTTTAACAATATTTATTCATATTTTATGTCATAATAATTATTTACTCAACATTTGACTTAATTGTATTTTATTTCTAAAATTTTTTTCTAAATTTTTCTTATTTAATATTTGAGTTAATTATGGTTCCTCACTTTAGTTTAAATATTTTGGGTGTTACATTTCTTCCTCTAATAAAAATTTCATCTCGAAATTTATAGATATCTAAGATAATTCTTTTACCTTTCTATCTCTCCCTCTTTCTCTTATATATATATATATATAGTATCTTTAGTCTTATATATATAATATATCATTAGGCATATATCATAAAGGGAGGGATACTTTACCTCAAATCACACATATGGGGCTTCTGCTCCTCTCGCGCTTGGTGACATTTGAAGTGGTGTTACAATTGTACTTGGTCCTTCCTTCCTCTTAGGACAATCTTTTTTCTCTCTGCTAGTCCCGCACTACACTACTAGTGTGTCTGTGTTGATCTCTTCAGGTATAGGGGGGGTCTAGATCTCTACTTTGATCACCATGAATCTGACTCTCCATACATCCTTTTTTTTTAGAGTGATTTCTGCTCACGAGACAATGGTGGAATAATCTCCCGATTTCAATAATTCTTCACTTCGGGAAACTTTACTACTTCTTTTCTTCTCCTCCTCTCGATTACGAGTCCATACCTTAACCTAAAATAACCAAAAAAATAGATATGCATTAGTGTCACCTCAACTCATATGAATGCAATGCATGATATGCAATATCTTACTTTATTTTTTTCTTTTTTTTTAATAATTTTGAATTCGTTTAATTTAATATCAATTATTTTTGAGAGAAAGAAAGCGAGTTTCCCCTATTTTATAAAATAAAATCTTATCCATGCTAATCATAATTTTATCATATTTCAATTCTCATACATACATTTAAATTTCATGATCATTTATCTATATGCCTATCTGCATGCACATGCAGAGGAGAGGTGACAACCTTGAATACTTGACATACAGATCCGACTCAAAAAAAAATTAGTCAAGTAAAAGTATGAGAAAACAAATCCATCGCGCTAAACGAAGATAAAATATACAAATAATACTCAATTTATATTCGATGGCAATAGAAGGCACATTTAAAGTATTTAGTTAAGTTATACTTATTTTTGCAACTCTTTAATCATTTTACTTAACAATTTTTTATGTGGTTTAGATCATTTCATAATATTAACTCATTTATTTAATTTCTAATATTTTTAATTACTAATAGTCTTAATTTATTTCAATAAATTACACGCCCCAAATCGCCGACATCTTGACTATTTGGAATGCGGATAATCGATAAAACGTCGTTGGCAATCGTTCCTCTTCCTCGTCATACATGGGGGGGGAGTAACGCCAACCACGAGCGATCGGTATGGCTAAAAAGCCATGATATCATATAATCGGGCATAAAAAACAATACATATTGGCATGCCCAATCTATCATCCGACACACGTGTCTAGGCAATACAAATTACAAATTTTATATTTCAAATTGAGTTACTAATATTTTATGAATTCCATTTGTGATGGGCATATAAGCTTTAACTATCTATTTACATCAATTTGGTGACTTATTTTCATGTTTCAAGTAATCCATGAAAATTTCATGGATTTCAAATTTATATCTTAATTCCCTTTTTTTTTTTTACTAAGATGCATATAGTCATTTTTGTCATACAATTCTAATCATTTTAGCTTAGAATTGGTTCTAAATCTTCATCTTAATTTGCTAATTATTTTGATTACTATTCACCTTACTAGTCAACCAAAATGTTGACTTTAATTAATCCAAATCCCCATCCAAGCTTTTAGCAGGGGGCAGAAATTTCAGATTTTGTGCCCTAACTTCACTGTTCCATTAGGGACTGTTACATTAAGAATTTGAGGAAATACTTTTTTCACTCCATGGTTTTTTTTAGCTCCATATGGTCCAAAAAAGCCACAGCAGCTGGGATTAGAGAATTGCAGAAATTACCAAATCTACAGTACCATGAACAGTGACTGCCACTGCCTTCATATTTTTGGGGTAGGTTTCTTCATAAAAGTTGTTTGTCTATATCTAAGCTGATGCAGGGTATCCGGATTGGGCCAACTTTTGGTCCCTCTTTGCTTGTCTTTTTGGGCATGGTTTCTTCAGTAAAATTGTGCCATTATAAGTCTAGTTTCATATCAATTGGCCAAACAGCAATTGAACCTACACAGCCAACCCATTTCACTGCCATCAGTTCCCTCCTAATTATGGTATCAACTTACAACCAAAATCTCAACTAATTGACCATTAAAATTTCTTTATTTTTTTAACCAACAAAGTCAAATTTTCCTCCTAAACCTAGCAAAAATTCATGTTTTTTCAAAATTTCTTTAGTTATCTGCCGAAAATTTAAGATACTCTAACCTAACAGATTAAAAAAGAGAGAGAGAAAATATAGCACTAACCTTTTTTGCAGATTTTTTTTTCTGCAATTTCTTCACTTTCTTGGCTTTTTCTTGGCTGCCAAATATGGTGGACTCTCTCTCTCTCTCTTCTACGTTGCTGCCCAAGAAAAGATGAAGATGGGTGCATTTGGTCTTTTTTTTTTCTCTCTTTTATTAGTTTTTATCTCTTTTAATTAGTTTGTCAAGTTGTGATTCATCATGTGATGTAATAATCAATTTCTTTCATTTTTTTTTTTCTTTTCTTTTCTACTCATTTTTAATTCAATTTGAAAAAAATATTTTCTTGGCATTTCTAATGCCATAGGAACCTCACATTAAGTGTGCAAAAAGGTAGTCACAATGAGTGCTTAAAATGAACAATGATTGCAAAAAGCTAAATGAACATGTGCTATGCTTACTAAGTTTATGGAGATGATGAGCTAAAATTCTTTAATTTTATGGTATTTGTGTGTATTTGGTAATTGCTAAGGGTCATGATAGCATTCCATAGCTTTTGGACTGTTTTTGGTAAGTAAAATCACAATTTTTCCCAAAACCTGTCGAAACTTGCTGATGATGTTGCTTGTCAAGCAGAGTCCTAAGCAAATTCTGCTAAACCTTATGCTTAACCCCAAGCATGGCCCAAATTACCAGATGTCTGCCCCACATTTTAAAAAGCCCAAAACTTCTGTCATTTTTATAAAACCCTCGCCCGCACTCCCGATAAGCCATAACTCTCATTCTGCCTACTCCCTTCCCGCACCATTTTTTCTGACAATTTTTACAGGAAGCTGAAAAGTTTCTTTCTTTTCATTAAATGGTGAGAACTAAAATGTGGTCAACCCACAAACCCAAACCCAGAAGACTTCGGCACTCTGTCAAATCGAAAATGGGCATTCCATCATCTCTACCCACAAACCCTAACCCCAGTCCCAGTCCGCCGCTCCCTCAGTCACCACCACCGCAAACGCCGTCGTTACCTCAATCTCCACCACCTCAATCACCGCCACTACCCCCAAGCCAAACACCACCTCTCATTCCGCCGACCCCCCTTTCGCCACAAACTGAGCCGCAAAATGAGACACCCGTTTTCGACACTCATTCCCCAGAACCAATGCCTGAACCTGAGCCTACTCAAACGAAGTCTAAAGGTAAAACTAAAAAGGCTGCAGGTAAACCCAAGAAAACCCCTGTCGGAAAATGAAAAAGAGTACCCTCTGTTCCTTTTGACCTAAACTCTCCACCTCAACCTTCCTCTGAACCAGTCAGCAAAAGGACTAGGTCCTCCTCGCAAATTCCAGCACCAGCGGTCCAAACACCTGTATCTCAGTCACCCTTAAACTCTCCAGCAACACCTGCGTTATCTACCGATAATATAGAGGAGGTACTCTCTCCATTACCTTGCGCTTTTAAGGATATGGATATGAAAAATGCTTATGAGAGATTAGCTTCTAAACCTATTTTGGCAAACAAATATATGGATGAGCATATTTTAAAAGAGCTAGGCATTTATGACTCTGTATTTGCCTATTTAGATGCTATAAGCTGGACTAAATTTGCTAGAATTAGGGAACCAGTGTACAAGGATTTGACCCTGGAATTTTTGAGTTCCTTAAGGCTGAATTTCAAACCAACAGTACCTGAGCATAAGGATGTGATATATTTTCGATGTGCTAGCATTGATAGGGAGTTAGACATGGATGCTATGAATGAAATTTTTGGTTTTCAGGATTCGGGGTATAAAAATATTGAGTGGCAACAAACTGTTTATGACCTTGTTCAATTCTGGAAAAATATTGCACCTTTTGGGGCTATTATAGACAGAGGACTGCAAAAGCCTCTAGGATAGTTGATCATGTATTGAAATACCTCCATAGGTTCATTTCTTACACTGTTTTAGGAAGGGGACACGATATGATTGTGGGAGCTGGAGACTTATTTTTCTTGTGGTGCATGAAGGAGAGAAAACAAGTAAGCACAGCCCATTTCATAGCTACTCATTGGCACCAAATTGTCACAAAGCATACCAAAGGTAGTATAGTTTTTGGAGGATATATAACTGCTATAGCAAACTCATTTAGCTTTGATGCTAGCCTATATAAGTTGCTGCCAGTTTCTGGTGAATCATATATAGACAGCACAATGTTGCTGCACATGGATGTTTGTGAGAAAGTAGGCCATACCTATGCTTTGTTACAGCAGCACCCTGAAGCTAGTGGTACTGCAGACCCCACTACCTTTGCACCAGCAGGACCCCAACCAACCACTGCCCCGCAGTTTTCAGCAGACATTTTATCCCTCTTAAGATCCTTGGAATCCAAAATAGCAAGTTTCACTGTCCAACCATCTGTTCCCTCACCTGACACCACAGAAATCCTTGCTACCTTGAAGAGCTTAGAAGTCAAAATTGATACCATGGGTCAGCAGCAGGTCAACCAAAAGAAGAAGCTGAAAAGAAACTTAAAAAGAGATTTTCATCTCTTAAAAAGAAACAGAAGCAGCAACAATTTCAAATGCTGGAGCTCTACAACAAATTGGCCCAATCTTATAACAACTTATATCATTGGGGCCAAGCCATGCTTCAAGAAATGAAAGACCTCATAGAAAATTTGAAATCGCTTAAAGCTTGGATCACAATGAACCTCTTGTAGAACACAGGCGGACCACGATGCAAAGACAAAGCCTTGACAGCAGAGCTTGAACAATAGTAGCAATTTAGTATTAGTTTTAGTACAGTAGCAGTTGCAGTAACAGTACTAGTTTTTCAGTTTCAGTTTCTGTGTTAGGTTTATTTTGTAATCTGTTTATTTTAATTTTCAAACTTTAGTAATAGTTGTAATACTTTGGTAATTAGTTTTTATGATTATACTTGCATTTTTTTTTTCCTTTAGTTTATTTTATTTTATTTTATCTTCTGCTACGGACATAGTTATTCCGTGAATGCTTTTTGGTTTAATTCTTGATTTAACTATTACATCTTATTTCTTTACACTTTTTCATTTTCTTGCACATTATTTTTGCACTTTATCTTTTTCTTCAATCCTAATTTTGTTGACATTGATGAGTTGCACAAATTTTCTTTGAGCCGCATCTGTTTCACATCATTTGGAGGTAACAGCTTACCCTTTTACTATTTATGCTTATGGTATGTTGACAATGCTTATGCTTTCACTTTACCCTACGCAGCAGGTCAAGCAACATCTTAAGCAGTGTAAATTCATATATTTGGGATACTTTTCCACATTTTTCTCTCTAAAGCTTCATTGTTAATATCACTTTGAGCTAATTTTGGAATTCTTGACTTTATATTGATTTAATCCCCAATTGTATAAATTTCATTAATTGAGTAGTTCACACAATTTTGCCCATCTTTGCATTCATTTTAAACATTGAGGACAATGTTTCATTTGAGTCTGGGGGTGAGGGTAAAATTTTTGCAAAATTTTTAAAATTTTCATTCATTCATTTATTGCATTTCATTCATTCATATATAGATAATTCATACACTTATACATATAACACACATGTCTATACTTTTAAACATACATTTGCATATAGTTTTCATATAGATTACACTTAGTTTTAATTTGATTTATGCATTCATTTTAGGATCATGCATATCATAAAAATAAATTTTTACCTTATCCTTAAAGGATTGAGAGTTGCTTTGAAGAGCAATTAAGCTTACTTTTAGAAGGGTTTGATGGATTGAAAGTTCTAGATAGGTGCAAAGTTATTAGATTCTTGCTTTAGTTTATATCTTCTTAGCTAAGAGCCACCCAATCAATTGCATTGACTTTGAGTGCCTAGAGAAAACTCTAAGGTGAGAAGTAGCTAATTGATGTCTCACCAATCCTAGAACAATCTTCCTAAACCTTTCAAGGCAAAATCATAGCATACACTTGAAAAAGAAATGATCTAGGCATTCTTTGAATTTTAAACCTATATTTTAGCCTTAGCCAACCTCACTTAAAAATTTCCCTTTGGAACCAATTTGAGCCTACATTCATCCCTCTTATTTCTTTGGAATCCACATTAATGCCTAGCCATAAACTCAAAAACTTACCTACCCTCCATGAGAATAGTTCTTTAAGTGATAGATACACATAAAAAAAAAAAAAGGAGAAAAAATATATGTATAACAATTAATTGGGAGAAGTGACTAAAATAAAAAAGTTAGCAAATTCAATTATGGTATGTAAAGTAATTCACCACCCAAGTACACAAAGAAATGAGTTTGGGGGTGAATTGAAAGGGACAATTATAATTCAAAGTCAATGTTATTTATGTAGTCCCTCTAAAAGCTTCAAAATTATAAGCTAGTATTGGTAAAAAGTTGTAAAGTTCCTTCCCCCAATTGATTCAAAAAAAAAAAATTTTGTGTCTTGATCTTTTAATAATTTGATTATTCTCATATTTTGTTACCTCTATCCTTTTCTTGTTAGCCACATTACCACCCCCTTAGCCCCATTATAACCCTTGAAAGTCCTTTTGATCTTTTGATAGTGTTTTGCTACATTAGTGGAGATTGGAATAGGAGAATTGCCTATGGGATTGAGATATCATTAATTCATTTATTTACTTCCATCATTATTTGAGACACTTTAGTTTATGGATTACCCTATAGTCTATTTAGGCATGATTATTCTTTGTGATTGATTGGTTTGGGCTTAATGATATGGATAATTGACCCAAGGCTAAGCGGTGATAACTTTGGTAAGGATTAAATTCTTTACATTTTGAAAGTGGGTATATGGTTTGTTGGTGGCTAAAGGTAAGCTTGAGAGTTTGGATAAGTAATTTTCATAAAGTTAAGGCAAGGTACCCCAAATTGCATTAATTGTTTTTCTTTAATTTTGCTTGAGGACAAGCAAAGGTTTGAGTTTGGGAGAATTTGTTACACTCATTTTCATATAGGCATTTTAGGGTAGTTTTGCATCCATTTTGCCCTTATATTTTAGTGTATTTTATGTTTTTAGCTTTATTTTATCTTATTTGTTAATTTTAGATACTTTATATTTGATTTTTGTAATTTTGTTGTTTTTGATAGGATTTTGTGGCAAATCGAAGATCAATGAGTGCAATAGAAAGTGATTTGGAGAAATTTGGAATTCTTTAAGCATGGAGGAAAGTTAAAGAAATCAAACCTTGAAAGAGCAAAGCAGCCGAAATTTGCTTGAAACTTTGCTTAAGATCATGCTTAGGGTAAAGCGGTAGTGCTTAAGGTGCAGCACAAGTCAAGCATGAGCAGAAAAGTCCATTTTCCTCTAAGTATGCCGAGATTTGCTGAAGGTCTGCTTAACCTTAAGCAGACATTGCGACCAGAAGCTGAAATCTGCTAAAAAGCTGCTTAGGGCTAAGCCGAACTCTAAGCAGACTGCCCAGAACGTGAAAGATGCTGCTGACTTGAATAATTTTACACCTCATTTCCTACTCACCCCTTGGCTCTTATTTACTTTTAGGGCAGCTTTTTGGGACCATATAAATTCATCATTTCCTAATTTTTGCCACAAGAGGAAAGGGAGGAAAGAAAAAAAAAAAAAAAAAAAAGGAAAGAAAATTTAATAGAGGAAGAGGAGGAGACACCATTCCTTTTGGGGAGGAGCTGCTGCACCAGTTCTGGAGCTCCAGAAACCAGAGATTTTGGTTCTTCTACCTGGATTTTTTCTATTTTTGTCCTCTTATCATGTTTTTCTTTACTTTTCCATCAATCGTTCTTGTAAATACCATCATGAGTGAGTAATCTCTTTAGATTTCAGAGTTGGGAAATTTTTTTTAGATTAATTTGTGGATTTGGACTGGGTATTTCCTTATTTTACATAAATATGAGTTTTGATTCTTTCCTTGTGTGCTTGATTTACTTGCCTAATGTTAGTACCCATTGGGTATTGTGTTAATCTATGATTGAAGGACCGAAAGGTGAAAGTCATTGATAGATAATCAAGGATTGGAACTTAAAATCACCTAGATGTAGAAATAAACTAGGATTTTAAGAGGAATTAATTATTGGTTACAAAACTTATTGGGTTTTAAAGTAATCAAATAACATACGAAAGTAGGTTTGGTTATTTTAGAACACACTTTGATTTGCTTGAAAAAGATATCAAAGGAATTTAGAATCAATTTCCTTCAAACTCTATTTTTCCCTAAAAATTGGAATGCCTAAGACAAATTCCAATTAATTTATGCATAAACCCCCATCTCTAAATCACTTTTAGCATAATTAGACTTTGATTTAAATTACCCATTGTTAATTTAGTTTAATTGCGAACTAGAATTAGAATTAGAATTTATTTGTTTGCTCTTTACCTATTTCAATTAGATTAATCAATTTACCTTACTTATTTATATTTACCATTTATCCATTAATCATTAGCACAAATAATAGCTTCATTCATAGTTTGGTACTCAAACAGCAAACCCTTGTGGGAACGATACTTGATTTATCACTTTATTACTTGAGACGACCCGTATACTTGCGGATTAGTCACATCAATTTACAACCCAACGCTAGGGTAAGGAGAAAACTCACACTGAATCAGAGGGAAAGAAGCCTTTCCCTGCCTCTTGAAAACTGACGAGCAAAAATGACGATGGCCGAGCCCTAAGCGAACGAAAAGAAAAAATAAAGGGGAAACTCTCTCTCTTTTTTTTTTTTTTTTTTTCTCGGGAAACTCTCTCTCTCTATAAAAGTAGAAAGTGAAATGTTTATCCCGTTCCATACTCCATAGTTGAATATAAAGACAGTTAATTAAGGAATACTATAGGAATATTTTTCTCAAAATTCTAATTTCAATTGAATTGATTATACAATATTCTCTTGTACTATTCCAGCGAACCACGACTCATTCTATTCATCATCATTTTTTATTACCTTTTCTAAACATTGTCCTGTATTTCGATTACTCTTCCCATTTAAGAAGATAATGATCACGTGTGTTCTCTCCTTTATTTATCAGCTAGTTTTTTTTTTTCAAAAATAATTTCACTAATCGTCAATCTTTTGTCAATTTTTGCCGCCATATAATTAGTCATTTCTCTTCCCTGATTGACCCACAAAACAATTGAAACTAACTTGGATATAATCATTATCATTTAATTAATAATAAGCATGTCATTAAAAGAAAATCCTAATATACATATATATATTTTCATTGCATGCTGAAAGTAACATTTCACTAGACAAAACATCTTCATAGTCCCATCACTTCCACTCGCTAGATCAACTGAACCAAAATACAAAACCTTACCCATCAAACATCCTATTCAAACTTATACTTTAACCCTTCTTAAAAAAAAAAAAAATCCATTTTATTTTCCATTAACCACTTCTGAAGCCTCAATTTGATCGGTGACAAACAGATCCTTATCTCATCATCACCTTCTCGTTTCTGGGGTCCAACGAGGCAAACCTGGGCTGAAATGAGTAGATACCACCCTTGAATCAAGAAGCTCCGTGATTGGTGTAAAATTTACACACCTTGGAACCTTATACTGATTGATGGATGCTCCTCTTGATATTGCATAATCCATTAGCTCCTCAAATGTTCCATTTTTCACCAAACGTATCTCCAGTGGCCCAATTGAGTTATACCTAACTCGCCCTTGTCTGTACACTGAGTTCAGCGATTCTTCAATTGCAAGGCTGCACTCACTCAGTACCTTCTCGCTCGGTGAGTTCGTTGAGTCTTTGATCAATAACTCCCAGTATATGACATAGTGGCCTGGAATCGTCTTTACATCTGCGTAACTCGTGTATTCAACTACGCTTGTGTTGAATTCACGTAGGAGTTGAGAAGCGTTCTCCACTGCCTTTTGTAACTCAGTTTCGTCGGTTTTATCTGAGTCAATACTGAGTAACACGTTCTTTCTTCGAACGAAATGGAACTGAGGAGCTGAGTTGTGGAACCCGGTGACTCGGAGGATGTCACCAACTCGGTACCTGTATAAACCGGCGTACGTGGTGATGACAAGCTCGTATTCTTTACCCACTTCAACTTCAGCAAGGTCGACAAGTTCGGGTAGTGAGTCACGAGTCAACCCGGATGAGTGAGGTTGATGTGGTAAAAACTCGAAATAGGCCATGTTTGGCATGATTGTATAGGAAACTTCTGATGGTTTACACATTGGGTTCAGGTTTAACCCAAAGTAACATTCTGATGAGGCGTACATGGTGCAAGCTAATGGTAAGCCACCGCTGAAGTAATCGAGGGTAGGGATATACTGAGCCATGGCTCCGGTGACGATCACGTCCAGGTATTTAGTGTTAGGCCAAATTCTTGTAATGATCCCTTCCCAATTCTCCTTGGAACACTGGAATCTGATAAAATCTGCAAGCTCTGGATTGGGTTTCAGGATCTTGGCCATGCAGTCCTTTATACTAGGGTCATTAATGCGCTTGTTTAGCGTTCCTGACTCGATATCTAGAGCCAGTTCTCGCCAGTTCAATTGAAGAAACTTGATGGCACGGAGGAGACCGGAGGCGAACACTGCACCCACCCGGAGCACTTGTTCGCGCTCCAGGAGACCGCATAGCATCTGGGTATACATGCTCTGGAAGTAGTCCGCACATAGAATGGCCTCGATTGGGCTAGTCTGGACATTGTAGGGATCATAGGGACGGGTCTTGAAGTGGTCACTCTTGTAGTAGCTTGTAAGCACAGGGCGAGCCAGGAGCCCACCTGGGGTTTTTGTTTCAGATTTAATGAACAGAAAATTTAGGCCTTTGCCCTTGTCCAAGCCAGGCACGTACCTGTTGCATAAATTAATCCGCGTTTGTATTATTTAGATAAACTACAGGAACACACGCACATGGATTGAATTTAATGAAGTGGGATTTAGAATTAATTAGAACGGGTTTCTTGGATTCTTGAACTTACAGGTTCATTACTGGCATGAGTAGATTATACAATAATTGACGACGATCCAGCTCTTCTTGAATTGTTGGCATGAGCTTTCTTTCCCCAGCTGAAGTCCCAGAGCTGAAACAAAATTTTTTCATGAAAATTTAGCCGAAGAAATCAAAATTTCTTATAGCTAAAGAGTTGATAAATGAATTTAAGAGTCGTTGATGTATACCTAGTGAGGAATTCAGAAATGGGGTGAGCTGACAAGATAGCAGAGCGATCGCCATTAGCTATACGTTGGATTTCAGGCTGAAGATCCTCGTAGGTAATCACGGGTATCTTCGACTTGAACGTTTCTCGGTCGGTAGCTCCGTCAAGTTTGAACCTTTTCAAGTACTCCACCTCCTTGTTTCGGTTCAAGATTTCTGCCAAGATTCTCTCTTGAACCAAGTCAGGACTTCTAGTCATTTTCTCAATGAATTCAAGAGCTTTCGCGTCCTTCTCGAATGCTACAGGACACAAAGGGAATGAAAGAGCATTATCAACAGCCATTACAGCTAAAAAATGAGGGAAAAAGAGACTAATTCTTAGTTCTGAAGGAGAAGAAACAGAGAAGAAAGTGTTTTTGCTTTTGCAGTGTGCGAGTATGGAGCTTCCTTCCGGGGCCTTATATAGTGGAAGCTCTCACAAGCTTCCCTGATTGCCACGTCACCGGCCATGTAAGTTGGGGACCCACTAAGGGCTAAAGAGTTTATTGGAATTTGGACAGAAGCCGACGGACCTGTGGACGGCAAGTTGCGGAAAAGTGAAAAAAAGAAATAAGGAAAATGAAAAATAAAAAACAAAAACTAACTGATGACGTAGTGTCCCAATAAATGCAGGCGAAATAGGGGACAAAGTGGGGCTTGTGAAGTAGACAAGTGAAGGAATAAGGGAGGCATGTGGGTTCAGCTAACCGCCATGTCAGCGGAGCAAAGGGGAAGGGGAATACGGTGTTATTTATACGCGTCACCCAACCATGCGCCTACTTTTGAGGGACAAGTTTCGGTCATGAAGGCGATGGGCTGCCGGCAGGTCGGCGATTCTCGCCGTACTCTTGAGACACTGGAGATTATTCGGCGTGCGTTTTTGGTTAACGCCATAAACAGCAATACGGCATATCTTTTTAGTTTTTTAATTTTCTCACATGTTTTTCAAGCTTAAAAAAAAAATATCAAGAATTTATTTTAGTTCTAAAAGTTATAAAATCAACATTAAAATTTCTCAAAAATTCTTAATATTTATATTACACAATCAAATTCAAAATCATTCAAAAATAATAATAAATTTTAACTAAATAATATTAACTTGCAAAATTGTAAGAGGGCAAATTTAAATCTTAACTAATAAAACATTAATCAAATTTCCCATATTGTTTAAAAATCATTGGATTTTTTTTTCTCATTTTGAGACTTAATAATACTGAAATAATTTTGAATTATCCAAAAGGTTATTTTCTTTTTGTTTACATCATCTTTGAATAAAAATTTTTAATTATTTAAATTTATTATTTTTTTTATAAGAATATTATTCTGTATTTATCCACACCGGCTAGTCCATTGTTTTTTTAAAAAAGAAATATTAGGAATTAAGGTGGAGATGGGTGGTGCTTTTATCTTGTAGTACCAAAAATAAGAAAAGGATTACGTATTTATGTTTTTGTAGGCATCGTATATGGGGAATGAGGTTGTTGTTTACCTTACATCACATAGTTTAAGGCCAATACTCTTCAATAGAGGAAGTCATATTATTTGCATACCAAGAAATCCTATTCTTATCTATCCTCGAATTCGTGCTTGTGGCCAAATTCATGGATCAACATTGTCCACTCTTTTTCATTTTTTATTATATTTTTTAAATCTAAATAAGTGTGTATTTTTTTTTTTCTTGAAAAAATTGGTGCATAAATAGATGAAGTATAAATTCGGTAGAGAATATTATGTAGTTTAAAATATTTTCATTGATGAAGTTAACTTATGTTATTATATTAAAGGTCGGTGACAAAATATGAACTTGAGAGATTAATATATATGTTGTTATAATTAATTGGTCTATTTTTATTGTGTAACAATGACTTAATTGAGGAATTAAATTATTGATTTAACTACTTTCATTTTTTTTATCAGTAAATTGCACCTAATTAATAATACCTTATGTTGTGTTGATGTTTATTTTACCAATTATAATATGCTAAAGTCGGTCCAATCTATATATTAACAAATTATTTATGACCAAAAGAGTGGAATTGAAATGTCTGACTCAAAGACTATGGATATGTCTTATGGCCAATTAATTATTATTATGCATGCCTATATTAATTAAGCTAAGGAAGAACATGGGGTATAATTAATTACATTTATTGTTGATCAGGAAGAAGAAAGACATCATGTAAATTTGCTCTGTTGCTTCTTGAATGGTACCTCTCAATTATTTATTCATTAATTTGAGCAGGAACTTACTTAGTTTAGATCTTCAGGAGACGAATATCATAATTGCTCCTTTTAATTAGTTTATTCTGTTGAACACTACGTGTCTTAAGCATGCCTTTTAAATTCCGCGACACCTCTAAACTCGAATCAAAATTCTGTTGATTACTGACAGATTTATTATCAATATTTCATTAAGTTATTACTGATACTTTAACGAAAAGAATTTTAATAATAAATTAAAATATTTTTAAAAAATAATTTTTCAAATTAATAATAAATTAATAAAATATTATAGTCATCGCTAAAAATTTCGTCGGTAATATTATTAATGACTAATTGAAGATCCGTTGCCCATATCTTCTTTTTTTTTAATGATTTTGATAAATATAATTTTTTATAAATTATTTTTAATATATTAACTTATATATTTAAATTTGTCTAGTTTACTCTTAAATCTTAATTAATAATACTTATATGTTATCCGACAACAATTTTTAAGGTAGTATATAATATTTTGATTATGATCAGTACTATTTGATAATACAAGTGTTTATACTAGTGTTTAAAGGTTGAGAGAGAATAATATAAAATATATATTTTTTTTAATTTTAAGGTAGTATTTAGTGTTTTGATTATGGTTAAAAAGATGATAGTATTATTATTCAACAATTATTTTTACTGAACACTTTTACTTTAAACCACTATATAAATAATTATCACTAATAATTAATATCTAATTATTAACTATTAGTAGAACAATTAATTATTACTAAAATAGTTAATAGTAATTAAAGTTGACTATTGAAAAATACCAATAATGAAATTTGCATTATCCACAACAGAAGTTTAAATTTAACTTTAGAGAAACGGATTTCACGATTATGTTTAGGACGTTAAAAAATAAAATATGATTATTTTGTATTTTTTTTTTATCAAGGTTACCACATGTATAAAATGATGTCTTTTAAAAAAAAAAAAAAAAAAAAAAAAAAAGTCGGGTAAGTCATGTGCCCTGCAACCGATCAATCAGATTTTATCATTTTCAATTTTTAAAAATAATATAAACCGGCAATTAACTTAATTTTAAAAATTTTCAATTAAATCAGCCGGACCATTCGGGTTAATTATTATTTATTTCAGCAAGTAATAGCACTGAGCCATGCACTAGTAATGTTTTTCGATATCCGTTCTCTTCAAAGAGCAGCAACGCATATCAAAGTACTCCTGACATAACTGCTTGCTGTACAAAGAGGCATCTCCGAAAAACTCAGCAAAGATAGTATTGACAGCTTGGATGCCAATCCAGGAGCCATTATCTAGATAATCTCTTCTGAGAACTTGCTGAGGTCTGCAAGAGGCTTTCCTTGTCTTTTTAGTAAGCTTCTTCTAGTTTTTATCAGACAAATGATGGCCTTGTATCAGCACACTCTGGACAACACAAACAGGACTTCTGTTTAGATTCCTAGAATGGTTTAAGTCTATCTCGGCATGGCGATACAGTCTAAAATGTAATATAGGCTCGAATATCTTTGTTATGGCTTTTTGAAAAACAGATGAAGCCGTTTTGAGGCCGAATGGGAGAACTGTCTATTGATATTGGGCCGTAGGGACCCATCTAGTCTTTTACTGATAACATAGACTGGTCCCAACGATTACATCTATCATCAGAAGATAGATGGTCACTGTCTCTGAATCTCACAGGATCTGAAAATATGTGATGAAAATTATGACTATTATGATAATTACTGAAAAAATAAATATAATCATCATCTGTCTGATAAAACATCAAGCGATGGAGAAAAAGAACTGTCAAAAAAATTGAAAAGGGCCTCAATAATTACACTAACTATGACGTGGAATTAATGAAAGGGATAAGACACATTGAAAGAGATCAATCAAACAAGTGTGGAAACCAAATGGTCATACCTTATCAAATGAAGATATATTGGAAAAATAAAAGAGAATTCATTGTATATGGCTGCTTCTCATGATGATGAGCTTTATGGGTTAGGTGGAAATTTGCCAAAAATTATTATGGACAGCTTTTGATATTTGCTTGTTGGATTGCTTGCTTGCTAGCTAGAGAGAGCTATACCCAATAATTTAATATTTATATTTAAAATTAGTTTTAATATTTTTTATTTTTAGTATTTAAATTTAAAATATATGATAAAAATATAATATTATAAAAAAATAAATAATATAAGCTGTATTTTTTTTATATTTTTCAATATTATATTCCATTAAACATTGGAATATTAGAAAATTGTTAATCAACATAGCTACTATAATTAGGAGAAAAATTATAGAGTGATCTCGAAATACTAAATCTCGGTGCTTTTTTTTTCATAAAAAATTAATTATTTTTAAAATAAGAAAGATGAGCCTTATGTAATTGCAAATGAAGATGCATGTTCAATGCTAACTTTTTTTTTTTTTTTGGCTTTTTTCTCTCCTTCTTGAATCTTTGATTTTGGAGTATCTTCTCTGGTCATTGACGCCGACCGGAATAAAGCATGTTCCAGCTACGAATAAGCGCCGGGGAGAACTCAAATTTCTGTGAGGATGGCAGTGGGTAGGTAGAGGCGGAATTAGGAAATTAAGTCAGTAAAATAAAAATTATTTTACTTAATTTAGACAAAAAAAATTATATAAAATAATAAATCAGCTATTAATTGAAAGAAAAAAAATAATGCATGTATATTTTTGTATATAACAAGGATAAAGTAAAAAAAAAAAAATAAAGAAAAATAATTGCATGAAAAAATTGTAGTATAAAATAAAAAAGTGGGTAACGTATACCAAGGGTTACGCCACAATATTTTCTTGCTAGTTTTGAAAATATTAAAATAGATATGAAAATTTAAGATGCATATATAATATTATAATAATATAATATAAAATAATATAAAATATAAAATATAAATATAAAATTTATGTAAAAATATATTTAAAATTTAAGTTACATAAATAATGAAAGAATATATATTTTTATTAATGTCCAATTTTGTAGCTACTCTAACCACGTTTCATGCAACATCATTTTCCCCGATTTGTCATCGTGTCGAAAGATCAAGTGGAAAGATCAGTGACACTATTTTTGGATTTGAAGGGAAAAAGGTTACTCCATTGTTGCTTCTTTGTTTGGAGTTTCAACGGCTCTGTTTTCGTGGAGAAAAAAATAATAAATAATAAAAAATCTTGATTGTGACTCTAAAAGCAAAGAATTAATGGAGGGAGACATGGAAAGGCATTTTTTACTTTATGTTAGTCCAAATATAAATGGCTTTAGGACCACTGAGCCAATGGCAAATTTTGAAGGCATACTTGATTAGGTTAAGCTCCCATCACTACCCCTTTTATTTTTTTTTTGGCAATTGATGATATATTTTCTAAGGGTTAATTTCTTGTATTGACTTGTTGAGACATAAGACAAGTGTCTCACTAGA
Source organism: Hevea brasiliensis (assembly GCF_030052815.1). NCBI lineage: Eukaryota > Viridiplantae > Streptophyta > Magnoliopsida > Malpighiales > Euphorbiaceae > Hevea > Hevea brasiliensis. Next base: position 21,469,144 of record NC_079500.1, on the reverse strand, counting down.
CAGATAATATCCTTGTTGTCATTTTTCTTTAATGGGGATGGGTATAAGAGTAGCTAGCTAATTGGGAGGACATCTTCATCAATAGTATGAGCACCTCAATATGGGCATGCATTTGCTATACATTGATTGACTTTCTTTGAAACATTATTTTCAATATATATAAACATTTCGTGTCTTATTCCCTTAATTTCCCTTTGAGTTTGAAGTGTGTAGGTCTAGTATTCTTACTAGGAAATCCATTAACCCATTCATTTTACCCAATTAATTAAAACCAAATGTCTTTCATATTAACCAATTAATTAACACCAAATGTTTTTATTATAAATAAGAAAGCTACTAATATTAGAGATTTATAAAAAAAAAATATAAAGAGTTAAATTTTGAATTCTTTTACTTTTACGATATAAAATTTATGTCTAATATAATTATATTATTATATTATAATTTTAATGATTTTTTATTAATTTAATTACTCTATTTATCCACTTTTATCTATTATTTTTAGAAGTTATTTTGTTCATAATTATATATCATTTTTAGAAATCAAGAAATATTATTATTTTTTTCTAATTTTATTTTTATTTTTACTAAATATAATAATTATTTGGACAATTTTCTAAAATTTATCTTAACATGTTTCTTTCTCTTTTTTTAATAAAGCAAAAATAAAAAATAATTTAATGAAATTAATGAGTATTTTATTATAATTTAAGTAATTTAATTAATTTCTTAATTATTATATAAAAATTTTAATTTATAAATAAAAATAAATGAATGAAGTATAATTAAAAATTAAATTTAAATTTTTAATTATAAAAATAATTTTAACATCACTTAATTAAAACTACTCAATAACATATATTTTTTTTTAACTTTTAAACACCTTAATTTGCTAATTAATATTAGGATTCGATTTGGGTCGCTCTCATTGTTTACCCTAAGTAAAATTTTGTTATTTATACCTCTATCTAAGGGTTAGAACTTCTAAAGAAATAAATACGCTGCATACGCGGGTTGTTTCTTTGCATTGTAAATGACAAAACGTGAACAGAGATTAGCACTGTAGAAGATATAAATCCATTGGATTATTAATCGAGACGACTAACAGTACATGCAAAGTACAATGATTAATAACAAAAATGTTTTAGAGTTGCGGACAATTAATAATTACAAGGATTAGCTTTAATTGAGTGGTCAAAGATTTATGGCGCAATCCCCAAGTCTTCTTGCGCAGAGGAGTTGCATTGCGACTTCAATCTTGTCGTCGGTAGACAAATAAATTCAATTTAACTTCGTAGACTGCCTTTCCCCGTTGAAATCAACACTTTGCTCTTTTTCTCGTAAAGATAACAATTGTAAAAATATAATAAAAAAATAAGAATCTTATGTTCAAATTAAAATTTTATTTAAATATTATTTTATAAAAATGTAATAATATAATATCATTTTAGTATAATTATAATTAAAAAAGGAGTGTGTACAATTAAAAAAATAGATTTTTGATAATAAATATAATAACAAGTATGCTCCAATATATTCTTAAATATTATGTTAATATTTAAGAAGTAGTAATAATAATAATAATTTTATAAAAAAAGTTATAATCACTGAAAATTTGATAAGTGAAAAAAAAAGAGATTTTAATCATTCATATATCCAATGTTTAATAGAAGTGAGCAATGAATTTGGTTTCAATTGTTAATAAACAAAATTTTTTTAATAGAAGATATATATAATTTTTTAAGTTAATTAATATACCACATTACAATACTTAGGTAATTAATATGAAGCATGGTAATTTTTTAATTGTGGCAGATATAATTTTTTAATAACAATTGACATAATTTTTTAATAGCAACTAAAATATAATATTATACTATAAGTTTATATAATTTTGTGATAGCAGTTGTTATAATTTTATATTTGATATGATTTTTTAATTGGCAGTTGATATAATTATATTATTATATTATTTTTTTAAATTGATTAATATATATGCCAATTAGCAATTGTCAAATAGTAACCGATTTAATTTTGTATTTGGTATAAACTTTTTAATAATGGTTGATATAAATTAATAATAGTTTCTAATATTATATTTTATCTTATAAGTTGTATAAAGATATATACAATTTAATTTTAAATTTTAAAATAAGTTGATTAATTAATTATTTTTAAGTCAATTAATATGTCAACTGATAATTTTTTAATAACAGCTGATATAATTTTTTAATAGCATATAGTATACTTTTTTAAGTTGGTTAACATGCTGCGTAATGAGGTTTTTTTTTTTTTATTTGGTTACAATATTTTAATAATACATCTAATATAATTTTGGAATAGTAGCTTATGTAATTTTGTATCTTAAATAATTTATTTAATATCAGCAAAGGGTATAATATAATTGTTTAATAAAATGTGATATAGTTTTATATTTGATAAAAGATATTAAAACAATAGATGGTGGGAACTGCCCCTTCAAATGACTAAAAATGGCAAATATAAAGTGATGGACTAAAAGCTTAAAAATGGTGTGAAAGCAATTTGCGGGGATTTCTCCAACTGTAAAATTCCTATGATTGTGAGAAATTGGCATTATAGACGTAGAAAATAACAAAATTTAAAGGGTTGTTTTATGGGTATTAATTTTTATTTTTTTTATTTTTTAATTATTAAAATATTTATATAAATTAAATGTATTATTTTTTATTGTTTAAGAATAAAGAACTTTTTAAATAAACATTAGCTATTTATATAAAAAAAAAATCTCTTAGCAGAATCTAATTCTTGTAATACAAAAAAAATATAAAAATGAATTTTTTTGATTTATTGTATTTATTAAAAATAATTTTAATTATTATAAAGCGCTACCAAAATGCTTAATAAACCTTTTATAAAAGGTTGCTAGACCATAGAAACTCCTCCCTTCGCTCACAGTTTTAGGGGTAGGCCACTCTCTAATAGCCCTTACCTTCTCTTCATCCACTTTAATCTCATTCTTACTCACCAAAAATCCCAAAAATAACAAGCTACTAGTCATGAAAATACACTTCTTCAAATTAACACCTAGCTTGTTTTCCCTTAACACCTTAAGTACCTCTCTAATATGGCCCATATGCTCATCAAGGGCCTTACTAAAGATAAGAATATTATCAAATTACACTACTACAAATTTACCAATGAATGGTTTTAGTACCTAGTTCATTAGCCTCATGAATGTGCTTGGGGTATTGGTTAGCCCAAAAGGCATGACTAACCATTCATACAAGCCATCCCTTGTCTTGAATGCCGTCTTCCACTCATCTCTAGGACGAATTCTGATTTGATGATAGCCACTCCTTAGATTGATCTTGGTGAAAATGACCGATCCCTCCAATTGATCAAGTATGTCTTCCAACCGAGGGATTGGGAATTTATACCCAGTAGTAATTTTGTTAATAGCTCTACTGTCAATGCACATCCTCCAACTCCCATCCTTCTTTGGTGCTAGTGATGCCGGCATTGCACAAGGACTCATGCTAGCTTGAATGAGTCCCTTCCTCTACCTTTTCCCTTAGGATTTCACTTTCTTTAGGGCCTAATATGTAATGAGGTAGATTTGGTAGGCTTGCACTAGTACCAAGTGAATATGGTGTTGTTTATCCCTCATGGGTGGCAACTCATCGAGTAGTTCATCGGGAACCACATCATGAAATTCCTCCGATAGTCTTTTCATCTCCACTGGCAATTGCCTTGGCTCCTTCTCTTTCTTTCCTTCCTCGCCTTTTATCACCAAAAGATGCACTTGTTTTAGTCTCCTTGCACTCGGTTGCAAATTTAGAAAGCTTATTAGTAATTGAGAGAAAATCCCTTTTCTCTACTTTAGAAGCTTTGGTAGGTTTCTGATACACTTGTATTATATAGATATTTTTAGGCATAATTGTACTATATTCATGGCATTTAGGTAGATAATTGCATACATATTTTTTAGTTTCATTTGTTTTTGATAATTTAGTTAATCTTCACTAAATTTCATGTTTTCGACACCTTTTCAGGTGCTCTAAAAGAAATCCAAGGCATAGGAGTGAAGAAGAAAAGCTTGGAAGGACTTGAAAGCAAGGTAGGTTACTGATACACTTTACACGAGTCATGTAAACATAGGCAGGTTACTGATACACTTTACACGAGTCGTGTAAACATAGCCATGACCATGTGTAACCTTCTGCCCAGGGAGAATTGAAGAAATCATAAGAAAGCCTCAGTACACGGGCCGTGTAAATTGACTCTGTGTACCATCCAAGGACCCATACAACCTTCTAGTTAATGAAGCTTAAAGAACTAAAGGGAAGGAGGCAGTACACAGATCATGTATTTTTACCTGTGTAAAGTCACATACCCATGTAACCTTCTGCCTCCCATCTAAAAAGAAGTCAAAGTCACTCCAAAAACTTACACGCCCCAGGCCGTGTAGTGACACACGGGCCATGTACTATGCAGTAGCCAACTTTCTAATTCAACTCTAGCTCCTATTTTGGCATGCCATTCAGACTTCTACTGCCCTTAGGACTCTAAAACTTAACCCTAGGACACCCAATATAAATAAGAGCAGGTACAGAGCATAAAGGGGGGGGGGGGGATTAATTTTCTTTTGAAAAAGGAAGAGAGGAGAAAAGAGAAAAGAGAAAAGAGAAAACCTTCAAGAGAAGACTTCCAAAAAACCCTAGTTCCCAAGAAACCCTAGTTCCCAAGCTGTCTTGAAGGAGGATTGCATCCGCGCTAAGGAAGAGATTTTTCAGTCAAAGTTTTACAAGTTCAAAAATGCAAAATCTTTCTCTTTGTTTTTTTATTCTAATTCTTCAGACTGGTTTTGTGTTCTCTTATTTTCATTATATTATGTTTGTTAAACTCACCATGAGTGAGTAGTTCCTTTAATTCTGAAATTAGGAGAGTAGCATTCTTAATTTTTGTTATGGATATATATTGAGTTTTATGGAATTGACTTTTGAGCTTTGATTCAATTCTTGTGCTCTCAATACATGCTATGTGTTGGTACCCACTTAGCTATGATCTAAGATATTAATTAAAGAACTGAAAGGAGAAGATTAATATTGAAAAATCAAGATTTTGAACCTAAGAAATCTGATCTAGAGATAGGCTGATGTCCTTTGTAAAACTCCATAATTAATAACAGACCTTAAGAGATTCTAATTAAGACTGATTGCCATGAAGGTAGGGTTCAGATTAATTAAAATACACCTTAGATACCTCGAGAGAGGATCTAGGATGCCTTAGGATTAATTTCCATCAAAGTAACAACACTCATTCCATTGATAAAACAAAGTTAAAATCATAATAAGGTTAAGGTGTGAAATCTTAATTCTAGAATTGTCTATCCAAGAAGAATTCTCTTTAAGTTCTCGGATTTATTTTTCCATGTTTCCAGTAGTTATTCAGCACTAGTTTAAATTTCATTCCTTCGTAACTTTTGGTAGTTTAAATAGTCAAAATTGTAGTCTAGCTTGGTACTTACGCTTATGAATTCCTCATGGGAATGATACTTTAATCATTATTTTATTACTTGTTAGCGATTCATGCACTTGTGGGGTTGTAAAATCAGCAAACAGTTTCTTTTCTCCAATTGGTACAAGAGTGTAAATTTTTTCAAGCAGGGGTGAATGATGCGAAGTATTTATTTATTTTATTTTAATAAAAATATTTATTAGTTATCCAATTTCAATTAGGATTAGTTATTTTCCTACTTTATCTAAATTTTCTATTATATTTTTGTTTATCTAAAACTCCTAGATAATAGTTATTTTATTTTAATTAATTTAGGACTATTAAACCCTATAAGTATACCCATTATATTCGGATTTTATAACTTTGTTTATTTCTTCAATTTTTAATAAAACTTTTTTGCTTACTTTTATCTCTTTCTTCTTTAGGTTTTGGATTAAACTTTTATTGTTCTTTGGAGATTTGTTCTTGTGATGAGATTTGTTCTTGTGACAATCTCTACACACTGTGTTAGTAATTTTTACCAATGAAACAAATTTTATTGCTAAATTTATCGACGAATTATTTCGTAAGTAAATTAGGTTTTTTATATGTAATTTTTGTGGGAGAACATAGGCTTATAAATTACCGACTATTTACGAACAATATCTTTCATCGGTAATTATTGACGACAACAAATTATCCTAGATAATTACCAATGATAACAAATTATCATAGTTAATTATCAACGACAATTTTTTGTAGGTAATTTTTTTCATATTTTTAATTTCATTTTTCAAATTTTTAATTGAATTGAATTTTTAATTTTTAAATTTAATTTATTTTTTACTATTTAATTTTTTTTTATTATTTTATATAATAATTAATTTAATTTAATAAAAATTTAATTTTAATTTATTAAATTTAAATGAATTTAAAAAAATATAATTTATACTTCTCTTCTATACTCTATTTCTATTTAATGAAATATTTTTTTTATTTTTATAAAAAATATAAATTAAAAATTTAAGTGTAAAATTTAACTTTCCTTTAAAAAAAAAAAAAGCGAAAGGTATGTTCTGGTTTTTAAAGTATGGGGCAATGGTTATATAAGTATTTAAAGTGTTTCAGATTCAAACAAGTCTTTCAAAATTTAAAAAATATTAAATAAGTCCTTTAAATTTTAAAAGTAAATGAAATAAGCCTTTTTACTATTTCTGGGACAAATAAAACCTTCAACTTTTAAAAATAGATAAAAAAAATTTAATTATAATTTTCCTCCAATATAAATCTAACAAAAGTCATATACATAAATCTTCTAGTGCACGGGGTTCTCATCAGCAATCTTGCATATCTAATTTGTAGTATCTCAATAAATATCTGTTGTATCTTGTAGTAGATTGATAAGTTATTTTTTACCAAATAATTCAAGAAACTTCTCTATAGGTTCATCATATTCGTCAAAATTTATATGATAAACTTATTGAAACATTTGATAAAGTTTGATCAACTTATCAATCTGCTTTAGGATACAACAAATATTCACTGAAATATTGCAAATTAGATACATAGAATTACTAATGAGTATTTCATGCACAATCTTGACTAAATTTATGTTAGAGGCAAATTATAGTTTAATTTTTTTATTTATTTTTAAAATTTAAAGTATTTTTTTTTATCCTTAATAACTTGTTTTATCTCTTTTTAAAAATTTTGAAATACTTGATTTTTTAAAAAATTTAAAGAACTTAATTGTAGTCAAACTTATGTAAAAAACCTAAGTATGCCTTTTGCTAAGAGAAAAGTTAAAATGGCATGAAATTATTATTATTTTATTTAATTTCTATACCATACACGTGAACTATGTATATATACATATATATTTTTTTTCTGTCATATTAAATGGCAACTAGGTTTCCATACTTATGTACCACTTGATGTTGTAGAAAATTAAGAATTAGCATATGGAATGTTCATGTAAGTGTGTGTGTGTTTTTTTTTTTTATATATTTTAATTTTTATTAATTTTTGAAATTATGACTGGATATTAAATTTTAAATCACTGAAGGAAATGAAAAAAAGAAAAATTAATATGAGTCAAAGAGCAAGAGATATTATTATTATTATTATTATTATTATTATTATTATTATTATTACAACATAATATATGGATGTACCATTTTTTTTTTCTAAAAAAAATCTCATAAATTGCTCATGAATCTTGAGGTAAAGCTTCAAATATTAAAACTTAAAAAGAGTATTTTTAGTATAAACTTATTAGAATTACCTTGAAATCATTGGATATATATGGAGAACAATTCTACCTAATTCTAAAAGGTTGAAGATTAATATTTGTATATATATAATGCACATAAATAAAAATAACATATGATCTCTTTTATTTTATTTTATTCATTGAATTCCAATTAGATTCAAATTAAAGAGTTTATATTTTTAAAAGTTATAATTTTAATATTATTAAATAAAAATTATTGGTTTTTAATTAATTATTAAAATATGACCGATTAAACTTAAAAATCTAAATGTTTACATTATTTTTTATTGGCCAATTAAATAAAAAAAATCAAATGTGTTATAGTTATATCCAAAACTTATAATTTTTTTTATGAAATATCAAATCTTTAATATTTATTGCAATATATTATATCAAGGGATAAAATTAGATGAGAAAGTTAAGGATAAATTATAATATAAAACCTAGAGTTTATTTGATTAACAAATAAAAATTTTGGATATAATCGCAAACGTTTGACAATTTTAGTCTATTAATTAAATTTTATATTTAATATATATATAATATTTATTTTTAAATGAAATTTATTCTGAAAATTATTTTTATTAATTAAAATTAACATAATTATTTTTGAAATCAGGTCAAATAAATGTATGTATCTAAATATAAAATGTAAATTAATACCTTTTTATAAAGTAGTTTTGAAAAGAATATATAGTTAAAATAAATGTACCCTGAATAACAATGATATATATATATATATATATATATATAAAAAGTGCTATATATAACACTTGAGCAAATCTTTTTTCCTTGAGCTAATTTTTAGAGTGAAGTTAGACTTGGTCAATTTTCTCTATATGATATTAGAGTCTACTATGTTTCAATATACATTTATAGATGTGTTTGCCTGTGAATTTTATACTCTAAATGTTAGCACTCAAAATGTTTTCTATAATTATATCAAAAACTTTTATTTGTTAATCAAATAAAATTTTACGTGCTATATTATAATTTATAGTTAACTTTTCAAATTTAATTTTACTCTCTTAGATATAATTATAATAAATTTTAAAAGTTTGAATATTTTATACAAAATTAAAAGTTTTGAATATAATCATGATTTAACCTAAACGTTTGATACTTTTTTTTTTATCCAATTAACCTTTTCAATTATAGTCAAACATTTTAGTTTTGAATAATAAAGTCTAAAAAATAAAATTAAATATGAAAAAGTTAAAGAATAAATTATAATATAGTCCTAAAATTTTATAATAATTAACTTTTAACTTTCTCAAATTTAATTTTACCCTTTAATTATAATTGCATTTAATTTTAAATGGACTTTATTGTTCACAACTAAAATATTTGATTATAATTAAAAGAAAAATAACGTGAACGTTTGAATTTTAAGCTCAATTAACCTTAAAAATAATAATTTAACCGAAAAAGCTTTTTTTTTTTTAATTATTTTTGTAAGTGGATGTGTACCGAAACATTGGAGGGAGAAGACTATGAACTCGATAACGGAAAAAAGTGGAGCAAACGTGGAAGGTGAGAGGAAAGTGAAAAGCAAGAATTAGGTTAAGGTCACGTTTTGAAGCCAAATGTCCATATGCGCATATGCTCCGGTATTTTGTCAATGCTCTACTCAATTTCTTTCTATTAACGTTTGCACGTGTCTTCTAAAAAAAACAAAGAAAGGAGCGTTTGCACGTGATAGAATAGAGAAAGGACAATGCGCTGCAGTCACTTCAAGGGCGGTTCCTGTCTTAAAATATTTTAGTTAGGCCTTTTTTTTTCATGAAAAATGTTTTTAAAATATATTTTTATATTTTTTATTATTTAAAAATTAAAATTTATAAAAATCTCTTTTTTTTTATTATGAAAAATATGTTCTTCAAGTTTGAAAAAATTACTGTCTATTTCAAGATTGAGAAGTTATTTTCTCTAATATTTACTTTATTTTTTTTTATTTTGGGTCTATTAAAATTTTTAAATTACCAGGATTAATGATCAATTAATGTGTTTAATAATTTTTTTTTCTTTTCACTAAGTTATTGACAATCAATTTAATTATTTTCAACTGATATTTAATATCATACCAAACAATAAGAAATAATCTTGTTTTTTAGAAAATATTATCTACAATTAAGTTATTTTATGAAACAAATAGAAACTTAATATTTTTAAATGTATGTATTCATTAAGATTATATTTTTAAAAAATAAATTTAAATAAGTAAATTCATGTTAGCTTGTTTATTACTTTTCAAATTATTTTTTAAATATTAATTTCAAAAATTAAACGTTAATAAATAAAATAGACAATAAACTCACTTTCCATGTAAATTAATCTTTTAAGTTGTAGTTATGTTTATATAAAATTTATGAATAAATAAATTGAAAGATTGAATTAATTAAATGAAAAATTATGTACAAGTTTTATTGTTATTTTCTAATTATTAAAAAATTATTTTTAGAAATTTAATTAATTAATTTTAGTTAAATTAAATTAATTAAATAATATATCAATAAGCTGATTAGTAAAAATAGCAAAAGTCAGATCATATGGATTTCAGTTATTTTAAACTATGCAATTAGTTTTTTTTCTAGTTTTTCTATTTGTTGTTTACTCTTCTGTTTAGTGAGAGCTTGTCTCTCTTTAGTAAGAGAGTATTTTGGTTATTCTCCCTTTATCCTCTTCTGTTTCAATCTCTCGTTCCTCAACCGTAGGGTGATCTTTCCTCTCCTCCCTTTGTTAGGTGTTGTTAAGTATGTGTTTGATTTGTGTTTGTTAGATTATAAATCTACGCTTGATCGTGAGGAATGTGGTTCGATTTGCTTGTGGATGGTCCAGAAATAATCTCAAGGGTCTCCCTACTAGCTAGCGTCATCGAAAGTGATGGTGTCATTCTCTGTTAAGCAATTGTTCCAAAAAAGCTATATGAGATTGAGAAGCCCGTATGCAAGTCATGCCTCTCCCAGCTTGTTCGGCCACGGCTTCTAGCTTTTTGCAACAACCGTTTAGCTTCATATCTCACCCTAGGTTTTTTAGGGTTGAAGGCTGTATCTGGAATATCTTCGGCTGCAGGGGGAATTTTGTTTTTTAGCCAGCAGTGGCAATATTAGTCTCAATGCCATGGTTGTTGGAGTTTTAAGATCGGATCTTGTACCCTTTGTTGTTTTTAAGGTTCCATCTGGTTAGGTTTTAGGCTTTCTATTATGGATTAGGTTGGAGTGATGTAGCTTTTATTTTGTGTTGAAGCCTTGCACTGATATTTTTTGTTGTGCACTGCGGAAGCGTGTAAACTGCAAAGAAATAAAGCAAATATACAAAATACCAATATTTACGTGGTTCACCCTCTCAACATAGGATTACATCAACGAGCATGCCATCTTCCACTATCAACAATAATAAATCATCATTACAAGCTCAAAACTATACTACCCATCAACCTAATTACACCCAAGAGAACTCATACAACATTAAACTGCTCATAATAAATATATTAGTTAGTCCCTCTCAGTCTCCTCTAGACATAACACGATATATTTACTATTACAACACTATAACACAAAGAGTGTCTTCAACTATATGGATAAGTGCTCTCTCATCAATGGACCAGAATCCCTTCCTCTTGAATTCTATGTCCTTAATTTACCTTAGGCTGAAGCCTCTCTCCACCGCAATGGGCAAAAGCCCCTCATCAATGGGTAGAGCCAAATTCACAGCAATTGGCAAGGCTCCTCTCTACAATGGGTGATAGCCTCACTCCATGAGCTGAAAGCCATTCTCTTCAATGGGTAAAAGCCAAATAACATTTTCCATCATTCTCCTATTTATAGTGTTAATTCTCTCAATCCTTATCTGATTAGGAGTCCTACTCAATTTAGGAATAACACTAAAATAAGAGTTCTACTTTATATAAGAAATATTCCTCTATCTTATTGAGGAATATTTATCCTACTCAAATTAGGAAAAGGTCTCTTCAAATCTTACTAGGATTTTGAGTCATAATTCTAACAATCTCCATCTTGACTCAAAATCCATCAACCATTGCATATCTCAAATTTTTGGGTGCCTTCAATCATCACATCTCTATGCTTGATCTTGAATCCTTCAAATCATCAATCTCTCCAATCTTCATCTTGGGTGTAACATGAAGATTTCTTCAAAAAATCTTCACGTTATCAAGTTTTTTTATTTTACATCAAGAGCTCCACCTTAAATTTAATTCTCCAGCATCACCATTGTTGCATGTGCGACTTTCCACATCTCACAGCAGCTCTACTTTCAACCAAACTCACTAAGATCATCCTATGCTTTGACACCAATTAGTTGTGCACCGCGGAAGCGTGTAAACTACAAAAAAATAAAATAAACACATAAAACACCAATATTTACGTGGTTCACCCTCTCAATATAGGGTTACATCCACGGGCATGCCATCTTCCACTATCAACAATAATAAATCATCATTATAAGCTCAAAACTATACTACTCATCAACCCAATTACACCCAAGAGAACCCATATAATATTAAACTGCTCATTGTAAATATATTAGTTAGTCCCTCTCAGTCTCCTCTAGACATAACCTGATATATTTATTATTACAATACTACACCACAAACGGTGTCTTCAACAATATGAGCAAGAGCCCTCTCATCAATGGACAAGAATCTCTTCCTCTTGAATTCTATGTCCTTACTCTACCTTAGACCGAAGCCTCTCTCCACTGCAATGGGCAAAAGCCCCTCATCAATGGGCAGAGCCAAATCCGTAGCAATTGACAAGGCTCCTCTCTACAATGGGCGACAGCCTCACTCCATGAGCTGAAAGCCATTCTCTTCAATGGGCAAAAGCCAAATAACTTTTTCCATCATTCTCCTATTTATAGTGTTAATTCCCTTAATCCTTATCTGATTAAGAGTCCCACTCAATTTAGGAATAACACTAAAATAAGAGTTCTACTTTATATAAGAAATATTCCTCTATCCTATTGAGGAATATTTATCCTACTCAAATTAGGAAAATATCTCTTCAAATCCTACTAGGATTTTGAGTCGTAATTCTAACATTTTCTTTAATGAAATATCTCTCTTGTTAAAAAGAAAAACAAAAAAAGAGAATTTGGTTCTGACTTATTTTGTATTATAAATTGATTTCAATTACTTATCTAATCGATATATAAAAAAATTTCAATCATTTATGAAAATTGTTTTCATAATATTGTAACATTTTAATATTAATTATAAATTAATGAAGTAGAATTAATTAAAATAATTTAAGTTTATTTATTTAACTATTAATTAAAGTAACTTAATTTGTTTATTAAATTTAGTTTAAAATCATTTATGTTTTTATATCCAACCATTCTTTAGAAAAGTTATGAAAAATATTAAGATTCTGTCTGGTAATAACTTTTAATGTAGCGTTTTATATTTAAACTCTAGTCTAAATACTACTTTTTTTATTTATATTGTTTAGTGATATAATATTTATACTGTATTTAGAAGTTGAGGGAGTGATTCAAGAAAAAGTTACATTTCAGAGGTTGAGAGAGCGTTTTGATTAGGGTTAGCAAAATGAAATCACTATTTTTACATTTAATAGATAATCTAATAACTGTTTTTACCGAACACTATGGATTTAACCACCAATGCAGAATTGGTTTCAATTACACCGTAAAATTATTAAGCAATTGTATCTTGAAGAGAACAAGTCAATATAGAAGATTTGCTACATCGGTTATTGGCGTTGGCTATTACAGAAAGCTTGAATCTCTTTAACGAGAACAAGATATTTGTAATCTCATAATTTATATTTTAATTGCTATTTTAATTTATTGCAATTTCACCAATACATTAAAATATTAATTTTTATTGAAAAATTATTTTTTATTTAATTTTTAAATTAAAATTTAAACTAAACGTGTCAACATTTAATTAAATCATATCTGTCTGCTTGTTTAATTTTGAAAAATTATTTCCCTGATGTTAGTGAGAAAAATAAAAGAGAAAAACAGCTTTTTAATAGTAAAATACTTATTTTGATCTTTTTATTTGTAATTAAAATAAATTATTATAAGAATAAAAATATATTTCCTTTATTTCATAAAGATAGATTTATTTTTTTTTCACATAATTTAAGAAATTAAAGTAATAAATTTAGTTTAGTCTTTTTCTAATATATCATCTATTTATATTATTGCTTCATTGAAAATTAAATAATTCATATTGCTAAATTATTCTTAGAATTAATAGATTTTATTTTTTCATACATATTAAATAAAAGCATATTAATAATTATAAATAAATTATTATTTAAAAAAAGACCTGTAATTTAGGACAAATAGAAAAGAAATTAAATATTTTTTATTGAATGTAGAGAATAATTTTTTATTTAATATTCACTTTCTCACTTTTTCAAAGAGAAAGTTACTATGGGTGCCATATAATATTTTCCTAATTTATTTTTTTTTTCTCCCCTGTATTTTCTTTCTTTCCAAACATGCAACTTGTGAGGAATAAAAATAAAAATTGTAAATTATTTAATTTATTTAATAATTAAATTAATTAATTAATTAATTCAAATATTTAATATTCTACACAATTAATTTCAAAATAAAATTTAAATTAAATACCAGAATCACTACTATTTTCCATTTTCCAGTCAAATGTTAATATTTGACTAAGCGTGTTATGAACTCGTTGCATTTTCCACTTTCCAGTCAAATATTAACATTTTACTGACCCTATCTATTTTGACCTTTTGCCATTGTTTGGCCATTTGTTTGTTGCTGTGAAGCTTCCTACCTAACTTGGGTCAAGATTGGCTAAAAAATAAGTTACCTTTTGGATTGTACCAACGGGCCAAATTAGACCAGAATTGGCTCAGAATTGCTGATTCCAATTTAAAATCTAAGAAAATTAAAATCGAAATCTGAGTCTTGTAGTTTTGGTTTCAATTCAGTTTTGATTTGATCAATTTCAAAACTTAATTTTTTTAATTATTATTATTATTATTATTATTATTATTATATAAAGCAGGTTAAGTTTTTCACAGAAGTTGCTACATGGCATTTCTTAAGGGGAGTTTAGCTTGCTAATTATTAGTTTATTCTTTTAATGCTATTATATTAATATTTTAATTAATTTTTAATCAATTACATTAATTTATGATTTAAAAAATAGTACATCACATTTAGTAGGCTATTGATTTATAACTTATTGTGACACCCCTTATCCGTCTACAGTGTAGCCGAGCAAGATATGTCACATAATGTGCCGGAGCACCAAATCATATTTCAATTCAATTTACCCTTTTTACTTATTTATTTACAATTTTTGATTAATCTGAATTTTCTGCAAATTTTATAGAAAATCCGGCAGAGTGCCGGCTATAAATTAGAAAAACAGTTCTTCTGAATCTGTTAAAAACACTTCTAATAAAATCATTACATCATTCTCAGTCAACCACCAATATATTCTCAACAATTTCTCAAATGACTTCAGTATCTCAAAATTCAATTCATTTCATATCACACTCAATTCAATGAGAAATGCTCACATTTATTACTGAACATAGTTCATAGATAATTACATCAAAAACATAATTACATGAGTTTGTAATATACATTACAGAAATTTACAAAATACGAAATACCAAAATACCAAAAGTGGCCCAATGTCCTACCAAATGCACTGCAAATGTGAGGTGACTTTAGACTCTGTGTGCAGATCTGAAAGCTCACCTTGTATGAGGTCTGCTGGACTCCCCAGCTATGTCTCCAGTACCTGAGCATGGCAAAAGCGATGCGCTAAGTAATTCTGCTTAGTAAGTAACTAAAATAAAGTAAATATGCAGAATGTAGGTTTACATCTTTGGTAGACTTAATTTTTGATATTTATTGTAGTATTATTCGATTAAAATTTAGTAAGATTTATTATCATTGCCCGAGTAACCCATATTAGTCGACTGGACTGGATAAACGGGTAAATTGGTACTGTGTACTAAGTACCTCGGACCATCACACCATCGATCACATTGTGTCTCCCGGTGTGCAACAGAACAGCTAATAAGCTGTAATAATTATCAGGGATAAAACCCGAGTATAATATCTCAATCAACATAGCCAAAGGCTATTTTATCACAGAATGGCACGCGAGGCCATAAAACAAAGAATGACATGAAGCCATATGCAGTACTGCTAACAAAACCCTATTGGCATGCCAACCTATCCAAATCAATCTTGCTAGGTGTACTAGGGCATATTACATTCTTAAGTTTCACAATTCTTGAAATTCAAGTTTTGGTGTTACTATTCAATTCATTAGTCAATAAAAATATTGACTTTTACATGGACAATAGGTACATGGTTTTAATACTCCCAACATACTACATTTTGTATTCTAAAATTGTTGGTATTGGTTGCCAATACCATTTCTAAGCTTAATGTTAATTATTCAAAATTTGCAGATTTTAAGCTTTGTGTTTACTGTTCCATTAGTCATTTTTACAGTGGGAATTTGGCAAAATAGTCAACATGAAAGTTGTTCCTTATTTTGTCCAGTTACATTTTCTTTTTCGAATCACTCCATTTGGAGTTTTGTAGCTCAAGTTATGGCTCAAAAACCACAACTGGCTGGATTATAAATTTTCCAGATTTTTTGGACTGACTAAACTATAGTATTTTGAGTAGTGACTGCAAGTCACTTTTTGAATATGTTATGGTCATAATTTGGGTTAGATTTCTTCATAAAAGTTGTAGGTCTATATCTCAGCTTGTTGCTGGTAAAATTTCAGGTCAATTGGACCTCTCTACACTGAGTTATGGCCAAATGACTAAATACTGTTCATTTGATCATTTTACCCAGGCAGAATGCAGGTCACCCGGATTAGGGCAATCTTTAGGTCAACTTGATTTGGTTTTCTGGGCATGGTTTCTTCACCAAAGTTGTGCCATTATGTGCCTAGTTTTATGTCTAATTGGCCTTGCACCAATTGAACCTCTACAACTCTAGTTATTGCTGCCCAAACCTACTGGACTCATGCCCAGTCCTGCAGGTCACCAAGGGTAGCCACACTAACCTCAATTCCCACTACACAAACCACTTCATTTCTTGTTTACACATAACCAAATGGTCACTAATTGACCATTAAAACTTACTTTAACCATTACATGATCAAAGGCTCCGTTTCATACCCAAACACTAACCCTAACCCTAACATCTCAAATCATGCATTTAACTTGCATTTCACCATTTCACTTAAGAGACCAATGTTAAGGTAGCCATACTACCATTTCTAGTTCCATGAAATCCTCAAAATATTACCACATCCAAGGCTGCTAAAAATGTGGGATGGGCATACACATGTTATTTATTAAATTTCTTTGTAATTTTGCACTCAATCATACTCCTTTAACATGAATTTAAAGAGAAAAACAAGTTTAAGTCACTAACCTTTAATGGAGCTAATCTCAAGCTTGTAAGAACTCTTCTTTTACTCTTCCTTTTGCTCCCAAAAGCTTCACCAAGCTGAAATATCAAGGTTTTATGTTGACACTTAGGGTTTTTGTTGAAAGAAAGCTAGGGAAAATGAAGGTTTGGGAGCTTGTTAATGGAGGAGTGAGGGAGGAGAGCATAAGTGACGTTTTGAAGAAGGGAGAGGCTGCTGGTTTGTTCTAGATTTCTGCCTTCTTTTTTTTCTATTTTTAATGTATTATAATTGTCTTGCTTTAATTTGATTGGCCATAACATTTTTAATTACCTCATGCTTACATAAGCATGAAGTAATAAATCCCATAATTTTCATTTTCTTTTCTTTCATTACCTATTCATTTTTAAATAATTTTTCATCAATATTTGTTAATATTTTATGTCATATAATTCACTTACATAAATGGACAAGTTGGTCAAAAATCATCTCTGAAGACGAAATGACCAAAATGCCCTCCGTTTGGCTTAACGAGCTAAAATTGTTTGTACCGATTGATTAAATTTTCCTTGTGTTTTCTTAACATTTTATTGTCATTGGAACCCCAATAATCCTTCCCTGAGGTCCCAAAAATTATTTCATGAAGTTTTCCCCGGGTCTCGGGTTGTTAACAGCCTTCACCGTCACTTCCCTTTTGGGTTACTCATCCCTGGGGTTTCGGCTCGTTTAACCTTAGTGTATTTCTTTCTTATAAAATTTTCCTTGATTTTTATGAGCATTATTTGGTTTCTTTATAACTCCCTACTTTAGTCTAATTATAATTTCAAACATTCTAGCTGCCTAGACCGACATTGATCGCCGGAACAGTAGACTGTACGAACTAGCTAAAGTGAGGATGTTACAACTCTTCCCCTCTAATAAAAATTTCGTCCCCGAAATTTACCTGATGCAAACAGTTGAGG
The DNA here is from genome assembly GCF_030052815.1 of Hevea brasiliensis. Lineage (NCBI taxonomy): Eukaryota > Viridiplantae > Streptophyta > Magnoliopsida > Malpighiales > Euphorbiaceae > Hevea > Hevea brasiliensis. The sequence goes on along the minus strand of NC_079500.1, from coordinate 21,451,010 downwards.
GAACTGTTGCCTCATTGTCTCTTCACTTTTCCAAGTTGCCTCCTCGATATTATGGTGCCTCCAGAGTACCTTCACCAGTGGAATTTATTTATTTCTCAGTTCTTTCACTTCCCGAGCCAAGATCCGTATAGGTTCTTCTGTATATGTCAAGTCCGGTTGGATTTCAATCTCTTCCATGGAGATGACATATGAAGGGTCTGAGCGATATCTTCTTAGCATAGAAACATGGAATACATTATGGATCTTATCCAATTCTGGTGGTAAAGCTAGCCGATAGGCCACTGGTCCCACACGTTCAATGACTTCATATGGGCCAATGAACCTAGGGCTTAACTTACCCTTTCTTCCAAATCGCAGTACCTTTTTTCACGGTGAGACTTTGAGAAACACTTTGTCGCCAACTGCATACTCTATCTCTTTTCTCTTCAAATCGGCATAAGATTTCTGTCTATCTGAGGCAACCTTCAAATTAGCTTTGATTATTTTTACTTTCTCCTCAGTCTGTTTCATCAGGTCTGGTCCTACCAGCTTATCTTCGCTCAATTCAGTCCAACATACGTGGGTTCTACACTTCCTCCCATACAGTGCTTCATACGGGGCCATTTGAATACTAGTTTGGTAGCTATTATTATATGCAAATTCTGCCAGTGGGAGATATCTATCCCAACTCTCCTCAAACTCAATGACACAACTCCTCAACATATCCTCCAGGATCTATCACATAATTCACATTGTTATTATCATTTCATCAATTTGTAAATTGTGAAAATTCAATTAGGTTCTAAGTTTACCTGGATTACTCGTTCTGACTGTCCATCCGTCCGAGGATGACAAGCTGTGCTAAAACGGAGTTGTGTGTCCAAGGCTTCTTGCAACTTTTTCCAAAATCTCGATGTAAACCTTGGGTCTCGGTCAGATATGATGGAAAGTGGGATTCCATACAGTCTAACTACCTCACTGATATACAACTCTGCTAGCTTCTCCAGTGAGTAGTCAGTCCTAACTGGCAGAAAATGTGTTGACTTCGTTAATCTATCCACTATCACCCATACTGCATCATGCTTCTTCTAGGTGAGAGGTAGACCACTAACAAAATCCATAGTGACCCGGTCCCATTTTCATTCAGGTATGCTTATAGGCTGTAGCAATCCTGATGGAACTTGATGTTCTGCTTTAACTTGCTAACATGTCAAACACTTAGTCACATAGTCAGCTATATCCTTCTTCATACCAGGCCACCAATAATGAGGCTTCAAATCATTATACATTTTTATGCTTCCCGGGTGCATAGACAAATCCCACATCGGCAAAGCATGGAGATGGTCTTGGGTTCAAAAAGTAATGATATAGAAAATGGGGGAACTAATCACTAGAGGCGCCTTTTGGTGGAATAGCCTGGAGAGTTGGAAGAACTCTAGGGTTAAGCGTGTTCACTTGAGAGAAATCCTAGGATGGGTGACCTCCTGGGAAGTTCTCTATTTCACCTATGGGACAAAACCGTGAGGCTTATGGCCAAAGCGGACAATTTCTCTAGTGGTTGGAGCCGATCGTTACACTTATAGCCATTTTTTTTATAACCTATAGTCATTCAATGACCAAACTTTGAATACTAAAATTAATTGCAACTTTTTTTAATTAAAATTGTTGAATGATTGAATTAAATTTATTTTTAATTTTTCTTCATCATTTTATCCATAAATAGTATGCATTTTGTGCCATTTGAAAATTATTAAACTTCCTTCTATCATCTAATACTTTTCAAATTGTTCTTTGATTTGCTTTATTTTTTAATATTTCTACTCAAGTTCTATTGGTGTTAATTCTTAAAATTTGTTCACTTTTCTATTTATTCCTGATTCCTGATAATATTAGAAAGAGACTGTTAAATCCTAAAACCCAAAAATTAAGTAACATCCACTAAGAAAATAATAATAATAATAATAATAATAATAACGCAAATGTAATCATTTGTAGAAGTATACCAAGATAAGTTCATTGTGCATATATTTTTCTTTTATCTTTATTTTTTTATTTATTTAATTATTTATCTACTGATCATCATTATGACATTTTTATATTTTTTTAATATTTTTAAGTTGTTTATTTTTATAAATAATGATATACTATATATATGTTAATTAATTTATTTTTTATAGAAAATAAATTACAAAAGTGATAAAAAAATATAATTTTATTGAAAATCTAAATTGGACATATAAAGATTAAAAATAAAATATTAAATTGAGATTATTATAGTTATATGCTGTAGATTTTAATAATTAAATTATAAAAAATATTAAAAATTATTTTAATAAAAAATAAATATAAAATTTAAATTATATATAAAAAAATTAATTTCTATCAAATTTATGCATAACGCTAAACATTAGCCCGTGTTAAATAAAATACAAACCAAAATTGAAAAGGAAATGCTTGCGAAGGAGAAATGCAGGACTAATTAAAAAGTTGATCTAATAGTTTAGCGATTTGTAATTCATAATTGATTGTTGAAATTGGAATATGAGAACACTTGATTTTATTTTGAAAACAGAGTTTTGTTAATTGTTGAACTGAGGAGAATAACCAATGGATAAAATCAAAACAAATCAATTCTATTGATCGTTATTATCCAATTTGATTCGTAAAAAATATATTTTGATTTTTTTTTAATTCTCTTATTCAATTCGAAACTGAATCGATTAATTTTACACTCCTAATAAATTGGGAGTTATGAAAGGTTTCGTTCATCATATTTTGAAAAAAATTATATGAATTTTAATATTTTTATTGACTTTTCACATTAACTTAATAGAAATTGAATCAGTTTTGGGCAGTTAAAGCATAGGAATTCCCAGTTAAAGCATAGAGGTTTAGTTAAAGCATGTCAATTCTCAAACATTTCCTCCCTCACCAACTCTCTAATTCTTACCTTTGGAGAAGCAGTGATATCATATTAATACATTATATGGAATGATAAAATAATAAGAAATAAATAAGTATATAAATATAATTATTAAAATTAAAAAAAAATAATTATTTATTGATTATAATTTTTTGAGACCCATTATATATTCATATTATTCACTATTTACTTGTTATTTCATGTAAGTTATTCTACATTGAGAAAAGCTATTGCGCTTGCTCGATCAAATGGCTTTCCCTATGTTATTTTTTGACATTAAGAACGTGCGATTTCAAAAGCATTAGAAAAAACTATTCTTACTTCAGATCTCGAAACCATTATATTAGATGCCTCTCATATTCTACAACCTTTTGAAATTTGGCAAGTGAATATTATTGTATTATCCACAAATTTGCATATTAAATTCTAATTTTTATCAGGATTTTGAAAGCCCAAGTGAGGTGGCTTAAGGAAATCTGTATTAGCTCCTCATTTTAATGAACATAATGTGTTAAACATTAATAAAATAAGAAATTTAATAATATTATTATGAGTTGTATGATATGGAATGATTGTCCATTTTTCATTTCAACATTGAACATTGTGCTTGCTATACTAGCCAATTTATTAAGCACTTAGAATTTTGGCTAAGATTTTCCTCCTTATGTAATCAATGTGTAGCCCAAAAGTTGAAAGGCTACACTGCATGCTTGAACTAGTTTTGTTGGGCTAGTTATTGGGCTTGCTGCCGATTCTAATTTAAGATTCTACTCCCCAAACCACTGCACCTGGCCATTTATTGAGAAAGACCCAGAGATTTGCTTCCTTCATTAGGCCCAGAGGGACTGAGAAATTGAAACCCAGCAGTGAATTGTGGGTCCTCTATTTCCATAAGGTAACCCCCATGAAAACCAAATAAGCACATGATAGTGATTCTGCATTGGCTTGTGCTCTAATTACCAAACGAGGATACACCCCGAGGGGTTTTCACACCGCTATGGATTAATTTCCCTGTTTTACCTGCTTCAGCTTTCCTGAGTAGTGTGATTTTTCCTCCATGACAATAACGGGCTAAAAATCTACTATTTTAATTTTTATTTAAAAAAAAAATTTATGTATCTAACTAAATAATTTTTTGTTTAGTATGAATAGGAGACTTGAACCATCAACAGGTTCCCCAATTAACAATTTGAAAATTTGTCCTACAATGACTATCACTTCTACTCCTTTTTTTAGCTCTTGTAGTTATAGCCCAATCTCAGATTATTTCTTAATCGTGTGGTTCCGAGGAGGGAATATACGGTTTTAATTTGATTTGGAGTTTCCCTAAAAATTAGAATCGAATCAAAATTTCGGTAAAATCTCTGTTTGATTCTTTATTGTTTTTGTTTCAGTTTTGATTTAGTATGATTCTTTGTTCTTCACTTTCGGTTCAGCTCAGTACAGTTTCAATTTGATTCTCGGTTCTTAAAATAATTTTATATAATTATTTCCTTAAAAAGTCATATTTAATTAGTATTTAAGTTTGGAATTGGATTATTACTATATAATATATTATATATCTTTTAGTTATTTCTAATAAAATTATATAATTTTTAACAATAATGTGCATAGATAATTTAGAATTAAATGTATTATATAATATAATAGAATAAGTAAATTAGTTCATTTATTTTTTGAGAAAAAATATAACCAAACCAAATAATTTTTTTTCAATCAATTATTATTAGATTTCAAATTAAAGTTAAAAATTAAAAATATAACCAATGATGAAGGTGGCAATTCAACTAAGAGGTTTAATTAAATATATAATTTTTAAAAATAACATACATATAATAAACATAAGTTTATAAGAGATTTTTTTTACAAAAATTAATAAGTTATTGTAATTAAATTACAATGACAGTCACCTATTTTTCATTAATTAAAATTTATTTATAATAACTTTATTGTTAATACTTACAAATACATGTAAATCACCAAACAATACAATTATTTAGTAGCTTATCTCCCATTCTATTACAAAGTGGACTTTTAATGACATATCACCTAAGATGAATATTTCATAAAATTATTACTAAATATTCCATAATTTCAACATGATTGGACTAAAATCACAGAAATTAATCAATAATATTGTTAGGAAATTAAAAAAAAAAAGCAAGAAAAGGAGCATTGCAATTTCAAATTATACAATAAATTTTAACAATATCATTTCAAACACAATCCATAATTACTGTGAAGATAATGCAAACACAGAATAGAAATGTATATATATGGCTAATTTTCACCTATTGTCCTTAAACTTTAGGAGTTGTTTCAAAAAAATTCCTGAACTTGAATTTGAACCACAAAAATCATTTAACTTTAATTTTATATCAACTAAAACCCTTTTGGTCAGATTCCATTAGGAACTTCGACCAAAAGTTGGCTGTATGTGCTTTGTTGGCTTTAACATAATAAAAAAAATTTCTCTTTCTGACACTTGGCATTTTAATAATAATAAATATATTTCTCTCTCTGTCTCTCCATTATCTCTCTATCATCTATCTCTCCCTTATCTCTCCTTCTTCCCTTTGTCCTCTCTCTCTCTCTCTCTCTCTCTCTCTCTCTCTCTCTCTCTCCAACTTAACGAGGTACACCACGTTCAAGAGCAAACTTGAATTTGGTTCTCGTGGACATCCTTTGGAGCTATTGACATAGTTAACACATTCCTTGATAGCAAAGGAGGGTGGATTAGACTAATGCAACGACTAGCATCCTAGAGCTAAGCTTTTCATTTGGACAGGAATGCAATATAACCTTGAAATTTCAAGTACACTTTTGTTCTTCTCCTTTTTAACTAGACATATATAATCACCACAATCAGCAAATTCTACATCGCTAACTATATTCTATGTTGATGCATAACAAAGGGAGTTTATTTTAAAAATCTAGTCAATTGAATTTAAGACAACTACTTTCACTTGATTAAAACCACCAAAAAAATTTTATTTTCATCTTTCTTTTCTTTCCCTCTATTTCGCTACAACAAATATACAATTCAGGAGGGAAAAAATAACAATAAATCACTAATACCTCATCTCGACTGCTCGGCTATGGAATTGGATATCAGTAACCTTTTGGCGGCGGGACCAAGCAATTCAATCCTTTCCCATTCTCAGGACAATATTGCTCATACTTTTCCCCACTCTCTGTCAAATTCAACCTCTTTATTACATCCACATTATCCAAACATGGAATGTACTTCCTCATACTCTCCAATAGAGCTCAAATCTCTCAACCCTGACTCTAATATCCTTCTCACCACTTTCAACTCTAGTCTCATTTCCCCAATTCTCCACAACCTCTAGATCGAATTCCCTAACCTCAAAATCATTGCTCATTCTTCCATCACTGTCAATAATCCCAAATATTTGATTCATATCATACTGCGAAGATTGATCTATGGGCAAAGATTCATCCGTTGTTGATGGTTGAAGTGGAGCAAGAGAAAGGGTTTTGTCGGGTAAAGTTTGGGATTGGTTTTGGATGATAAGAGCAGTGATGTTAAATGACTTATTGAAGTTGGGTGCAACAGCAACGGATTTTTATGGGGTGGAAGAAAATAAGATGAGTTGTTGGCAGCCATTGGAAGACCAGTGCTTACCCAAGTAAAAGAAGGTGATGCAGATTAAAACAAAGGTTGTGATTATGAGAACCAGAGGAGTTTTGAAGAGATCCACATTGGTGAGAGAAAGGACAAAGGGGGGAAGGAGACGATAAGAGAGAGAGAGAGAGAGGATAAAGAGATTATGGAGAGAGAGAGAGAGAGATTTATTATTATTAAAATGCCAAGTGTCAGAAAAAGATTTTAATTTTATTGTTTTAAAGTTAACAAGGTATGTACAGTCAACTTTTGGCCGGAGTTCCAAGCGAAATCCGGCCAAAAGGTTTTTAGTTGATATAAAATTAAAATTAGATGATTTATGTGATACAAATTGAAGTTCAGGGATTTTATTAAATCAACCCTTAAAGTTCACAGACAGTAGGTGAAAATTAGCAAAAATAAAGCTAAGATATATAAAATAGATAGATTTTATTATATATTATATATTTTAATTTAGGTAGTATTTAGTATAAATAAATTCCATAAAATTTTGTAGAATTCATTTGTAAATCTAAAATTTTAGTATTTGGTTTAAATAAAAATTTATTTGAAAAAAATTAATAATCAATTCCATGAAATTTATTATAACTAAACAAAATTCCATCAAAATCGATAGAATTTATAAATGAATTTTAAATTTAAAATCATATTTATTTCAAGTGATAAAATTATTCTTTTATTATATATCATTTTATTTTTTTTATTTCAATCACAAAATTCATTTCATTTGAAATTGATTTCATATTTAATATAAAATATATTAAACAAAGAAATTTATTTATAAATAAATTTTATCATGAAAATGAATCCATAAAATTGAATCAACATTGTGTTAAAGCGATTTGTTTTAATTAATGGAATTCTTTTATATTCTGGAGAGGCAAAGTCGGCTGGAATTATATATATATATATATATATATATATATATAAAGAAACTTACTCTGCGCATATGTTGGTGGACTATAGTAACTTTAAGGGTTTGAAAATTTATTAATATGCCCCTGCAAAACTTTGAAATTTCAGAGGAGCCTAAGGCCCCTTTCCTAATGTAGCTCCGTTTGTGAATATAATAAAAATTTTGTCGGAATTACGTTTAAAATAAATAAAAAAAAGAGTTCAAGATGAAACCTAAATCGGTAAATCAAATTTAATAAATTCGGTTGAGTTGAATTTAATTTTCTATGTACTTTAGTGCAGTTTGATTTAATCAGTTGTAGATTTTGATTTATTATTATTTTTTTTTTCAGATGAAATTGAATCGAACAGGCCACTGTCCACTCGCAAGTCAGAGTGCCAATGTTTTTGTGGATAGAGAAAGAAGGCCCATATCTAACATTTTGTGGTCGTGGAGAAATTTATTTATTTAATTTTTTAAACTAGAATAGAAATCCAGATGTACTGACCACAATTAAGGACTAGGAAAATTTATTTTGCTTAGTTTTTGTTCTTATTTTCTATTCCTAACAGGATTCTTTTGATTAATCTTTAATATTGAATCACATTCTTGGTGCTAGTAAAATAAATGTAATAAAATTTCATTTAGATCATAAATTTCTAATTAGTTGATTAAATTAAAATTTTTAATTTAATTATCAAATAATAAATATTTATTAAATAATCCAGTAGCAATAGAACAATTGTTAGTGTGCGAACCTATAGGCTTAATACCATTTCAATTTACTAATCTTATTGAGGTCTAAGCAATACTCATCAACGATCGGATAGCATGAAGTACTATAGTTTAATTGTCATACTCCACTAGGTTACCAACCATATTTCACGTCAATTATAATGAAACTCATTTCTTCATTTGTTCAATTACCCTGGCCAGGTTCTTAATTTAGTTGTTATAATTAATGACAATATAGAGCTCAAACTCATTGCCAAAAATTGATGGATTCCTTCTTGAACAATTGTTGGAAATATGATTTAGGTCACATATGTGGTTCAACTTGGATCCATTAGACTTAAAATCAGTGCCAACAACAATCGCATAAAAAGTCATTTATATTGCCAAAAGATGTAATCTGATAAAGAGATGTAATTCTTCTTAATAGTTATATATATGTAGTGATGCAACTATTGTCCAAAACGTATCATGACTTTATTAATAGCCAAGCTTTTGTCTTTATTAGATATAGAAGAAAAAGAAGAAAATCACATATAAAAGTGTGAATGTGTGCACCGAGTGATGGTGCATTGGCTTTTTATTATCATCCATAAAAGACTTTCGCTTGATTAATTTGTGGAATATTGATTATTCAGCAAATAAGATATACATTTAGACTATGAACTAATCTACATAGTTCATGTTATTTATGTAATTATATGGTAGACTAGTAAAAGAAATATGGTGGAGATCTTAGGGTTATATAAATATGAGTTAGGATTAATGTAGTTGAATCCATGTGTTGGATCTTATTATTTTTTCTTCATTGATGTCAAAGCCCTAAATATTTGTTTCTTAGTCTAAGTATAATTTGTTATATATATATATACTCTTAAAAGACTTTCGCTTCATTAATTTGTGGAGTATTGATTATTCTACACATAAGATACACTTTTAAACTATAAACTAATTTATATAGTTCATGTTTTTCATGTGATTATACGCTAGACTAGTGAAACAAATGTGGTGGAGATCTTAGAGTTACATGAACATGAGTTAGGATCTATATAGCTGAATCCATGTGTTGGATCTTATTAGTTTTTCTTCATTGATATCAGAGCCCTAAATATTTATTTCCTAGTCTAAGTATAAATTGTTTATAGTAGTATTGATTTGTAAATCAATTTAAGTAATATATATATATATATATATATATATATATATATATATTCCCTTCTTCCTCAGTCCCGAATTGCTCTAAACTAATTTTGATATCTTCGAACATGTGCCATAAGAAGTTCATGAATCTGTGTTTTGATTTTTTTTGTTCTAGAATATTGATTCTCAAGCTTCAAGTTTTTCTTTTTTTAATGTTAAAAAAAATTGATTTTTGGGTATTTTTTAAATAAAAAAAATTGAATCTTGAGAAAATGTTTTCTGTAATTTTCATTATGAACAGGGTTTTTCAAAGTACCAACGGCATGACCGCCTAGCAAGGCACATAGGAAGGCCAACGGCACTGCTATGCTCTGGCTAGTGGTGTCCAATGGTCGAAGAAATGACTAGTAGTTTCCGACTGTCTTCGCATCACGTGGTTCTATGATCACGGGAAAATGGCCGATGAGGTGGCTGTGAAATGCCGAGAGCTATCGCCAGTAGCACTGCAGCCCGTGGTGGCCGCAACATCATCAGCGACGAAGCTAGATGGCTTTATTTGCTAGCCAACATGAATGGGTCTCCAGCTATTCTACATGAATAAGGAGGAAGAAAGTCATGAGATTGTTGCCCCTAGTTTTTAAGGTAATTACAAGAATGCCATTTGAAGTTTTGCCCTTCATTTTTAGCCAAATTACAAATATGCCATTTTTTTTTTGTTTTTCCCTTTTTGACTTTGATCTAAAGTACAGATGTGCCAACAAAATTAATTCTAAGATTTTGAATTTAAAATAGTTTAATTCAAATTAAATTTGTTTTTTTAATTATAGTCAAATTGCATTATAAATTAAATTGTTTAATTTATATTAAATTTAGAAAAATGTTTTCTAGAATTAATTAAAGGTAGCATGTAAATTTTCTATCATTAGAATTAAGTTGTTTAATTCTATATTAATTTTAGAAATTAGTTTCTAAAATTAATTAAAGGGCAATTGAACAAAGTATTTATTGAATTAAATTTTTTAATTCAATATTAGTTTTAGAAATTAGTTTCTAAAATTAATTGAGGGAAATTAAAAAATAAATTATTTAATTGAATTTTTTAATTCAATATTTATTTTTAGAAAAATTACTTTTTAAGATTAAAAATGGCAAATAATGGGGCAAATTAAATTAATTTGATGAAATCAATTAAAATCAGTTTCAATTGATTTCATTAAATTAATTGTATTAATTCTAAAGTTGTTTTGAAATTAATATTCCTAATTGATTAGGAAATGGAATTAAAAGTGTTTAATTCATTTAATTTTTAGAAAAAAGAGTTTTCTAGAATTATATGGGGTAAATTAAAATTAATATTTCAGTGAATTCAATTAAAATTAGTTTTAATTAACTTCACTGAAAATAAATTTTAGCTTTCAAATTTGTTTTAGAATTTTATATCACTAATTAGTTAGAGATTGACTTAAATTATTTATTTGGTGTGAATATATATATATATATATATATATATATATATATATATATATATATGTGTCTTATTAAATATTTTAGTATTAAATATAAAATATATTATTGTTTAATCTTTAATTTGAGTAATTTAATATTATAGTTCCTTACATAATTAATTACGTTAACCCTATTGCCCATTAGAATTTTAGATAATAATTGGGAATATAGTGAACTTTTGATTCCAAGTCTAATGTGGAATTAGTGTTAATATATTGTTTAATTTTAGTTTATATTTATATATCAAAATGAAAATCCCAAATGACCTAAAAGAGTAAGAGACTCTTAACTTGTGTATTACCTATTAGGGTGATATATTGCATTTGTCCTTAATCAAGTACCTTCAATATAAGTTACTATAACTCTGTATGAGTTTGGGCTACTAGAAAACCTGACTTAAGTGTTTTTTGGAAACCTTGGGGTATGTTGCTTTTTGTTCATAGTCCTTCTCATAACTACAGAAAATTAGATCCAAAGGGAAGGAAATGTATCTTACTAAGATACTTAGAACAGTCAAAAGGGCATGTATTTATAAGTCAACAAGATGGTGGTAAGGTAACTGAATTTGAATCATGAGAAGTGACATGCTTAAAAAATGATTTTTCTCAACAGGGCAAGATAGGTCAAGATCTATCTTTATATAAAGTTGTGGACCAGACCACTTTTGCTACAACCTCAAATTGATTCTTTTCCAAATAAGAGTATTTCCACTAACAATGAAATGAGTTTCAATTACCATAGAAATACAATCTATAGTGAATCTATATAATATTGCTGATTCTAATGGGAGTAACATAAACATTGACAAGTCCATTTATCAATCTCAATTACGATGATTGAGTCATACACATGTTTCCCATCGTCGTTTTGAGATCAAAGGAGAAGCATTTATAGTTACTCTAAAAGATAAAGAAAAGAGGTGATTTTAAGTACATCCATTACGTGCCCTACTAAGGAAGAATGAATTAAGGTAATAAAAAAAAAATATGGATTCTATGAAATCAAATCAAGTGTGGGATTTGGTTGATTTACCAAAAAGGGAGCAAATGGGAAAGGACCCTTATGCTTATACCTACTACATTATTGGGTTGGCTAGTAGATGCCAATCTGATTGAGGACATCAACATTGAAAAACAGTTAAGAGGATACAAAGGTATCTAAAAGCTTAATGAAAGTAAATATAAATTATCAGAGATATGGTTGCAAGATAAAAGATGAACATGAAGTGCACATCTATGCTTGATATGGTAACATATTATAAAAGATATTTACAATATGCATGTTAAATATTTGGGTTTGCGTAAATTTTATTGTATTTATATTATGTATTTTTCCCAAACATATTCATATGCCCAAATTATTTTTTGTTGATTCGTATACATATGTGAGTATATATGTGCGGAATATATATTAGAACTTGATAAGTATGTCAGATAGATAAAAAGATTGGCCTTCTCACATAGGCAATCACCTCCATAGCTTTAGTGGTGGATGGGGATGAGATAGTTATAAGCTTATTATCATTTATGTGATAATAATAAAAAGCTCAAAGTTTATAATATGAAATGTCACCTCAGAAAAGACTTGAAGAACTAGAGCCATTGTAAGTTAAGTAATTGCATTGACCATATGTGATTTAAGTCACATTATTTATGTTGAATGCCGTATGTGAGTTCTAATGTGAAAGAGTAAACAAGTGAACTTAAAGTTAGATATTGGAGTGCCTGAACTATCATCTGTATGGTATTTAACAAAAACTTACGCTTTATGGGAAAGGAGTGAGTACCATAGCATGTGATTCATATCACATGTGCGATTGGTGTCTATCAAGGGGAATACAAGTGTGATCTCTGCTTGGTATTGTGTGAGACCCTAAAAATTATAAGTAATCTTTACCTAGTACCCTCTAACTTTAATCAATTACTCAAGACTTAGTTTAATGATCACTATGTTAGGTTGTTGCCAAAGGACTATGAAAGATCTAGTCTAGAGGGACATTTCTAGAAAAGAAAGTTAAATTAAAGTTAAGAGTATCATAAAAAGAGAAAGATTAATGGAATTGTCACATTAGTCTGTGTTCATAGGTTGACCAATTATGTTTATATTTGCGATATAAACATAATTATGAACTTAATATATATGAATGAGATCGGAAGAGATTTAAATGCGATAAATGATTTAGGGTGCTGCAAACTACATCTACTCTAAGCTCCATCAGTCAAAATGCTATATTATCCTAACAGTTATGCAACAACTGAGCTATCGAAGTATGCATAATTTGAAATGAGAGTTAACCTATCATGTGTGAGTGGGAGACATTGGAAATATGGTTTAGGTCACCCATGAGGTTCTACCCGGATCCATTAGACTTAAAATCAGTATTAAGAACAATCACATGAAGTGATGAAACTTTTCTTAATAGTTTTATATATGAAGTGATGCAACTATTGGCCAAAAGGTGCCATGACTTTATAAATAACCAAGCTTTTGTCTTCAATCATATATAGAAGCATGAAGTGTGAAGTTTGTGCACTGAGTGGTGGTGCATTGGCTTTTTTTTTTTTTGTCATCATTAAAAGAATCTTGCTTAATTAATTTATAGAGCATTGATTATTCTGCAAATAAGTTAAATATTTAAACTATAAACTAATCTATATAGTTTATGTTATTCATATGATTATATGGTACACTAGTGAAAAAAATATGATGGAGATCTTAGGATCCACATAGTTGAATCCATGTGTTGGCTCTTAGTTTTTTTTCTTCAACAATCATTTAATTCCATGATTATTTAACCATACCTAATCATCTATATATGTAATTTAGCAAATGAGATATGCTAATCTTTATCCTATATAGATCATCACATATATATTATGTTATAGCAACCATGCAAATCTAAGAAACACACACAATTGCACAATCACACAATATAAGAAAAGAGAAAAAGAATAATATAGGATTTATGACCATAAAGTCTACATCCACGGGCAAGACAAGAGATCAGTGGTGAGCTTCAGGCCCAGGCCTATAGGCCCATGCCTTCCACTACTACCACAGATCTCACTTTTTATCCCAATCAAGTCACAGCGTGAAACTTTCAGGTTAGGTCAAAATTTAGGTCCAAAAAAACATATCCAAAAGTTAAGCCACATAAAAATAACAATTCTTCCCCTTAGCTTGAATTCCCTCCATCATCAACAAAATAACTACAGACACTTTATCTTATCATATGCCCTTATAAGGGCACTACTGAGCACTACAAACACAAATAAAGTCTAGGCAATATCTAAACTTGCTGACTGAGACTCCCTTAGTCATTATATCCACTGGATTATCATGTGTAGAGACTTTTTGCATAAATATAGTCCCTTGAGATACAATGTCCTGAATGAAGTGATATTTGACATCAATGTGCTTAGTTCGCTCACGGTACATCTGATTTTTGTGAGATGTATCACACTCTGGCTATCACAAAACATTGTTGGCTTATTCTGTATCAACCCAAGATCACTCACTAAACCATATAACCATAAAGCTTCCTTTACTGCCTTTGCTAAAGCTATATATTTAGCCTCCATGGTAGACAAAGCAACTGTAGCTTGCATTGTTGCCTTCCAACTGATAGCACTTCTAGAGAAAGTAAACAAATAACCTGTCAGAGATCTCCTGTTGTCTAAGTCCCCTACAAAATCTAATTCCACATAGCTAATAACTGGATCACTCATCTTAGCCCTGTTAGATGTTAGACTAAAATCTGTAGTACCTTTCAAATACCTCATAATCCATTTCATTACCTACAAATGCTCTTTCTCGGGACATGCCATATGTCTACTCACAATACTAACTATATGTGAAATGTTAGGTCAGGTACAAACCATAGCATACATGATGCTACCAACAGCACTTAAATAGGGAACACTAAACATTTGCTCTAACTCCTCATTTGTTTTTGGTGACATGTCTACAGATAACTTGAAATGGACAGCAAATAGAATAGTTACAAGCTTAGCATTATTCATATTGAAATACTTTAACACTTTCATAACATAGGCCTACTATGATAAGAAAAGCTTCCTAACACTTCTATCCCTAGTAATTTTCATTCTCAATATCATCTTTGCAGCACCCAAATCCTTCATCTCAAACTCATCACTCAACTGCTTTTTCAAAATGTTAATTTGTGACATGCTTTTAGCAGCAATAAGTATGTCATCCACATACAATAGCAAATAGATAAAGGAATTATCTAAAAGCTTCTTATAATACACACAACTGTCATATGAACTATGAATAAAGCCATTACAAACCATGAATGTATCAAATATTTTGTACCACTGCCTAAGCGACTATTTCTGACCATATAAAGATTTCTTAAGGAAGCAAACATGGTTTTCCATACCTAGAATGACATATATAAATTTTTTCCTCTAGCTCGCCATGCAAAAATACTGTCTTCATATCTAATTGCTCAAGCTATAAATCATGAAGAGCAACCATAACAAGTAAAACCTGATAAAATTGTGCTTCACAACTGGAGAAAAAACTTCACTAAAGTTAATCCCCTCCCTCTGAGTAAAACCTTTTGCTACCAACTATGTCTTATAACGAGGTGCTTCAATTGTAACACCCCTATGTTCGGTAGTGCGTTCTACTATTCCGGTGACTAGTGTTGTCCAGACAGTTAGGATGCCTAGAACTACACTTTGATATGAGGGAGGAGACATAAAATAATGAAATACAAGAAAAGAAAATACAAGAAAAACAAAGGAAAAATAATAGCAAAGAAAGGTAACCAAGTTAAGCGAGCCGAGAACCCTAGCGATGGGTGACCGCACCGGGAAGTCACGGCGTGGACCGTTGACTAGCCCTTGACTGCGGGGAACTCTGGAAAATATTTTTAGGACTTAAATAGACCCCTATTGAAGTATAAATATCATTAGAAATATCAAAGAAAAATTAATTAATTAGTACAAAGAAAAGTGAGAAATCAAAAAACGGACAAAACCCGGTGTTACCGAAAAATCGGGAATGTAACCCAAACAGGGGCATTGTGGTCATTTGATATCCCAAATTGTCTTTTGACCTAAATTTCCATTAAAAATAAATAATATTACACTTGGAAAATATAATGAAAAATTAAATTGGTGGTACATAAAGTAAATAGCAAAAATTATGGGTTTAATGTGGGATAAATGAAAGTTAAACATATAATATGATTTAATTTGTGTAAGTGGACCACTATGGAATAAACTAAACACTAAATGGGCAGGTGTAAACCCATTACACAATCTGCAACTTCATCTTCTCCAATTCCTTCATCCATGCCGAAATGGAAAACTTGAGAACCACCATAGCCGTTTTGCTTCAAGCTTCATCCTCTCCTCCATTTCACCTCTAAACATCTAGGTTTCTTCATTAAAGATTATCCCCACATCACAAGGAAGAGTTTGATTGCAAAATCAAGGAAGTTTAGTGAAGATTTAACAAGTCCCAACAATAGGTAAGTTTGTGTTTTTGAATATTGCTTTGTTAAAGTTTGTAAGCATGTATGGGTGTTTGATTTGTGAAGAAAATTTTAAAGTTTTGAGGAGTTATTGATATATCCAGTTTGGACAGCCATGGAGTTGTATATTTAATGAAATATTCATACATATATTTGATGGGAATTTATGTTGAGTAGGGTGATTTAATGTCCTAGTAAGTTATTTCCATGTATATGTGGTGATTGTGCATTTGAAATTGAAGTTGATGATTATGGGAAACTTTGGCAATGGGGAGCATTTCGGCAGCCTTGAGACTCCTTGATGAATGTTTGAATTCATGAAGATATTGGATGAATTGTGATATTGAGGATTGATGAATATGTATGTAAATTGGTTGTGGAAATTGTATGTAATAATTAGGAGTGGTTATGTGTATATAATTGTTTTATTTGGACTTTGTGAATTAGAGTTTCATTTGGTGTATTGAGGATATTTGTATTCTGCCCAAAATGACTTTAATATGAAGTGATAAATGGTTTTGGTAATGTACCAAATCAGAATTGGTAAGAGAAGTGGATTTATAGCAAGTAAATGTGCAGTTGATAGATGTTAAGCAATGTATTTAAGGACAGTATGCATTTTAGCCTATAACTCTAAATGTGTAACTCCAATTGGTATGAGACCAATTGGAGGTGAAACTAGGCACAAAATGTGCCAACTTTCATGAAGGAAGCATACCAAAATTCTGCTTGCAAGGTAGCTTGAAAAATGACCAAATCCGGATTAAGTGCAAGTGAGGCCTGAAAACTGACCATTTGGGCAGCAGTTAGTGTTTAGGCCATAACTCACTCAAACAAGTCCAATTGACCTGAAATTTTAACCATGAATAGTTAAGACCCATATCTACAAGTCTTATGAAGACACAAAAGCCCAGAAATGACCATAAGCAAGTCAAACAACTTGCACAAGTTCGGGTCCAAAAACTGGCCGAACCAAAGTTGACCAAAATTGACCTAAAATGACCAAATTTGATGCCATTTGACCAGCAATAGTAAAATGACCATAACTTGGTCTACATAATTCAGAATGACCTGAAATTTTGCCCCACGTTCCATAAGACATAGATCTATAAGACATAGATCTACAAATTTGTAGTTTTGACCGAAACCCGAAAATCGAGGGAACTAGGTCGTCCGGCTAGGTCAAACTAGTATCCCGAAATCCAGCAAGTTGCAATAAAATGCACTAAACAAGGAAATGAAATTGGTAACATGTACCAACCCTAAAAGACTATTGAATGTGACATATTAGTAACACTAAAACCTAATTTACCTAGAACGCATCGAGGGTCGATATATTAGGTGATTAAGCAAATAATAGCTTTCAGTGAATTAATTATCAAGCATTATCGATAGAGACAGTTTAATTTAGTACTGAAACACTTCAAATTGTGTTTCTCAGTTAGTAAAGACTCAGGGAAAGGGAAGGAAACACTGAGTCCAGACCAGGAGACAATTATCAGAGGTTTGTGCACAACAACTATTTCTTTTGAATTTTTCAATTGAAATAAATTATGACTATTAGTACATTATTGTTTTAAATTGTGGAAATGTGTTTGAATGGATAATTATTGCTTGAAAAGCATTGTAAATGGTTTGAAACTGTGAGAAATTGTTTGAATGATATTGATGGATACTTATTGATTGAAAAGTATTAGAAATGGTTTGAAACCACAGCTATCATGTATATTGATTGTATTCCTCGCTAGCTTGTCTAGGGGACGAATTGAATTCCCTCTCTGGCTGAAGTGTTGAGGTGTGTGCCTGTTGAGGACGAATAGAATGAGTACTCAGCTAGCTATGTTATTCCTCATTAGTCATCGACTTTTGAGACGAATTGAACTTTGGAACATGATTAAGCTGTGTGTGATTTATTGATATGTATTATGAGATTGTGAAATGGAGTTTAAATTCTTATTGACATTCACTGTCTTTTGAATTTAACTATGTTTTGATTACTGAGATTTATTATGATATTGTGTTAAATTCCTTATGACATTATTGTCTTGAATTTAACTATTGTTTTAAGTATCCACTATTTATTTAACTTATGAATTGAGATTTAAAGTTGTATTTGGTTATTGTTGTGCACCACTGAGACATTGTCTCAGCGATAGCTTTATTCTTTATGTGAGTAGACAGGACAGCAGACTAGGCTGCTAGTACCTCCAGCGAGAGATTTCCGGGTATAATGAGTATACCACATTTTGCATTTTGTACTGTAATGTATGACCACTGTATGTACATTTTGTTTTTGATTTTGAACAGTTGTAAATTCAAATTGTACCTTGAAGTTGTAAAGTAATTATGAGTTATTTTGGCTTGTAAGAATTGTATTATATTTCTTGTATCGCAGTCTTTGAAAAATCACTGTGGATTTGAGTTGAAAAACATGTTGTGTTGAGAAATATGTTGGAGTTGAGATTTGGAAAAATATTGAAGTGCTTTTTACAGGTTTTCTGAAGAACTGTTTTATCCAAAATACAGATGGCACTCTGCCAAAATTTTTACAGAAATTCCAAATAATTCAAATGTGTTAGTTCTATCACTTCAGTTCAAAAAGGTTTTTAACACTTGTAAATAGTGCTCACCACTGTAAAAGAAGTAAGAAAAGTTTTTAAAATCCCTTGTAGTGTATTTAATGGGTTATCAGTAGACGGAGTTGGTAATTCATTAGGTATACTATGGGATCATGTTATGCCTTACAGAGGGGTAGGGTGTGACATCAATCCTTGGGGTGCCTTCCCTTTTCTTGAACACCTATTTGCAGCTTACCACTTTTTGTCCCTTAGGCAATGTCACAAGCTCCCAAGTCTGATTCTTGTGAAGAGATTCAATTTCTTCACCCATAACACCAACCCACTTATCTGCATCTAAACAAGAAATAACTTCTCTATAATTGATGGGTTCATGCACATTAACTGTCTCAACAACTGACAAGGCAAATGCAACTAGATCTATATATGCACATCTTTGCGGGAGTCTAATCTGTCTTCTCTCTCTACTAGTTGCAATGTTATATGGTTCCTGTTGCTATTGCTCATCCTCTTGTTAATTAGGATCTTGCACCTCCTCCTCTGAATCACTAGACTGGACTGAACTACTAAAGTATCAATCTTAAGCTTCACCTATTTTTTGATACCGTGATATGATTCTGCTATTGAATTCTCCCTCTTACTATCCAATGAATCAAACTCATTAAATGTCATATCCCTACTGATAATTAATCCTAGAGACTTTGAATCATTACACCACAACCTGTAGCCTTTCACTCCAAATGCATACCTTAGAAATATGCATTTTCTTGCCCTTGGTTCAAGTTTGCCATCCCTCACATTAGCATAAGTAGGATAACCAAACACTCTCAGCTGAAAGTAATCAGTAGGTGAACTGAACCAGATCTCAAAATGAGTTTTACACTCAATAGCTATAGATGGAGATCTATTAACTAAGAAACAGGTTGTATTAATTGCTTCAGCCTAGAAATCTTTTCCCAAACCTAAATATGAAAGCATGCTTCTTGCTTTATCACAAAACATTTGGTTCGTGCATTCTGCAATACCATTTTACTGTGGTGATCTTGTATAGGTGCGGTGCCTAACTATACCTTCATTACTGCAAAATGCATCAAGCTCATGATTACAAAATTCTAACCCATTATCAGTTTTAAGACACTTGACCTTCTTTTCTGCTTGCTTCTCAAACATTGTCTTCTACTTTACAAAGGTTGAAAATGCCTCATGTTTTATTTTCAAGAAATATACCCAAACTGTCCGAGAGTAATGATCAATCAAAGTCATAAAGTACTTAGCACCACTCTTGGAAGGGATTCTGTTCCCTAGATCTGAGTGGATATAATCCACCATTCCTTTAGTCTTGCGCACTGCCTTTTTGTTAAACTTCACCTTGGTCTACTTTCCAAACACACAGTATTCACAAAAGTCTATAGATTCTATTTTTTGTCGTCCAACAAATCTCACTTGCTCAATACAAATAACCCTCTTTCACTCATATGACCAAGATGCATATATCACAATTGAGTCTGATTTTGATTATTGTTTCTGGATGCTACTGCAACTTCCCTTGAAACTATACTGCCTTGAAGAAAATATAATTCTAAAACCAAACTGCTCTTCATGAGTACTATAGAGCCCTTGCATACTTTGAGAACTCCATTCTCTGTATGGTATCTGAATCCATGAGAGTCAAGTATCTCAAGAAAAGTCAGGTTCCTCTTCAGTCCTAGAACATGCCAACACTATATAGTTCTGATAACGCCATTAAATATCGTCAATCTAATGTTACCAATTCCATCCACAGGTGATGCATGATCATTGTCTAGAAACACCTTACCACTTATCTATTTGTAAGTGACAAACCAGTTTCTGTGTGGGCACATGTTATAAGTAGCACCAGTATCAAGAATCCAAGAATTATGTCCATGATCTGAACTCATTGATAAAATTTCCCCAACACTGCCTTCACCATCAGAATCTCTAAACCTGTTAACCACATTCGTAGAACTTTCTGGTTGCTTTCTCTTTTTATTTTTCAACTTAGGACAATCTCTTTTGTAGTGGCTTTGCTCCCCGCACTCAAAACAATTAGCCTTTTTCATTCTTTACTTAGATCTAGCATTAGATTTCTTCCTGCGGGAAGAACCCTCCCTTGAATATATTTTTCCCTAGCTCACCAAATCTTCTCCCTCAAATCTTTTTCTATTATTTGGAAAATTCTTTTTTAACTCCCTCGATTTTAGAGAATTCCTAACATCATCTAGTGAAATACCATCTTTCCCATATAACAGAGTATCAACAAAAGTTTCATAGGAGGGTGGAAAAGAACATAACACAATAAGGGCTTGATTCTCACTATCAATATTAATTTCACTATTCTTCAGGTCCATAATGATTGAATTAAATTTATCTAGATGTTCTTTAATGGGCATACCTTTGCTCATTCTCAGATTGTAAAGCCTTTTCTTTAGATACAAGCGATTTGGTAAGTGATTTGGTGGAGTACAACTCCTCCATTTTCTTCCTTGTCACAGATGCTAAGCTTTCACCAGTAATCTCGTGTAGGACATTATCAGTTACACTAATGAAAATTACACTAAAGTTTCTCTCATTCATATCAACCTTTTTCACCTCTTTCATTCCTTCTAGAAAGTTAACCTCAATTGCATTTTATAGACCTTGCAGGATTAAGAATGATTTGATTTTAATCTTTCATAGACTAAAACTCAATGCACCATTAAACTTCTCCATCTCATACTTTATTGAAGATGACACCATTTGTAAACCCTAGATTGCATGCATAAAGCTCTGATACCAGTTTGTTATAGCAGACACACAAATCTAAGGAACACACACAATTGCACAATCACAGAGTATAAGAAAAGGGAAGAAGAATAACACATGATTTACATGGTTAGATCATAAGGTCTATGTTCATAGGCAAAACAAGATAAAAATTTTCACTATGATGGAAAAAAATATGATACGATCACTTAGAACCCTTAAACCCTAACCTTTAGTGTGTTTCCCGAATATCTCATAACTCTACCTCAAATGGTAGAATATTATAATATTTAATAGTTTTCAGGGTATTTGACATCGTTGAATACAATTATGAGAATATAATTTTACTATATGTTGACCCCAAAAAAAAAACTTTTCTGGATCCGCCACTGCTTTATCATATTAATTAATAAAATGAACAAATAAATATGATAAAGGAAGAATGAATGTGTGTATAAATATATATATATATATATATATATATATATATATATATATATATATATATATATATATATATATATATATATATATATATATATATATATATATTATGTTGATTACAATGTATTTAAACCACACATAATAAGAGATTGGATACTAGGCATACCAAAAGAAAAATAACTACTTCAAAAACTGCTTCGGTTGCGTGCATGGTGAGATGCTAGTGACTCAGTCCACCACTTCTTATGGCAACAAGCGGTCCGGTCGATTGAAGCTTCAATTGTTTTGCGTGGCTTATGTGATGAAGTCAACCACTTCACAAGTGGACCTGCTTTGAGCGACCATAACAATATTTTCTCCAACAATCTCCCACTTGCGTTAGAGCTATTCTATTTCATCCCTAATTCTCACTTGTGTTTGTCAAACTTTTTTTGAACCAAATGCCTCAGTGAATGAATTTGCTGCATTTTCTTTTCCATCAACCATTCGAATTTTGATGTCCCTACTCTCAATAATTTCTCTAGTCAAGTGATATCACTGCAAAGTTTTTGGATTTTTTTTTACTTGGTTCTTTTGCATGAGTATATAATAGCTCCAACATTGTCATACAATAATGGAATTGGATTTTCTGTTGAAGGAATCACATCAAGTTCATATATGAACTCTTAAACTGCATCTTTAGTACGTAGCTTCTCTAGCTGCTAAACTATTGAAGCATGTTTGGAAGTTTTCCAATTCATTGCACCACCATTTAAGGCAAAAATATAAGCAATAATAGATTTTTTGTTTTTATCATATATCTTTGTTTGATGCAAATCTTGCATCGATATAACCGTCTAGTTTTAATTTAGAATCTCTATAAATGAGGAATTGGTGTTTAGTTTAAGTACTTAAAAATGGTCTTTACCACTTTCCAATCTTCCTCACCAGGGTTTACTTAATATGGACTATCTACATCTAGTGCATCAGTCAGAAACTCTGCCATGCCTGCCACCTTTTGGGGTTAAAAAGGAATGAGGTAAGAAGAATGTGAGAAAGAATAAAAAGAAACAGAAATAAGTTCTTGAACTTAATTTTTTTATTGAAGCCTAAATAAGTTCAATTTGATCCTTTTTGTTCAATAAATTCTGAACTTTAAATTTAAGCTCAGATTAGTTCCATATAATAGAATATGATTTTTTAATAATAAAATACTATTTTCTATAATTTTTAGATGTTAAAATTATTTACAATTGTTAATTCAAA
Organism: Hevea brasiliensis; assembly: GCF_030052815.1. Classification (NCBI taxonomy): domain Eukaryota; kingdom Viridiplantae; phylum Streptophyta; class Magnoliopsida; order Malpighiales; family Euphorbiaceae; genus Hevea; species Hevea brasiliensis. The sequence continues at coordinate 21,427,652 of NC_079500.1, read as the reverse complement.
AATTAAAAAATTCAAGAACATCTAAAACGAAAATTCAACCTAGAACTATGTAATTTGAAGAGAAATTAAAATCACATTAATTCAAGATTTTTAAGAGATACCCTCAAATACAAACACCATAAACATGATAGTTTAATATTCCAATGCAATTAGATTGATTTTCTAATAAAATAATCATATAATCAGATTTAATTATAGGGGGAAAAAGTTCACAAATTTAAAAATCATGGGAAGACATAGAGAACAAACTTAGATTCACATAAATGTCGAAGTTATGATTAAAACCATAGGTTTATTTAAAATTTAAGGTCTAAATTGGTAGATTTTAAAAATAAAATGACTAATATGTAGGTCTTACTAAATTTTAAGGACTAAATTTTCTAACTTTTTTTTATAGTGTTTGGGTAATTTCTCCTCTTTGCAAGCGGAGTTAAAACTCAAAGTACCTTTTTCTTACAAACTTTATCTCAGGATCTTACTTGATAAATGCACCAAACCATAGAGTCGTAAGTTGTAATTTTTCCTTTTAATTGTATAGCCAAAAATATTGGACTTATTTGAGTTTAAATGCAAATTATGGGTTTATTAAGCAAAAGCGTTTAAATTGGATTCAATTTAACTTTAATGAAAGGTTTAAGGACTTATTTAAAATTATTTAAAAAAAAAAAAAACTCTGCCGGCCGTCTTTTAGGATTAAAAGAATGAATGAGGTAAAAAAGAGTATGAGAGAAAAAAAAAAAAGAAAAAGAAACTTTGCCTTGTTGGCCATGTTAGTTTTGGGATTAAAAGAAGGAATGAGGTAAGAAGAAAGAGGAAAAAAAAATCCTACCAAGTTGGCCGTCTTTTGGGATTAAAAGAAGGAACGAGGCAAGAAGAATGAGAGAGAATAAAAAGAAATTCCGCCTTGCTGGACATCTTCTTGAATTAAAAAAAGGAATGAGGTTGCCATGCTGGCCTCCTCTTGGATTAAAAAAGGAATGACGTTAGAAGAATGAGATATATTCCATGCTGGCCATCTTTTGGTAATAAAGAAGGAATAAGGTAAGAAGAATGAGAGAGAATAAAAAGAAATTCTGCCATGCTGGACATCTTCTTGGATTAAAACAAAGAATGACGTTAGAAGAATGAGAGATCTGCCATGCTGGCCATCTTTTGTTAATAAAGAAGGAATGAGGTATGAACTTTTGGATTAAAAGGAATGAAGTATTGAAAATCTGACTATTCCACAGGTCTTTACGGATAAAGAAAAGGACAAAAAAAAAAAAAAAGATTTGACCCCTGAGGTGAAAAAATTTTGGAATTGGATTACTAAATCAATATATATATCCCTGTTGAGAAGCTCAATGTTTTCACAAGAGTATTGCTATATGCCTATATGTCCCTGGAATTGACAGGAAGCTCTCATTTCACCCAAGAACTTGAGTCTAGAAGAACAAAAGAAAAATGTTGCAAGCAGAAAGGTACATCTTTATCACTAAACGTTTCTGCACAAGCCATTTGCTCAACTTTCCAATAACTTTTTATTCTTAGATTTCTTGATCATGAGTTAAATTCATGAACAACACACTTGTAGGGGTATTGATTTTAGTGTTAACTCTTTAAATTTCACTATTTACTTGGACTAGCTATAAGTCACGTCTCTCTTTCTATAGGTTAATATATTTTTATTTTTTAATTTTTCTGATTAGATTTGAAACCGAACAAATTAATTTTACACCTTTAAGTGGGGGTGAGCATTCAGTTTAAATCGAATCGAATCGAATCGAACCGAATTAAATTATGAAAATTAAATTACATATTTTAGAAATTAAATCGAATCGAAATAGATGAAAAATCGAATCGAATCAAATCGAATTAAATTATGAAAATTGAATTACATATTTTAGAAATCAAATTGAATCGAAATGGATGAAAAATCGAATCGAACCGAACCACTCTATTTCGGTTCAGTTCGGTTTGGTTGAAACCGATAAGTTTTGATTTTTAATTATTTTTTAATTTAGACATGATTTTAAAGTTATTCGGTCTGATTTTAACTATAGTTTGAATCTAATAACCATTAATTAATGAAATTAAATAATTTATATATATGTATATATATATATATAATTACATATAATTCATAAATTCTCCATAAAAATAAATCAGTTTAAAAATCAATAAAACTATTCTATTCGTTTCGGTTTAATTGATTTTTTTCTGTTCAAAATCAAAATGAACCGAAATAATCAAAATTTTTATAATATAAAACCGAACCGAATTAAATTATCTTAAAAACTGAATCAAATTATCAAATTAAGCTGTTTCGATTTGATTTATTCAGTTTGAACCGAATAATGCTCACCCCTACCTATAAGAACCCAACAAAACCCAGCCCAGTTCTACATTGCGAAAAGGAAAGTTATTTAAATCGAAGGAATGAGATAATTTTAATTATTTTTAATTTGTTCAAGAATTTTTTTTAAAAAAAAAAAAAAAGATTAACGAGTGCAAAAATGTTGAAAGACTAATTTGTTCAAGAATTTCTTTTTTTTTTAAAAAAAAAAAAGATTAACGAGTGTAAAAATGTTGAAAGACTTTAAATTCAATCCCCTAATCACCGAATTAGGGATTATGAAAGATTTCTTTTGTTAATAGGGAGTATTTTAAAAATTTTATATGAATTTTAATTATTATTATTTTTTTCTCATTAACTCTATTGAAATTGCATCAGTTTCGGACAGACGAGAGTAGTCTTTTGGAGTAGTGGTTTAGAGACCATAGAGGCTCAGTTAAAGCATGTCAATTCCCAGGCATTCCCTCCCCCACGACTCTCCAATGTCTAGCTTTTGAGAGTGGCCATTATGCTTGCTCGCTCAAGGGGCTTCGCTAGGTTATTTCTTGACTTTCAGAGCAAGTCATTTCAGCAGCATTAGAAGAACCTATTCTTGTTGCAGATCTCGGAACCATTACATTAGATGCCTCTCAATCTGTATTAGCTCCTCATTTTAATGAACATTTTATCTGTTGAAAAACAATGCGTAAAACATTAGTTACATAAGAAAAATATCAAAATTTAATATTATTATTATCACCCATTTTTCTTAACTTTTTTACCCAAATTTACTGAAATTTAAGACTCTTAGAAAACTCTAAGCTTTCACCGAAAGCGACGCGCCATGCCGGCGCCCGGGTGTGGTGTTAAGTGAGCAAGGGTTCCCACATCATGGACGAGTGTGGGTAAAGAAGTTAGTCCATAGGACAGATAGTAAAACAAATAGTGGAATAGAACACAAGATAGACATAGAAAACAATAGAAGATATCATAGAAGGAGACCAATTAGGAAGGAGCAGGATAGGAGAAGGATTAGGGTTGGTACTTGGAATATTGGATCACTTACAGGAAAATTAATGGAGCTTGTGGATACCTTAGAAAGGAGAATGGTGAATATTGCTTGCATTCAGGAGACTAAATGGGTAGGAGAGAAAAGTAAGGAAGTGGATAATTCAGGGTACAAACAGTGGTTTACCGGAAAGGAGAGAAACAAGAACGGAGTGGGTATAATCATAGACAGAACATTGAAAGACGCAGTAGTAGCTGTGAAAAGAGTAGGAGATAGAATTATACTAGTAAAGCTAGTACTAGAAGGAGAAACGATAAATATAGTTAGTGCTTATGCCCCACAAATAGGACTAGACAGTGAGAGTAAACAAAGGTTTTGGGAAGATATGGATGATTTAATGCAAAGCATACCGAATGAAGAGAATGTTTTCATTGGTGGAGATTTGAATGGACATGTAGGAAGTGATAGACAAGGTTATGAGAATGTTCATGGAGGTTTTGGTTTTGGCAGTCGAAATGAGGAGGGAAAAAACATCCTGGATTTTGCTATGGCATACGACCTAATACTAGCAAATACATACTTTATAAAAAGAGAGTCACATTTAGTGACTTTCAAAAGTGGGCAACATAAAAGCCAAATCGACTTCCTCTTAACCAGGAAGACAAATAGAGCTCTATGCAAGGATTGCAAGGTCATTCCAGGAGAGGCTTTAACAAGTCAACATAGGTTGGTGGTCTTGGATGTCAAGTTTAGGAACAATTCAAGTAAGGTCAGAAGAAATAGTGTAGCTCGAACAAAGTGGTGGGAGTTCAAAGGAGTAAAGCAAGTGAAGTTCAAAAATGAGCTTCTCGAGTCCGAAGTATGGAAGCTAGATATGGAGGCCAACGATATGTGGATACAGATGGCATCAAAGATTAGGGAAGTAGCTAGAAAAGTACTTGGAGAGTCTAAAGGACATGGACCACCCTCAAAAGAGAGATGGTAGTGGAATGAGGAAGTACAAAAGGCAGTGAAGAGAAAAAGGGAATGGTATAAGAAATTACCTAAATGGGATAATAATGAGACATATGAACAGTACAAGATAGCAAAGAAAGAGGCAAAAAAGGCAGTTAGTCAAGTGATATCACTGCAAAGTTTTTGGATTTTTTTTTACTTGGTTCTTTTGCATGAGTATATAATAGCTCCAACATAGTCATACAATAATGGAATTGGATTTTCTGTTGAAGGAATCACATCAAGTTCATATATGAACTCTTAAACTGCATCTTTAGAACGTAGCTTCGCTAGCTGCTAAACTATTGAAGCATGTTTGGCAGTTTTCCAATTCATTGCACCACTATTTAAGGCAAAAAACGTATATATATATATATATATATATATATATATATATATATATATATATATATATATATATATATATATATATATGACCCCTCTTAAATTTAAGTCATGAACCCTTTCTTAATGAAAAACATATTATTATAATGAGAAATCAATTAATCCTTCTCAATTTTTAGTAGTTTTCAGGGTATTTGACATTGTTGAATACAATTATGAGAATATAATTTTATTATATGTTGACCCCAAAAAAAAAACTTTTCTGGATCCGCCACTGCTTTATCATATTAATTAATTAAATGAACAAATAAATATGATAAAGGAAGAATGAACTTCATTCATATATATATATATATATAACTACTTCAAAAACTGCTTCGGTTGCATGCTTGGTGAGATGCTAGTGACTCAGTCCACCACTTCTTATGGCAACAAGCGGTCCGGTCGATTGAAGCTTCAATTGTTTTGCGTGGCTCATGTGATGCAGTCAACCAATTCACAAGTGGACCTGCTTTGAGCGACCATAACAATATTTTCTCCAACAATCTCCCACTTGCATTAGAGCTAATCTATTTCATCCCTAACTCTCACTTGTTTTTGTCAAACTTTTTTTTGAACCAAATGCGTCAGTGAATGAATTTGCTGCATTTTCTTTTCCATCAACCATTTGAATTTTGATGTCCCTACTCTCAATAATTTGTCTAATCAAGTGATATCACTGCAAAGTTTTTGGATTTTTTTTTACTTGGTTCTTTTGCATGAGTATATAATAGCTCCAACATTGTCATACAATAATGGAATTGGATTTTCTGTTGAAGGAATCACATCAAGTTCATATATGAACTCTTAAACTGCATCTTTAGAACGTAGCTTCGCTAGCTGCTAAACTATTGAAGCATGTTTGGCAGTTTTCCAATTCATTGCACCACTATTTAAGGCAAAAAACGTATATATATATATATATATATATATGACCCCTCTTAAATTTAAGTCATGAACCCTTTCTTAATGAAAAACATATTATTATAATGAGAAATCAATTAATCCTTCTCAATTTTTAATAGTTTTCAGGGTATTTGACATTGTTGAATACAATTATGAGAATATAATTTTATTATATGTTGACCCCAAAAAAAAAACTTTTCTGGATCCGCCACTACTGCTTTATCATATTAATTAATTAAATGAACAAATAAATTTGATAAAGGAAGAATGAACTTCATTCATACATACATATATATATATATATATATAACTACTTCAAAAACTGTTTCGGTTGCATGCTTGGTGAGATGCTAGTGACTCAGTCCACCACTTCTTATGGCAACAAGCGGTCCGGTCGATTGAAGCTTCAATTGTTTTGCGTGGCTCATGTGATGCAGTCAGCCAATTCACAAGTGGACCTGCTTTGAGCGACCATAACAACATTTTCTCCAACAATCTCCCACTTGCATTAGAGCTAATCTATTTCATCCCTAATTCTCACTTGTTTTTGTCAAACTTTTTTTGAACCAAATGCGTCAGTGAATGAATTTGCTGCATTTTCTTTTCCATCAACCATTTGAATTTTGATGTCCCTACTCTCAATAATTTGTCTAATCAAGTGATATCACTGCAAAGTTTTTGGATTTTTTTTTACTTGGTTCTTTTGCATGAGTATCTAATAGCTCCAACATTGTCATACAATAATGGAATTGGATTTTCTGTTGAAGGAATCACATCAAGTTCATATATGAACTCTTAAACTGCATCTTTAGAACGTAGCTTCGCTAGCTGCTAAACTATTGAAGCATGTTTGGCAGTTTTCCAATTCATTGCACCACTATTTAAGGCAAAAAACATATATATATATATATATATATATGACCCCTCTTAAATTTAAGTCATGAACCCTTTCTTAATGAAAAACATATTATTATAATGAGAAATCAATTAATCCTTCTCAATTTTTAATAGTTTTCAGGGTATTTGACATTGTTGAATACAATTATGAGAATATAATTTTATTATATGTTGACCCCAAAAAAAAAACTTTTCTGGATCCGCCACTGCTTTATCATATTAATTAATTAAATGAACAAATAAATTTGATAAAGGAAGAATGAACTTCATTCATACATACATATATATATATATATAACTACTTCAAAAACTGCTTCGGTTGCATGCTTGGTGAGATGCTAGTGACTCAGTCCACCACTTCTTATGGCAACAAGCGGTCCGGTGGATTGAAGCTTCAATTGTTTTGCGTGGCTCATGTGATGCAGTCAACCAATTCACAAGTGGACCTGCTTTGAGCGACCATAACAATATTTTCTCCAACAATCTCCCACTTGCATTAGAGCTAATCTATTTCATCCCTAATTCTCACTTATTTTTGTCAAACTTTTTCTGAACCAAATCCGTCAGTGAATGAATTTGCTGCATTTTCTTTTCCATCAACCATTTGAATTTTGATGTCCCTACTCTCAATAATTTGTCTAATCAAGTGATATCACTGCAAAGTTTTTGGATTTTTTTTTTACTTGGTTCTTTTGCATGAGTATATAATAGCTCCAACATTGTCATACAATAATGGAATTGGATTTTCTGTTGAAGGAATCACATCAAGTTCATATATGAACTCTTAAACTGCATCTTTAGTACGTAGCTTCGCTAGCTGCTAAACTATTGAAGAATGTTTGGCAGTTTTCCAATTCATTGCACCACTATTTAAGGCAAAAATATAAGCAATAATAGATTTTTTTTTTTTATCATATATCTTTGTTTGATGCAAATCTTGCATCGATATAACCGTCTAGTTTTAATTTAGAATCTCTATAAATGAGGAATTGGTGTTTAGTTTAAGTACTTAAAAATGGTCTTTACCACTTTCTAATGTTCCTCACCAGGGTTTACTTAATATGGACTATCTACATCTAGTGCATCAATAAGAAACTCTGCCATGCCTGCCACCTTTTGGGGTTAAAAAGGAAGGAGGTAAGAAGAATGTGAGAAAGAATAAAAAGAAACAGCAATAAGTTCTTGAACTTAATTTTTTTATTGAAGCCTAAATAAGTTCAATTTGATCCTTTTTGTTCAATAAATTCTGAACTTTAAATTTAAGCTCAGATTAGTTCCATATAATAGAATATGATTTTTTAATAATAAAATACTATTTTCTATAATTTTTAGATGTTAAAATTATTTACAATTGGTAATTCAAAAATTAAAAAATTCAAGAACATCTAACACGAAAATTCAACCTAGAAATATGTAATTTGAAGAGAAATTAAAATCACATTAATTCAAGATTTTTAAGAGATACCCACAAATACAAACACCATAAACATGATAGTTTAATATTCCAATGCAATTAGATTGATTTTCTAATAAAAAAAATCATATAATCAGATTTAATTATAGGGGGCAAATTTTAAGGACTAAATTTCCTAACTTTTTTTATGGTGTTTGGGTAATTTCTCCTCTTTACAAACGGAGTTAAAACTCAAAGTACCTTTTTCTTACAAACTTTATCTCAGGACCTTACTTGACAAATGCACCAAATCATAGAGTCGTAAATTGTAATTTCTCCTTTTAATTGTGTAGCAAAAAAAAATTCGACTTATTTGAGTTTAAATGCAAATTATGGGTTTATTAAGCAAAAACGTTTAAATTGGATTCAATTTAACTTTAATGAAAGGTTTAAGGATTTATTTAAAGTTATTTAAAAAAAAAAAATTCTGCCGGCCATCTTTTAGGATTAAAAGAATGAATGAGGTAAAAAAGAGTGAGAGAAAAAAAAGAAACTTTGCCATGTTGGCCGTGTTAGTTTTGGCATTAAAAGAAGGAATGATGTAAGAAGAAAGAGAAAAAAAAAATCCTACCAAGTTGGCCATCTTTTGGGATTACAAGAAGGAACGAGGCAAAAGAATGAGAGAGAATAAAGAGAAATTCCGCCATGCTGGACATCTTCTTGAACTTAAAAAAGGAATGAGGTTGCCATGCTGGCCTTCTTCTTGGATTAAAAAAGGAATGACGTTAGAAGAATGAGATATCTGCCATGCTGGCCATCTTTTGGTAATGAAGAAGGAATAAGGTAAGAAGAATGAGATATCTGCCATGCTGGCCATCTTTTGGTAATAAAGAAGGAATGAGGTAAGAAGAATGAGAGAGAATAAAAAGAAATTCTGCCATGCTGGACATCTTCTTGGATTAAAACAAAGAATGACGTTAGAAGAATGAGAGATCTGCCATGCTGGCCATCTTTTGGTAATAAAGAAGGAATGAGGTATTGACTTTTGGATTAAAAGGAATGAAGTATTGAAAATCTGCCTATTCCACAGATCTTTACGGATAAAGAAAAGGACAAAAAAAAAAAAAAAAGATTTGACCCCTGAGGTGAAAAAATTTTGGAATTGGATTACTAAATCAATATATATATCCCTGTTGAGAAGCTCAATGTTTTCACAAGAGTATTGCTATATGCCTATATGTCCCTGGAATTGACAGGAAGCTCTCATTTCACCCAAGAACTTGAGTCTAGAAGAACAAAAGAAAAATGTTGCAAGCAGAAAGGTACATCTTTATCACTAAACGTTTCTGCAGAAGCCATTTGCTCAAATTTCCAATAACTTTTTATTCTTAGATTTCTTGATCATGAGTTAAATTCATGAACAACACTCTTGTAGGGGTATTGATTTTAGTGTTAACTCTTTAAATTTCACTATTTACTTGGACTAGCTATAAGTCACGTCTCTCTTTCTATAGGTTAATAGAACATTATGCTTAGCCTTTGAAATCTAATGCTGCACTGCACATGATTTTCCATATGCAACAGCTGCCCATTTGCCCTATGCTTTCTGCTTAGCAAGCGATGTGTTTTCAATTGCAAAATGCTCATTATGATCATAAAATTGTTGCTTTCAATTCACTTGATTTCAACAGTTAATTTGTCACATAGAATATTTTTGGTAATTATATATGCAAGAATGATTTTATTAAATCATTACCTTTCATTAAAGAACAAGTACATACACTCTGAACTAAATAGATTTTAATATTCTAAACCAATCCTTTTATGACAGGCCCACGGAGTTCTTTGTCATTACACTACTCTGTTCTTTCCTCCCAGTGAAATACCCTTCTCAAGATGTGTTTGAAGAACATAGGGTCATCATACCCATACTTGTAGTTGCTCTGATCATTTATGTGACAACGTTATGGATTGAAGAAAAAATCAAAGCTACTCAATCAGAGTACCAAACAATTGTTGGCAGGGTTCGCCTCTTGGCTTGCTTTCTTTCCATTGTTTTACTCGTGTTGATCTTAGTCCCCATCATTGGATGGATTCTTCTGAGCCTATGGACATGTTTGGTCTTATGGTTATTATGGGAGTCGCGTCAAGAAATGTATCATTTTCCATGCCAAGCATTTGATGAGTTGAAGAGGCTATTTGGAAATGCATTTCAAGCACTAAGAAGCTTTGGGAACCGCATGATGCAGCACTTCATTAATTGATGAACATCAATGTATTTCAAATGTTAGTTAAAAGATCTCTCTGAGATTAAAGCTTAATAAAATGTTTGGACTCCACCAACCATAAATATGTTATATTTGATATGACGTAATTAAAGTATAATGTAATTATGATTGTATTACATATTTTATTATGTTGCAATCACCACAATCCCTTTCGTTTCTTTCTTTCCTTCCTTGCTTTCCCATTTACTGCTACTCCCACCTCAAATCCTAACCCTTTGTTTGGATCTACGGGCAGGAGAAATGGAGAGAAATTAAAGAGGAAAAATAAAGAGAAAAAGAAAAAAAAAAGAAAATTTAATTTGCTATATTGTTTGGATAGATTATTAGAATATGAGAGAAATATAACTTCTCCCTCATAATAATAGAGGGAAATAATTATTATACCTTCATTTTCTTTTTAATATTTATATTGAAGAAAGATATTTAAGTATTTTAATAATCATTTCTTTCCATTTCTCACCAATTTAGAGAGAAATATTTTGGGTTAAAATTTCTCCTACTTTCTCTTCAATTTTCTTTTTTATTTGATATCCAAATAAGATAATTTAAAGAAATAATTTTTTTTTTCCATTTTACTCAATCCAAACAAAGGGTAAAATCCTATTGTAATTTTGGCAGAATCTTCATTATGAACTAAGACATTTCCCCTGCATGGCAAAAAAATTGTAATTCACCTGCAAAGTCTCATGCCAGTAACACTCAACCATAATGCCCATCCAAGATCTACAACATAGCATAATGTCCACTGTTTAAAAATACTTAATTTGTTAACTTAATTGTTGTCACCTTAATTTGTTAATGTAAATCATTCAAAAATACAATGTCTCACCTGTTAGCTTTAACTCATCGCTTCCTTTATTCTCTCTGTCACATGTCAAGAAATTATTAGGATTTTTTTTTGTTTCTGTGTTGTTTATCCAATTTTAGGCACATTTGCTTTATCCTCCAATTTTTTTAGTTTGGTTTGGTTTTGTTTCGGCTTAAAGTTCAAATGCAACCCTATACTTATTAGAGAAATTCAATTTAGCTCATTTTTAATTTTTTTTTTTTAAATTCAATTTAGCCCAAAATTCAAGAAAATTAAGAAATTAAGTTTCTTAATTTTTAGGATTAAATCAATAAGTCAAGAAATTTAGTTCTAAAATTAAGAAATTAAACCTCTTGATTTTTTATTTATATCAATAAATTTAGCCCATAAATTTTATTTTTTTGGGTTAAATTGAGTTTAAATTGAAACTTTTAGATTAATTTAGATAAAAAATTAAAAATATGTTAAATTGAACTTTCTAAATAAGTGTAAGGACTAAATTAAACATTTTGCCATTTTGTTTTGGTTGAAGACTCTGTTCTTATATGCGAATACTAAAGTTGGCTTATGCTTTTCAAATCCCTAAATCTAAATTAAAATGTGGATTGTTGTTTCATTATGTTTAAAAAAGTTGATCTAATGTGGATGGTTTAGCGATTTGTAATTTTAATTTATAATTGGTTGTTGAAATTGGAAGATGAGAAGAATTAATTTTATTTTCAGAACTGAGTTTTATTGATTGTTGAATTGAGGAGAATAAACCGATGGACCAAACTAAAATAAATCTGTTCATTTAATTTGGTTGATCTCTATAATTCTATTTGATTGCTAAAAATTATATTTTTATTTTTTATTTTTTCTGATTAGATTTGAAACCGAATAAATTAATTTTACACCTCTAAGTAGGGGTGAGCATTCAGTTTAAATCGAATCGAATCAAACTGAACTAAATTATGAAAATTGAATTACATATTTTAGAACCTAAATCGAACCAAAATGGATGAAAAATCGAATCGAACCGAACCGTTCTATTTCGGTTCGTTTTGGTTTGGTTGAAACCGATCGGTTTTGATTTTTGATTTATTTTTTAATTTAGACATGATTTTCAAGTTATTTGGTCTGATTTTAACTATGGTTTGAACTTAATAACCATTAATAAATGAAATTAAACAATTTATATATATAAAATTACATATAATTCATAAATTCTCTATAAAAATAAATCAATTAAAAAATTAATAAAACTATTCGATTCGGTTCGGTTTAACTGATTTTTTTCTTTAAAATCAAACCGAACTGAAATAACCAAAATTTTTATAATATAAAATTAAATCAAACTAAATTATCTTAAAAACCAAACCGAATTATCGAATTAAGACATTTCGATTCGGTTTATTTAGTTTGAACCGAATAATGCTCCCCTCTATCTCTAAGACCCCAAAAAAATCCAGCCCAGTTCTACATTGCGAAAAGTAAAGTTATTTAAATTGAAGGAATGAGATAATTTTAATTATTTTTAATTTGTTCAAGAATTTCTTAAAAAAAAAAAGATTAACGAGTGTAAAAATGTTGAAAGACTTTAAATTCAATCCCCTAATCACCGAATTGGGGATTATGAAAGATTTCTTTTGTTAATAGGGAGTATTTTAAAAATTTTATATGAATTTTAATTATATATATATTTTTATTTTTTCTCATTAACTCTATTGAAATTGCATCAGTTTCGGACAGAGGAGAGTAGTCCGTTGGAGTAGTGGTTTAGAGACCATAGAGGCTCAGTTAAAGCATGTCAATTCCTAGGCATTCCCTCCCCCACGACTCTCCAATGTCTAGCTTTTGAGAGAGGCCATTATGCTTGCTCGATCAAAGGGCTTCGCTAGGTTATTTCTTGACCTTCAGAGCAAGTCATTTCAGCTGCATTAGAAGAACCTATTCTTGTTGCAGATCTCAAAACCATTACATTAGATGCCTCTCAATCTGTATTAGCTCCTCATTTTAGTGAACATTTTATCCGTTGAAAAACAATGCGTAAAACATTAGTTACATATAAGAAAAATATCAAAATTTAATATTATTATTATCACCATGAGTTGTATAATGTGGAGTAATATTCCATTTTTCTTAAATTTTTTATCCAAATTTACTGAAATTTAAGCCTCTTAGAAAACTCTAAGCTTTCACCGTAACTCACAGCTGCTTAACTTTTCTTTTTTTTAATTTGAACTTAGTCATATTGCGCTTCGAAAATTGAATATTTTGCTTATTATCAATTTTATTTTTGGCTAAGATTTTCCCTCTCCCTCATGGAGCCGATGTGTGGCCCAAAAGTCGTGGAGCTACACAGCATACTTGAAACTAGTTTTGTAGGGCTAGTATTGGGCTTTCTGCCACTTCTAAAAGACAAGACATTACTATCTTTCTACCTGGCCATTTATTGAGAAAAGACCCATTTTGTTTCTACGATTTGGCCCAGAGATTTTGGGAAATTGAACCCAGCAGAGAATTTTGGGTACTGTCGCCTCTGTTCACGAAAACCACTCGAAAACCCAAGAAGCACATAATAGTGATTCTGCATAGACTGGGGCTCTTGAGATGATCTAGATTCTCCATCCCCCACTTACTAAAGATTTATGGATAAATTATAATTTAACTCTTGAGGTTTAATAAATTGACAATTTCATCCCTCTACTTTTAAAAGATATCTATTTAATTTCACATATTTTAATAAATATATAAATTAATCTCTCTATTAATATACCTTTAACTCTCTATATTTTCTAATTAAAATAATTTAGTACATGAGGTTAAATGGTTCTTATTTAAATTTTATACTTAAATAGTTAATATATTTTATATTTAATATATATAATAATAATTTATATATATTTAAAATTTTAAATATATTTTATATAATAATTATTTTAATTTTATTTTAATGTTTAAATAATTAGTTTAATTACATATTAATATAATATTATATTATAAAATTTAAGGAAACAAGAAGACAAATCCAAAGACTCATTCCTCATCATCAAATATCTGGTCTCCACAAGGCCCTCTGTCCACTTCAATTCACATAAATGACCTTAGAGACCCTATTAATGGTTAAACGCGATGACAGGACCGCCTACGTTTGCTAGGCGAGAAAAACGGGAAGCCATGAACTTCCTACCCATAAATTTAATCTGACTAATTTTTTTTTTTTTTGTTAATTATAATATAATATAATACAAAATAAAACATAAATATAATTTTAAACAATTAAAAATTAAAATTTATTAATAATTAATTTTGTAATTAACAGTTATTTTGCAAAATTACTATTAATTATGTTAAAAATTTTAACATGTAATTTATAAAATTTTAATTGGTAAAATTAAAAATTAAAATAATTAAAATTTTTAATTTTTTCAAAGGCTATTTTGTTAATAAATCAAATCTTAGGAACTATTTTATTTTATATTCAAATTCATAAATAAAAGATATTTTTATTATTTTTGTTAAAATTAACAATAATTTGAATGAAAAATTAGATAGATGAATTAATATTTATTCACACCTTTTTTATATTATATAAATTAATATCCTAATAATTTTTTATACAAATTATAATATGATTAGGTTGAAACAAAATGTTAAAAATAATCATAATTTAAACTATAATTTATATAAAATTAATTTCAATCATTTCTTGAAATCATATAAATTTTATTCTAATTAAAGACCTAAAAACCAAAATGTACATTTCAATCAACCATCTGATCAGCCATTCATACTAACTTACAAATTCATCATTTCAATCTTTTTTTTCCTTTTTTTTTTTTCTCATTTTTCTCTTATTTGTTGTCTCCTCTTCCTCTACCTCATGAACCAACCATCAACGAAGGCCCTTGCCCTCTATTTGGCTGGGTGAAAGAGAGGTAAATAAAGGGAATAAGGGGTACCTGACTTATGTACTTCTGTTTCAAAAGAAGTGAGTTAATTATAGGTAAGGATAAATAAGAATAACCCTTATCCTCACTCTTTAAATCTCAATTTTTTTTTTCTAGGTGAGAGCTGTAAACTATTTTATTTCTTACACTCTCAAGTTTACCTTTCTTTTACATCTTTCCAAATATAAAAATTATATATTATATCTTTTTACCTTTTCATTAATTCATTCCTTTCAAATATGATCTCCCTCCTTACTCTTTTTTACACTTTCATTAATTACCCTTCCCTCATTCTATCTGAACAAAGCCTTAATCAATCTCAACACACCTAATCGATTAGCCCCTCTTTGTCTCTCTGATGGAACCCTCACCACCAACCATGGGAGGGGCAATCTTGTCACGACCCAACCTATGGGCCGGACCGGCACTAGGATCTGGACCAGCCTAAAGTCTCCGAGGCCCGTAGTAAGCCTAACTATTCATTAACCCAACTCTAAGGGCCATTGGGCCCAATTTCAAGAATTCAACCGGACAGAGTCCGGCCATAAAATGGACCTTTCAACGGGGAGTTTTTGACTCACCCGACCTGTAAACACATTATATAATCAATTGGGAAGCTCAGCTGACCCTCCACATACTCATATCAACATAAAATAAATGGGAGCTCAGCTCCCTCATCCAGTCCATCAAACAAGCATATAATAATAATTTTTACAGGTCCAACATGATAATTATATTACAGACCCAAATCGAATAAATATTTCTAACACATGCGGAAATTCGAGGAGTTAATAAAATTACACAAATATCAATAAACAACCTACAAAGGAGAAAAGCAGGTTGACCTCAAAAATATCCTCCTGTGGCCTGGAAAAATATTGAACAGGAGTGAGCGTTCGACTCAGAGAGTAAAATATCAATTTTAACCATAATCTCTATAACTATTTAAAACTAATGCACCCTGTAGAATGAAATGCAACATCAGCAATATTTTCACATCATAACAGCAAAAGGTAATTTGGAGTACTCACATACCCAGTAATATCAATCATAATATATGGGAGCTGATCCCCTATACAGCTCTCTTAGATCCAACCTGTGCTAGCGAAGAACTCAAGCCAGACTTTCGCTTAATAAACCAAATTGGGGCCCCAGCGAAAAACTCAAGTCGTGACTACCTCGAAGGACCGAGTCCTAGCGAAGATCTCAAGCCGTGACTACCCGTCCTATCCATAGCCAACACCACATCACACGCACGCCAACGCACGCACACTGCTCCAAATTACCACAACAACATACATGGCACTTTAACAGTTGTGAATGCAACATAAAACGTGCCTAAAGTTTAACTACATAGATACATACATATATGTGATGCATGGGCATGCTTAAACATATAATAATATCGAAATTACAATTAAAATTAATATTTTACTCACAGACTTGACAGCGGTCACTGAGGCGGCTGGGCAGAGGAAGAAGGCTGTCCCGACTCACCTGACAATTTTTATTACAATTATTTAGTAAACTTTGACTCAATACAAACTAAGAAAAGACCAAATACGTCCTAAGTCGTACCGAAAATCCAGCAGAGTCTCCCCTATACCTAGGACCTACCCAACCTGCAAAAGGGCTCAAAACACACTTCTATATTCACAACCCATATATCCACATCTCAATCACATCACACAGCCCCTCCTGGGCCCATCCAAACAGTCATCCATCACAATATGTAAAATTTCAATTTAGTCCTTATAATTGACTCTTTTTGCAAAAACTACTCAAACAAGCTCTAAAAATTCTAAAACTTTGCCCCGCGGTCCTTAGCAATATTACTAGGCTATTGCAAAAAGAATCATAATTTTCTGAGCTACCACGAATATTTTATGGATTTTTAATCCTATTTAAGCACTAGAAAATTACGAAAAAGCAAGGTTCGGGTTTACCTTTGCCGATTCCGACTCTGGGGGACGCGCTTGGGACGTCTGAGAATAGTGGGATAGCCAAAATCTCAATCCAATTCGGAGACCTTTTTGGTGGCCGATCTGTCTGGCCGGAAATTTACAGACCCGGACAACTGTCGAATTTTCGCGAATTGAAGATACCTACACGAAGCCCACAACACGGGGGTTAGTACATAAATTTTACGGAATTTTCTAAACTCATTTAATGCTTGGAAAAACACTGCGAAGTTTCATGGGACCCACCAAAAAACGGTGTCGAAAAAATTTGAAATTTATATCGCCGCGAAGCTCTCGACGAGTGGAGTGCTCTGGTACTCTCGGTTTTCTCGTGGGGTTCACGGTTTGCGAGAAGTCTAGCCCAAAAGTCAAAATGGGCTAAAACTTCCCGGGCAAAAATTGGACAAACCGCTTGATGGATTTCGGTATTCTTGGTGTCTATGGAAAGCTCTCGACGAGTAGATGGATTTAGACACAAGACCCGGTCCGATTGGTAGCCGGATGGGCCGAATTTCGACCAGGAAGACGAAACTGCGCGCTTGAGTGTCGTTTCGCTTTGGGCGCCTTTTGCTAGCGTTCCAGGCAGCGGCCGGCGAGAGGAGGTGGCTGGGGAGGGGCGCCGGCGGGCTAGGGTGGCAGGGGAGGCGGCGGCGCCGCAAGGGGAGGAGGGAGGAGAGAGAAAACGGGAGGGAAAGAGAGAGGGGTCGGGACGCCCGCGGGGAGGAAGAAAAAGGAAGAAGCCGGTCCGATTCGATCGGTCCGATCCGGTCCGGTTCGATTCAGCCGGTTCGATTCAGGATACAAAATTTTAAATTTTTACTCTGCCTTGGGATCGAAAACGAGGTCCAAAAATTTCAAAAAAAATTTCAGAAAACTCAGAAAAATTCCTAGACTCCAAATATATTTTTAGTTTTGTCACGTGGTCTTTAAATTAATTTTTAAAAATCATCAAAGTTTTATATTTTCGGGAAATCAAACCCGATTTCGAAAATCCGAAAAATTTCAAATAATTTCCTAAAATTCAAATAAAATAAAATATTAATATTTACCCAAAAATAATAAATTTAAAAATTAGGGGTGTTACAAATCTTTTATGGCTAGTGCTATCTCAAGGAACCTCCACATGATGGGCACGTTATTTTTGAAGCATATGAGGGGGACCCACAGACAAGCTAACTTAGTGGATGATAAAATGATCCAGGTAGAGTTGAGGCTAGAGCTTATTTGAATTGCCTATAGCAAAGGGTCATTATTCTTATCTTTTGGGAACTCAGTGAGTTGGAGAACTAAGTGTCTATTTGGATGGGGTGAGGAAATGATAAGTAATGGAAGGGTGAGAAAGGGTAAAGAGGGGGAAGGGTGAGAAGGGTTGCAAAAAAAAAAAAAAAAAAATCATGTTTGAAAATGGGTGAATTAATAAAAAAGTAAAGAGAGAAAATGTATATTTTTTATGTTTGAGAAAAGGTGAATTCAAGGAAGGGTAAATTTAAGGGGTGTAGAAATAAAAATAGTCATAGCTCTCACCTCGCCCTCCTTATCCCTCCTTACACTCCAATTTATGCTATAAGAAAAATTGAGATTTGAATGGTAAGGGAGGGTAAGGCTTACCCTTGCTTACACTTAGCCTCCATAAATTCACCTTTTTCCAAACAAGGGTACATAACTCAACAACCCCTCCTTACCTTTGTTTACCCCTCCTTCACCCTCATCCAAATAAACCCTAAGTCCCAAAGAGTCTGTTGACTTGGCTGAATTGCCCATCAACTTTTTCTTTTGTTGCACTCCATTATTGCATTTGTTACTCAACTTCGTCCCCTCTCGATTTGCCTCTTCTTAAGAGAGGTTATAAATGTATTTGGGCTAAAATTATTATCTTGGATGATTTGTAGTTATTTTGATATATTGTGTATTGGGTTTGTTGATTTATGCATTTCTTTATTGATATTGTTATTGAATTCTTTTTTATTTTGCATTTCATTGTTGATTTTAGATTTCTCTTTGGGGATTTGGAGAGAGAGAAATGGAGGACAAAAGCTTTTTTTTTTTTTTTTTGGTGGGGGGTGGGGAGGGATGGGAGAACAAGAGATAGAGAGACAAAAATTGGTGAGAAGAGACAGAAATGGGAGGGAGAGAGACCGAAGGGAGGAGGGGAAGAGGTAAAGTTTCAAGGTAAAAATAAGCTAATAAATGAATTGGCTCGTTTATGTTAAAAACGACTTTAAGATAAGTCAAACTGAAGTTGAGCTTAAATTAGGTATAATTTAATGATCCGAGCTTGAACCATAATAGTAAAACTTGAATCGAGCTTAAGCTTTATAAAAAAAGTGATGAACCAAGCTTGAAATACTCTAAAATCAAATTCACTCTTATGCACTCTTAGATTATGGATTAATTACATCAATCATCCCTCAATTTAGGTGATATTGTAGCCACTCAACTACAATTTGTTAAAATAAAATAGCTCAACTTTAGTTTTGTCTCAAAAAAAATGTCCTACTAACCTGCAATAGAAGATTTCCAGGTAAAAAAAATGAAATATTATAATTTTAGCCATCTTTTCTAGAAAGAAAATCACTATTTTACCCCCATTTCCTTTTTTTTTTTTTCTCTCCCTCTCTCTCACATTCTTAATTCCTTAAGGTTAAATTAGTTGATACTCATTTATCAATAAATTATTTTATTTTTAATAAAATTAATATTTATTAAATATGTTGATTAAATTATTTATTAATTTATATTTTTAATTTGTTATTAATTTTTTATCATTAATTTAAATTTTATTAAACATTAATTGAGTTGATAAAAAAATAATTCTATTTCTCTTTTAATTTTAGAATATTATTTTTCTAAAAACTTTAATTAAATAATTTAATTAAGTGCCAATTAATTTACTTGCCCTCTTTAGTTTTAAAAAATAATTTTCTGAAATATAATTCGAATTAAACAGTTAAATTCAAGTCTTAATTTAACTACTATTATAATACAATTTTAATTGATATTAAAACAAAATAAATTGATTTTTAAACATCAATGGTAGTTATGTAATTATCACAATGGCAAATCCATAAATAATATGAATTTAGATTTAGGTTTTAGGGTTTGCCATTATGGTTTAACTACATAATGCCATTAATGCTTAATCAATTTATTTTGTTAAAAAAAAAAACTAAAATTGTAAATACAATTCTAATTAAATTGAGATTTGAATTTAATTGTTTAATTCAAATTATATTTTAAAAAATTATTTTTGAAATTAACGATGGCAAGTAAATTAATTGGAACTTGAATTAAATTATTTAATTGAAATAAAATTTTAAAATAATAATGTTCTAAAATTAAAGGGCAAATAGAATTACAATTATATTTTTATTATTTAAATTAATTTTAATGTTTGAATAAATTTAAAATTTTTAGTCTTACTTATATTTTAACTTCAATCAAATATAAAATTTTATAAGAAGTAATTAACTAAAATAAGAAATTAATAGGTGAAAAATAATACACACACACATATATATAACACCCTGAATGTTTAAATAATAATTTTATGTGTAAGATCATAATATTTTTATGTATTATGGTATTTAATTTAAATTTTCTAGGTTTTCAAAATTAAATTTTTATTTTTCAAGGTAATTAATTTTATCGATTTTTTAAAATTAATTTAAAGGCCATTTGATAAATTTAAAAATATATTTTGACTCTATAAATTTTTTTTTGAGTTTTCTATAAATTTTTTAGAATTTTTGGGCCTTATTTTGGGTCTTAGGGTAAAGTAGAAATCAATTTTCGGGTACTTTGAATTGAACCAGATCAAATCAGACCGGTCTCTTTTTCTTCCTTCTCTCTTTGCCCACGCGTCACTCTTCCCCTCCCTTTCTCTCTTCTTTTCCTCTCTTTGCTCCCTTCCCCACCACCAATTGGCCACCCCCCGTTGCCCCCCTCATGCCGACACACCTCCGGCTACCCCTTCTCGCCGCCGTCGCTCCACCGTCTGGCTAGAAACACGTAAGGAAGTTTCTCTCTCCTCCGTGCGACGTTTCATCTTCCCGGCTTGATTTCGGCTAATCCAGCCACTGATTGGACTGGGTCTAGTCCCTTTTGTGTCCTATTCTTCAAGAGCTTTCTATAGACATCCATTTCACCCATTTTCATCGAACGTTTTATGCGAATCAAGCCAGAAAAGTTTTAGCTTATTTTGACTTTTGGGCTAAATTTCCCTCAAACTGTGAACCCCACAGAGATTTCAAGACCACTAGCATGCTGCACTCAGTGAGAGTTTCGCAATGACATAAATCTCAAATTTTTCTAACACCAAAATTTTGGTGGGTCCCATGAGCTTTGTAGTGCTTTTTTTAAGTCTCTAAAAAGTTTGTTTAATTAAATAAAAATTATATTCTAACTCTTGATGTTATGGACTTCGCGTAGGTGTTCTCGTTTCGTGGAAATTTCATTGGCAACCCGTATTGCATTTTTGAGTTGGACAGGTGACTTGCTGGACCCACTTTGGAAGTGGGTCAATGCTATAGTACTTCCCACCATTTTCAGACACCCTAGGAGCATTCCAAGTGGTAGAATTGGCATAGGTAAACGCAAACTTCACATTGCTCTTTTGCCTAATGCCGGGTTTAGAATAAAATTCATAAAATATTCATGGGTAACCAAAAAATTATAATTCCTTTTGCAATAGTTTATAGCATTGTGAAGGACTGCGGCGTATGTTTATAGATTTTTTGAAGTTGGTTTGGATGATTTTTGAAAAATATTAGTTTTAAGCCTTATAGTTGAATTATGCAGTTACTTGAGAATTGTCTGATTTGGCAGGCCCAGGAGGGGCTGTATGATATTGTTGAGATGTGAGCCTGAGGCATTTAGTTTTAGAAGTGTGTTTGAGTTGCTTTATAGGTTGGGTAGGTCCTAGGTACAGGAAAAACACTACTAGATTTTCAGCATAAATTAGGATGCTTTTGATTCTTTCAATTCTTGTTTTGTGTCAATATTGATAAATTCATAATATAATTATTTAGGTGATCAGAATCAACATTTTTCTTTCACCTAGCCAATGCAGTGATATTTGATGCATTTGTGAGTAGATATTAATTTTATTTATAATTTTAATATTATTATATATTTAAGGCATGCCCATGCATTCATTTATATATATATATATATATATATATATATATATGTGTGTGTGTGTGTGTGTGTGTGTGTCTGTGTGTAATACAAGGCGTGCCTAGTATTTAACTACATATATATATATATATATATATATGTAGTTAAATACTAGGCACGCCTTGTATTACATTTTTATTTGATGAAATTATTGCGGATGTCGCATTAAGGTAATTTGGAGCTCTGTGTGTGTGTCGGCATGTGTTTGGTATGATTATGGATATAAGTAGGATGGATAGTTGCGGCTAGAGCTTGACTCGCTAGGACCCGATTCTTATATGTGGATAAGTCGGGGTGAGTACGGCTTTGAGTTGATCTCGTCAACCCCTGCATTTGGATTATTAAGAAAAAGTTTAGCTCGAGTTGATCTCACTGGCAGGTATTAGAATTAAGAGAGCTGTATAAGGGATCAGCTCCCTTATGTATATATATTGTTGAGACACATGGGTGTGTGCGTGCTTTAAATTATCTTTTGTGTGAATATTGCTTGAATTTTTTGATACTATGTGACTATACTGCATTTCATATCTAGGCAATGCATTAGTTCTAGATAGTTATAGAAATTATATTTAAAATCAAGATCTTACTCTATGAGTCAAACGCTAACTCCTATGCAACCATTTTTCCTCAGGTGATAGGTGGACTCTTTTTGTGAATAACTTGCTTCCTTTCTCATAGGTTTACTAGTAGTATCTTAGTTATATTTCATTTCCTTGATTTATAATCTAAAACTCTGCATGTACTAATAGTGTTCTAATCTTGATTGAGTTATTAATAATTTATCTCTTTGAAGTTGTAAACATATTATATGGGTATGTTGGAATATTTGAAATGAGTATTTACCTTAGATGAGAGAGCTGAGCTCCCATTTGATTATTTATTATTTCGAGGATTGTGAGGGTGAGCTGAGCTCCCCAAATTGAGTTATTTTATGTTTACAGGTTGGGTGAGTTAATACTCTCCATTGGATAGCTCAATTTATGGATGGACTTTATTCGTCTGTTTTCTTGAAATTAGACTATAGTTATGGGCCTTATGGTTGGGCTAGGAATAGTTAGGCTTACTATGGGCTTTAGGGGTCTTATACTGACACAAGTCGTAGTGCCGATCCGGCCTAAAATTTAGATCGTGACAAAGTTGATATCAGAGCTTAGGCTCTAGATTCATCGGAAAGTGTATGTTTAGAATTTTAAAAAGAGTCTTATTAGGAGGTTACATATGGAGTATAGGGTCCATATTCATTCATGCATCCAGTTTTCACTTAGTGTGCTGTGTGTGTTCTTGAATATATAGATATGTATAGCGTGTTGTTTTGGTTTTGTGGGCTAATACTACTGAATTTCAAGAAAAATGCGTAGAGGTAAGAGAGCTGCCACGACACTAGAGCTAGAAGTGTGGGATGAGATATCAGCACAGGATGAGGCACTCGCCCCAAGAAGGCGCGGTAGGAGACCCAAGGCTACTCAGGAGGAAGAGTAATCACAACCTCAGGAACAATCATTTATGGTCCAGGGTCATATGGATCTGATGGCAGCCACCTTAGCAGGTCTGCAGTGGACTATAGACATGATAGCCCAGTATATGGTTCACCCTCCATAACAGCAGCCCACAGTTTATAGAGTCGAACCATATAAGCAGATAATTAACTTTAAGAAATTGGTGCTTAGGGTTTATGATACTACAGAGGATGCATAATGGTTTTGGGACTCTTGCAAACAAGCAGGAGTGGAGCTACAATTAATAGACAGGAGATTAATTGAGTGTGTTCAGCATGTGTTAGGACCTGTGCTAAGGTAATAGATGACTGATTATGTACTCCCTTGGATTGAGGGGCTATCTTGGGTACAGTTTGTAGAGCTATTTATAAATAGGCTTGTGCCAAAGAGCTTTAGGGATCAGAAATAGTGGGCCTTTGAGGCTTTGAGACAGAATGGGAGATCGGTAGATGAGTATGCCTCTAAGTTTCTGAAATTGAGTAGATATGCTTCAACTACCATGGCCACTAAAAATATGAAGGTGAAGAGATTTTTGAAAGGATTGGATAGTAGATATGCAAACCTAGCTATGTTGTCAGACCAGCCTTTTGATGTGGCAGTAAATAGGCCCGATAAATAGAGATAAACTATATGGGTGATGATAAAGGTAGAGTAAAGAAGAGCAAAGCTAAAGGGTCATCTAGTATGCCCTAAATGATTACCATGGGTGGTGCCAGCCAGAGTCACCAAAGTGGTAAAACCAGAGGTAATAAGAAAGGTGGCTTTAGATAGAGATCTAGGGGGTTCAGATCAGGTTATAGTTCCAGCAGTGGATAGAGTTTGAGCGACAGTAGTTCTGGATCTAAATCAGGGTCCTCTTTTACACCTTATACATAGTGTGAAAGAGTACATTCAGGGCCTTGCTTGATGTGTTATAGTGGATGCTTCAGATATGGCTATCCACGTTATTTTGTTAAAGATTGCCCTATGTTTAGTGAGCATCAGATAGGGTCTCAGGGTTCTATTGTTAATGTACCCTGCCAACTAGTCCCTAGTGCTTCTAATATGGTAGGCAGCCAATTTGGTAGCCAGCAGAGTCGTGGTTAGGGAGGACATAACTTTAGAGGTAGAGCTAGTGGTAGGTGTCAATATTAAGGTTTTGCATCTCATGGCAGAGGTCAAGCTCAGGTTTTCACCTTGACACACCAAGATGCTCAGGCTTCGAATGCAGTGGTGGCAAGTATACTTCCAGTTTGTTCTTTTAAAGCTCGTGTTTTAATAGACCTGGATGCTATGCACTCATTTGTTTCCCCTGTATTCGCTCTGAGATTGAGAAGAATTCCTACTACTTTAGAGCATCCCCTGTCTATAGCTACCCCTCTTAGTGATAATATAGATATGGATATGGTTTTTTCGAGCAGACCAGTAGTAGTGGATGGAAAGATCCTCCCAATAGATTTTGTTCCCTTACCGGTAATGCATTTGATGTGATTTTGGGTATGAATTAGTTGTTAACTCATTATGCTACTTTAGATTGCAAAAATAAAAAGGTGTATTTTCATATTCTGGGGGTAGAAGAATTTAGTTTTGATGGCAACAGAAGTGTGGCTCCATACAACCTAGTGTTAGCCATTAGCACTAGAAAGATGTTGAGGCATGGATGTCAGGATTATTTGGCACTAGTGAGGAGCACATCTGTTGAAGGTGCTGATGTGGAGAACGTACCTATTATTAAGGAATTTATGGATGTATTTCCTAAGGAGCTTCCAGGGTTGCCACCATATAGGGAGATAGAGTTCTGCATAGATGTTATGTCAAGTACAAATCCCATTTCTATGCTAACCTATAAGATAGCACCAGTAGAGCTAAAGGAACTGAAGGAGCAACTACGAGAACTTTTGGACAAGGGATTCATTTAGCCAAGTATTCACTTTGGGTGTTTCCATCTTATTTGTGAGGAAGAAAGATGGATTATTGAGGCTATGTATTAATTACAGACAGCTGAATAAAGTGATAATTAAGAATAAATATCCATTCTCTCGGATTGATGATCTATTTGATCAGTTGCAAGACGCTAGATATTTCTCAAAAATAGACCTACGGTTAGGCTATCACTAGCTGAGGATCAAGAGTGAAAATGTGCCAAAAACAGCATTCAGGATGAGGTATGGTCATTATGAGTTCCTGGTGATGTCTTTTGGACTCACTAATGTACTAGCAGCCTTTATGGATTTAATGAATGGGGTGTATAGGCCATTTTTGGATCGCTTTGTCATTGTGTTCATATATAACATTTTGGTGTATTCCTGGATCGAGGAGTAACATGTTTGGCACTTAAGGATGGTGTTGCAAACCTTAAGGGAGCATCAGCTCTCTGCTAAGTTTTCAAAGTGTGAGTTTTAGTTGGAGAGCATTTCATTCTTGGAACACGTCATCTCTAATGAAGGTATTCAGGTGGATCCCAAGAAAATTGAAGCAGTAATTGATTGGCTTAGGCCTACTCCAGTTACCGAGGTGTAGAGTTCTCTAGGCCTAGTAGGTTATTACAAGTGTTTTGTGTAAAATTTCTCTAGAATAACAACTCCTCTAATATGGTTGACTCAAAAGAATATCTTGTTCTTTTAGATAGATGAATGTGAGGAAAGCTTCTAGAAGTTTAAGGATTGTTTAACTATAGCTCCTGTGTTGACTTTGCCTATGAGTGGAGAAGGATATACCGTGTATTGTAATGCTTCTAGAGTCGGGTTGGGGTGTGTCTTCACGCATCATGGTAAAGTGGTAGCTTATGCTTCGAGGTAGTTAAAGAAGCACGAGCAAAACTACCCTACCCATGACCTGAAAATAACGGCTATAGTCTTCGCACTAAAAATCTAGAGGCACTATTTGTATAGTGAAATGTGCGAGATATACACCGACCATAAAAGTATAAGTACATTTTTCAATAGAGAGATTTAAATTTAAGGTAGAAGAGATAGATGGAAGTTTTGAAGGACTATGATTGCATCGTCTAGTATCACCCAGGTAGAGCAAATGTGGTGGTATATGCATTAAGCAGAAAGTCTTCTGGCAGTCTGGCACATTTATCAGTAGAGAAGAGACCGTTGATTCAAGAGCTGCATGAGTTGATGGATCAGGGTTTGATCTTAGATATAACTAATTCAGGTGCACTTTTAGCACATTTCAAAGTAAGGTCAGATTTATGAGACAGGATTAGAATTTCTTAGCACAGGGACCCACAATTAATGAGGATTATGGAAAAAGTATAGTAGCAAGAGGATTGTGAATTTGGGTTTGATGGAGATGGCACCTTTATGCAAGGCTCCAAGGTGTATGTGCCAGATGTGGACAACCTAAGAAATAAGATTATGCAGGAGGCTCATTACACGCCTTATAGTGTTCACTTAGGATCTACAAAGAAGTACCATGGTGTGAAAGCTAGGTACTGGTGGAATGGCATGAAGAGAGACATAGCAGACTTTGTGTCCATGTGCTTAACTTGTCAGATAGTAAAGTTGAAGCATTTGAGACTGTCAGGGAAGTTGCATGTAATACCCTAATTTTTTTTATATAAATATTGATATTATTTTAATATTGTAAATTAATTTAAGCAGTTCATTACAAAGTAACATAATTTATAAATAAGTTTATTTTTATATTATAGTTAATATATTTTACAAGATTATTTTGAAGTCTTAGATTTAATTTTTTGGAGTATTGAATTTTGATTATAATCTTATATTTTGACCTTCTTAAATTTAGTATAATTACTGTTATTATTATTAATATTATTATGTTTAAATAATTTATTAAGTGAGAGTTTAATATGAAATACGAATAATATTTTAATGCTATGTTATTGGGGATTTAATAAAAATATTTTAATAATATAATATTTGTTTGAAAAAATAAAAGTGTATGTGTATGTGTGTATATATATATATATATATATGTAGAAAGGTTGAAAAGACCACTACAATGCAGCGACAGATTTAACCATTTATAAAAAAAAAAAATTTGAAAACATGAAACAGCCCCCCTTCTCAACCACTCACCGCCACCCTCACTCTTCCTTTCTTTTTCTTTCCTTCTTTCTCTTCGGTGAAGCACCACTCACCGCCAGCGACACCACCAGTAACCTGATAAGACTCTGGCAGCCTTTAGGAACCCATAATGGTGGCATATGGTGGTTTCTGGTGACACAAAGAAAGGAGAGAGAGAAGTGGGTTTGAAACTTTGAATGCTCATATTCAGTGATCCTGACATTCAATTAGAGTGATTCAAGTGGCTATGGACTCTTGATGAAGAGTACTTTTAGATGAGATCGACTATGCCAGATTTGGTGGCCGTTTTCGGCCCTGTGAGGAAAGAGAAAATAGGTCTTTTTCAAGCTTTCTGGCGAGATTCCAGCCAATCCGACCGTTGGATTGAAAATCCAAGACCACCATTGAGATCAACGTGATGAAACCTTCGAGATGGGATCGACCCAGCTCCGATCAGACATCATTTGAAAAAGGCGATCACCAAACAGTCCAGATCGTTTGATAAGATTTTTTGACTTTTTGGATTCTTAAAAAAATTAAATATAATTATATGATAATTATTAATAATTTTTAGGCTTTGTTTAGTTGTGATCAGATTGGTGATTACTCATTGGCACTCAGAACCGAGTTTTTGACTCGATCTGGTTATCTGGCAGGCTATCCCAAGATTGGGTTGTGTTTACAGTCATTCCTAGCATTTTTAAACATTCTGGACGCGTTTTAGATAGCAGAATTTATAAAAGTAGTCCTTAACTCAAGTTGTGTAGTTTGTGCCTTAATTAAGCTAGTTGATTAAATCTTTAAAATATTCCTGACTTAGTAAAATTAAGTAAAATAATTTTAATTAATACAATGATAATATGGAGAACCTCCAAGAATATTTTTATAATTTTTGAAGCGCTGAAAAAAAAATATTTAGACTGTAAAGAGTTAGGGACCCAAGCTAGAGTTTGGAATATTAGATCTATATAAGGATTCTTGTAGGCCTCGAATGGCATTATAATTATTGTTATGGGTCTAAGGCCCTATTTGTTGTGGTTGTTGTGTTTTCTTACAAAGGGTTAGGTCCAGTTATAGGGGAGACTCTGTTGAAATTTTGGCAAGACCTTAGTATTTATTTTGATTCTATAGCTTGAATTAATTATTTAATTTTGTTAGTCTTTTGATAAAGGTCAGTGTGTATGTTTAGGAGATTAGTGTAGGTCGTCTTCTTCTTCTAGTCAAACCAACTATAGTCCAGTCGACCAGTCTATGAGTTAGATATTGATTATTTTTGTAATTTCAATATTAATTATATATTTGGCATGCTCATGCATTCTATAAATAATTTATTATGCATATGAATAGTTAATATATTAGGGGCATGTTGGTTGCTACATATTTAATTATTGTGATTTATTTGTGATTGCTACTCTGAGGATAATTTGTAGTTGCATGTGTGTGTGTGTGTTAGTGTGTGTATGGTGTGGATATGGATACGGGTAGGACGAGTAGTCACGACTGGAGCTTGACTCACTAGGACCTGATTCTTTTATATGAATAAGTCGGAGTGAGTATGACTTTGAGTTAATCGTACTGATCCCCGCACTTAGATTTTAAGCAAAAGTCTAGCTTAAGTTGATCTCGCTGGCAGGTATTAGATTAAGAAGCTGTATAAGAGATCAGCTATATATATATATATATATATATATATATATATATATATATATATATATATATATATACACACACACACTGGGTGTGTGAGCAGCTCCAAATTAACTTCTCGCGCGAATATTGGGTGTATTAATTGTTTTATGTATTGGATGTGCATTTCATGGTAGGATTGCACTAGTTTCAGATAGTTATAGAAATTGCATTTATAATCAATAACTAAACTCTCTGAGTTGAACGCTCATTCCTGTTCAAATATGTTTTCCATGTTACAGGAGAAGCAAGATTATTTCGAGTCTAACTTACATTTTCCCCCGTAGGTTGTGCTTCTTAGTTAATAGTTTGTCATTTCTATTTATTTATTTAATTATTTAATAACTAGAGCTTTGCTGTGATAATGGTTTATGTAAATATTGTATTAATTAATGAAAAATTATTATGTTATTAAATAATTTGTACATAATGGTATAGAGTTGAGCTAGGCTCTCTTAGTTTTATTTTCTGATGGTTATTGGGTTAGGTGAGCCCAAATAAAAATATAATATTTTATTTTATTTTATTTTATTGGCATATTGGGCCTTAATTATAGCTTTGGTTATGGGTTTAGAAATAGTAAGGCTTACTATGGGCATCGGAGGCTTTATGTAGGTCTAGGTCCTAGTGGCGATCCAGCCTTTGGGATCGATTCGTGACAATGCAGGAGATGCCCATCCAAGAGTGGAAGTGGGAATGATCACCATGGACTTCGTGACTAGGTTGCCTCGTACTACACGTGGGTATGACTCTATGTGGGTGATTGTGGATTGTCTGACTAAGCCAACTCACTTTTTGCCTATACAGACTACCTATTCTATTGCTTAGTATGCAATGGTATATATTTAGGAGATAGTCAAATTACATGCTTCCATAATATCTGACAGAGGGCCCCCGTTCACTTCTCAATTTTGGAGGAAATTTCAGGAGGCACTTTGCACACAACTGAACTTTAGTACATCCTTCCACCTTCAAACAGATGGGCAGTCCGAAAGAATAATTTAGACATTAGAGGATATGCTTCGTATGTGTGTCCTAAATTTTAGAGGTCAATGGGATGATCAGCTGCCATTGGTGGAGTTTGGCTATAATAACAACTATCATTCCAGTATTATGATGGCATCCTATAAAGCATTATATAGTAGGAAGTGTAGATCCCCTCTGTATTAGAAAAAAGTTAAAGAGGCAAGAGTACATGACTGGGATTTGGTGCAGCATACTTTAGAGATGGTTCCTTTGATCAATGAACTTTTAAAGACAGCCTTTAGCAGACAGAAGAGTTATGCAAATCCAAGGAGGAAAGATGTAAAATTTGCAGTAAGTGATTATGTATTCTTAGAGCTTTCCTATATGAAAAGGGTTATAAGATTTGGAAAGAAAGGCAATTTGGCACCTTATTACATAAGACTTTTAGAGATCATGGATAGAGTGGGAGCAGTTGCCTACTGGTTGGAGTTGCCATCAAGTGTTTCTCATGTCCACCCAGTGTTCCATATTTCCATGCTCAGGAAGTATGTTCCCGATCCTTCTCATGTGCAGCAACCAGATACAGTAGAGTTAAATGAGGAATTGACCTTCGAGGAGCAGCCAGTAGCCATAGTGGACTATCAAATGAGACAGCTTTAGTCAAAGTAGATTCCTATAGTTAAAGTATTATGGAGGAGCTAATCAATGGAGGAATGCACCTAAGAGTCAGAGTGAGATATGTGCAGTAAGTACTCGTACTTGTTTCACATGTAATTCTGTGTTTTTATTCTAGCTTGTGTAAAAATTCGAGGATGAAATTTCTATAAGGGAGAAAAAATGTAACACCCCAAATTTTTATATAATTATTTTATGTGTAAAATTATAATATTTTTATGTATTAAATATTATGGTATTTAATTTAAATTTTCTAGGTTTTCAAAATCGAATTTTTATTTTTTGAGGTAATTAATGTCACGACCCAAATTATGGGTGGGAACGGCACTAGGACTTGGGTCAGTATAAGGCCCCTAAAGTCCGTAGTAAGCCTAACTATTCTATCACAACCATAAAGCCCATACTCTAAGTCCCATTTTAAGAAATCAACTGGACAGAGTCTGGCCATAAACTGGACTATCCAATGAGGAGTTTTAGCTTACCTGACTTGTAAACACAAATTATATTCAATTGGGGAGCTTAGCTCACCCTCATAATACTCAACAAAACAATTAAATCAAATGGGAGCTCAACTCCCTCATCCAAGACAACACCCATTCCATATATCCATATATGCATAAATATTAGGTTTACAATTTCAGCATAAATAAACTATTACAGTCTCAAACCAAGTAAAATACTTCTAACATATGCAGAGTTCTAGATTGTAATTACTACTATGAAATACTGATATTTGCTGCTAATAAACCTGTGAGGAAGGCAACAGGTTAATCACAAGAAAAAGGTCTTCCTGTAACCTGGAAAAATATAGTGAACAGGAGTGAGTGCTTGACTCATAGAGTAAGATATTAATTTTAGATACAATTTCTATAACTATCTAAATCTAGTGCATTCTTGAGAATAAAATGCAACATCTTCACATATTTTAAACAAGTCAAACAATATTAACACCAAAGGTAATTTGGAGCACTCACACACCCATGTATCAAATCCATACACACACATATATATATGGGAGCTGATCTCCTATATAGCTCTTTTAATTCCAACCTCTGCCAACGAGATCAACTCAAAGTCAGACTTTCTCTTAATATCCAAATGTGGGGCCAGCGAGATCAACTCGAGCCATGCCTCACCCCTACTTATCCACAAAAAGGATAAGGCTCTAGCGAGTTAAGCTCCGGCCATGTCTACCTGTCGTACTCATATCTATATGCACACAACACGCACGCTAAACTCACACACGTGGCTCCAAATTGCCATAAAGCAACATACACAGCAAGGTCATCAAATACATATGCAATACAAGGTGTGCCTAATAATTAACTATATACATATATTTATAAGTGATACAAAGGCATGCCTTGAATATAAAATAATATTGAAATAAATAATATAAATAAAATCAATATCTACTCACAATATATCAGAATTCACTGCAGTGGCTGGGCAAAGGAGGAAGACTGATCTGGCTCACCTAAATAATTATATTACAAATTTATCAATAATTACTTAAAACAATACTTTAAAGAGTCAAAGGACAACCTAATTTATGTTGAAAATCTAGCAGAGTTTTCCCTGTACCTAAGATCTACCCAACGTACAAAGTGGTTCAAATCACACATCTCAATTTCACTTCTCAACATCATTTGGCCCCTCCTGGTCCTCCAAACCAGTCAAAACTCAGATACTCAGAAAATTCAATTATAGTCCCTAAAACTTCATTCTGAAAAAATCATTCAAACGAGCTCTAAAATTTCTAAAATTTTGCCCCGCAGTCCTTAACAATATTATAAGGCTATTGCAAAAAGAATTATAATTTTCTTGTCACCCATGTATATTTTATGGATTTTTATTCTAAACTCGGTACTAGGTAAATAAGGAAACTTAGAGTTCGGATTTACCTATACTAATTTTTACACTTGGAACACATCCAGTGCATCTGAAAATGGTGGCAAGGACTGTAATTTTGACCCGTTTCTGAAGCAGCTCTGATAGTTTGTTTGTCCGGCCTAAAAATGTAAATCCGAACGCTGGTGAAATTTTAGCGAATCGAAGGTACCTACACGAATCCCACAATACCAAGAGTTAGAATATAATTTTTATGTAATTAAACAAGCTCATTTAAGACTCAAAAAAACACTACGAAGTCCGTGGGACTTGCCAAATTTTTGGTGTCAGAAAATTTTGAAATTTATATTATCACGAAGCTTTCGCCTAGTGGAGCACGTCAGTACTCTCGGAATCTCTATGGGGTTCCTAGTTTTAGGATAAATTTAGCTCAAAAATTGAAATAGGTTAAAACTTTTTTTACTTAAATCAGACAAATCGCTCAACAAAAATAGGCGTTCTTGGTGTTTTTGGAAAGCTTTCAAAGAGTAGAGCGAAATAGATACAAGACCCAGTTCAATTGGTGGCCGAATCTGCCGAAATTTGGTCGGAAAGTCAAAAAAAATACGAGCACGAAGGAGGAGTTTTTTAGGATCATTTTTTGGTGTTCTGGAGGGCGGCGTCGACTGGGGGAGGTCGCTAGAGGTGGAGGAATGCCAAGGGAGGGTGGTTGTCCGGTGGGGAAGGGAGGAGGAAGGAGAAAAGAGGGAAAGAATGGTGAGGAAGAGAGAGGTGCAAAAATGGGAGGGGGGGGGGGGTTCTGCTGGACGAAAATTTGGTTCTCTTTTTTTTTTTTTAATTCTGCAAATGGGACAGGCATGTTGTCTAGATTCATTCCTGAAAAAAAATTTTTTAATTCTTTTCTTTCTTTTTTTTAAATAAATAATAATAAAAATACAATTAGCAAATGAAATAATAATAATAATGATGATGATGATGATGATGATGATTCATGTAAAAATAATATTCCTTTAACAAAAATACCATTGTGAAAATATTAATTTTAAGAAAAAATAATAAAATATCAATAAATTATTAGCTTAATAAAAAAAATTTATATATAAAAAATTTAGGTTGTTACATTCTTTCCCCCCTTATAGAAAATTTGTCCTTGAATTTTTACACAAGGCAAAATAAAAGTATAAGATTACACATTAAACAAATATGGGCACTTGCTACACATATCCCACTCTGACTCCCAAGTGCACTCTTCCACTGATTGGCTCCTCCACATAACCTTAACTATAGGGATCTGCTTTGATCAAAGCTGCCTCATCCGACAGTCCATAATGGCAACAGGCTGTTCCTCGAAGGTCAAGTTCTTATTCAACTCTATTGCATCTGGTTGAAGCGCATGTGAAGGGTTAGGAACATACTTCCTAAGCATGAAAATGTGGAATACTGGGTGGACATGAGAAAGGCTTAGTGGTAACTCCAATCGGCAGGCAATTACTCTCACTCTGTCTGTAATTTCAAAAGGCCCTATATATCGGAGTGCCAGCTTACATTTCTTCCCAAACCTCATGACTCCTTTTATAAGGGAGACCTTTAGGAATACATAGTCACTCATTGCAAATTTTGCATCCTTCTGCCTAGGGTCTGTATAGCCCTTTTGCCGGCTGAAGGCTATTTTCAGACGTTTTCTGATCAAAGGAACCATCGCTAAAATATACTACACCAAGTCTACATCACATACCCTTGCTTCCCCAACTTCTGTCTAACACACAAAACATTTACACTTCCTGCCATACAGTGCCTTATAAAGTGCCATTTCAATGCTAGAATGAGAACTGTTATTGTAAGTAAACTCTACTAGTGGCAATTGATCATCCCACTATCCTCCAAAATTTAGGGCATACATATGAAGCATATCCTCTAAGGTCCGAATTGTTCTCTCAGACTGCCCATCTGTCTGAGGGTGGAAGGCTGTATTGAAGTTCAACTGTGTTCCAAGTGCCTCTTGTAGCTTTCTCCAGAAGTAAGAAGTGAACTAGGGCCCCCTGTCAAATATTATGGAAGTGAAAACTCCATGCAATCTGACTATTTCATGAATATATAGTATAGCATATTGGACAATAGAATAGGTGGTCCTTACAGGTAAGAAATGAGCTAACTTGGTCAAATGATTCATAATCACCCATATCGAGTCATATTCACGTGTGGTATGAGGCAACCCAGTCATGAAATCTTGCAACTTCCCTGATGGCCTTTGATGTTCAAATTTTACCTTTTGACATGTTAAGCACTTGGACACAAAGTTTACTATATCTCTCTTCATGCCATTCCACCAATACCTTTCTTTTAAATTATGGTACATCTTTGTGGAGCTTGGATGAACATTATAGGGTGTATAGTGCACCTCTTGTATGATTTGAGTCCTGAGATTATTCACATCTGGCACATATACCCTAAAGCCTTGCATAAGGGTACCATTTGCACTAAACCCAAACTCATAGTCTTCTCTCTACTGTACCCTTTCCACAATTCTCATTAATTGTGGGTCCCTGTGTTGGGAAACCCTAATCCTATCTCGCAGGTCTGGCCTTACCCTAAAATGTGCCAAAAGTGTTCCTACATCTGTTATATCTAAGACTAGTCCATGATCTATTAATTCATATAACTCCTAGATCAATGTCTCCTTTTTATTAATATATGCGCTAAGCTGCCAGAAGATTTTCTGCTTAAGGCATCTGCCACCACATTCACCTTACCTAGGTGATACTGGATGGTGTAGTTATAATTTTTCAGAAGCTCCATCCATCTCCTCTGCCTCAGGTTTAAGTCCCTCTACTGAAAAATGTACTTTAAGCTTTTGTGGTAAGTGTACATCTCACATCCTTCACCATACAGATAGTGCCTTCAAATCTTTAATACAAAAACTACAGCCACCATCTCTCAGTCGTGAGTGGGGTAGTTTGGCTCGTGCCTCTTTAACTGTCTTAAAGCATAGGCCACTACTTTACTGTGTTGCATTAAAACACACCCCAACCTAACTCTGGAGGCATCATAGTACATTGTATATCCTTCTCAGCTCACTGGCAATGTTAACATAGGGGGTTGTAGTTTGACATTCCTTAAGCTTTTGAAAGCTTTCCTCACACTCATTTGACTAAAAAAATGAGACATTCTTTCGAGTCAACCAGGTTAGAGGAGCTACAATTCTAGAGAAATTCTGCATAAAGCGCCTGTAGTAGCCTGCTAGGCCTAGAAAACTCTGCACCTTAATGACTGTTGTAGGCCTAAGCTAATTAGTTACTACTTCAATTTTTTTAGGATCCACCTACATACTTCACTAGAGATCACATGTGCTAAGAATGAGATGCTCTCTTGCTAGAACTCACACTTTGAAAATTTTGCATACAACTGATGCTCCCTTAGGGTCTGCAGTACCATCCTTAGGTGCCAAATATGCTTTTCCTCAGTGTAGGAATATACCAAAATGTCATTTATAAATACAATGATAAAGCGATCCGGGAATAGCCTAAACACCCTGTTCATCAGATCTATAAAGGCCGCTGGTGCATTAGTGAGTCCAAAAGACATCACCAGGAACTCGTAATAACCATAATGTTATTTTCAGTACATCCTCATTTCAAATCCTCAGTTGGTGATAACCCAATCACAGATCTACTTTGGAAAAGTACCTTGCTCCTTGTAGCTAGTTAAATAGGTCATCAATATGAGGAAGTGGATATTTATTCTTAATTGTCACCTTATTTAACTGTTTATAATCTATGCATAATCTCAAAGACCCATCCTTCTTTCTCACAAATAGAATAAGAGCACCCCAAGGTGAAGTACTTGGGTGGATGAAACCCTTGTCCAGAAGCTCTTGCAGTTGCTCCTTCAGTTTCTTTAACTCTGCTAGTGCCATCCTATAAGGTGGCATGGAAATGGGATTTATACTTGGCATAATGTTTACACAAAACTCTATCTCCCTATCCGGTGGTAATCCTGGAAGTTTTCTTAGGAAATATATCCTCAAAGTCCCTGACAATATGAACATCTTCCACACTAACACCTTCAACAGATGTGTCCCTTACCAGTGCCAAATAACCCTAACATCCATGCCTTAACATCTTTCCGGCACTAATGGCTGACACTAGGTTGTATAAAGCTACACTTTTATCACCATCAAAGCTAAACTCTTTTACTTTAGGTATATAGAAATACAACTTTTTATTTCTGTAATCTAGGGTGGCATAACGAGGTGACAGCTAATCCATCCCTATGATCACATCAAAATACATCACTTGTAAAGGAACCAAGTCTGCCGAGAGAATCTTTTCATCCACTACCACTGGGCTTCCTAGAAAAGCCATATCTATATCTATGTTGTCACTAAGAAGGGTAGCTACAGACAAAGGACACTCTAGAGTTGTAGGATTCATACCCAACCTTAAGGTGAACACAGGAGAAATAAACGAGTGCATAGCACTTGGGTCTATTAAAACACGAGCTTCAAAAGAAAAGACTGGGAAAATATTTGCCACCACTACATTTGAAGCCTGTGCATCCTAATGTGTCAGAGTGAAAACTCGAGCCTGTCCTCTGCCTCGAGATGCAGAACCCTAGAATTGACTCCTTCCCCCACATCTACCTCTAAAGCTGCATCCTCCTTGACCATGGCCCTGTTGGCCACTGAACTGACTGTCTGCCATGTTGGAAGTACCAGGGTGTAACTGGCGGGGTATATTTGCAACTAATCCTTAAGACTCCTTCTGATACTCACTGAACGTGGGGCATACCTTAGCAAAGTGACCCTGCTAGCCACATTTGAAACATCAACTAGAGCTCATCAAAAAAGGCCCTGAGTGTGCTCTCCCACACTGTGTACTTGGAGCCAAAGAAGACCCTGAACCAGATCTAGAACTATTGTATCCCAAACTCTGTCCACTGCTAGAACCATATCTAAAATCTGAATCGTTTGGATATGTGTTTGAAGCCACCTTTCTTGTTACCCCTGATTCTTCCACCGTGATGACTCTAGCTGTCACCACCCATGGTGCTCATATAGGGCATACTTGATGACCTTTCAGCTCTATTCTTCTTCGCTCTACTTCCATCATCTCCCATATAACTAATTTCAATCTGCCGAGCTCGATCAACTACCACATTAAATGGCTGGTCTGATAACATAGCCAAGTTTGCATACTTCTTGTCTATCCCCTTCAGGAATCTCTTTACTTTTATGCTTTATGTAGCCACTACAGTAGGTGCATACTTGCTCAATTTCAAGAACTCAAAAGCATATTTGTCCATTGATTGGCCATTCTATCTCAAGGCTTCAAAAGCCCACTGCTTCTGATTTTTAAAACTCTCTGGCACAAACCGGTTTATGAACAGTTCAACAAACTGTGCCCAAGATAGCCCCTCAATGAGAGGGAGCACATAATCCATCATCCACTATTTAGGCACAGGTCCCATCACATGCTGCACACACTCTATTAGCCTCCTGTCAGTCAACTGTAGCTCCACTCCTATCTGTTTGTAAGAGTTCAGAAATTAATATGCAGTGTCTATAGTATCATATATACTAAACACAAACTTCTTAAAGTTTATTATTTGCTTATAACGTTCCCCTCTCTATATTGGGGGCTGCTGCTATTGTGGAGGGCGGACCATATACTGCGTTATCATGTCAATGGTCCTCTGTAGACCAGCTAGAGTGGCTGCTATTAGATCCATAGGACCAGGGGCCATAAAAGACTATTCCTGTGCTTCTGGTTGTTACTCTTCCACTTGAGCAGTTTTAGGTCTCTCATCCCATCTCCTAAGGGCAAGCGCTCATCCTGTGCCAATACTTCATCCGGCACTTCCCATTTTGGCATCGTGGTAGCTCTTCTTCTTTTATGCATTTTCTTGAAATTCAGCAGCATTAGCCTACAAAAATCCAAAATAGTATACTAAGCATCTCTACAAACTCATAATTACATATAGGTACATAAAGCATAAACTAGATGCAAGGGTGGTAGTGCAAAGACGTACATGGATCCTATACTCCGCATGTGACCCCCTAACAAAACTCTTCTTAAAGCCTTAGACATATACTTCCTATGAATATGGAGCCTAAGCTCTGATACCAACTTTATCATGACCCAAATTATGGGCCGAACTGGCACTAGGGCTTGGGTCAGCATAAGGCCCCCAAAGCCCATAGCAAGCCTAATTATTCTAGCCCAACCATAAACCCATACTCTAAGTCCCATTTTAAGAAATCAACCAACAGAGTCCGGCCATAAACTAGACTATCTTAAACACAAATTATTTTCAATTAGGGAGCTTAGCTCACTCTCATAATACTCAACAAAATATTTACATTAAATGGGAGCTTAGCTCCCTCATCCAAGACAACACCCATTCCATATATCCATACATGCATAAATATTAGGTTTACAATTTCAGCATAAATAAACTATTATAGTCCCAAACTAAGTAAAATACTTCTAGCACATGTGGAGTTCTAGATTGTAATCAATACTATGAATTACTGATATTTGCTGCTAATAGACCTGCGAGGAAGAAAGTAGATTAATCACAAGAAAAGAGTCCTCATTTAACCTAGAAAAATAAGGTGAATAGGAGTGAGCGTTTGACTCATGGAGTAAGATATTAATTTTGGATACAATTTCTATAACTATCTAAATCTAGTGCATCCTTAAAAATGAAATGCAACATCTTCACATATTTCAAACAAGTCAAATAATATTCACACCAAAGGCAATTTGGAGCACTCACACACTCCTGTATCAAATCCATACACTCACATATATATATTGGAGTTGATCCCCTTTATAGCTCTCTTAATTCTAACCTCTGTCAGTGAGATTAACTCAAAGCCAAACTTTCTCTTAATATCCAAATACGGGGGCTAGCGAGATCAACTCGAGCTGTGCTTCACCCTAATTTATCCACAAAAAGGATCGAGTCTCAGTGAGTCAAGCTCTAGCCACATCTACCCATCCTAACCATATCTATATACACACCACATGCACGCCAAACTCACACACATGGCTCCAAATTGCCATAAAGTAACATACATAGCAAGGTCATTAAATACATATGCAATAGAAGGCGTGCCTAATAATTAACTATATACATATATTTATAAGTGATGCATGGGTATGCCTTGAATATAAAATTATAATGAAATCATAAATAAAATCAATGTCTACTCACAGTACCCTATAATTCATGGTGGTGGCTGGGCGGAGGAGGAATGCTGACTTAGCTCATCTAAACAATTATATCACAAATTTATCAATAATTACTTAAAATAAAAATTTAAAGAGTCAAAAGATAGCCTAATTTATATCGAAAATCTGATAAAGTTTTTTTTGTACCTAAGACTTACCCAACTTGCAAAGTGGTTTAAATCTCACTTCTCAAATCACACATCTCAATTTCACATGTCAACAACATCATCTGGCCCATCCTGGGCCCTCCAAACCAGTCAAAACTCACATACTCAGAAAATTCAATTATAGCCCATAAAACTGACATTTTACAAAAAAAATTCAAACGAGTGCTAAAAATTCTAAAAATTTGTCCTGCGGTCCTTAACAATGTTATAAGGCTATTGCAAAAAGAATCATAATTTTCTAGTCAGCCATGAATATTTTATAGATTTTTATTATAAACTCGGTATAAGGTAAATAAGAAAACTTAGAATTCGGGTTTACCTATGCCAATTCTGATGCTTGAAATGCATCCGGGATGTCTTAAAATGGTGGCGAGGACTGTAATTTCGACCTGTTTTTGAAGCAACTCCAGCAATTTGTATGTTTGGCCTGAAAATGCATATTCGAGCACTTGTGAAATTTTCACAAATCGAAGGTACCTACGTGAAGCCCACTATACTAGGAGTTAGAATATAATTTTTATGTAATTAAACATGCTCATTTAAGGCTCATAAAATTACTGCAAATTCTATGGGACCCACTAGATTTTTAGTGTTAGAAAATTTAAAAATTTATATTACTATGAAGTTCTCGCCAAGTGGAGCACGTCAGTACTCTCTGAATCTCCATGGGGTTCTCATTTTGGGAGAAATTTAGCCTACAAATCGAAATACGCTAAAACTTCTTGGGCTTAAATAAGACAAATCGCTTGATGAAAATAGGCGTTCTTAGTGTCTTTAGAAAGCTCTCGAAGAGTAGAGCAAAATGGACACAAGACTCGATCAGACTGATGGCCGAATCGTCCGAATTTTGATCTTGAAATTGAAAAAAATGAGAGCATGAAGGAGGAGTTTTTTAGGCTCGTTTTCCAATGTTCTGGAGGGCGGCGCCGACTGGGGGAGGTCACCGGAGGTGGGGGAACACCGAGGGAGGGTGGTTGTCCGATGGGGAAGAGAGAAGGAAGGAGAAAAGAGGGAAAGAATGGTGTCAAAGAGAGAGGTGCAAAAACTTTTTTTTGGGGGGGGGGGGGGGGTGAGGGGAGGGGTTCTGCTAGACGAAAATCTAGTTCTTTTTTTTTTTTAATTCTAGGAATGAATCTGGACTGGCATGTTGTCTAGATTCATACTGGAAATATTTTTTTAATTCTTTTCTTTCTTTTTTTAATAAATAATAATAATAATAATAGTATTAAAAAATGAAATAATAATAACAATGATATATGTAAAAATAATATTCCTTTAACAAAAATACCACTGAAAAAATATTAATTTTAAAATAATTAATAAAATATCAATAAATTATTAGCTTAATAAAAGAAAATATTTATATATAAAAAATTTAATCTGTTACAATTAATTTTATCAATTTTTAAAAATTAATTTAAAGATTACGTGGCAAATTTAAAAATATATTTAGACTCCACAAAATTTTTTGACTCTTTTATAATTTTTTTGAAATTTTTGGCCTTTGTTTTGGGTCCTAGGGCAGAGTAAAAATCAATTTTCGGGTACCTTAAATCGAACTGATTGAATCAGACCAGTCTCTTTTTCTTCCTCCTCTCTTCTCCCATGTGCCACTCTTCCCCTCCCTTTCTCTCTTCTTTTCCACTCTCTCCTCCGTTCCCCATTGCTGGACGGCCACCCTCCTTGCTCTTCCCACGCCGGCGCACGTTCGGTTATCCCTCCTTGCCATCGCTGCTTCATGTTTGTCGGTTTTTCAACTCCGCAAGTGCACAGATCGCTAACAAGTAATAAAGTAGTGAGTAGATTATCATCCCACGAGGAATTTAGTTAGCAATTACTAAGCTATAAAGTAATTCTGACTGTTTAGGCTACCGAATATAAATGAAGAGTAAATTAAATCTATTTTGGATGCTAAAAATAAATTTTGAGTAAAACTATCTATTAAAGCAATTCCAAAATTGAGATTTACACTTTAACCTTATTATGGATTTTAATCTTGTCTATTCATCAGATTAAGAATCATTGCTTTGATGGAAATTAATCCTAAGATATCCTAGGTCCTCTCTCAAGGTACCTAAGGTGTGTTCCAACTAGGACCAAACCCTACTTTCGTTGGCGATTAGTTCTATAAAAACCCTTTAAAATCTATGATTAATTATGAAACTCCACGAAGGATTTTAGCCTATCTCTAGGTCAGATTTTCTAAGTTCAATATTCTGATTTTCCAACACTAACCATTACTTTTCAGTCCTTCAATTAGTATCTTATGTCATGTTTAAGTGGGTACCAACACATAGCATGTATTAAGAACACAGAATATTAAATCAAAGAACAAAACTCAAATCCAATAAATAAAACTCAATATTGATCCATAATAACGACTATAAGCGCTACTCTCCTAATTCCAGAATAAAGGAATTAGTTACTCATGGTGAGTTTAACAAACATAATGAAAATAAAATGAAGAACATAAAAAGTCTGCTTAAAGAAATAGAACAAAAGAATCAAAGAAGATTTTTTATAGCTTTGGACTTGTGGAACTTCAGCTGAGGATTTCCCTTTTGTGCTAATGCTCTCTTCTTCAAGACGGCTGTGAAGAGTATATATGTAAAAAGACGAAAGAATCTTTTTTTATGTTTTCTACTGCTCCTATTTATATTGAACAATCTAGGGTTAGGTTTTTAGATTCCCCAAGGCATCAGGACTCTCTTCTTTCTGAAAAACTGGAGCTGGAACCCTAATCAGAAAACTAGTTATCGACTGATACACGGCCCGTGTGGGGCTGTGTAACTTACTGGAGCTTGAATGGTTGCATCTTGTGTTGGGGCAGGAGTTTACACAGGCTTGATTATAGGAACTTCTTTGGTTTTCTCCTCTTCCAGGAACATTTTCAACTTTGCCAGCCAGAATCTTACATGGGTCTCGGGGGATTACACGGGTTGTGTTACGCAGCCCGTGTACTGTGTTTCTTCTCTGACTTCTTTGGTTTTCTCCTGGTAGAAGGTTACACGGGTCTGTGATTGTGGTTACACAACCTGTGTACTTTGTATCAGCAACAATCTTCTTTCCTTGAGTCTTTCCAAGCTTCCTTCTTTGCTCCTATACCTTGGAACTTCTTCAAAACACCTGAAAACATGCAAAAAACATAGAATTCAATACAGGATGATGAATTTTGCAAATGTTAATGAATTTAGAGATTATGCATGAAATTATCTATCTAAATGCTATGAAATGCTATACAAATATGCTTAAAAACATCTATATAATACAAGTATATCAAATGCCCCCAAACTCAAACTTTTGCTTCTCCTCAAGCAAATCAAAACCTTTTTAGAACACATTTTAGGGGATAGCCTAGAAATATAACCATAAATTCAATATGCATATAATTGAACTCCTTCAACCTTCATACCAACTACCCTCCTTCAAGGCATAAAGGTTTCAATAGCTACCTACTTAAAACCTCACCCCCTTTCATGGTGTTTCAACTAATTGCTCCTCTATACAAGGCTATTAACAAGTCACAAATAATTTGTTTTATCAAAATAGACTTAAGAAACACTTACTCCCCTCAAATTTTGCCTCTATTATGGAAATTGCTGAGATGGATTTAATTCCAACTCCATAGGCACATCTCAATTTCCTATCTCCACTAATGAGCACATACTTTCAAAAGATCAAAAGGTCTTTAGAAAGGTTGTAATGGGGTGAAGGGATGATGATTTGGTTATCAACAAAGGGTTTTAAGGAATGCAAATATGAGGATAGCTTTCATGCATAAATTTCTAAGCATTCCAAGTTTACTCTGTTGATTTTGCATGGGGAAGAAGGGTTTTTTTTTTTTTTTTGTCCCTTTTGTTCTCTCCTCCAAACTCATTGCTTGGAAAGACAAAATTTTCCTTGATTTTAATTACACACTTGCACTCTTCTGGGTATTCTTATCTCCTCCTCATGTTTTCTTTTACACTTGATATATCTATCCTTCATACATTAGACTTCCTTAAAAGGGTGAGGTGAGTGTTTAGGCTAGGGGCTAGGTAGATATATGTGGGTAAATAAAGAAAATTATACAGGTAAAAATATAGGCTTAAGTTGGCTGTAAGGGGTATATTGTAACTAAGGGTGGCTTAAGGCTTAATGGGGCTAAATGAAAGAATGCCTTAATCATCTCTTTTTTCAAACATATGCTAGGATTTCGCCTCGATAGGTCTAAGAGACATGTTCTAAAGCTGGTGAGGCATTTTGAGGTTTGTTTGTATTTCAAAAATTTTCTCCTGATTTTGCAAGTTCATTGTGACAAATTAATAGCTACGAAGGGGTTTAACTATTCTAGCTCCACTAAGGTGGTTAAGTTTTTCACAGACAATAAATTGAAGCCTTTTTGCCTATCTAGATACATTCATTCCTCAATCCCATGGAGTCCAATTATTAGCTTATTAATATTTGTGGTTACAATTCTAAGTTTAAAAAC
This sequence comes from Hevea brasiliensis, assembly GCF_030052815.1. NCBI lineage: Eukaryota > Viridiplantae > Streptophyta > Magnoliopsida > Malpighiales > Euphorbiaceae > Hevea > Hevea brasiliensis. The sequence goes on along the minus strand of NC_079500.1, from coordinate 21,383,026 downwards.
ATTTTAAATGTTCAAAATTTGTAAAATAGTCTAGATTTTTGATACACAAGTGTAATACGGATATAATTAAGCAATGCAATGAAATGTAATGAATGTAGTGCATGAAATGCATCTGTACCCCCCAAACTCAAATCTGACATTGTCCTCAATGGCAACACAATATGTAAAATTAAGGTAGAGCACACAAAATTATGAGAAAGCATATTATGTATTAAGAATTGAAAATTTGGACAAAAAGCAAGTAATAGAGACCTATGAGCAATGATTAAGACTAAGGCATATAATTTTTTACATGAAAGAGCCTATCCTATAGTCCTAATTCTAAAAAGCCTCTGACGGGGATGATAGTCCTTCTCCATCAAGTCTCTCCATTATCATGTCAAGCTTGTTGTGGGCCTCCTAGAGGCTGTCCTCAAGCGCTTGCATCCTCTTGTTTATGGTGGTCTTCATATGCTGAAGGTATGCTAGGACGGGATCTGTCGGTGGTGGCGTGTAGGGAGGCACTTGAGCTGGGCACTCATGGTAGAGTGGCTCTTGGGCTTCCTCTTGTGCTTGTGAAGGTTCACCAGGGTCTTCCCGTGCTTCTTCTCACCTTAGGATAACGTTCCCTTCGACATCGATCAGGAAGCAGGTGTTCCCAACCTTCTTACATATCACCATGGATATGCAGATAGTTTGATCAATTCTGGCGATGCCAAGGATGAAGCACAGCCTATGATGCCCCGGGACAAATCCAAAGTGGAGTGCTATAGCGGTGATGAGTCCGCTGAGCACTATATGGCCTGTCGACTGGTAAGATATGCGGCGAAAGTGGTTACAAAAGAAGAAACCCGTGCTACAACGCTGCTCGGTGACCATACACCAAAGGAAGAAGAGCTCATTGGCATTTACCACACCTAAGCTATCACCGTGGCCCGTGATGGTGTGGGCGACTAGCTGGTGCATGTACCGCAAAGCAGGGCTGGTGATTCCGGAGGATTTGGACTTGCTAGAGTTATAAACCTCGGTGTTTAGAGGAATACAGTGCCAGAAATCCACGTTGTTGTAGATTATCCTATTTTGCAGGATCTCTTAGAATCCAGCGCTGTCAAAGCCAAACACCACGTTGAACTCATCTAAGTTCATCACTTGATCAATGCCAAGTAGTCAAAATTCTATACTCCCCCTATCTTCTCAATCTATGGGCCATTTGAAACAGCCAAGGAACTCCAAAGTGGTGTCCTGGTAGGCGAGAAATTAGAGTTAGGTGAATCTAGTCCACCCAATGCTGTCGAGCAGCCCATCAACCTCCTCGCGTAAATCGAGTTATTCCAATAACTCGAAATCCATGTATTTGGTGGAGATCATCCTCCTTTTGTTAAGCTGTGCACATAAGTCTCAGTGGGTGGAATCGTGAAATGTCCAGGCAATGGAGAACTCAGATTGTGCTGGCTGTGGAGGTTGCGGTTGAGATGCAGGTTGTGGTTGAGGTGTGGGATGTGATTGAGGTTGAGGTGGTGGAGGTGGGGATTGCCTTGTTCTTGGGCACTGGGGTGATGGCTGAGGAGGTGAGGGAGAGGAGTCTCCTCCTTGCCTTGAGGAAGAGCCCATTCTTCTTGCTGGTCTCTTAGTAGGTGCTATTGGTGACTTTGGGATGAGGAAAGGCTAGGATTTTATGAGGGGAGAGGAGATTTGAGAGGTTTTTAAGGAGGAAGAGGCTTAGAGAGGAAGAGTTTTTGAGTGGGAGGGAGTTTAAGGGGTGTTAGGAGAATTTAAAGGGTCATTGTGACTCTTCGTTTCGCGCATTTTGCACCCCAGGTATCGCGTCTACGACATGATACATGGGGCACGTATCACTACACGGGTCGCGGTCCTCGGACCCGTGTAACCTTTTTTCCGGAATTTTCCTTTTCTGCTAAGTTACACGGCTCGTGTAAATCCATTTGGGGACCCGTGTAACTTCCTGTCCGAAGGTTGTATTGCTAGCTAAGTTACACGATCCGTGTAAAGGCGATTTGGGACCCGTGTAACTTTCTATCTCCCTCAAACTTAAAATTTCTCTCTCCTTTGTCGAAGCACACCCCATGTAACATTACACGGGACCAACCTGTGTAAGTTTCTGGAGCTTGTGCAGGTGTGGTTCCAAGGTTCCAGAAGGTTATACGGGGCGTGTAGAACTATATACACGGCCCATGTAAAGTTCTGGCTCTCCAATTCTCTCTGTATGAAAATTTTATGCTAAAGTTTTCCTACCACTATGAATGAAATGAATGTAAAAATTAGCAACAAAGTTACTTCCCCGGTTTTGTGCAGTCTCCTCTTGTGTGGTTTTGACTTAACGTTTCCTCTCCTCCCTTGCCTTCGGTTCCTTGCTTTTGTAGAATTGTGATTTGGGGTACCTAAAAAAAAGGATATTAAAGAACATAAAGTAAAATAATAGAAATCAAAAAGGAAAGGTTACAAAAGTGTTTTGGGTTGCCTCCCAAAGAGCGCTTGTTTATAGTCATTAGTTGGACTATTCTTTCATTGTTCACTGTCTGTCTGGAGGGTTGCCGAAAACGCAGTTAGCTCCCTTCTCTATGGGTTCTCCCTGAAAGTATGGCTTCAGCCTTTGCCCGTTCACTTTGAATGCACCTAAAGTTTCACTCCAAATCTCTACAGCTCCATGCGGGAAGACTTGCATAACCTTAAAAGGCTCGGACCATCTTGACTTCAGCTTCCCTAGAAAAAGCTTTAACCTTGAATTGAAGAGCAGGACAAGGCCTCTTTCTTTTATTTTTTTTCTTGCTATGCATCTGTCATGCCATCTTTTGGTCTTATCCTTGAAGATCATGGCATTCTCATATGCATCCTGCTTGATTTCGTCCAACTCATTGAGCTGTAGGAGTCTTTTTTCACCAGCAGCTTTGAGGTCAAAATTCAGGGTCTGAATTGCCCAGTATGCTTTGTGTTTAAGTTCAACAGGGAGGTGGCATGATTTCCCATAAACCAGTAGAAAGGGTGTTGTTCCAATTGGAGTTTTATATATAGTGCGGTATGCCCACAGTGTATCATCTAACTTCACAGACCAGTCCATCCTTGAGCGATTTACTGTTTTCTCTAGGATACGTTTCAGCTCTCTGTTTGAAATTTCTACTTGACCACTGGTTTGAGGATGATAAGGTGTGGCCACCTTATGAGTCACTCCATACTTTTTTAATAGTGTTTCAAATTGTTAGATACAGAAGTGACTTCCTCCATCGCTGATTATTGCTCATAGTGTGCCAAATCTCGTGAAGATGTTCTTTTTAAGGAATTTTGTGACCACTCTGGCGTCATTGGTTGGTGTGGCTATTGCTTCTACCCATTTTGACACATAATCAACACCAACAAGAATATACTTATTTTCAAAGGAAGATGGGAATGAACCCATAAAGTCTATCCCCCACACATCAAATAGCTCTACATCAAGTATACCATGCAGTGGCATTTCATTCCTTCTTGAGAAGTTACCTGTTCTTTGGCATTGATTACAAGCTAGCATAAAGGATCTCACATCCTTGAATAGAGTAGGCCAATAAAATCCTGCTTGCAAAATCTTGGCTACTATTTTTGTAGTGCCAAAATGTCCTCTATATGGTGATGAATGGCAATGCTGAAGAATGCTCTCTATATCTTCCTCCGGTATGCATCGTCTTATCAATCTATCATTACATCTCTTGTACAGCAGAGGTTCTTCTCACGTGTAGTATCGCACATCATGTAGGAATTTCTTTATTTGCTGGTAAGACATATTGGGAGGCGAAACCCTACATACAAGAGAATTCACAAAATCAGCATACCATGGGGCTTGGGATAAGGCTAATAGGTATTCATCTGGGAATGAGTCATCTATTGGTAGCTCTTCAGCTTCTTCTAAGTCCTCTTATCTCAGCCTTGAAATGTGATCAGCTGCCACATTCTCGGTCCCCCTCTTATGTTTGATTTCAAGGTCAAATTCCTATAGGAGTAAGATCCATCAAATCAACCTTGGCTTGGCTTCCTTCTTGTTCAAAAGGTACCTGATAGCAGCATGGTCTGTGTATACAATGACTTTTGATCCAAGAAGATAGGATCTGAATTTGTCAATTGTAAATACTACTACTAGGAATTCCTTTTTTCTGGTAGCGTAGTTGATTTACGCATCATCAAGTGTTCTGCTAGCATAGTAAATGGCATGGAGCTTCTTGTCTTTCTTTTGTCCGAGTATCGCTCCAACAGCATAGTCACTTGCATCGCACATGATTTCGAATGGTAGCTCCCAATTAGGTAGTTGCATAATAGGTGCTGAGATTAAGGCTTCTTTTGTCCTGTTGAAAGAAGCAAGGCAATTTTCATCAAAGTCAAAGGAAGCATCTTAACTTAATAAATTAGTCAATGGTTTAGCTATTTTGGAAAAATCTTTGATGAATCTTCTATAAAAGCCTGCATGTCCCAAAAAGCTTTGCACTCCTTTGACTGATGTTAGTGGTGGAATTTTTTCGATGATCTCAACTTTCACCTTGTTAACTTCAATCCCTCTTTCTGATATCAGGTAGCCAAGAACTATGCCCTCCCTTACCATGAAGTGATATTTTTCCCAATTTAGAACCAGGTTTGATTCTTTACATCTTTGCAACAATTTGGATAAGTTAGCTAGGCAATCATCAAAAGTAATTCCATAGACAAAAAAATCATCCATAAAAACTTTCATGTTATTTTCAATATAATCAGAAAAAATGGCCATCATGCATCTTTGAAAAGTAGCAAGGGCATTACAAAGACCAAAAAGCATTATTCTATATGCAAAGGTTCCATAAGGGCATGTGAATGTAGTCTTTTTCTGGTCTTCTAAGTGAATAGGAATTTGGAAAAATCATGAATACCCATCTAGATAACAAAAGTAGGAATGTTTTACTCGCCTTTCTAGCATTTGGTTTATGAAGGGGGAGAGGAAAATGGTCTTTTGTGGTGGCACTATTCAATTTCCTATAATTTATGCACATGCACCAACCAGTGACTACTCTCGTAGGGATCAGTTCATTGTTTGCATTTTGAACGATAGTTGTCCTACCCTTCTTAGGCACTACATGTACTAGACTAACCCATTTACTATCAGAAATTGGGTATATAATACTCGCATCTAATAGTTTTATAATTTTTTTCTTAACTACTTCTTTCATGTTTGGGTTAAGCCTTTTTTAGTGTTCAATAGTGGGTTTGCTATTTTCCTCCATAGGTATCCTATGCATGTAAATTGAAGGATTAATCCCTTTCAGGTCTTCTATTTTATACCTTATAGCTTTGATATGGGTCCTAAGCACCTTTAACAATTTTTCCTCTTCTATTTCAGATAAGCCAGCATTGATAATAACCGGATATTTAGAGTTTGAGTCCAAAAATACGTACCTTAGTGAGGAGGGGAAAAGTTTAAGTTCTACCTATTTAGTGTTGTCCTCTAGTTTGCTTTTGGGTTGCTCCTCCTTTAGCTCCTCTACCTTGAAACCTTAAGCTAAGGGTATAGGTGGATTAGTTGCTAAAGATTGTGCACAAGCTGCAATTTCTGTGTTCTCATTATCTGCTGTGTGGCTATGCATAATGCATGCTTCAAGAGGATCTTCAGGATGTGCTTCATGAAATTCCTCTTCAACTTGCTTGTCAACTATATCAACCTTAAAGCATTCATCAGGTTTAAGTTTGTGCTTCATCGTGTTGAACAGGTTGAATTTCACCTCTTCATCTCCTACCTTGAAAGTTAACCTCCCATTTTTAACATCTATGATAGCTCTGGCGGTTGCCAAGAAAGGTCTTCTCAGGATGATAGAAATTTGGACATCCTTCTCCATTTCTAAGATAACAAAATCAACTGGGATGAAGAATTTTCCCACTTTGATGGGGATATTTTCTAGAATGCCCACAGGGTATTTGACAGATTTATCAACCAGTTGCAGCAAAATTGTTGTAGGTTTAAGCTCTCCTACCTCCAGCTTTTTACATACTGATAAGGGCATTAGACTTACACTCTCTCCGAGATCACAAAGAGCCTTGTCTATATTCATATTGCCGATGAGATAAGGTATGAAGAAGTTTCCTGGATCCTTGAGTTTTAGTGGCAGTTTGTTTTGCAATATGGCACTGCATTCCTCTGTAAAAGTGATAGTCTCATAATCTTCCAGCTTTCTTTTCTTTGATAAAATTTCCTTAAGAAACTTGGTAGAGGATGGCATCTGAGAGAGTGCTTTTGTGAAAGGAATGTTAATATAGAGTTTCTGCAAAACTTCTAGAAACTTTCCAAACTGCTTATCCAATTTAGCTTTCTGGAATCTCTGAGAAAAAGGTAGAGGAGGCTGATATAGCTCTGGTAGTTTCTTTTTCTTCTTCTTTGCTTCCTCTTCCTGGTCCTTTTTGGCTTCTTCCTCTTTCTCCTCTACTTGGTTTTCAGATTTATTAGAGGTTTTCTCAGTTGATTCTTCCTCTAACGGTTCTAAAACTCTTCCACTCCTCAATGTAACTGCCTTACAATGCTCCTTTGGGTTCATCTCCGGTTGACTAGGTAGCTTACCAGTAGTCTTGCTTGAAGAACCTGCCTACTGAGCGATTTGATTTTCAAGCATCTTATTGTGGGTGGTAAGTTCGTCCATTCTAGAAGCTAACTACTTGATCATTTCATTTTGCTATTGTTGGTCTGCTAGGAAGCCCTCCATCATGGATTCCATAGTTAACTTCGGTTTAGGCTATTGAGGTTGAGGAGGAGGTGGTGGTGGCTATGCAAAGTTTTGTCTTCTGTTCTGAAATCCAGGGGGTACTGGTGGTCTATACCCTTGCTGTTTATTCATGGGCTGATTCTACGAGTTGGACCATGAGAAATTGGGGTGGTTACTCCATCCAGGGTTGCAAGTATTTGAGTATGGGTTGTTGAGCTGCCTCTGGTTGAAGTTCCCTCCGTTATTCATGTAGTTCATCTGTTCTATGGAGGGTTTGTTGAAGTTGTTACATTTTGAAGTCGTTACATTTTGAAGTCATATATTATCCTTCACTGCTGTCACAGTGTTGGTTGCTTGTTCTAATAGCATTAGCTTGCATTCTATCAAGCCTCTTCGTGAGCTGATCAAATTGAGCATTTATCATACTTAGGGCATCCACTTCCAGGATCCTTGTTGTCCTCCTTGTATTTCCTCTTTCATTTGACCACTCGTAGTTATGATATGCGACCCTCTCCAAAAGTTCAAGTGCTTGTGTTACCATTTTCTACATTAGGTCACCTGCTGTAGCTGAATCTACTGTGTTCCTTGCAGAGGGTAATAGCCCATTATAGAAATTCTGAACTAGGAGCCAATCCTCTATGCCATGGTGTGGAAATTCCCTCTGCAAATCTTTATACCTCTCCCATGCGTCATAGAGTGATTCACCTTCCTTTTGCCTAAAGGTGTTGGGTTCAACCCTCAACTTTGCAGGTGAGAAATACCTTGCTAGAAAAGCTTATGAGAGGTCTTCCCAAGTGGAGAATGTTCCAGTTGGTTTAGAATGTAATCACTTCCTTGCTCTGTCTTGAAGGGAGAATGGAAATGCTCTGAGTCTTATAGCTTGATCAGAGACTCCATTTATCTTGAATGTGTCACATAGGGCAAGAAAGCACTGGGGGTGGTAATGTGTATCTTCTGTTGGTGAACTCCCAAACTGGGTCTGTTGAATCATCTAGAGTCGTGCCGATTTTAATTCAAAATTATTGACCTCCACTGCGGGTCTTGTAACACTGGGTTGGAATCCTTATATAGATGGAGCTCCATAGTCCCTCAAGAGTCTTGGCCTGTTGTTGTTGTCGGCCATGATTGGAGTTTCTGAATTTCCTTGATCTTGTTCTTGGTGTCTCCTTTCTCTCCTGATGGCTCTTAGAGTTCTATCTATTTCAGGATCCAAGTCCAAAACTTCTTCCTTTGGCTTTGTTCTAGTCATGCACCAAACCAAATACCTGAGAGAAAATAAAAGAATTAATTAAGTAAATTTAAATAATAATAATAAATGCCTAAATCAGCTAAAATGCCTATCACCTAATATTGCTAAAGATAAATTACTCGGCAACAGTGCCAAAAACTTGTTTGCCAATTTTTCAACTCCGTATGTGCACGGATCACTAACAAGTAATAAAGTAGTGAGTAGAGTATCGTCCCACGAGGAATTTAGTTAGAAAGTACCAAGCTACACAGTAATTCTAACTGTTTAGGCTACCAGATATAGATGGAGAGTGGATTAAATCTACTTTGGATGCTGAAAATAAATTGAGTAAAACTATCTATTAAAGCAATTCCAGAATTAAAATTTCACACTTTAACCTGGTTATGGATTTTAATCTTGTCTATTCATCGGATTAAGAATCGTTGCTTTGATGGAAATTAATCCTAAGATATCCTAGGTCCTCTCTCAAGGTACTTAAGGTGTGTTTTAACTAGGACCAAATCCTACTTTCGTTGGCGATTAGTCCTAATAAAAATCCTTTAAAATCTATGATTAATTATGAAACTCCACAAAGGATTTTAGCCTATCTCTAGGTCAGATTTCCTAAGTTCAATATTCTAATTTTCCAACACTAACCTTCACCTTTTAGTCATTCAATTAATATCTTATGTCATGTCTAAGTGGGTACCAACACATAGCATGCATTAAGAACACAGAATATTAAATTAAAGAACAAAACTCAAATTCAATAAATAAAACTCAATATTGATCCATAATAACAATTACAAGCGCTACTCTCCTAATTCCAGAACAAAGGAATTAGTCACTCATGGTGAGTTTAACAAACATAATGAAAATAAAATGAAAGAACATAAAAAGTATGCTCAAAGAAATAGAACAAAAGAACCGAAGAAGATTTTCTTCAGCTTTGGACTTGTAAAACTTCGGCTGAGGATTTTTCTTTTGTGCTAATGCTCTCTTCTTCAATACGGCTATGAAGAGTATGTATGTGAAAAGATGAAAGAATCTTTTTTTTATGTTTTCTGCTGCTCCTATTTATATTGAACGATCTAGGGTTAGTTTTTAGAGTCCCCAAAGCATCAGGAGTCTCTTCTTTCTGTAAAAACTGGAGCTGGAACCTTAATCAGGAAATTGGTTGTCAACTGATGCACAGCCCATGTACTGTGTTTCTTCTCTGACTTCTTTGATTTTCTCCTGGCAGAAGGTTACACGGGTCTGTGGTTGTGGTTACACAACCCGTGTACTTTGTATCAGCAATAATCTTCTTTCCTTGAGTCTTTCCAAGCTTCCTTCTTTACTCCTAGGCCTTGGAACTTCTTCAAAACACCTGGAAACATGCAAAAAATATAGAATTCAGTACAGGGTGATGAATTTTGCAAATGTTAATGAATTTAGAGATTATGCTTGAAATTATCTATCTAAATGTTGTGAAATGCTGTACAAATGTACTTAAAAACATCTATATAATACAAGTGTATCACTCCACTATCTAGCCAGAAACACGTGAGGAATTTTCTCTCTCCTCCGCGTGATGTTTCATCTTCCTGCCCTAATTCTGACCAATCCGGCCATTGATTGGACTGGGTTCAGTTCCCTTTGTGTCCTACTTTTCAAGAGCTTTCCATAGACCACCATTTCACCCATTTTCATCAAATGGTTTGTGTAAATCAAACCCGAGAAGTTTTAGCCCATTTTGATTTTTAAGCTAGATTTCTCCCAAACCATAAACCCCACATAGATTCTGAGACTATCAGCACACTCCACTCGGCGAAGCTTCACAATGCCATAAATTTCAAATTTTTTTGACATCAAAATTTTGATGGGTCTCACAAGCTTTGCAGTATTTTTTTGGGTCTTTAACGAGTCTTTTTAATTAAATAAAAATTATATTCTAACTCTTTGTGTTGTGGGCTTCGCGTAAGCATTATCATTTCGTGAAAATTTCACCAGCAATTGGTACTGCATTTTTGGGTCGAACAAGAGACCTGCCAGACCCACTTTTGAAGCGGGTTAATATCATAGTGCTTTCCACCATTTTTAGATGCCCCGAATGCATTTCAGGTGTTAGAATTGGCATAGGTAAATCTGAACTTCAAATTGTTCTTTTTGCCTAATACCGAGTTTAGAATAAAATTCAGAAAATATTTATGGGTAGCCAGAAAATCATAATTCCTTTTGCAATAGTTTAATAGCATCGTTAAGAACTACGGGGCATGTTTATAGAATTTTTTAAGTTGGTTTGGATGATTTTTGGAAAATGTTAGTTTTAAGCCTTATAGCCGAATTGTGTAGTTACTTGAGAGTTCTCTGGTTTGGTAGACCCACGAAGAGCCATATGATGTTGTTGAGATGTGGGCCTGAGGCCTTTGGTTTTAGAAGCATGTTTAAGTCGCTTTGCAGGTTGGGTAGGTCTAGGTACAGGGAAAACTCTTCTAGATTTTTGGCATTAGGATGTCTTTGATTCTTTAAATTCTTGTTTTGTGTCAATACTGATAAATTCATAATATAATTATTTAGGTGATCAAAATCAATCTTCTTCCTTCGCCTAGTCACTGCAGTGATATCTGATAGATTTGTGAGTAAATAATGATTTTATTTATAATTTTAATATTATTATATATTCAAGGCATGCCTATGCATTCGCTTATAAATATATGTATATAGTTAAATACTAGGCATGCCTTTTATTGCATTTTATTTGATAAAATTATTGAGGATGTCGCCTTAAGGTAATTTGGAGTTGTATGCATGTGTTAGCGTGCATGTGTTATGATTATGAATATGGGTAGGACGAGTAGTCGTAGCTGGAGCTTAACTCGCTGGGACTCGATCCTTATATATGGATAAGTTGGGGTAAGTACGACTTTGAGTTGATCTCCCTGACTCCCACATTTGGATTATTAAGAGAAAATTAGGCTCAGTATTGGAATTAAGAGAGTTGTATAGGGGATCAACTCCCATATGCATATATGTTGTTGAGACACACGGGTGTGTGCATGCTCCAAATTATCTTTTGTGTGAATATTACTTGAATTTTTTAATACTATGTGACTATGCTGCATTTCATATCCAGGCAATGCATTAGTTCTAGATAGTTATAGAAATTGCATCTAAAATCAATATCTTACTCTATGAGTCAAACGCTAACTCTTGTTCAACTATTTTTCCTCAGGCGATAGGTGGACTCTTTTTGTGAATAATCTGATTAATTTCTCATAGGTTTACTAGCAGCAGCAGTGTTCTAATCTTGATTAGATCTGTAATAATTTATTTCTTTGAAGTTGTAAACATATTATATGGGTATGTTGGAATGTTTGAAATGAGTATTTACCTTGGTTGAGGGAGCTGAGTTCCCATTTGATTATTTATTGTTTTGAGAATTGTGAGGGTGAACTGAGCTCCCTAAATTGAGTTATTTTGTGTTTGCAGGTCGGGTAAGTTAATACTCCCTGTTGGATAGTCCAATTTATGGCCGGACTCTGTCTATTTGTTTTATTAAAATTAGACTATAGTTATGGACCTTATAGTTGGGTTAGGAATAGTCAGGCTTACTACGAGCTTTAGGGGCCTTATAATGACCCAAATTCTAGTACTGGTCCGGCTCATATATATATATATATATATATATATATATATATATATATATATATTAGAATTTCTAAAAACACCCTTCATGGGAGGAATTTTCGAAAATAGCCTTAATAATTTCAATTATTTACAATTATCTTATTCTTTATTATTTAAATTAATTTTAACATTTATCCTATTAATAAATATAATAGTATTTAGGAAAACTTATAAATTCAATTTTAATTAGAACTTACTTACCTAGATAATTTAATTGGTTATTAAATTTTTTTTGGGGCTTATTAAGGATAGATGTTGAATAATTAATTTTAATTGGTTATTAAAAATTGATATATTTTGAGTAAAATAAGAAAATTATTAATTTTGAAATATTTATTGCATTAGGATTCTAAATAGACTATGATAACTTTTATTAAAAATAATTAAAGAAATTGAAAAAATAAGTATAAAAATGTAGGTGGAGATGTACAAAATGATTAAAAAAAATTACAAATTAAATATACTTATAAAATTTGAAATTATATTAAAATACAATTGTATAAGTTATACATTTTAATTATTTAAATGTCAGCGTTAAAAAAAGAAATAAATCCTATCATAAGTTAATATCTTAATTTAACTAGACAAGTAATTTTAATCTAAATAAAATTTTATTTGCTAAAAAATTTTATCAATTAAATTTATATTTATTAATTTCTATGACTCATTTGGTTTAGATATATTGAAATTTTTTGAATTTACACACACATATATAAAGATGGTTACTTGAATATGTAAATAGAAAAATATGATTAATTATTTATATTAATTATGATAAATACAAAATTTAATGTCATAATATATTATTAAACTAAAAAACTTTAAAAAAAATCAACCATTATAATTTTAATTTACCTTTATACTTATTTATTTATTTTAATTTTAAGTTTTATAATTATAAATTCAATTTATTTAATAAAATTTAATAAATATTATTAGACTACTAAAATGACATGAGTAGTATTATGGAGGAAGAAGAATAACATAAGTGATAATGGCACTTTTTGTGAAAAAGAATACCTCTATAATATTGTGAACCCAACTATACTTATAAAAAAAATTCAAATAAAAAAAATATCTAATTATTATTCTAGAAGTCTATTTAATGTTGACTTTTAATAAAACAATATATTGAGATTTTTTAAATTTCTTTTTATCATGCATTTGGAGCATATTTAATTTTAAAATATGTTATTGAACTAATTTTTTAAAAAAAAAACAATCTTTATATTTTTAATTTATCTTTAAATTTATTTATTTATTTATTTATTTTAATATTAACTTTTATAATTATTAAGTTAATTTATTTAATAAAATTCAATAAAAATATTAGAATTATAAAATAACATGAGTGATATTATTATGGCAATTTTGGTTGAAGATGTAACGCCGTCACATTAGGTAGTTCCGTATATTCTACTGTTTCGATGACTAATGTCTATTCGAATGGTTAAAATTTCTAGAACCATGCTTAAATCACAGAGAGAAGCCATAAATTAAATTAATAAAGATCAAATAGGGTTGGTGGAAAATAAAAGAAATAGAGTACAAATTGGTTAAATGAGCTTAAGTTCTTGGCGATGGGTGACCTATTCGGAAAGCATCTGTGAGTTCAGTTGCCACTCCAAATTCGTATGAAACCTTATAAAATCCTTAATTAAGGATTAATTGAGGAATTATTGGAAATTAATAAATCAAAGAAATGAAAAGGAAATAGCACAAATAAGTAAATCAAAACCTAAGGTGAAAAACAAATGCTAAGGACTTATCGGGTATTATGGGAAACATAAACAAAAATCCGGTAAGAGTAAAATTTTGTCAATTAATTTTAAGAGTCCAAAATTGACCAAAAATGAGATAAATTAATGAAGTTGGATTAGTTTAATTAATTATGATTAGAAAAATTAAACATAATTGTCCAAAATCAAATTCTAATAATTACGGAAGACTACATAATTACAAGATTGTCATTCCACATATTTACTAAAATGCCATTAATGATTTGATTAGGATAAATATCAAGAAAAAGGAAAAAAAAAAAAAACACATCTTCATCTTCTTCCTCTTGTAGCCGTCCAACCTCTCTCTCTCTAAAATCCTCCATTTTTTATCATTTCAAGAAAACCTTGAATTAGACCTTAATTGGAAGAAAGAAAGCAAGGAGATCAAAGGAAATTGAAAGATTGAGAAGATAGGAAGTTGACCAATTGAGGTAAGTGGACATTCTTGTTTAACTAGTTATAAATTTATAGATTTTAAGCTTGATTCTTGAAGTTTTGATGGAAATTGATGAAAATTATGCATGATGTTGAAGTGGAGAAATTCGGTCATGAGGGTAAGAGTTAGGGTTTATAAGTTTTGATGTGATTAATTTGATTCCTATACTTGAATTGAAGCTATAAGCATGATTAGGCACTTAAATTTGATTGGAATTGAAAAATGGTAATTAGGGTTTGTATGTTATTAGGATTTTTGTGGTAGGAAGCTTGTTTAATGCTGGTATGGTTATATTATGACTATATGATGTATGGTTAGTGGGAAACAAGGATGAATTAGTGAAGAAATTGAAGGAAAGGATAAGAATACCCTAGGTAGTGAATCTAGACATCTTGAGTCCAGTGAGGTTATTAGCTTATAACTTGAGCTACATAACTCCAATTGATGTGAAACCAATGAGAGATGAAACCCAAGACAAAATGCTAAAACTTTCATGTAGGACACTTGACTAGAAAATGGTCAGAAGGTACCTCAATTAGGACTATAATCCGGCAATGAAAACCTAGAACCTGGAAAACTGACCAAATGAACCGTACTTATTTATTAAGCATAACTCACTTTACAAAACTCCAAATTGAGTGAATCTTGAACTTGAGTGATCCTAAGTGTTATGCCCTCAAAGTTGGTAGTTTCATACAGTCTACTGTTCCGATGACTAGTGTCGATCCTGACAGTCAGGATGTTCAGAACCATATTTAAGTCATCTAGAAAAGCCATGAACAAAAATTAATAGCAATTATATGAAGATGAAATGGAAATAAGGAAAATAAAGCATGATGGGTAAAATGAGTCAAGGCCACAGCGATGGGTGATCGAACCGGGAAGTGATTGCGAACTCAGTTGCTACCCTGATTTCGTGTGGGACCCTATGGCACCTCAGGCCTAAGAAAAATTGCGAGTTAATGGTAGTGTGAAAATCATAGAAAAGAGTAGAGAACCAGCTCAAATAATTGAATCAAGGTTCAGGAAGTAACCTAGTGCTATTGGAAAAATGGATTAGACCGATAAGGGGCAAAATGGTCAATTCACCCTTAGAGGTGACTCTTGGCCTAAATGTCCATTAAAATGTAGAAAATTAAAATTATGAAAAATAAATTAAAAGTGAAGAGGTGTATGGAAGGAAAGGAAAAGGAAAAGAAAAGGAATTTAAATTAGAAGAATATGACATCATGCATATATAAGCATTACACAATAAAACTTATAATTTAAATTTTTGAAAAGTGAGGATAATTACTTACAAAAGTGACCAATTAAAAGAAAAAAAAATTAAATTCACTTATTCTTCCTAAAGTTTCTGTCCATCTCTCTCTCCTCTCTCTCTCTCTCATCTTTCTTCCACCATTGTTAACATTGAAAAGCTTGAAGTTTTTTAGTTTCTCTCCATAAATCACCTAGATACCAAAGTAAATCCTTATTATTTAGCTTTGATAAAAAGATTGAGAAGAAGAATTTCAAGGGAGAGTGAAAGATTTGAAGTGTGACACCCCTTACCCGTCTACAGTATATCCGAGTAAGCAATGTCACACAGTGTATCTGTAATAGCCCGATCATTCTCCAGTTAGTATTGTCCGCTTTGGCCCATGGGCCAAAGCGGACAATACTAACTGGAGAAGGATCGGGCTGTTACAATTTGGTATCAGAGCTGGACTCCCTCTAGTACGATGTGTGGTGCGAGGACACACCAGGCGGAAGCTGGTGGGCTTGTCACGACCCAAGGATGGGGTTGGGACGTGCTTGTTCAACCAGCTATGCACTGGGGTGGAAACTTCGTGTCCCACATCAGAAACGGGAAGAAAAGATTTGGGCCATATATGTGGGAGCCTTCCTCACCTGGTCAGCGCACTTTTGGGAATGAAACCTCCCTAGGGACAAATCCGTGAGGCCCATGGGCCAAAGCGGACAATACTAACTGGAGAAGGATCGAGCTGTTACAATTTCAAATGTAATGGCCCGGCCCACTAGTGATATTGTCCATTCTGGGCTGAAGCCCTCATGGTTTTAAAACGCGTCAATAGGGGTTAGGAACCTCCATCTTATGAACCCAGCATCTCTCCCGTGTTTTGTCGATGTGGGATTTGCCTAGGGTGTTACAATCCACCCCCCTTATGGGACTCAGCGTCCTCGCTGAGGTTTGCCCCACCATCGTTCAAGGTTGCACGCGGAGCGGCTCTGATACCACAAATGTAATGGCCCGGCCCACTAGTGATATTGTCCGTTCTGGGCTGAAGCCCTCACGATTTTAAAACGCGTCAATAGGGGTTAGGAACCTCCATCTTATGAACCCAGCATCTCTCCCGTGTTTTGTCGATGTGGGATTTGCCTAGGGTGTTACAATCCACCCCCCTTATGGGACTCAGCGTCCTCGCTGAGGTTTGCCCCACCATCGTTCAAGGTTGCACGCGGAGCGGCTCTGATACCACAAATGTAATGGCCCGGCCCACTAGTGATATTGTCCGCTCTGGGCTGAAGCCCTCACGGTTTTAAAACGCGTCACTATGGGTTAGGAACCTCCATCTTATGAACCCAGCATCTCTCCCGTGTTTTGTCGATGTGGGATTTGCCTAGGGTGTTACAGTATCGGCACATTCTATTTTACCTTAATTAATTTTTATCATATTTTTTGAATATAATTTGTGAAATATTATTTATTTAAGTCATTTATTGAAATTATAATTTATTTGGGGTTCCGAAGATTTTATAGAAAATCCGACAGAGTACTGGCTAAAAATGAAGAAAACAGTTCTTCGGAACCTGTGAAAAACACTTCCAAAATCATTTCCAAACAATCCCAACTCCATTTCATCAACAAAGTCTCAATATAATTTTCCAACAACCTTTCCATTACTCAACACTCATCTCATGTGATAATCATGTACAAGTCACAGATAGATATTCACTTTTCCATTCACAAACACAATTCTCATTATTTACATGAACATCAAAATACATTACATAAGTTCAATTACATATGAGAAAATAAAAGTTAGTTACAAAATACCAAAATGAAACCTAGTGTCCTACCAATGCACTGTGGATGGTGAGGTGACACGGATACTATGCAGAGCTGTAGGATGGACTCACCCAGTCTGCGGTCTACTGAGCTCTCGATCAGTATCTCCAGAACCTACGCGTGGCAAAAGCAACGCGCTAAGCAATAATGCTTAGTGGTGCAATAATAAAATAAAAGAAAATAGCAGAAAATAAATATGCATTGAATGTATCGATATTTTACTGGTTTTGTACTTGTTATAATCATTTATTTCATTAACTTTATCCACTTTCATTCTTTTGGTTGCCCAAGTAACCTATACTGGACGACTGGACTGGATAAACGGGTAAACTGGCACTGGGTATCCAGTACCTCGGGCCGTCACACCATCGGTCACATATGCATCTCCCGGTGTGCAACAGAACAGCTAATAAGCTGTAATGACAATAGGCACAAGGCCAAATATCAACACAATGTCAGAATGGCTAAAAGCCATGAAATCACAGAATGGCATAAGGCCATGTGCAGTACTGCTAACTGAACCCTATTGGCATGCCAAACTATCCAAACCAATCTTGTTAGGTATACTAGGGCATTTGATACTTTTGAATTCTTCAATTTTTGAATTTCAAGTTTTGGTGTCACTATTCACTTCATTGGTCAACAAAAATGTTGAATTTTGGATAGAAAATAGGTACATTGGTTTTGACACTCCCAACATACCACATTTTGCATTCAAAACTTGTTGGCATTAATCACCAATACCATTTCTAAGCTTAAACCAAGGGAGCAGAATTTTTCAGTTTTCATACCTAAACTTCACTGTTCCATTGTGACTGTTACAGTGGAAATTTGAGGAAATGGTAAACATGAAAGTTGTTCCTTATTTTATCTAGTTGAATTTCTTTTTTTGAATCACTCCATTTGGAGTTTTGTAGCTCCAGATATGATCCAAAAACCACAGCTGGCCGGATTTCAAAACTGCAGAATTGACCATATCTACAAGCAGATGAACAAAGGATCGCAACTGGCTTGTTGGATAGGTTCTGGTCATAATTTGGGGTAGGTTTCTTCATGAGAGTTGTTTTTCTATATCTTAACTTGTTGCTGTAAAAATTTCAGGTCAATTGAGCCATTCTACAATGAGTTATGGCCAAATGAATATTACTGTTCATTTGGTCATTCTGCAGATTCTAGTTGCAGGGTATCCGGATTGGGGCCAGTTTTTGGTCCACTTGCTTTGGTCTTTTGGGCATGGTTTCTTCAGAAAAATTGTGCCATTATGTGTCTAGTTTGATGTCCAATTGGCCAAATACCAATTGAACCTACACAGCCAAAGATATGGCAGTCCAGACAGGCTGGACTCACAGCCTCACCTGCTGCTGTCACTAGGCAGCCTACCAATTTAGTTTGTAACCCTATAATTCACTTCAAATTATGGTCAACTTACCTCAAATGGTCACTAATTGACCATTAGAATGTTCACTCACCATTTCATAAGCAAAGTCCAAGTTTCACTCTCAAAACCCTAATTCCCATTTCAATTTCACACTAGTTACCTTAGTTAACTAACTAATTCATTATCCACATAAATATATATACTTTAAACACCCTCTCTAGTCTACTTTAAGTCCATCTAAAAAATCAAAATCATGACCCTCACTAGGCTACCGAATTCCATGGGGTGCATATACCTAAGTTTTACTTCATTTAAGTTACACTTTCATGCTCAATTCAAGTCCCTAACATGGAATAAGAAAGATTTATGTATAAATAGGCACTAACCTCTTGTAGGGCAGAATTTTCCAAGCTTAAACTTCACTTTCTTTCCTTTTCTAGGCTGCCAAACACTTTAGCAAGGTTGGGTGACCAATTTTAATGAAGGGACTTAAGGGTTTTGGGGTAAGGTTAGAGAGATTTTCAAGCTTGAATGAAGAATGAGATGAGGGCTTCCATAGCCATGGTGGTGCGGCTGGAATGGGGAAGAAAATGGCTGATAGGTTTTTTTAATTTCTTTGGTCCCAATTGTCTCTTTTATTAGTTAATTAAATGGTTGTTTAATTGTGATTGGTAGGGACTTTTAAATGACATCATAATGATGTCATTATTTGCATTATATTGATTTTTCTTTTCTTTTCTTTTCTACTAACTTTAAATTAATTTTTCATCAACATTAATTCATATTTTATGTCACAATAATTATTTACTCAACTGGACAAGTCGGCCAAAAATCGTCCCTGAAGGCGAAATGACCAAAATGTCCTCCGTTTGGCTTAACGGGTCAAAATTGTCTGTACCGATTGAAAAATTTTTCTAAATATTTTCTTGGCATTCTAATGCCATAGGAACCTCAATGACCCTTCTCTGGAGTCCCAAAAATTATTTTATAATTTTTCCCCCGGGTCATGGGCTCCTAGTTGCGAGAACCGCAACTTCCCTCTGGGTTACCCATCGCTTGGGCACCGGCTCATTTAACTTAATTGTATTTTATTTCTAAAATTTTTACTAAATTTTTCTTATTAATATTTGAGTTAATTATGGTCACTCACTTTAGTTTAAATATTTTTCCGGACGTTCTAGCTGTCCGGACTGACACTGGTCACCGGAACAGTAGAATGTACGGAGTCGCTACAGGGAGGGTGTTACATGAAGATTGGAAGGGAACTTGAAAGAGGTAAGTGTACTTCAAGCCATTCTACATATTTAATCCTTGAATTTAAGTTCAATTAGGGGAAATTGATATGGGAAATCATGAAAACATGCATGAATCTTGAAGAGGGAAATTCGGCCAGCCAAAGGGGATTAGGGTTTTGATGTATTTTAAATGAATTGGACGTGAATTCTTAGTTAACTGATGTTATATATATATATATATATTTGGGGTAGTAAGTTTGCATGAAATTGTATGAGTTTGGAAGAAGAGAAAATTTAAGGTTTATGGAAATTAGGGTTTTGGGTGAAATGTTGACTAATTGGGGTTATTATGCCTAATTGTGGTCATTTGGTGAATTTTGAGTTGAGAATTAACATGAATTGATGAATGAAATTGGGAGAAGTAATGATGGTAGAGTTGCTGGATCTGGGCAACCAGAGTCCTGTCCACTTAGGTGGTTATAAGTTGAAATGTATGACTCTAATTGATGTGAAGTCAATTGGAGATAAAAATTAAGACCCAAAGCCACAATTTTCATATAGAAACCTTGCCCTAAACTGATCCTAAGTTGGTCTAAAATTAGGTTGAATCTGGATTAGGTACCCTGCCACTGGACAGAATTGACCAAATGAATAGTACATGTTCAAATAGTCATAAATTGGTGTAGAAAGGTCTAAATGACCTGATTTTTGAACCATTGGAAAGCTTAGACATAGCAGAACAACTTTCATGAAGAACACAAACTCAAATTCTGATAATAACACATTCAAATTGTTAACCAAAGTTGACTCACTAAAACTGCCAGAAACAAGAATTTGCCCAAAATTCTAAACAATGACTAATCTAGCCAGCCATAGTAAAAATGGCATAACTTGAGCTACAAAACTCCAAATAGAGTGATTCAAAAGGGTAATTAAAGTAGACACATTAGAGAACAACTTTAATGAAGGAATTTTAGCCAGATTTTCACTGTAGATTGGTTCAATGGAACAGTAAACATAAGTGATCAAATCTGAAATTTTGGAAATTCTCTTAGGAAGACTTGAATTGCAATTGGCAATCAATGCCAACAAAATTGTGATCCAAAATGTGGTATGACTATGAGTTTAGAAATGGTATACCTATTATGTATGAAAAAGTTAACATTTTAAATAACTAGTTAAATGAATAGTAACCCCATAACCGTAAATACAAGAATTCAACTTATGAGACCTAATAGGTAAATTTAGTATGTAAAAATAAAATTATTAGAATTAATTATTAGAAATGGTTTTGAGGGGTATTGAAACACTTTAAAATTATGTGTTTCAGTTGGAAAGGAGCCACTCAAGGAAAGAGGAAAAATTGGATTAGATCAAGACAACCAAAAGAGGTTTGTGCACAACTAGTCTTTAATTTATAAATGTTTTACATATTTTGAATGATTAAATGATTTTATTGCTACATGATTTATGTTTATCAAATTATGATTTATTTCAACAATTATTGAAAATTGTTATGGTACGAATGAATGTGATTTGCATGGAAAATATTGATTACTGAGATTCGCATGGAAATAATTTGTATTATGATTATATGCTCACAAAAAAAGAGCAATGATTTTTTTTTTTTATGTTATTTGATGTCTCACTACTAATGCTCGACATGGTTATTACCCATCCCTCATTTGTTGAGGAGTCACTGGTGTTAGCTTTGTTTTGAATACTATGGTACGTGCACATTGATGATTTGATCTTCCTCATATAAGAGGTTAGGTCCAAGTTGAAGATGACCCTTTCGGAATTTAATTTGTTATGGTGTAATGGATGGAATGTGCAAGATTCGATCTCCCCTACCATAGAGAGTGAGAATAACTTCGAAGATGGCCCTTATGGATTAGTCTTGCATCAAGTTTGTGAGAATAAGAATGGATTTAAAAGTGAGCAATTGTGCTTCCAAAATGATACTTTATGCACAAATGATTTAAAAGAGATTATTTATTTTAGTTGATTTATATTTTTATGCTTTTCCCTACTTCATGAAATTTACTATCTGTTTCCATAATTTAATGGGAAATTTCAAATATCCATTTACGATTTGGTAAATTTTACTTGTTGATTACTGTCATTCAAATAAATGATTTACATTATTGAAAATGTTGATTTGGATTTTATGAATTATGAAAAAATTGAATATTTCCAATCTTTTTGTTATGATTTTTTCAAAGTATAGTGTATTGCATTTTTAATTATTAGTTGTACACCACTGAGTTCACCACTAAGCGATAGATGCTGTCGCAGGTGAAAGGAAGGATAGAGCAGTTAAGTGAGATCACTTGAAGCTGTGCCTTGAAGATAGGCTGGGATTAATTTTGGGCATATTGTAGGTATACCTCTAGACATTAGATTTTGATGTAAGTATGTAATTATATGTATGTAAGTACGTTCGAGCAGTTATACAAAAACTCTTGTAATATTATTTTGATATTTAATCAAATGCAAATTATTGTTATATTAATTTGATATTTTATTTATCTATATAATTTTTGTAATATTAATGTTATTACCCTAATGAATGTAGTATTCAAATTTCTTTCTGAATTTTGTAAATAATGAATTAATTTCTTTATGATGGGTTTTATTGAGAATAAATTGAGTTGATGGCTTGAAATGAATTGTGAAATATTGAAATTTGGACTGGAATATTTCTGTATGAAATTTCTTTTTCAGGTAAATTGAAGAACTGTTTTTAACCAGTTCTAGCCGTAATCACGTGAATTTTCCCCAAAATTTTAAAAATGCCTAATTATTACTAAATAAGTTTTATGACACATCCTTAAGTTGAAAATCAGAACACCCCGCTTGCATAGCTCGGTATATTTCATCGTTAAGCACGGTGTCATTCGGACAATTAATGGGATTAGGGCCATACTTAAGACAATTTGAGAAGCCATAAACACAAATAATTAGTAATGTTTAATTAGTTAACTATAAATAAGAAAAACAGAACATAAGAGGTTAAACGAGCCGAGAGTCACAGCGATGAGTGACCTCCTGAACGCATCACGAAGTCATTTTAAACTCAAATTTGAACCGTAAATGTGACGCCATGTCCTTAGGACCCTTATGGACACAGTGGAAAAGAGAAAATCACAAAAAGAATCATCTACCAAATAATTAGGTCAGGGAGCCGGAAGAAATATTGGATTATTTGCAAACTGGGATGAACCGGCGAGGGGCAATTTGGTCAATTGACCCCGAGAGCTGACTCCTGACCTAACTGTCCAATAAAATTGGAGAAAAGAAAATTTTGGAATCGAGAATTAAATTAAAGAACTAATAGAAAAAAATAAATAGAAAAAAAAAGAAAAAGATGGAAAAGTCAAAGTTGATGACATCATGAATGATGTCATAAACAAATTAATTAAGTGAATTATTAAATTGGAATTTTTGGTCTTCCATAAGATAAAGATAAGAAAAGAAAAAAAAATTAAAAACCTCATTTCCTTCTTCCATTGTGCTGCCCAATTTCTTCCCAAAAACCTCCATGAATTCTCTTCATCTAAGCTTACATCTAAGCTTGAATTCCTTCACCCAATTTACATAACTTCCCTAAAAACCTCCCTAAAGCTTGTTATTACTACTTAAGAAGGAGATTACAAGAAGAAAGAAGAGCAAAAGTTAGGGTTTTGAAGATTTAAGAAAGGTTAGTGTGCTAACTTACCATTTTACTTCTTTAAATGCATGTTTAGGTATTTAAGTGAGCTTAGAACTTGATTTAATGAAATAAATATGGGGAAGGACCATTGCTAAAATTGTGGCCTGGTTGATGAGAGTATGATTTGGTATGGTTTGATGTGTTTAAAGGGAATTAAAGATGTTAGTAAACCTACATTAGTATGGTGGTAAGATGGAAATGCACCAATTGTGGTTGAATGAATGAGTTAGGGTTTGAATGCTAGGGTTTGTGAACCAAATTTTGGAGAAATGCTTAAATGATGACTTTGGTCTATTATGAGATGAAAAATGGTCAATAATGACCAAAAGAGATGTGTGGAAATTTTTGGAATGAAAACCAAATTCGTAGGTCCAATGGTCATGCTGCTGGCAGCATGACCAAACCCACTTTGAAGGACCAAAACGGGAATTTTACAAGCCCAATTGATATGCCACCAATTACGGATGAAAATAGACAAAAAAAGGGCACAATTTTCATTGAGGAACCATGGCAAAAAACTGACCAAAACTTAGTGAAACAATTGACCAAAATGAAATGAGAGCAGGCTGCCACTGCACCAAACTGATCAAATGAACAGTAACTGTTCATTTAGTCATAACTCGAGCTAAATAGGTCAAATTGATCTGAAATTTTTTCAGCAATTAGATAAGATATAGACTTAAAACTTTCATGAAGAACACAAACCCAAATTAGGCCATTAACCTATTCAAATTATTGAGCAAAGTTGAGTTACCAAACTTGCAACTCTGCAGAATTCCCATTGAGCAGTAAAGTTCCAATGGCTATAACTCTTTCTAGAAAACTCCGAATTAGGCGATTCTTGAACCGATGGAAACATAAGACATAGTAGAACATTTCATATGAAGAAAGTTAGACCAAATTATGAACTTAACTTGACCAAATTACTGAATGAAGTTGGATCAAAATCTGCCAAAACCCAAAATCTCAGCATGAACAGTGCACGTGAACAGTAATAGTATTTTGGCCATAACTTGAGCTAAAAAACTCCGATTGAGGTGATCCAAAAATGAGAATACACTTAAGACAATAAGGAACATTTTCTATGAAGGAAGTTTTGTCAAATTCCAATAGTAGATCGACCAATGGAACAGTGCAACTTCGGAGCACAAAAACCGAAAATTGGCAATTTTGCCAAAATGACCTAAGCTTTGAGAAAATGACCAAAACCAACAAGTTTAATGACCAAAATGTGGTATGTGGGTGAAGTTTGAGTTCCCATACCTATTAAGCCTTAGAAAGTCAATAATTTGACTTGAACAGTGCAGTGAATAGTAACCCGAAACATAAAATTTCGAAAACGTCGAATTTAACACGTTAGAGCTAAGTAAATGTGAAGCTAAGTTTATTTTGGATTTATTTTAAGTTCTAGTACTGAAACATTGTAAAATTGCGTATTTCAGTGGAAAAGAATACCGGAACAGAACCCGAGGAGTAGAGTCAAGGCTAACAGGCGACTCGTTTGAGGTTTGTGCACAACATCACTATGCTTTAAAATGTATTGATAAAGTGAATAAAATATGTATTTTACATTTGCTTGAATTGTTGAAAATTTATTTGTGACATTAGTTATGATGTTTTGACTTAAATTGTTGAAAGTTATTATGCATATTGAAATGACAATGTTTAGCAAATTGTAAGGATAAGTTTTGAAACCACAGTGTCATGACCATATATTTGAACACCTCACTAGCACGACTAGTGGGGGTAATTAGTTTCGAATTTTGATTCCTTCTCTGGAGAAGTGTTGAGGTGTGCCAGTAGAAGAGGATGTGAATGGATATCCATATATTTGAGCTAGCTAGCCTTGTGATGTGATTTCTGTCTAGCCTCTAGCTATTGAGATTCATGTGATTTCTTTTTAGCCTCTGGCTATTGAGATTCTATTTGTTTCGAATGGCATGATCTAACTGTGGGTTTTATGAAATGTGTTTCGATACTTTGAAATGAACTTGGTTTGCATTAAAACCTCGTAATTCATGTTTTGTGTTAAATGCTCATATTTAGTCAAATTTTTGAATAAATGTGATTTATATTTTGCATAAAGATTATTTTAGTATGTTGTGCACCTCTGAGTCCTAGTACTCAGCGATAGCTTTTATTGCTGTCGCAGATACAGAGACTAGAGGAGTAGCAGACTGAGCTGCTGAGGTGTGAGAAGCTACCAGCTTAAAGTTTTCGGGTATAATTTATACCCTAACTGTAAATATTTCTTTTGATGTATATATTGCACATAAATGTATGGACATGTACATGGGTCTTGAGCAGCTTGTACAAAAATTTGTATGAAGTTTGTAATAAAGTTTAGTTTGTGTTTCTTTTGATATAAATTTGTAAGGATGTGTATAAATTGTTTTGTTTCTAATGAAATATGAATGATATTGATTGATAATATTTTGAGAATTATTGAACTTGTGAATTTGAAAAATTGATTGAGATTGAGTATGAAATTGAAGCAGTTGTTGAGAAAAATTTTTAGAAGTGCTTTTTACAGGTATTTGAAGAACGGTTTGCTCAAAATACAGAGGAAACTCTGTCAAAATTTTTATAAAATTTGCGTAAAAATAAAATGGGCCAACAATATTAACTAGTTTTAATTTTAACTAAATGTTTTAAGGACTTATTAGAAAATGCTCACCACTTGTCAAAAATAAGAAAATTGTTGTAAAATCCCTTGTAGAGTACTTAATGAGTTATCGGTAGGTGAAGTTCGGTAGTTCATTAGGTATTCTACGGGATCATGTTATGCCTTACAGAGGGGTAAGGTGTGACAAAAACACTCAAGATAAATTTTTATCACCATGCTAAATTTGAAAATGCATTTGTTTTGTCAAAATCCCTTGTAGTTTACTTAATAGATTATCAGTAGGCGAAGTTCGGTAATTTATTAGGTATACTACGGGATCATGTCATACCTTACAGAGGGGTAGAGTGTGACACTGAGACATAAGGGAACAATTCATATGGAGACCATAATGCCAAATTATGGTTGTAACTCACCCAAATTAGCTAAAAAAGTAGGACTAAAAACCTAATTGGATTCTGGAACTAACCTGGAAACTTAAGAAATTGCCACTTGAACAGTTTTGGCAAAATGGCCATAACTGTAGCTACATAGATGTAAATTAGGTGATTCCAAAGCCAAAATAACCATAAGATATATAATTATAACTTTCATGTTTTGACCTAGACCCAGATATAGGGGCAAGGTGGTTAAAATGTTAGAGTAAGTCAGAACTTCAAAACTGAGAATTTCCTATAACTCAATAAATTTTGCCATGTGACCTTCGTGTAGCTAACAGAGCATAACTACCTTTGTACGTCTCCAATTGAGGTGCTACAAAATGATTTAGAAACTTAAGACAAAGGCCTACAACTTTATTTTAGAGACCTGGTACAAATTCAAGGAGTAAAGTACCTAAATAGTAAGTGCAAATTCTGGTGAAAATCTGGAAAATCTATGAATCGCAGGGTAACACACTTAGGAGCAATACCTAGTATTTTGACCATAATAGATGATTTAGACCTCCAAATTGAGTGATTCGAAATGATAATTAAACCTAAGACATAGAGGAACAATTTTCATGAAGATCACTTTGATAAATTATGACTGGAACTATGTTGAATTTGAGTTTTAAAGTTAGGTGCAAAAGTTGCCCTGAATCTGGAAAGGTTGAAATATGTAGTTAGTTTAGGAATTTTACTAAGGATGTATTTGATTTGTTATTGGGGACATTAGAATGAGTATTGAAGCTTTAAAATTTTGTATTTTCAATGGATAAGGAAACCTTGAAGTAAAAGAGGAAATTGATCAAGAGGGGAAATTAAGACAATGTTTATGCACAACTTAATTTCCTTGTGTTCTAAATTTCAAATGAGATGAATAACTTTTCTATAAATCAAATTTTAGTTTCCTTTGTAATTGTGAATTATTTATATTGTTTTAAGAATATTTAAATGTTGAAATGAGGTTATTAATATGTTGATAAGGCGGATGTTGGTTATTAATGTTATTGTAGCAAGGGGGTGGCCGGAATGAATGTATTTTAGAAGTGTTTGAGAAATTGTTGTATTGCCAACCCTATGTGTTGAATTATGATGATTTGAAATGCTTAGGTATTTGAATGGAAATTATTTAAATAGTTTTGAAACCACAGTTGGCATGACAAATTTGTTTGCTTCCCTCATTAGTAATGGCTAGTGAGGTTGAGATTGATTATATTACTTCCCTCTTTGGTTTGCCAGTTAAGGTTGAGATCGGATGAGTACTCATATTTACTAACTAGCCCCTCCCTCATTAATAACGGTTAGTGAGGTTGAGATAGCTTTGTCGTGGTGTACAACACGGAATTGATTATGAAATTTTGTGTTATAACTTTAAATTGTGTGATGTTGGCAACACTAATGATTTTTAAATGTTTCTCATAAATGATTTGTTGATACTTGGAAAGTGTTATTAAGGTTTTATGAATCATGAAAAGTTTAATAGTTCAAATATTTTGTCATGGATTGATAAATTATGTTTTATTGGGATTTTAAAATTAATTGTTGTGCACCACTGGGTTATGTACTTAGCGATAGCTGTTTTCATGCTGTCGCAGGTAAAGGAAAAGAGAAGGTAGTTGATTGAGCCTACTAGAAGTTATACTTGGTTTGACCAGTGGGTATATTTTAGGTATATCCCTTTTTATATTTTGATCAGATATAAATTAATGACTATATGTATGTAAAAATATTTGAGCAGTTGTACCAAAAACAATGTAATGTTATTTTTAGTTATCCAATGAATGGAAATTTGTAAGTATGGTTCTTTTGGGTATGAATGGAGCAAGCTTTTGATGAATTATGAGTTTGATGAAATGTGGATTTTATGGATTGAGAATTACCCATATTGCATAGGTTTTAAATAGGTTTATAAAGTTTTGGATTGTTGAATTTTCAACCGTCACTACGCCAGTTTTTTGTAAAATTTTTCTTTAAGTTTAAAATGCTTATTTTATTTCTTAATTATGTTTACAGTACTTCTTTTAACCTTTCATCAATAAGTTTACTTGAAAATGAATTTGAATCATTTAAAATCCCTTATAGTATGTTTAATGGATTATCGGTAGATGGAGTTTTGTAATTCATTAGACATATTACGGGATCATGTCATATCTTATGGAAGGATAAGGTGTGACATGTTTCAGTGGTATCAGAGTAAGTTTTAATGAAGGTTTTGAATTGAAATTTTGAAATATTTCTTGATAAGTATAACTGCTCAAATGTTATGAATTGATACATATAGTATATTTACATCCTGACAATGGACTTATGGGTAGAATTTCTTGTGTTGGTTGTTTAGAAAGTAGAAATCCTGGTGAGATACAATGGAAGAGGGGGATAATTCTACAGAACAGTCTATGGTAGCTACAGTTAGAGGAGAGGCGCCAGCCCCTCAGAGTGCAGAAGGGCCAACTGCCCAATCCCCACCTATGCAGTTCTCTGCTCAACTGGCTCAGCAGATGGTGTCATTCTTCTAGCAGATGGCTGGCAATGTGCAAGTACAACCCCAACCACCACAGAGACAGTATTAAAAGTTAATGAAGTGTAGGGCTACAAAGTTTTAGGGTACTGTAGACCCATTAGAGGTAGATCAATGGTTGGCAAGAAAGGATCGAGTCTTCAAGAAGTTACAGTGTATAGAAGCTTTAAAGTTTGAATATGCCATGTCACTGCTGTAGGGGGATGCATATGAATTGTGGAAGACCATCCCTAATAGCCTGATGGAGCCCCCTATTCTGACCTGGGGTGACTTTCTGAGAGAGTTCAGGCAAAAATATGTCCCCGATGCTTATGTCGACATAAAACTTTAAGAATTTTTAAGCTTGAGACAGGGGGACAGGACAGTAACAAAATATAAAAGAAAGTTTTCTTAACTGAGTCACTATGCTAGAGGCCTACTCACTACCGGCAAAGACATATGCAAAAGGTTTGAGGCTGGGTTAAGGCCGAGTATTAGACTGTAAGTGGTGGGCTTTAGGTATACAAATTTCTCAGAACTAATTGCACCAGCTCTTGAGATAGAGAGGGTAGAACTCGAGGCAACAGCTGAGAAAAGTGTGGGAGAGAAAGATAAAAGTATGAAGACAACTAGTCAGAGTTCAAGTAATGGATAAGGGAAGAGAAAGAGTTTTGGGGGATCTAGTACTCGAAGATTTGGTAGAGGTAGATACTCAGGACAGAGGCCAGCTAGATCTAGTCAGCAAATGCCCAGGGGATCCTTATTCATTCGCACCTGTGAGACTTGTGGTAAGGTGCGTGGAGGAGTGTATTTTAAGGCCACCGGAGCCTATTATAACTGCAGTAGAACTGGACATTTTGCCAAGGATTGCATCAGTGCACACTAACCTGTGCCATATACTCTAGCAGAGGGGTCAGTTTAAGGTTCTACCCTTAGAGTGTCATAGACTGCTAGTAAAGGTAGAAGCAGAGGCCGAGGCAGTGGTACAGCTAGCCAGGGTACAGTAAACTAGCCTGAGCAAAGTGGTGCACCAGCCTTGGTATACACCATGCGACAAACGAAAGAAGCAGAGACTTTAAATGTGGTAGCTAGTATATTCTCTTTCCTTAAACAAGATGTGTATGTGTTGTTTGATCCTGGCTCTACCCATTTATATGTTAGTGCTGGAATTGTTTGTGATATTGCTATTCCTTGTATGAAAATGGACAATGATGTGTTGGTGACTAGTCCATTAGGGCAAGAGGTGAAGGTGAATAGGTTATATAGGGATTGTCCATTGATGATCCAAGGGTATAGATTTTTATCTGATTTGATTGAGATGCCCTTCAAAGACTATGATGTTATTTTGGGCATGGATTGGCTATCTAGGCACCATGCAATGATTGACTGTAGATTGAAGACAGTCACTTTTGGTCTCTCTGAGTATGCAAATGTGGTGATACAAGGGGAGAGACACTTATTGCCCTCTAATCTCATTTCAGCAGCACAAGCTAAAAAGATGATTCGAAAGGGGTGTGAGGCTTACTTAGCTCATATGGTAGACACACGTATGGGGAGTCTAGATCTTAAGAATATTCTTACAGTGTGTGATTTTTTCGATGTTTTTCCTGATGAATTGCCAGGATTACCCTTAGTAAGAGAGGTGTAGTTTGAGATAGAGGTTATGCCTGGAGTAGAGCCAATATCTATCGCTCCATATCGGATGACGCCTGCAGAATTAAAAGAACTAAAGGTGCAATTGCAGGAATTGCTTGATAAAGGGTTCATACGCCTTAGTGTAGAACTGTGGAGAGCACCAATTTTATTTGTTAAGAAGAAAGATGATACTTTTCGTCTGTGCATAGATTACAGACAACTAAATAAGGTGACAGTGAAGAACAGATATCCTCTGCCGAGAATTGATGACCTGTTTGATCAGTTGGAAGATGCAATTATGTTCTCCAAGATAGATTTGAGAATGAGGTACTATCAATTGAGGGTGTAGGAGCAAAGTACCTCAAATACTACTTTTAGGACTCGATATGGCCACTATGAATTTTTGGTGATGTCGTTCGGGTTGACTAATGCTCCGGCTACATTTATGAGCTTGATGAACACAATCTTCAGGCAATATCTTGATCAGTTCATGGTGGTGTTTATCGATGACATTTTGGTGTATTTGAAAAACGCAGAGGAGTATGACAAACACTTGAGAATTGTATTGCAGATTTTGAGGGAAAAGCAGTTGTATGCCAAACTGTCCAAGTGTGAGTTTTGGCTAAAGAAGATTGCCTTTTTAGGGCATATTGTGTCAGCAGAGGGAATTAAGGTAGATCTTAGTAAGGTGAAAGCCATCCTTAATTGGAAACCGCCGAAGAATGTTACAGAAGTTCGTAGTTTTCTCCACTTAGCTGGTTATTATAGCAAATTTATGAAGGGATTTTCTATGTTGGCATCTCCATTGACCAAATTACTGCGAAAAGATGTGAAATTTCAATGGATTGACCGATGCCAGAAGAGCTTTGATAAGTTGAAAAGATGTTTGACTGAAGTTCCGTCTTGACTTTACCTACACCGGGTAAAGAGTACACTATCAATAGTGATGCTTCTCATAATGGATTAGACTGTGTGAATATCATTGCCTACGCTTCATGCCAGCTTAAGCCACATGAGAGAAATTATCCCACTCATGATTTGGAGCTAGCAGTAATTGTTTTTGCTCTAAAGATCTAGAGGCATTACTTGTATAGGGAAAGATGCTATATCTACACATATCATAAGAGTTTGAAGTATTTGGGCACTCAGAAGGAGCTGAATTTGAGGCAAAGGAGATGGCTAGAGCTGATAAAAGATTATAACTGTTTGATTGATTATCAACCAGAAAAAGCTAATATGGTGGCAATTGCCTTAAGTCAGAAGACCACAGCTAGTTTGAAAGTCTTACTCTTATCTATGGTGCATGACTTAAGAACACTACATGCAGAATTGGTGATTGATACAGATGGGTGGATTTTGGCTACTCTGTAAGTGAAACCACTGCTAGTTGAACAAATTAAAGCCGCAGCTCAGATTGATGATGGCTACTTAAAGTTAGGAAGAGACTCGAGATGGCAAGAAACCAGAATTTTCAGTAAATGGGGAAGGCATGTTGCTATACCAGGACAGAATGTGTATTCCTAATGATGTTGAATTGAAAAAGATCATCTTACAGGAAGCACATGATTCACCATTTGTAATACATCCTGGTGAAATTAAAATGTACAGAACCATAAAAGAGCACTGCTGGTGGAGAGGAATGAAGAAGGACATTGCTAAATTGGGAGCCAAATGCTTAACTAGTCAGCAAGTGAAAGTAAAACACCAAGTGCCAGCAGGGTTGTTACAGCCATTGCCTATTCCTGAGTGGAAATAGAAAAGGATCACTATGGATTTTGTGATGGGACTTCCTCGTACTCCAAAGAATCAAGATGTAGTTTGGGTCATTGTGAACAGATTGACTAAGTTTACACATTTTTTCCTAGTAAGGATGGATTACAATTTGGACAGATTGGCTAAGCTGTACATTGATGAGGTAGTGAAATTACATGGAGTGCCAGTATCCATTATATTTGATAGAGATCTGAGATTCACTTCTAGATTATGGGGTAGCCTTCAAAAAGCCCTAGGAACTAGATTGAATTTCAACACAGCATTCCATCCATAGACAAATGGCCAATCTGAAAGAATAGTACAGATCTGGGAGGATATGCTTCGAGCCTATGTTATTGAATTTGAAGGAAATTGGAATATACACTTGCGTTTGATTGAGTTTGCTTACAATAATAGCTACCGATCAAGCATTGGGATGCCTCCTTATGAAGCGTTGTATAGTAGAAAATGTAGAACTCCCTTATATTGGGATGAAGTGGGTGAAAAGAAGTCGATTGTGCAGCAGACTGAGAAAAAGATTAGAATCATTCGAGACAGTCTAAAGACTGCATCTGACCAGCAGAAGTCCTATGTAAATTTGAAAAGGCGAGACATTGAATATAATGTGGGTGACAAGGTATTTTTGAAAGTTTCTCTTTGGAAAAAGATCATGAGGTTTGGAAGAAAGGAGAAATTGAGTCCTCGTTTTATAAGTCCATATGAGATTCTGGAAAGAGTGAATCCATTGGCATATAGACTAGGCTTGCCTCTGGAGTTGGATAGAATTCATAATGTGTTTCATGTGTTCATGCTTCAAAGGTCTAGGTTAAATCCTTCACATGTGTTGTCTTTGGAGTCCATTGAAGTCAGTATGTACCTTACCTATGAATTAAAACATATTTTTATGTAATTAAATAGCATAAATAAAAAAATAAATAAAATTATAAATTAAGATATTTATAAAAAAATTAATTTTTTTATAAAGTGAAATATCTTTAGTAAAGTAATAATTAGAGATAAATTAAAAGTGTTAGAAATATGTAAAAAAAATTACTAATTAACTGATTTAGATATGAATTTTATGATAATGAAGTAATATAATTTTTTTCTATTTGGGATGGACTTTTTAAAAAATAAATAATAATTTGTCTCATGAATAATCTACATAATAAAATTATTGGGGAACTGTGGTTTGGTTGAATTTTTAATGATCGAAAGTTTATTTTTTCCCCAATTTTTTTGTCCATGTCCAATTTTACCCATTTTTAAGTTTTTGACCACTCAAATTTTTTTATTTAAGTTCAAACTTACCTCTTGCCCTGGCAGGTGTACTATACACGCCCAAAAAAATATTTAATTATTTTTTATTTTTTAATATTAAATTATTATTTTAATATTTTAATTTTATTAAAAATAATTCAAATATTTTTTAATTTTAAAAAAGAATTTTTTTTAACCAAATTATAATTTAATCCTTGATATTTAATAAAAACTATATATTAGTCATTATATTTTTAAAACTTATCTATTTAGTATTTAATATTTTAATAAATCTATAAAATAATCGCCAGTGGTGCAAAATAAAAAATTTATACAGTTTTAAATTCTAATTTTACAAATAAAAATTTGTAAATTACATAATAAAATTTTTAACATAATTAATATAGTTAATTTTATAAAATAACTATCAATTATAAAATTAATTATTTATTAAAATCTCATGAACTAAATACGTGAATTTTAAAAATACGAAGAATAATATGTAAGTTTTGCCAAATTTTAAAAATTAAATTATAATTTATTTTATTTTTAATTAGGAGCTTATTTATAAGTAATCAAAATTTTTGAGGATGAAGTAACTATTATTTTAATTTTTATTAAAAAAGATAATATTTTTGTTAGAAGTTTATTTGTAATTAATCAAAATTTTAAAAGGTATTAAAATAATTAATTTATATTTTAATTAATTAATATTAAAAAATAAAAAAAACAACTCCCGGTTTGGATAAATTGGTCTAAAAAGTTAAAATTTACTACGGGTTTGCAGCTTTCAATCCATGTATTGTGCTAAGAAACCAAAAAAATAAACCCAGAGTTAGTTAACCACGAAAAATAAACCAGAGTTAGAGACGAGCTGACAGATGGCGTGCCATGGTTTGTTAAATTATAATTTTAAAAATTAAATTATAGTTTATTCTATTTTTAATTAGAAGCTTATTTATAAGTAATCAAAATTTTTGAGGATGAAGTAACTATTATTTTAATTTTTATTAAAAAGGATAATATTTTTAGTTAGAGGTTTATTTGTAATTAATCAAAAATTTTAAAGGTCTTAAAATAATTAATTTATATTTTAATTAATTAATATTAAAAAATAATAAAAAAAACTCCCGGTTTGGATAAATTGGTCCAAAAAGTTAAAATTTACTACGGGTTTGCAGCTTTCAATCCATGTATTGTGCTAGAAACCAAAAAAATAAACCCAGAGTTAGTTAACCACGAAAAATAAACCAGAGTTAGAGACGAGCTGACAGATGGCGTGCCATGGTTTGTTAAATTATAATTTTAAAAATTAAATTATAATTTATTCTATTTTTAATTAGAAACTTATTTATAAGTAATCAAAATTTTTTAAGATGAAGTAACTATTATTTTAATTTTTATTAAAAAAGATAATATTTTTAGTTAGAGGTTTATTTGTAATTAATCTAAATTTTTAAAGGTCTTAAAATAATTAATTTATATTTTAATTAATTAATATTAAAATAATTAATTTAAAATTTACTACGGGTTTGCAGCTTTCAATCCATGTATTGTGCTAGAAACCAAAAAAATAAACCCAGAGTTAGTTAACCACGAAAAAAAAAACCAGAGTTAGAGACGAGCTGACAGATGGCGTGCCATGGTTTGTTTGTCGCATTATGCCACCTCAAATATATAGATCTCTCCATTGCGGGTTAAGTGGCAAGGCAAGAGCGAGCAAAAACGATGACAGTTGATAGGTAATCTTCACCGCGATACATTTCAGCTGCACAAACTGGTTGCTGAATTTTCCAGTAGCTTTTTGTTCCATGATTTTCTTGATCGTGAGTTGAATGATAAACATATACGTTGCTCTAACTGGTTCTTTGATTTTAATGATATTCTTTAAATTTCATTTTTTACGTGAAATAGCTGCAACTCAATGTCTTTTTTCTATAGGTTGCTGTGATAGAACATTAAGCTTAGCTTTTGAAATTTAGTGTTGCATATGCTTTTTCAGATGCATGGACTGCTTCGTCAGTGTCTAAAATATGCAGCCGGACTCCCAGCTGCCCATTTTCCCAATGTTCTTCTTATTAATCTAAATCTCTAGTGTACCGTAGCGTCTTCTACTTTTATTATCTTCACAAGCAACAGTAGCATATACACTTGATGTAGGAATTGACCATAGAATTGGATATATATGCAGCCTGAAATAGCAAGCGGTATGCTTTCAAGTGCACAATACATATTATAATCATAAAATTGTTGTCTTCAATTCACAGTAAAATTTGTCACTTAGAACCTTTCATTAAAGAACAGGGTACATATATATACTCTATTCTAAATAGATTTTAATATTCTAAACCAATCTTTCTTATGATAGGGCCATTGAGTTCTTTGTAATTACAATACTCAGTTCTTTCCTCCAAGTGAAATACCCTTCAACGAATGTGTTTGAAGAACATGGGGTTATCACTCCCGTACTTGTGGGTGCTCTAATCATTTATGTGACATTATTATGGATTGAAGAAAAAATCAAAGCTGCCGAATCAAAGTACCAAACAATTGTTGGCAAGGTTCGCCTCTTGGCTTGCTTTCTCTCCATTGTTTTACTGGTATTGATCTTAGTCCCCATCATCGGAATGATTCTTCTGAGCCTATGGACCTGTTTGGTTTTATGGTTACTACGGGAGTCGCGTCAAGAAATATATCACTTTCTAAGCCAAGCATTTGATGAATTGAAGAGGCTATTTTGGAAGTGCATTCAAGCACTGAGAAGCTGTGGAAACCGCATGATGCAGTATTTGAGTAATTGATGAGCATCAATCTGAGAATTTTCCTGTTAATTTTTTTATGTTATATTACTTTGCATCCCATCTGCGCTAAAATGCTAATTTCTTTTCCACCGTTCTGAATCTAGAACAGCTTGTGTTCTCTGTCATGAATGACAGTTTCATGTTTCTGGAAATTGAGATTAGGAGTTACATTTACAATTTTACCCTTCAATGATGATTGAACCAGTAATGGCATTTTTGACTTTTTCGGCTACATTCCTTCTGTCCCTTTTGCTTATTCGCTTTGACGATTTTAGCCAATTTTGCTTTTACTCTCTTATTCCTGGGGCGTGGACAAAACAGCACCGTTCTTCCTGCTTTCTTGACATTTCCGATTATGTAATCCTGCATCCCAACTTCTGACAGATTGCAATCTTCGAAAGATGAGATAATCTCCAAATCGAGACCAGTGTTTCTATTGAGTTCTCGGATCTCAGATCATTTGGTTGCCCATCTCTTGCATCTCTAATCACTTGATAGCCCAGTGTCTATTTTTTTCAACCCTGGAGTGAACTTTGCATGTGGAATCTCAGTTCTTCAATGGTGAATAACTATGTCAGAGTGAATGCGCCGCTCTCGCGATTCGGTGTGCTGATGGCGAAGCTTGAGTCCATAGACACTTCGGCCTCTCAACAATCCCTTGAATCTCTCCTTTGCTTGGATCTCTTTTTCGATCTCATCACCCAAGGATGAGCCCATAAGCCTCTTCCAAGTAAAAATCAACTCATGTTAAATCAGGAATTTTTTTTTTCTTTTTTATGGTTTTTTAGCCCTAATAATTTACGAAATTTTACATGCAGGAGTTTTGTCATACGTTTCTCAGATTTTTTTTTTTAATTTTTGGGATTAATTTGGACTTTTGGAGAATCTTGGGTTATGGGTGATAAGAATGATAATGAACTATTGGTGAATTCCAAAATTTTTGTGCCAAATTGAGTGAATTGTTGATATTCAACATTTTGATGGCTAGGTAAAGCAATAGGTCATGATTGGTGGAGTGAATGATCAAACAATATGTTAGTGCTATCTTATTTTCATGACCCACCGTCTCCTGGTGAGCAATGTTTTACACTTTTCATGAGAGATTTTAGGACTTGATGTGCCTCTTACTTGGTATTTGAGGTTTGTTGTGTTTTGATAGTTGCTTTCACATTGGTTTCCCATGTTATTTGCTCTATGAATGCAAAATGGAAGAAATTGGATCAAAGCCTTGAAAAAATTGGAACGGTCTTGCAACTTATGGATAAAACAGTATTTGTATAAGCAGTTAACTAGATGTATTTGGAAACTTGAATAATTATGATACTTTGTTCTCTGAATCTTTATGGACTCTGGAGCCCATTGATAGCTACTTTCCTTCTTGCCCCCCTTTATTCTTTATGGTTATGCATCATTAGTGGTGGAATGCCTTATGTATGTTAAAATTTTTATATTGATTTGTTTTTTTTTTCCTTATAAAATAAAATAAAATCCATCTACTCATTAAGTATTTCATTTTGATTATTACAGATCATGGAAATTCTGAAGTTGGTTAAAAGAGAATTACTTGGAGAATCTGTTAAACCAATTTGATCAATTTTTTGACAAGGTAATATTTCCAAGTTGGTGGCTTCATCGAGTCATGTTTTTATCTTGAGCTGCCATTTAACTTGGCATTCTATACATTTGAACGAATTGATGGTATTTATACATATTTAATACTGGAAATTTGTAACTTCTCTGCAGATCTTTTTGTTGAACAGATAGAACTGCTCAATTTTTTTGGGTACTATTGCAGAATCTTCTATTGCTACAGCATTATCTGAAAATAGTTTTCCAAGTAAGTTGGTATACTATAAAATAATTTTTTTTTTTTTTGCAAAGTGCAGCCAAAGAAGATATTATCATTTGCTAGTCTTTTAGTTTGATATGTAGAAGGAATTTGATATGTTGCAATGATATGGGCTTAGGCATTGGGCAACTTAGATAGTCTTTTTATTGGGGAAATTACCAAAAGGGTGGGATTGAAAAAATAAATTACCAAAAGGGAGTGAAATATAAATTATTTATCAAAAGGGGGGTGAGATTTGATGACTTGGGAGAGAGAGACTCAACTATGATTAGTGTCTAGCTATTTGGAAAAAATTAAATAAGTTTTTGTGGACTGAAGTGTAAAAAAAAAAAATTAAAAAAGCGGGACGCTACCTATGGTAGAGATCAAGACCTGCACCTTGACAGAGATTCTTTAGCGTAGTGTAAATTATAAAAAAATAATTAAAAAATAAAGTTTCAGCAGGATGCAACCTAGGATAGTGCCTACCTACTACCTGACGTGACCCATTCAGTTGGGCGCTACCCGTGGTAGCATTTAGTTGCATGGCTTCTATCAGGTAGTAGCGAGAAGCACCCCTAGCATGTCCAATCACGTCCCTTACAGTATGCGTAATCACATTCTCGTAGAACAGTATGATGGCAGGTAGACTCTACTATTAGTAGCATCTAGCAGTGTGCAATTTGCACCTTTACCCTCTATCTCTCCTTTTCATTTTATGTATCAGTCAAATCTCATCAACTCTTGAATATATATATATATATATATATATATATATATATATATATATATATATATATATATATTAAATTACGTGTATTGATAAATTTGATGTTAAAGAAAATAATTTTTGTATTAATAAAATATTTTTAAAATTTAATAGTGAAATAAAATATTATGTAATAATTGTAATAGTGTGGTTAAAAATTTGTATTAGTAAAAATAAAAAAATATTATTAGTAAAAATTAAATATTATGCTGTAAAATTTAAATTAAAAAAATTATTAGGTATAAAATGTAATTTTATGTGTGAAGGAGGTCCCATGGCACATTCCGGACACCTCCTCTGTCCTGCATTACACAATGCACCAGCCCACCTCCCGTGTTTGCGATGTTTTCCTTGATCTTCTAGATCATCAACATCCTGTGTAGACATCAGTTGAAATTCTGATTCTATTTGCTGCATGCTTGAAGATGGACCTGCTCATTTCGCATGGAACTAGATTCATAATGCCTAAATAGTCTTACTCTTGATGCAAAAGTCCCTAATCTGGAATCATGGAGTGCAAAATACATCTCAAAAGTTTTTGTACCATCGAACCCATATCATGATGTCGAAGGTATATCTGTGTACGGTCTAGAGAAAGGGGCGAACATTGCATCAAATGGTGTCCTTTCATACTGAGTTTCAATGAAGTTGAATGATGTATTTTCTGCGTTGCATGATGTGAGGATGACAGCATTCACTATCCAGAAGGGCCTTGCATGGATGGACCAAGGGTCCAATACGTGTATTAGCTCTGTAAGAATTTAGTGAATATTGAAATGGATGTTGACAGATCAGCTTTATGAAATTGGATAAGAGGTTGAGTCCCTGAATCATAACTCTCAAAGGGATAGTAAAAGACAAGGTGCAGTACTGCTTCAGTGAATGGCGTTGTAGACTGATGCGATAGCTCCCTTTGTCTTGCTTGACCACCCTTACTCCTTTGCTGTTGCTGCGATTGTGCAATTGGTATATCTTCTACTAACTCTCCAAAAACATGCGCTGATGAGGACTGATCTGGATGTGGTGGTTGTCGATTAATAAGATGTTTGTCTATCTCCAGGGCTTGTAGCATGTTTAGGACTAATTTTTTACTATATGCAACATTTTATGGGGACAACTCTTCCAATGGAACAAGTAATTCTTCCAGACCGTCCTATAAAACACAATGTTGAATATAACAAAATTACACACTTAATTTATTACTTAATAAGCAAATAAATATTTAACAAAAAAAAATGTAGGAATGAGACTTTAGTATAGAATCTATAATAGTTCCTGTTACTGAGATCCATCGTCTAGACACTCAACAATACCACTCAATGTACTTGAATGATCGTGGAGTGGCTTCATAGCAGTTTCACCTAGGACAATAAATTGGTGGTGGTCTATTACATCTATTAATATATTGGACATGAAATTTTGTCTAGTTACCATCATCTTGTCGTAGCAAAGTTTAATGCATGTCGTCTGTTTGAAAGGGGGTCAAGGGATCAGCTATTGTAACTCAAATTGTCGTAATATTCTATCAGGTTGGTGCCGCTTAATTATGTAAAAGTAGATTAGTGGTACCATCGCCCACCACAGATCCTCTCCTTGCATACAATACTCAGACATAGCGTTTAGTACATCTTGGGTGTATGGTTCCCATATAAATTATAAATATAAACTAATGAAAAAATAATTGTTAGACGCAAATAATGAAAATAAGATTATATTAATAATAAATTTATTACAAATATGTTATAATGTGTCTTACATCATGATTCGCCATTCTGTCAATATTGTCTCTCATTTGGATTAGTATATGCATGGTTATTTGTGTAACTTATTGCATGTTACTCAACTTGCAGAGTAATCAATTAATTTATTTTTTAATTTATATATGTTTGAATTTTGTATTAGATATAAAAAGAAATATTAACATATATACCTACTACCTAATGAAACATCATCATGTGGTGCTAGATTTGGTAATGGAGCAACTGTCTTAATTATCTCCCATGCCCAAATCTGTAATGTGAAAAGGGCACTAGAGATCTCTCTAGTTTTAGGATTTGCTCCACGGCAAAGCTTCCTGTACAGATATGCAAGGTATGCGGAACTCCAACTATATTGCTCAGCCCAACTCATATTTGCAAACAGCGGGAGGAACATTAAGTTAACATGAGCATTGGACTTGTCATTGAAAAGCAAACTTTCAATTAGACATAATATATATGCCCATGCATGTATAAGCGAAGTAGCATCGTCCGCTCCTTCAGGAATGACTTGAAATTATTCCATAAGCCATGACATATATAGTCTACATCATTTAAATACGTGTGGAGGTAGTGTTACGCCTAGATATTTTTTACAAATAGATGGCTAATCCAACTTAGAATTGCTAGTTATTGCATGACCATCTATGAGTAATCTAGTAATTATGCCGATATCTTTTAAAGTGATAGTGCACTTTACTATCGATAACATGAATGTGTGCGTCTCAGGCCTCCACTATTCATCTAAAGCTAATGTAAGATGCCAATCTAATATAAAAAAACCTCATTCGGGATACTCTAATAAAATCACTATCTCTCAAATGAGGAACGATCAATTCTGGGGGCATCCAAGTGAAAAACATCTGTAGGTTAACGCTTTTTCCTGCATTGTACCTTTTCAGTTAGACTCCGATCGATGAAGTCTTTGGTGTTTAATTATTGATGGATCTTATGGACCTGTCTGGGGGTAATTTTTACTGTGCATTTGTTGTCCTTCCATTCCTACCAAGGTTAATAATAAACTTGTTAATCTCTCACTACAATGTATTATTATTATTCTTCTATTATAAAAAAAATGAACATTCATTTTTAATTATTACTCTTTTAATCTAATAATATTCATTATATTACCATTTTTTAAAAATTACCAACCCCTCACCATATTATATATTTACAACTCAAAATAAAATTTTGTATTTAAATCTACTACATCAATTTTTGTTTAAATTTTCATATAAGAATAATAATAAAAAAATTGTCAAAATAAATAGTACCTCAAAATGCTGTGTACCTTACTTTTTCTATAGGCAAAGAGAGATAAAAAGAGATCTTTAGAGCCTGAATAAAATGGTACTACAGCAATTTGTATTATAAAATTGTTAAAATTTTTTTTCACAACTCATAAAATGTCATATATGAGAAAAAAAAGTTAATTTTTCATTTAATTAATAAATTAAAATATTTCAAACTAATGAAATAATTTTCTTCACTTTTCTTCTATTATCAAAAAATGTCTTGATAATAGAAGAAAAACTCATTAGTTTGAAATATTTTAATTTATTAATTAAATGAAAAAATTGATAATTTTTTCATATATGATATTTTATGAGTATTGTGGAAATTTTTTATTATTATTGATGTTATATAAAAATTTTATAATACAAATTGTTGTAGTACCATTTTTTTGAGGCTCTAACAATTTCTTTATCTCTCTCTTTCTGCTTGTAGTAGAAGTAAGGTGCAGAGTATTTTGAGGCAATATTTATTTTGATATAATTTTTGTATTATTATTCTTATATGAAAAAACTCCACCTAAGTAGTTTGCGCTTAGCCGGTCCCAAGCCCGGATAAAGGAGGAGGGTTGCGGTAGGTGACAACCAGCGTAAAAATTTTGTCACACCCTATGATATTAGCCGACCCCAAATTTTTGGGATAAAGACTTAGTTGAGTTGAGTTGAGTATTCTTATATGAAAATTTAAACAAAAATTGATGTAGTAAATTTAAATGCAAAATTTTATTTTTAGAGTTGTAGATATACAGTGTTAGGTTAGTGGTGGGTAGTTAGTAAATTTTTATAAAATGGTAATATAATTAATATTATTAGATTAGAAGAGTAATAATTAAAAATAAATGTTCATTTATTATTATTTTTTTTATAATAGAGTGTAGTGAGAGATTAATAAGTTTATTATTAATCTTAATAGGAATGGAAGGACAATAAATGCACAGTAGAAATTACCTTCGACCAGGTCTATCAGATCCATCAATACTCAGACACCAGAGGCTTCATCGGTCGGAGTACATTTGGGAAGGTACAATGTAGGAAGATGTGTTAACCTACAGAAGATGTGTAGATGTTCTTCGCTTGGATGCTCCTCAAGAATTGATAGTTCCTCGTTTGAGGGATAGTGATTTTATTAGAGTATCTTGAATAAAGTTTTTTACTTTAGATTAGCATCTCATATCAGCTCTAGTTAAAAGGTGAAAGCTTGAGATGCACAAATTCATGTTGCTTATAGAAGAGTGCACTATCATTTTAGAAGATATCGACATAATTACTGAATTGCCCATAGATGGTTATGCAGTAACTGACAATTTTAGATTGTATTGGCCATCTATTTGTGAAGAATATCTAGGCAGAAGACCACATTTACATGTATTTAAAGAATGTGGACTTATATGTCATGGCTTGTGGGACAATTTTATGTATTTCTAAAGGAGCGGACGATGCCAATTTGCTTATATATACACGGGTATATACACTGCGTCTAATTAGAGGTTCACTTTTAAATGACAAGTCCAATGCTCGTGTTAACTTTATGTTCCTTTCATTGTTTGCGAATATGAGACTTTGTTGTGTGTCTGCGTGTCTTGCATATCTGTATAGAAGACTTTGCTGTGGAGTAGATCGTGAGAGATCTCTGGTACCCTTTTCATCATATAGATTTGGGCATGGAAGAGAAGACAGTTGCTCCATCATTATTAGATCCAGCATTGCATGATGATGTTCCATTGGGTAGTAAGTACATATGTTAATATTTCTTTTTATATCTAACACAAAATTCAAATATACATAAATTAAAAAATAAATTAATGAATTACTTTGTGGGTGGAGTAACATGCAACAGATTACATTGGCAACCACGCATGTACTAATTTAAATGAGAGACCATATTGACAAAATGACGGATCATGATGTAAAATATATCATAATATATTTGTATTAAATTGATTATTGATATAATTTTATTTTCATGTTTTGCATCTAACAACTATTTTTACCTTAATTTATATTTGCAATTTATATGGGAACCACACACTCAAGATGTAATAAACGCTATGCCTAAGTATTTGCATGCAAGGGGAGGGTGTGTGGTGGGCAATGGTGCCACTAATCTGCTTTCACATAATTGAGTTGCAACAGCTGATCCCTCGGCTCCCTCTCGCTAAAGTGACGACTTGCATTAAACTTTGCTGCGATAAAGTGATGGTACGAGCCCTGGAGGAGGACAAGGCATAGGTGTGGTTAAGCAAGACGAAGGGAGCCATTGCA
This sequence comes from Hevea brasiliensis, assembly GCF_030052815.1. Lineage (NCBI taxonomy): Eukaryota > Viridiplantae > Streptophyta > Magnoliopsida > Malpighiales > Euphorbiaceae > Hevea > Hevea brasiliensis. The sequence continues at coordinate 21,338,936 of NC_079500.1, read as the reverse complement.
TCCGTCTATAATGCGATTCATGGAAACAGTGCCACACTTTATCTCTTACCATCCATTCGAGAGTTATGATCCCAAATTCCTAAAGCTAGTTCATCAATATTTATTCTGACATTCACTGAATTCTTACAGAGCAAATACACGGATTAGACCTTTGGTCCATCCATGCCAAGCCTTTGTGGACATTGGATGCCATCATCCTCACATCATGCGATGCAACTAGAAAGGACATCATTCGACTTTATTGAGATTCAGCATGAGAGTACCATTTGATGCAATGTTAGCTCATTTCTCTCGATCGTACACAGATGTATCTTTCACATTACGGTATGGGTTCAGTAGTGCAGAAGCTTTTGAGATGTGTTTTGCACCTTATTATTCCGGATTGGGGATTTTTGCATCAGGGATGGGATTATTTGGGTATGAATCTAGTTCCATGCAAAATGAGCCAGGTCCATCTTCAAGCATAGCATGCAGCAAACGAGACCAAAACTTCAACTGATACCCACATAGGATGTTGATGAACCTGACGATCAAGGAGAACATCGCAAACATGAGAGGTGGACTGTTGCATTATGTAATGCAGGACAGAGGAGTTGTCCGAAATGTGACACTCGACCTTCTCTGCACATAAAATCATGTTCTATACCTGATGATTTTTTTCTAATTTAAATTTTACGGCATAATATTTAATTTTTACTAATAATATTTTTTTTTTTATTTTTACTAATATAAATTCTTAACTATACTGTTACAATTGTTATATAATATTTTATTTCATTATTAAATTACACAATATATATATATATATATATATATATATACATATATATACATACATATATATGTACATGGAGAGGGAGAGAGTGTAGATTGCATACTGCTAGACGCTACTAATAGTAGAGTCTACCTGCCATCATATTGTGCTGCAGGAAAGTGATTGCGTGTGCTATGGGAAATGTGATTGGATATGCTGGACACTACGGTAGCGTCTAGTTGCTACCTGACGGGACCCATTCAGCTGGGTGCTACCGTCAGGTAGCAGCTAGACGTTACCCTGGATTGTGTGCTGCTGGGACTTTACTTTTTAATTATTTTTTTACTGTTCACATTATGCGAGAGAATCTATGTTAGTGTGTAGGCCTTGGTTGCTACCCTAGGTAGCGCCTTGCTTTTTTAATTATTTTTTTTATACTTCAGTCAACAGAAACTTATTTAATTTTTTCCAAACACCTAGACGCTAATCATAGTTGAGTCTACCTCTCTCTCTATCAAGTCATCAAATCCCACCCCCGTTTGGTAAATAATTTATACCCCACCTCCTTTTGATAATTTATTTTTCCAATCTCACTATTTTGGTAATTTGCCTCTTTTTATTTAGTTTTCTGTATAGGGTTGCCTACTTTTTGTTGTCTTCCTTTTACATCCCTACCCATGCTCTAGATTTCATATCTGTGAAAGAGATATACCTTTATTTCTGCACTTATTCTAAACCTAATGCTATTTAGGTATCCTTAGGTGATTGTTTGAGGTCAATGAGTCGTCTCTAGCAACTCATTAAAGGTAATCGTGCAAATCTATGTTATATTGCATTATTTTTCGCTCACAATTGTCTCTTCTTTTGATGCTTTATACTCTTTGCATTAGTTGCCAAGAGTCTACCTAAGGTCATTTATGTGGAGCACTGTGAAATTAAATTCGCAAATGATTAGTCAGTTGAGAATTTCTGCAAGCGTAAATGAGTAACACAATTATCAGTCAATGCTATTTTGGAAAAATTATGAGTATTGAGAAAGGTCTAAAAAATGGCTGCAGAATAATTAGTCATGCAAGGATGATCTTTACTAATAAAGTATACTTTTTTTTCATTTCATGTGCTATTTTTTTTTTCTTACTTTTGCTCCAGAAGGGATTACAAATATCAACACCTTTTAGAGGTAATTTTATGATCTAGAAAACTCATATGATTTTTATTGTTTTTATATTTCCTGGCTTTTTGTTGGCCACTTACTGCAGTACTTTTTATATAGAGCAACTTCAGTCTCTTTCTTGTGGTATTAAACAAAATCAAGGACATCAACAGGATTTTGGATAGAAAAAAAAAACTTAGGTAATGTTATAAAAAAATATTACCACATGCAGGAGATAGAAAGTTAACTATTCTTTATGAATTTATGCATTCCCTATGAAAATTGGAAGGTACTAAAAACAATAACACATTTTAAGTGGACGAGTCAATAAAGCAAAGAAAGTTAGGACAGGTTTAGAAAAAAAAATGAGGATTCTCATCCCGGTGCCTGCAACTCCTCATAAAAATCCATGCTTTCAATAGTAAGAAAATTGGCCTTTTTTTCCTGGCTTTTATGTTGTTGAGTTAATTGAGTAAATTGCATTGGTGGGGTTTTCTTCTATTTCATTACATTCGAAATCTAAGTAATAAAATTTCAGAGTGCTGTCAGGTAAATGCCGGATTAAGCCTTCTTTGGAAGTTATGGCTTTTCTTGAATGATGTCGCTTAAATTGCTAATTGATATAATTTATTTTTATCTTTTCTTCTTCTATAGGAAGTTCCAACAAACAATCCTGTTTGTTCTATGTTAGGTGCATCCTTTTGGTTCTCAACAATAGAGGGAACTGGCTTTGAGGCTTCTGAATTTGCTTTTTGTTGCTGGATGAGTTAATTGCATTGATGGGTTTTCTTCTATTTCATTCTTTGGAAGTTATTACTTCTGTTGATTGATGTCATTGATTTATTTTATTTTATGGATTTGGCATGTTGGGCTTACTTCCATCTGATGGATTTAAAGTTTTCATTGAGGCTTTGTGGGAACCCCTCTTTAAGTTATTCTTCTCCTCAATGATGACTGGGTATGGTCATTCTGTAATTCTTATACATGCTTTATTCTGTGTTCACTTGTCAAAGTTGGAATGGATTGACAACATAATAACAACCATTTTTGTGCCATCTATTACCTTTGGGATTTAACTCACAGAAATGGGACTTCTTGCAGTTTGAATAGGCCTTATTTCCAGATCTTATCAATCTAAAAGCAGGGTGTTAATTATGCTTTAATTGCTTGAAGTACTAGATAAAATTTCCAGTTTCCTGTCTTCAACAATATGTTAACTGTTATTCTCTTATACAGTATTGGTTGTTTATGAATCTTGTATCTGGTTGAATTGGTAAATTGAATATAGATATTGTAGGGGTTTCTTTTATCAAATATAATTATCAGATGGATTTTGGTTTTCTTAGTTTAGTTTGTTAGAACTGAAAATGTTTTTCTTATCTAAACCTCTTAGTGACTGAGGGTTCTCATTGATTTATTGATTTTCAGATCTTGCCGAGTTAGATTATTATTTATTTGTGGGAAATTTATTTTTCAGTCCCTAATTTTGCCATCGTTAACACTTATGTCCCTCGTTTTTCTGAAATTGCTGATTTACTACCTAACTTTTCATTCCATTGAATACTTTAGTCCTTCTGCTAATATTTTTTAAGCATATTCCATCAATCAAACAAGTCAGATAAGAGTTTTTTTTTTAATTCCTATAGTACCACTATCCCTATCTCCTTTGTTTCTCCTCTCTCCCCCTCTCTTGCATCTCTCTCTCTCTCTCTCTCTCTCTCTCTCTCTCTCTATATATATATATATATGTTCCTAAACTCCAAAAATCGACAAATCCCCCAATTCTGAAGAGCAAACTGAGGCTGAAATGGGATTTTTTCCCCATGGAGTAGAACCTATGGAAGACATTCCTATTTCCAGATTCAAGACTAAATAAGAGAGGCTAGATACAGTATGGTTAAGCAAAGAGAACATCAAACTGAACTTATTTTTATTACTGTGCCCAGTGAGAGTGATCCAGTAGCATTTGAACAATTTGATTCTCCTGCCAAGACTATTCCTATTTTCTCTTTCCCTCCCGTTTCACCGCATGTGATCCCTGGTTGTACAGTTCCCATGTAAAGAACACTCAAGTCGGGCATTACCAACTCGTCTTTGAATGTTTGAGAATTGACTCTGACGAGTGTCTGAGTCTTGCTTGGGTGCTTCACCTTGTGGCGGTTTAAAAAGAATGCTAGACTTGAAAGCATTCCCAGAGTGACAATCCCAACTGAGATTACAATTGCCACTTTCTTAGACAGTTTCACTGGTTGTGTTGCTATTGGGATTGGAATGTGGATGGTGATGGTGATGGTGATGGTGATGGTGATGGTGATGGCCGCTGGCTTTGATCTGGGGTTGGCCCAATTAGGACCTTGGGGAAGAAGGGTTGTTCTAGGGTGGAAAAGACCTGGCTGTCAAGCAGAGGCAGTGGTGATGATGAGTCTATGCTTGGCAGTGGGGCTGAGCTGTTTGGAAATAAAGGCTGGTGGAGGATTCTTCTGTGAGTTTTGGGACCAGTAGTAGAGTGTAGAATTTCATTTGCAACATTAGGCTGAGGAGATGATGGTATTGGTAGAGGAGAATTATTTGTTGGATGGATGAGGCGGTGGTAGATGGACAGACTCATTAGCTTTTGGTAGAGGAGATAAAATAAAAGGGTATTTTGGTCTTTCCATGTTAAATAACGGCAAATTGATTTTAAAATGGATTGAGGGACCTATTTGTTGACATAATCATTATCTAGGAACTACATAAGCTATTTCTGAAAAAACGGTGACATAAGTGTTAATTATGGCATAACTCAGAGACTTTGTGGTAGGGGAGGGCAGGCTCTAGCATTATAAAATGGACAAATTACTTGTGTTTATATGTAATATATTTATAATATGCTGCCTATTCAAAGTCATGCAATTTTTTTAATAATAAATACCAGTTTAACACTGTATAACTTTGAAGAACTTAGATTAGAAAGAAGACAACGTAAAATTTGTTTTAGTTTTTGCTATCTATTTTTGTAAGGAACTACTAGAGGTTTATTCATTTTTAGATGGCTATATAAATAAACCTTCCATTTTTCAAAGATTATGCACATAATATATCATATGAGAATTGTGCATCTAATGAGATGTAAAAACAATTAATAAGGGAATTATACGTGAGATTTATTTTTTACTGGGGAAAAGAAACAAGAGGAGGGGGATTACTCTTTACCTCCTGCATCTTAAAGGGACCACCTAAGGAGTTTGGTGTTCTAAGGTGGTGCCATTTCTGATGCTTTGCTTGTTTAAATATTTTTCCTCACTTTTACTTTGGAATGTGAATATTCCCATAATCCTATTTTTCAATTATTTTATTAAATATTTTTTTACTGCTTTATCATTTTGTTCTTCTCAATAGGCCATTTATTATGGTTAGCATGCATTTTCACAATTATTAAGTTGTTTTGTTAAAGCAACTGCATGAAGTCGAGAGGAAAAGTGCTGCTCTTTAAATGCAGCAGTTTGTTGGTGAAGAAAAGAATCATTTACTGGACTACTTAATATCGCTACAACTGGAAAAGGTAATATGTAATTTCTAAAGCTTGTTTTGCTATTCAAAGTTCTTCTAGTCAAGTATTTGCCAGTGTTTCTAAATTACTTAAACTTTTGCCTGTGATGATGTGCTAATATCATATGCTTGTTGCAGGCATTACATAAAGTTGGTGATACTGATTAATAATGCTTGTCATAATAACATACTGTTGTAAAGTGTTTTTTTTTTTTTTTTTTTTTTTTTTTTTTATAATTTATTATTGATTTTTTTGAGGTCAAACTGGAAATGCAGCTGCTGTTCATGACTGTAACATTGGTTTAATTGGAAGTTTCCTGTGAAATTGTCTCTATTTGTTCATTTTTGACATTTCGTAAAGTATGTTGATTATTATTTTCTTGTTCATTGCTAATCCTGACAGCCATGAAAACTCAATTTGCTTCCGATATTATTTTAAATTAATTGCAATGATTTACTTGCTGACGCTACTAAAATTTAGTCTAATTTATGTTGGTGATGTATAGGGACAAGATATGGCTTTTGGTTTAACTGTTGGCCTTGCATGGTGCAATCTATCAGGTTATAGCAAACACATTCCCATCATTTCCGTTCTTTGTCCTGATTTTACAAGTCTCTCACATGCCCAATAGCACAATTTTTTTTCTTAAATAGCCTATGTTTCATTAGTCTTCCTATGTCTAATATGGATTTGATTCCTACCCTCCCTCTCTTTGTCTCACATATGGACCCTGCTTAATCTATGAATTTCAGGTATTTTTTGCAATTAATACAATTGTAAATGAACAGGTAGCTGAGGTGTCAGAACCTACATCTAACCTATTCTGTAGTCCATGGTCTCCTTGCAACTCTTTCACCTAAGATGCATTCCAAGGTTCCACCTCAATCAGAGAATTCATCGACTGGAATATGGAATATTAGGAGTAAAGATTGTGCAGAACTTGTAGAAAACACTTCACTTGAGTTCCAGCCCTTCATTTCCTTGACAAGGGACTATCTAGCGCGTCTACTCTTCTGGTTAGGTCACACCCTTTCTCCATTTTGTCATAGTGCTTTTGCACCACCTATCTCCCTTTTTCTTCTTCTTCTTTTCCTTTTTTACTTTTCCTAATTGGAAACTTCAGCTGAGCTGGAAACTGATGATGGTTACAATTTTGGTTAGCTGCATATTTCTTGGCTTTTTTGGTCAGAAATTTAAAATTATCGAAATCTCCATAGCTTGCTTGGAATTGAACAGGGATACATATTTCTTTATGCATTTACTCTAAGCCATTAGAGCATCTTGTTTTCTTCATGATTTATTCTACTGCATTCAACTTTGCTTTAAAATGCATCTGTTACGCATTATAGTAGGAGGAAGAATAAGTAGTTGATTGTAGTGGATAAGGTTGGAGGGAAATATTGTTAGGCAGTCAGTTACACAACTGAATCAGTTAGCAGCTGATAAGATACTCTGTTATAAATGAGGGATATTGCTTGTATCAACGCATTCAATTGTGAAATCAGTAACAAGATACTCTTCTTCTCTCAAGATTTTATTCTTTTCTCACCTAAGTCTCTCTCTCTCATCTCATTCTTCTTCTTCCGAGTATTCTGTTCAATGTCTATGTTCAGGAACTGATCTTGGACTGATATCTAACGTTTTGGTATCTAACAAATTTAGTGGGTAAGGGTAAAGAAATCAGTTCTGGAGAAAGTAAGGAGGCAGCTGCTTCTGCTGGATCTCTTGGAGGCAAGGGTATTTTACCTACACCTAAGGAGAATGGAAATCAGCCTTAGAAGGAGTCCAACATTGCTGGATCTATGATTGCAATTAAAGGTATGCCTAAGAATTTACCTAAACTCAAAACTTCTTACTTTTGATGTTAAAGAAAGCTTGGATTAAGAAATGTATCAAGTATTTTGAGGTCTATGGAATACCCAAGGATCAAATGGTGGAAATTGCTAGTTTGTTTTTGTAGAAAGAGATGATTCTCCTTAATATCAATTAATCTGTACATGGGTATATATATACAATTGATTCCTATAATTGTGTTCTACTAATTAAGAAGAAATCCTAAATAGGAATACAGAATACAGAATATACAGAGAAATAATATAGTGATCGACTTTCCATAACACTCCCCCTCAAGTTGGAGCATAGATGTTAATCATGCCCAACTTGTTACAAATGTAGTCAATCCTAGCTCCATTCAGAGCTTTTGTGAAAATATCTCCTAACTGCTCTCCAGTTTTGATGTGTCCTGTTGAGATGATCTGTTGTTGAATCTTTTCACGAATAAAGTTACAATCAATCTCAATATGTTTGGTCTGCTCATGAAACACCGGATTAGAAGCAATATGGAGAGCAGCTTGATTATCACACCACAATTTCGCAGGCAGGGAGGTCTTAAAACTTGTCTCATCTAGTAATTGAAGTATCCACATTACCTCACATACTGATTGTGCCATGGCTCTGTATTCGGATTCAGCATTAGATCGAGAAATTACACTCTGCTTCTTGCTTCTCCAAGACACCAAATTTCCTCCAACAAAAGCGCAATATCCAGTAGTTGACCTCCTGTCAACCTTAGATCCAGCCCAGTCGGCATCTGAAAAACATTCAACATTCAAATGCCCATGATTACCATATAGCAAATCTCTTCCTGGAGCGCCCTTCAGATAACACAAGATTTGTTCCAAGGCTTCCCAATAAGCAACAGTTAGGGAAGACATAAACTGACTTACCACACTAACGGCATAAGCAATGTCAGGACGAGTAACTATAAGGTAGTTCAATTTTCCTACCAATCTCCTGTATCTCTCTGGATCTTCAAACAACTCACTATCCCCTGCTAACAGTTGTAAAGTTGGAGTCATTGGTGCACTACAAGGCTTAGCACCTAATTTTCCTGTCTCTGTCAATAGATTGAGAATATATTTTCTTTGAGACAAGAAAATACCCTTCTTACTTCTCATAACTTCGATACCCAAGAAATACTTTAATAATTCCAAGTCTTTGGTCTGAAACTGGGTTTGGAGGAAGGTTTTAAGAGATGAAATACCTGCAGAGTCACTCCCAGTGATGACAATGTCATCCACATAGACTACCAGGAGAATTAGACCAGCCTCAGATTCCCTATAAAATACCGAGTGATCACACTTACTCTTTTGCATACCAAATTCCTGTACTGCTTCACTGAATCTCCCAAACCATGCCCTAGGACTTTGTTTCAAGCCATAAAGAGACTTTCAAAGCCTACAAACTTTACCCAACTCCCCCTGAGCAACAAACCCAGGTGGTTGCTCTATATACACCTCCTCCTGAAGATCACCATGAAGGAAAGCATTCTTGATATCCAATTGATGCAGAGGCCAATCATATGTAGCTGCTAAAGAGATAAACAAGCGAATAAAAGTAAGTTTAGTTACAGGAGAAAAAGTGTCAGAGTAATCAACCCCATATGTCTGAGCATATCCTTTTGCTACAAGGAGTGCTTTTAACCTAGTCACAGAACCATCAGGATTTGCCTTTACTGTAAATACCCATTTGCAACCAATAGCTTTCTTACTAGTGGGTAAAGGCAACAGTTCCTATGTACCATTAGCATCTAAAGCCTCAATTTCCTCTTTCATAGCATCACATCAGCCAGGATGAGACAGTGCCTCACCAACAGTATTAGGGATAGGAACAAAGTCTAAATAAGTAACAAAACATCGAGAACAAGAAGACAATTGATTATAAGAAACAAAAGAAGAGATAGGGTAAGTACATGAACGTTTATCTTTACGAAGAGCAATGGGTAAGTCTAGATCAGAATCATGATCAGTATGAGGTACAAGATCTTCCAACGAAGTAGCTGGTGGAGGATCTGAGTTAGGAATCTCCAATCTCCTAGAATAAGCATGAACAACGGGAGGTCAAGTAGGTCTAGAGATAGAAGAAACAGGCTGTGGGAGAGGACTAGACATTGGTTGGACAGTGTATATTAAGAGATCATCCTCCTCTCCCTGACTCTCATACACAGATGATTGAGGAAAAAATGGAGTGGACTAAAAAAATGTGACATCTGCAGAAACAAGATAACGATTAAGAGTAGGAGAGAAACAACGGTACCCTTTTTGGAGCCGGGAGTACCCAAGAAAGACACATTTGAGAGATTTTGGATTCAATTTAGTAACCTGTGGACGAACATCACGCACAAAACAGGTACAACAAAAAATACGGGGTTCAATAGGGAACAAAGATTTTGTAGGAAACAAAGCAGTATAAGGAATATCCCCATTAAGGACAGAAGACGGCATACGATTGATAAAAAAACATGCCGTAGAAACTGTATCCGCCTAAAAGTGTTTAGAAACTTTCATATGAAAAAGAAGAGCACGAGTTACCTCAAGAAGAAGCTGATTTTTTCTTTCGGCCACGCCATTTTGGGATGGGGTATCCACACAGGAAGACTGATGAAGAATGTTATTTTGTGTCATATAAGACTGAAATTGTGCTAAAAAGTATTCTTTGGCATTGTCACTTCTTAATATGCGCACAGAAATATTAAATTGAGTTTTGATTTCATTACAAAAGGCACAAAAGATAGAAAACAACTCAGAACGATTCTTCATTAAATATAACCAGGTAACACGAGAGTAATCGTCAATAAAAGTAACAAAATAACGAAATCCAATTTTAGAAGTAACAGAACAAGGACCCCAAACATCAGAATGAACTAACTCAAAAGGGGATGAAGCCCGTTTATTGACTCTAGACACAGAAGGCAAACGATGATGTTTTGTAAACTGACAGGACTCACATTCTAGTACTGATAAAGACTGAAATTGAGGACACAGCTTCTTTATGGTAGACAAAGAAGGATGACCCAATCTACAATGAGCTTCAAGAGGTGTTAAGGTACTGGAGCAAACAAGCGACCCCGGTACATGATTTTCCAGAATGTAGAGACCACCTGACTCGCGTCCTCTACCAATAATCTGCTTCGTCGTAAGATCCTGAAACAAACACTGGTTAGGAAAAAAAGAAACATAATAATTTAAGGTACGATTAAGTTTACTGACAGAAAGTAGATTAAAAGAGAATTTTGGTAGACACAAAACAAAAGACAGAAATTGACGAAGTCGGGTTCGCAGTTCCAGAACCCATGACACAAAAAGTAAAACCATCAGCTAAAGTAACATTAGAGGAAGTGAGATTAGACTGAAAAGCAGATAGAAGACTAGAATTACCTGTCATGTGATCTGTCGCACCAGAATCAATATCCCATTTGAATGAGGAAGACACAAGGCATGTAGTAGATTTACCTGACTCAGCGATCGCAGTGACAGGGGAACTGGTAGGCTTTAGAGATGCCTGATACTGGGAAAATTGTGCAAAATCCTCTGCAGATACCAAAATAGTTTTCTCAGAGGAAGATACTGGAAAATTCTCTGCTGCCATATTTGCCATCTGTGATCGTTGATTTTTCCTCTGAAGTTGCGGACAATTATATTTTGTATGGCCAGGCTCATGGCAATAATAACAAACGATTCCTCTTGAGTCCTGATTAGAACTAGCCTCTCCATTACGCTGACATACATTGCTGTAATTCCTCCTCTACTTTCTCTTCTATTACCTGTTGTCCATTTGGATTACGCTAATAAGAGCACTCTTGGCAGTGTGAAGATTGGGTACTCTGCACGAAGGACCCGTCTCAACGCTTTCATGCAAAGAGGAAATCTCGAATCGAGAGAATATGAGATTTAGCGCCTCATACTCGAAAGAAGGCACGCAAGAAAACTCATAATGACCGGTTGCTCCGTTGGGCTCTTGAACTTTCACATCAGGACTAAAAGGCAACAATACATTAAGTTCCTCATATACCCGTTTAAAATCCATAAAATAAGCCGTGAGAGACTTATCCTATTTCTCAGCACGGTAGAATGCCTTACAAACATCATAAATACGGGAGATATTTCCTTTACTAGAATACAGAAAATCTAAGTAATTCATCAATTCCTTAACAAATTCACAGTGATTAATTAAACTAATTACCTCACTGTGAATCGAGTTTCGAAGCTGCAAAAACAACCGAGCATCCTCCCTTAGCCAAGTTTGTCGTGTATCATCAGTGGGTGGATCTTTAGTGAGGTGATCATCTTTATCAATGCTACGCAAATAGACCCTAACAGTCTCACTCCACTCCAGGTAATTCGAACCATTAAGTTTGTGTTTCATGATCTTAGTCATCATCGGAATCACATCAGAAATAACATTCTTATTGTCTGCCATTTGTTGAGACAAAGAAAACTAACCGAAACGCTAATCCAAATTGCTTATAGCAGCAAAATAACCCAAAATCACAAATCAAGCAAATACCGAAATAGGATCTGAGAGCCAAACCTCAGAAGTCCTTTAATGGTGTATTGGATCAGGCAACAGCACACAGTGGTAGAATGAGGGGGCTGAGGCGATGCCGACGATGTTGATCGAAACGGTCGAAACGGCCGATCGGAGGCCAAGGTCTCTCTTAAGCTGGGTGGTGAGAACAAATAATTAGATTGATGACCTGCTCTGATACCATGTAGAAAGAGATGATTCTCCTTAATATCAATTAATCTGTACATGGGTATATATATACAATTGATTCCTATAATTGTGTTTTACTAATTAGGAAGAAATCCTAAATAAGAAATCCTAAATAGGAATACAGAATACAGAATATACAGAGAAATAATATAGTGATTGACTTTCCATAAGAGTTTTTAATGGATAGGGCTGATGGTTGGTATCATAATTGGGTTACGGGAGTTGGATCTCATAATTGGGAGGATTTTGAGAGGGAATTATGTGCAAGATTTGTGGAGGATGTAATTGACGAAGTTATGAGGATAAAGCAGGAAGGAACAATTGAAGAATACCAAGATAGGTTTGAGGATGTAAGGATTAGACTTGAGAGGGTTATGCCTAACTTGGGTGAAGCTTATTTTCTTTCTGTATTAATGGGGGAATTAAATGATGATATCAGGCCTGCAGTAACCTTCTACACTTTCCCATGGTTTTGAGATTGCTAAGTTCCAAGAACAATTCTTGAATAGTAACAAGAGAACTTCTGCTTACACCAAACCCTACCAAAATAATTTTAGATCTACTTCTTAATACTTCTTCAACGCCTTCCTATAGATTTGCAGAGTCACATTTCACCAATTCCTATACACCCAAGTTGGGGAGGGTATTGTTACATATTATAGGAGGAGCAGGAGGAAGAATAAGTGGTGGATAAGGTTGGAGGCAGTGTTGTAAAAGTCAACCAAAGGCACCAGGCAAGTTGAGAGGCGAGGCGAGGTTGCTGCAACTCCTCAGGCAGAGGCGAGGCTACTGCAAAAAGGCGGCCACCTCCAGACTTGAGAGGCGATAATCGACGAGGCCATGAGGTGCCACCTTGTGAAAGTAAGGGGAAACCTAAAATCTATCGTGACTTACCTACCCAGTACCAGTGTTATCGAAGCGAAAGGCGACACTAAGGCAATAGAGTACCCTATGGCCTTAGGCGAGAGGCAAGGCGAGGCGAGGCGAGGGCTTTTTTAAAGCAAGACGCCATAACCTTAATTGCCTAAATTATATATATATATATATATATATACTTTTAAACAGTTAATTAGTAAATTTGCAGAGTCACATTTCACCAATTCCTATACACCCAAGTTGGGGAGGGTATTGTTACATATTATAGGAGGAGGAGGAAGAATAAGTAGTTGAGAGTGGTGGATAAGGTTGGAGGCAGTGTTGTAAAAGTCAACCAAAGGCACCAGGCGAGTTGAGAGGCGAGGCGAGGTTGCTGCAACTCCTCAGGCAGAGGCGAGGCTACTGCAAAAAGACGGCTGCCTCCAGACTTGAGAGGCGATAGTCGACGAGACCATGAGGTGCCACCTTGTGAAAGCAAGGGGAAACCTAAAATCTATCGTGACTTACCTACCCAGTACCATTGTTATCGAGGCGAAAGGCGACACTAAGGCGATAGAGTACCCTATGGCCTTAGGCGAGAGGCCAGGCGAGGGCTTTTTTAAAGCAAGGCGCCATAACCTTAATTGCCTAAATTATATATATATATATATATATATATATATATATATATATATATATATATATATATATATATATATATATTCATACTTTTAAATAGTTAATTAGTAAAAAAACATATTAAAAAGAAAAAAAAATTATTTACACTATATTTATACATAAAATAAGAGAAATTGAAAATAGTGCATACCTGTATTTCCAGCTTAAATATAAGATACAAGTGAGAGTGTGAGACTGTAAAATTGAAATATATGGCACAAGTAACAATACAAATAATAATAAGAGATGTTAGAAAAAGAAATAGTTCATACTTGCATTTTCAGTTTATGTATATGATAAAAGTGATGCTATAAAATTATACATAATAAATAAAAAATAAAAAATAAGTCATAAGTCATAGAATAAAAAATATAAATTATAGAATTTCATACTTTAATAAATAAAAATAAGTTATAAGTCATACTAAACAAAATGCAAGAAGTACATAAAAAACTTATAACTAAAACTACTTATTATCAAGATTTCTAAAAGCATTTTCATTTTCAACAGCGGCCATCACAAATTCTTCTTCCTCTTCATCATCATTAACTTGCGAAGAGGATGCACCTCTCATTGAACGAGGCCTTCGAAATGATGGAGTTTGAACTGGTGTTGATCTTGCAGCTGATCTCGATTCATAACAAGATTCAGAAACTCCAGCTGCTTTATCAATATCACCCTAGGTCAAGCGTGTCATCCATGAAAACAAGAGAATCATCATCATCATCATCATCATACCCATTGACTTATTTTAATTTACCAAGTAGCCACTCATTACTTTCATCAATATTTGCCAAATCAAGAGTTGTTGTGATATCCCCAAAAGTGTGTCGGCGCAACAACACTTGTACTTCACATATACCAAATTGTCCAAGCGTTCTTGAAATAGTCGATTTCTTTTCTTATTATGAAGCTGTCATTAATTTTACAGTAACAAATAAGTTAAACTTCAAACTCAAAAGGCTTAAGATAAAATAACAAATTAAGAATATATATATATATATTTTACTTACATGCTCAAGTACACTCCAATTTGTTTCGCAACCACTTGTACTACATGTGAGAATCAGAACCTTTACAACAAATTTTTGTAGGTTTGAAGTTGAAGAATCATATGTTTTCCATCAAACAGCTATTAAAATATAGAACAAATGATTGTTAAATTCATAATGTAAATTAATAAATGAGCAAAATGAAAAGTTAATAAGAATTTAAGTTAATAACCTGGAGATTTGGTAGTTCTTCCTCTAATAGCAAAAGGAAAACCAAAGGTCCCTGTAGCTGCCTTGTATCTCTCAATTTCATCAAGAATCATGTTAACTTTTGCTGAATCTTTTTTCATTTTATGAATGCACGAAAGCAATCCTATATTGATCTCTTCATCGGATTCAATTCTTATCTTATTTGGATAAAAAAAATTCAGCATTTAGAAAGTATCCAGCAATATGCAAAGGACGATGTAATTGAAGTGACCATTTCGCATCAATAATATAAAAAATGCTCTTGTATTTCTCTTCATTGTCATTGAGTGAGTTGGCAATGGCTTCTTTAGCCCTATCCATGGCTTCATAAATATATCCCATAGCTTGTTTTTTTTTTTTTTTTTTTTTTTTTTTTTTTTTTTTCTTTCATTATCGACAAGTCGAAGCACACAAACAAGATGACCGAAAACCTTAAGAGCATAAACAATATGATTCCAAAAGGCAGGACACAACCGTCCTTTCACACTTTTTGCCTTTCACCTCTTTAGTCCATTTACTAGTTGTCCAACTTTTTGAAGTAAATATTTTTCTAATGTTGGCTTTTTGAAGATGAATCCTTCCTAGTGTTACTTTCCGAAGTAAATATTTTTCTAATGTTGGCTTTCTGAAGATGAATCATTCCTAGTGTTATAAAAGCAGTAGCAAATTTAATTTGCCCTGGTCTTAGCAATTCTACTCCATTAGTAAACTTCTGCAACATATTTAGAACTCCTAAAGAGCCATACAGGAAACCAGTAAGCTCAATAGCTTTGCAGAATATTTCTTTGAAAACACGAATATTAAAGATATCCTCCAACATCAAATCTATACAACGGGCTGCACATGGAGTCCAGTATAGATGAGGAAAATTTGCTTCTAATATTCTCCCTATCATAAGCAAGTAAAATTCATTTCATTAATAATAAAAATAAAATGATATTTTTTTTAGTAATATAAAAAATTAAATTAAAATTTTACTTGCTGCAACATTATTTGATGCATTATCTGTAACAACTTGAACCACTTTTTCAGGACCAATTTTCATCAATTCTTTCCCAATCAAACTAGACAAAAATGCTGCTATCTTTGATTCATCACTTGTATCAACTGATTTAATAAATACACTTCCTTTTGGACTATTAACTAAGAAATTAATCAAGGTTCTCCATTTTTTATCTGTCTATCCATCACACATCAGTAAACATCCATAATTTTTTCCTTCTTCTTTATAAGATTCAAGAAGGTCATTTATGGTTTGCACTTTCTTGTTAAGTAACCGAACTCTAACCTCATGAAAACTTGGAGGTTTCATTTCTCTCCTATAATTTCCAATTGCTCGAATCATTTCCCCAAAATTATCATAATTCACAGCATTAAAAGCCATTCCCACATCATACATGCATTGTGCTATGGCAATACAAGCACGCTCCCTTAACTTCTTTTTAGCTGGACTATTTCATCAATAGTAGTTTGCCTCATAGCTTGCCTCATAACAGTCAATAGGCCTTCTACTGCTTTGTGGTGATAAAACTTTTGGTTTTTTTGAAGCATTAATACCTGTGCCACTAACATTAATTATTTGCCTTCGTCTTTCACTATTAATTTCTTGCATCAACTCTTCCTCTTCCTTATTTTCATCAACATCTTCAAATTCAGGTGGTCTTTCCATATTCATAATTGATTTTTGTTCTCTTTTTTTAGCAATGAATTCCTGCATTTGATTCCTTACATCTTCTGGACATTTTGGACATCGAACTACATTTTTGTAACCTCCAGCAAGATGTTGCTTGATTCTATTAACTCCTTTATAAACTTTCATACGGTACATGTATTGAAGATCATTGGTATTATTTTCATCAACTTAAATCACATGTGCCCATCCTGGGTCCGTTCTTCTACTGCTAGTAGAAGCTCCAGATGTATTATTCTTATCACCCATTTATAATCTAACAAAAAAATCAACCATACATAAAAAATAACTAAATTAACAACAAATTAACAATACCCAATATAAATGAAATAAGTAATTAACAAGAATGATAAGTAAAAAATAAAGCAGTAAACTAATTAATAACAAAGTAACAATGCCTATATAAATTAAACAATTAATTAATAAGAATAAAAAGTAAAATCATCAAATTAATAATAAATTAATACCATATAAAATAAACAATTAACAACTAATGTCTAATTAACAAGACAAAAATAAAACTAATTAAACTAACAACTAATTAATAATAATAACAAGTACAAAGTAAACTAATTAACAATAAATTAACAATATCCATATAAATTACACAATTAATTACCAAGAACAAAAAGAAAATAATCAAATTAACAATAAATTAATAACACCCATATAAAATAAACAACTAATATCTAATTAACAAGAAAAAAAGTAGAATTAAACAAACTAAAACTAATCAACAAGAATAACAAGATAAACTAATTAACAACAAATTAACAATGCCCATGTAAATTAAACAATTAATTAACAATAATAAAAAAGTAAAATAATCAAATTAACAATAAATTAATAATACCCATATAAAATAAATAATTAATTAACTAATATCTATTTAAGAAGGCAAAAAGTAAAACTAATCAAATTAACAAGAATAACAAATAAAAATTAAACTAATTACCAACAAATCAACAAAACCCATGTTAATTAATCAACTAATTAAATAAGAATACAAAGTAAAATAATCAATTTAACAATACCCATAAAATTTAAATAATTAATTAACAAGAATAAAAATAAAATAATTAAATTAACAACAAATAAATAATTAATTAATAATAAGGAGGAGAGGGGAAAAAAAAAGGGCCTGCTGAAAGAAGAAGAATAGAAGAGGGGAAAAAAAAAGAAAAAATAAAAAGGAACTACTGTACGCTTGTACCCAGGAAAGAAGAATAAGAGGAGAGGGAGAAAGCAAAGAAAATAGAATCGAAGAGAGGAAAGAAGAAGAAGATAAGAGAGAGAGGGGTACCTGTTCTGTCTCTGTCGCGA
The DNA here is from genome assembly GCF_030052815.1 of Hevea brasiliensis. Taxonomy (NCBI): domain Eukaryota; kingdom Viridiplantae; phylum Streptophyta; class Magnoliopsida; order Malpighiales; family Euphorbiaceae; genus Hevea; species Hevea brasiliensis. Next base: position 21,321,158 of record NC_079500.1, on the reverse strand, counting down.
GAAAGAGGATAGTTGTCTGTGATCTGTCTCTGTCATCGTGAGGGAGAGAGGTGTGGCTCCTGCTGTTGTCGTGAGGAAGTGGTGCGGCTCCTTTTTTTGCGTCAAGTAAGTGGTAGGTTTTATTACTTTTTCATTTAATAATTAAAAAAAAAAAGTTACCATTGCTTTGATGAGGGGTTGCTTCTCACCTCGCTAGCCTAAGGCGTTACCTCCCCAAGGCCTAGCCAGGCGTTCCAGTTGAAGTGGCAGAGAGGCGCCTCTCATGCCTTTGATAACACTGCCCAGTACCCAAATAGAGATTGCAAGAAGCCAAGAACAGAGCAGCACGCCACCAAGACCAAGCCAGAACTAGGTATGTTGTCTTCCGCTATTTGTTTCTCTCTCTCTCTCATCTTCACATTCTTTCCACTCACTCTCATCTGCTCTTCTCCTCTCACATGCTGCCCTGCGATCAATTTTTTTTTCTTCTTATTTCTGTTCTACTCTCATCTCATGTCGGCATGCTGCTCAACCTATTCCAGGTTCTAGCATTTTTTTTTGTTAAATTTATTAAAAATTTAGTGTGATGTGATTTTATTATTAGATGGGTATTATGTGATATGCTAATTAAATGGGTATTGTGATTGTGGTTGTGTGATATGTTTTTATTAAATGGATATTGATGCTCTTGATGTGTAAATTGTAATTTCTTATTATGCAAATTTTTGAAAAAAAAAATCAAATGTTTAATATTTTAATTTCTTATTTGCTTGAACTGATAGTTTGGGGAAGTACTAAGAATTATTGTTTTAATTAATTATTTTGTAATTTCAAATAGTTGTTGCTTTAATTTCTTATTTTCTTATATTTTTTGTTTTTGTTGCTAGTATTGAATTGAGATGGCATAACTTTTGTAGTGTTGTTTTGTTGCTTTTTAATTATGTTACTTAAAAAAAATTTTTTTTTGTTAAATTATAGATGGATGATAAGTGTAATATAATTGGATCTTCTATTGACAGTAAAAGAATGAACCTAAGATGGGTACATGTAATTCAAGTTAATGAAAATAATATGAATGATCTTCAATGCATTTACTGTATAAGAGTTTATAAAGAGGGACTTAATAGAATCAAGCAATACCTTGTTGGAGGTTACAAAAATGTAGTTCGATGTCCAAAAATATCCAAAAGATGTGAGGAGTCAAATGCAGGACTTTATTAGTAAAAAGGACCAAAAATCAGTTATGAATATGGAAAGACTGCTTGAATTTGAGGATGTTGAAACACTAAGAATTGATGAAAATGAGGAAGAGGATGATGTGGTGTAAGAAATTGGTAGTGGAAAACAAAGGGAAACAATTCATGGTAGTGGTACTAGTGCTTCAAAAAGAGTAAAAGTTCTATAACCACAAAGCAATTGAGGGCCTATTGATGCTTATTTTTCCCTCAAACTAGTAGTTATGGGAAAAAATGTAAGGCAAACTACTATTGATGAAAATAGTCCAGTTATGGAGTTAAGGGAGCCTGCTTGTGTTGCGATAGCACGATGGATGTATGATGTGGGAATAACTTTTATTGTTGTGAATTATGATAGTTCAAGGGAAATGATTCGAGCTATAGAAAATTATGTAAAGGAAATGAAACCTCCCAGTTATCGTGAGGTTAGAGCTAAGTTACTTAATAAGAAAGTGCAGACCACAAATGAACTTTTTCAATCTCATAAAGAAGAATGGGCAAATTATGGATGTTTATTGTTGTTTGATGGGTGGATGGATAGAAAAGGAACAACCTTGATTAATTTCTTAGTTAATAGCTCAAAAGGAAGCGTGTTTATTAAGTCAGTTGATGCTAGTTATGAATCAAAGACAATAGCATTGTTGACTAGTTTGATTGAGAAAGAATTGATGAAAATTGGTCTTGAAAAAGTGGCTCAAGTTGTTACAGATAATGTTGCGGTAGGTAAAGTTTTTATTTAATATTATTTATTAAAAGAAAATTTTATTTGTTTATTTATTTTTATTATTAATGAAATAAATTATCTATTTGTTTATGACAAGGAGAATATTGAAAGTAAATTTTTTCCATTTATATTGGACTCCATGTGCAGTCCATTGTATAGGTTTGATGTTGGAAGATATTTTTAAGATAAGGATTTAAAAAAAAAAAAACATTTCACAAAGTTGTTGAGGTTACAGGTTTCATATATGGCTCTTCAAGAGTTTTGAATATATTGCGGAATTTTACTAAAGAAGTAGAATTGCTAAGGCCAGGACAAACTAGATTTGCTACTGCTTTCATTACATTGTGAAGGATTCATCAGCAGAAGGCCAACATTGGGAAAATGTTGACTTCAAAGAGCTGGACAACTAGTAAATGTGCTAAAGAGGTGAAAGAATAGTTTTGAGTCCTGCCTTTTGGAATCATTGTTGTATGTGCTCTTAAGATTTTTGGTCTTCTTGTTTGTGTGCTTCGATTGGTTAATAATGAAAAAAAATCAGCTATGAGATATATTTATGAAGCTATGGATAGAGCTTAAGAAGCTATTGCCAACTCATTGAATGACAATGAAGAGATACAAAAATATTTTTGAAATTATTGATGCAAGATGGTCAGTTTAATTGCATCATTTTTTGCATGTTGCCGGATACTTCTTGAATCCTAAATTTTTTTATTCAAACAAGATGAGAATTGAGCATGATGAAGAAGCGAATTCAGGCTTGGTTTCGTGCATTCATAAAATGGAACAAGATTTAGCAAAAGTTGACATGATTATTAATGAAATTGAGAAGTACAAAGCAACTACAGGGACCTTTAATTATCCTTCCTCTATTAGAGAAAGAACAATCAAATCTCCAGGTTATTAATTTATATTATTATTAATTTTTCATGTTACTCATTTATTAAATTATATTATGAATTTGAGTTTGACAATTATTGATTCTATATTTTAGTAGTTGCTTGGTGGAAACATATGGTTCTTCGACTCCAAACCTGCAAAACTTTGCTATAAAGGTTCTTGAGTCTCACATGTAGTGCAAGTGACTGTGAGAGAAGTTAGAGTGTATTTGAGCATATAAGTACAAAAAAAAAAAAATTAAATATAATATTCTTTGTTATTTTATTTTGAACCTTTTCAATTTGAAGTTTAACTTATTTGTTACTGTACAATTAATGACAGTTTTATGGTAATAAAAGAAATCGGCTATTTCAAGAACGCTTGGACAAATTGATTTATGTGAAGAATGGAGCATTGCTATGCCGATACACCTTTGGGGATATCACCACGCTAATTGATTTGGCAAATATTGATGAAAGTAACGAGTGGTTGCTTGGTGAATTAGAAAAAGAAGATAGGGATGATGATGATGATACTCTTTATTTTTTTTTTTATGGATGATGTGTTGACTTAGGGTGATGTTAGTAGGGCAGCTGGAGTTTCTGAATCTCGTTATGAATCGAGATCAGTTGTAAGATCAACATAGTTGAAGCTTCATCATTTCGAGGGTCTTGTTCAATGAGAGGTGCATCATCTTTGCAAGTTGATGATGATGAAGAGGAGGAAGAATTTGTGATGAAGGCGGTTGAAGATGAAGATGATTTTGGAAATCTTGATGACCAGTAGTTTTAGTTATAAGTTTTTTTTTTTTTTAATTTTTTTTATATATGTACTTGTACTTGGATTGTTATGATTTAGTATTTATTTCTATTTACTAAAGTTTGAACTTCTAGAATTTGCATGTTCTATTTAATGATTCAACAACATTTATTATTACTAGCATTGCTAGTTGTACTATGAATTTTAATTTTATAGTTTCAACTTTTATCTTGTACTTAAGTTGGAAATACAAGTATGTACAATTTCTTTTTCTTTTATATTAACATATCTTATTATTATTTGTATCATTGCTTATGCTATGAGTTTAAATTTTATAGCTTCACTTTAATCTTTTACTTAAGTTGAAAATGTAGGTACGCACAATTTTCAATTTTTCTTATTTTACATATAGACATAATGCAAATAATATGTTTTTTTTTTTCTTTTTAATATGTTTTTTTTTTTGTATATCAAACTAGTTAAAAATATGAATTTTTATGTTACAAGTATACACACACACACACACATACATATAATTTAGACTATAGTGCCTTACTTCGAAAAGGTCTCGAATCTCGCCACAAGGTTCCTTGTCACCTTAGTGTCGCCCTTTGCGTTGATAACACTGATTGGAGGGACATGTTGTTAGGTAGTCAGTTACACAACTGAATCAGTTAGCAACTGATAAGATACTCTATTATAAATAAGGGATATTGCTTGTATTAACGCATTCAATTGTGAAATCAATAACAAGGTACTCTTCTCCTCTCAAGATTCTATTCTTCTCTCACCTAAGTCTATCTTTCTTATCTCATTCTTCTTCTTCTGAAATTCTGTTCAATGTCTATGTTCGGGAACTGATCTTGGAATGATATCTAACGGCACCTTTCCTGTAAGATGTAAAAATAAAAAGAAAATGACAAAAAAAAAAAAAATGAAGCCTTTAATGTGAAGGATGCCAGGATTATTTGATATGTTCAGAGTTATAATAGTTTTCTTCTCCACTGTAAAATTTTAAGTATTAAAGTGTAGAATCAAAGCAGTAACCCGCAAATAAAATAAAATGATATGGGACCAGGAAAACTGAACATCCAGTGGCAGTAATGCATCCTCAGTGCATGTGTTGTATTTTAAAACAGCTACTTAGATTAGATTCTAATATTATGACTTTTTCCTTTTGTCTTTTATCCATAAGGTGTATGCTTTTGGGACACTACCTTTGAAGCCTCGAGTATCGGATGGAGCTGACAGAACTTCTATCCTTAACAAGCAAAGTGGAAGAAAATGATGCTTGTGGAGAATGGAGATGATCAAGTCACTTGAAGGTATTCTAATTCAAATGCTTTCATCTATGCATAGAGTTGTTTGTTGGTGTGTGCAGAATTTGTTTTTCATCATGAGGAGGCTTGAAGTGAGATGGCCAATTATGCTTTTGCAGTTGCTGATGGATAGATCATTTATTTTTAAGCGTAAAAGAATACCTATTTTGTTTATTTTAAGAATACTCTACTTGAACTTTGTTGTGTAATTATTCTGGTTAGAGGAAAAAAAACGTGGTGTGCCTTTTGATCTGGGTTCAGCTGTTCTCATCACTTGAGTCTATATCGAAGAATGATCACATGAAAAAAGGGAAGATACAAAATATGCCATCTGGTTTTTGCATAATTTAGATAGTGTGAATTGATTTGCAGTAAATTGCTGTTCGAAATGACTTGTTAGTTTTATGTGGTTTTACTTGTTTATTCTTGAGATGATCCCCTGAGTATGATCGAAATCATGGTTTAGTCCTGTTTTTTATGAGAATAAATTAGTCTCTGAAGTTTGTTTTTGTTAATAAAATAGTCATTTTGTTAAAATTCATCATTAGATAGTTGAAAACTATGATAATTTAGTCTATCTCATTTTACTTTTTTAATAGCTAGTCTTTGTAATTTTATTATTTATAACAATTTAATCTTTTGAATTTGAGTCAACTGCTTTTATTATAATTGACTAATGATAAATTTTAACATAATATAATTTTGTTAACATAAGCAATTTCAGCAATTAATTATTTTTTTAATAAAAAATAGAATGATTATGATTTTTATCATATTTCAAGAACTAAATTGTAAAATACCTTTTTCCTTAGCCGTTTGTACTTTGTGAAATATATATGGCAAAGTAGTGTAAATTGCTAATGAAAAATGATATTTTTGTGATGACTATCCAACTAAAAACTTGAAATGATTTTGTTTTTTATTTCAACTATTATTAGTAGTAATTATGAAATTAATTTATAAAGTTTGTTTCATATTTGATTAAATTATTTTTGAAGCATTTCAGATTGATTAATTGGACGCTATGTTATCAAAAAATATTTATTAGTCTATGTCATCTTGACAAGTTTCATCTCGTTTAGTTGGATATTAGCAAGAAATGCGAAAAGTAAATTCAGTCTCAAAGCTTATGAATCAACGTGATATCTCTAGTTTATTTATAAATTAACAGGATTTAGTTCATGTTCAATTCGATTAATTTAAAATTCAATGATTTCTAATTTATGAAAATTTTGATGAATTTTTTTTAGTCTCAATTATTATTATTTTTTTAAATTAAAATCAAATTTTCTAATAAGCCACACTAGAATTTTAATTCAATTTCTTTTTGTGATTATTATTGTTTTTGCGATTCAAATCTATAAGAGCTTCCATGCATCGCTTCAATTTATTTCTGATTTGAATGAGTTCATGCCTCTGCCAGGCTTGAGAAATGACCCCTTCAACATCATTAGAATGAATCCACCTCTCATCAAAGTAGAAAAACTGCTTGGGTTTCCTTATTGTAGGGTTTAAATTAAGCAAAACTGGTCGGTGATTTGATCTGCGATCATCCAAATGTAAGACTTGCAAATTGGAGAAAAGAGTTAGCCAAGAAGAGTTTGCAAGAGCCTAATCAATTCTTTCTTGGATGTTAAGAAAGCCACATCTTCCTTTGCAAGAGCCTAACCAATTCCACTAATCCCTTCTCCTGAACAAATGACTGGAAAAGGTTTAGTTTAATAGAGGAATTAAGGTCACCACCTTTTTTTCTTCGATGGCCTTAAATATGCATTAAAATAACCCATGAGAATCAAGTTGTCCCTGAGCTGAGACTTATAATCTAGATGAACATGAAATTGAGATCGCATAGTCTCTTTATCACAACTAATGTATACACAAATAACATTCCACAAAAGCTACAACTGGGCATCATTAATTTGAACATGAACAAGGAAGTAGTCAGAAAAAAGTACTTGCATAACATTTCCTCAACTGCTTACTTATAAAAAGATCTTTATTCTTAGTTTCTCCTAGAAACACAAAATTAGGGGAATAAAATTTACAAATTTCTTTCAAATGGTGAATTGTCAGAGTTTTCCCACACCTTGACAATTCCAACTTAATAGGTTCATTGATCAAGTTGAGCCCATTTCTGGCTGGTACCTCCACCAATTCAAAATCAGAGTGATCCACGTGAAGCTTCTTCAATTCTACTTCATCCATACCCTCGCTTTTGTCTCTCTTTCCCTTCGTTAAGGAGTCAATATGTAGTTTAGCAACTTGCTGCTCCTATGGACTGGATGGGATTTCCTCAATCTAAACATTCGTTGGTTTGGCTCATGCTTTACATTTCCATGTCTAGTTTAGCTTCAACTGAGGTTTAGACATTTGCTCAGGGGTTGATTCTTTAGTTTGAGTACTTTTGAGTGTCTTGGTCATGCATTCTAGTTAGGTTGCAGTGGGCTCTAGTTTGAAAGGTGGGTATCTGTACGGATTAAATGATCAAAGGGAACCCAAGATTGAAATTCCAAGTCTTGGTGTAGGATATTGACTATTGGGCTAGGTGTGGTTTGGATTAGCTCCACAGGCTCAAAAATTGTTGTGGGTTTTGTGGTCAACACCAAATTTAGCTCGAAAGGCCTTAGAAGAGGTTAGTGTTTGTGGGTTAAATGATGAGTTAGTCGAAAGTGAAAATTGGGTGATAGGGCCCATGTTACTTTGAGAGGTTAATAGTTATGGTCATTAGGGATGGCAATTCGGATTGATGGGTCGTGTTTGTGTCGTGTCAACACGTGACACGAATACGATTAAGATCGATATGAACACGACACGATTAATAAATCATATCAAAAATTTAAACACAAACACGAACACGACCCTTTTATTATACGGATTACACGACACGATTAATATTAAATTATATTAGATGTATTCAACACGACATGACTCATTTAATACGAAATGACTCATATAATATGGTTTGACACGACTTAACCCATTTGACACGCTTTGACACAACTTAACCTATTAACACGTTTTGACACGACTTATACGTTTTGACACGACCCAACATGACTCATTTGTCATATTTTGGCAATATCCATCTCATTTGTCATATTTTGACAATATCAAATACTTCTAATATGTATAAAACAAAATATTATATAATCCTACATTAAACAAGCAAACTAAAAGTTTTAATGAAGAAAATTTACTAATAAAAGAATAAAATAAAAGAAGAAAAAATATGCAAATACAATATTAAAATAATACATACAAACCAACTAAAATAAAAACAAAAAAACAAAAATCAATCCAACACAATTTCTAAATTTAAATATTACAAACTTATTACACTATATCAATAGAGTTAGAACAAGCTGAAGGAGTTGTTTCTTTATCTTCAGTTTTAAGCTCCATAACATCTTGGGTAAGCTCCTCTAAAGCTAATTTTGCATTTTCTACAAAAATAATAAAATATAAAATTGTTAAAAATAGGAGAATATAATTTCATATTTTAATCAAAACTAAAATTATAGACATATTACCTTGTTCACCATAAAGCCAATCTCGAGTGCAAACTAATGCCTCCACTAAATCAGATCTAAGAGCACTTCGATATTGATCAAGCACCTTTCCACCGACACTAAAAGCACTTTCTCATGCAACTGTGGAAACAGGAATGCATAAAATATCACGAGCCATTGCAGCAACTTCAGGATATCTAAATTGATTTGCTTTCCAAAACATCAGCACATCTAATTTAGTTTTCCTATCCACCCTTGGTTCATCCAAGTACAATTCAAGTTGTGATTTTTTTGGTGCATCTATGCTATGAAATGAGTCAAATCCCTATATAGATATTAGGACTAATTAGTTATCATACAAGAAGATAAATTTCAATAAATTTATGAACATTAAATTATAACCTAAAACACCATTTGAATTCTCAATAATGTAAACTTCAAAATACCAAAAATATAAATTTAAACTCACATACCATTAAATCATCCAAACTTTCTAGAGAGAAGGAGCCTTCAGGTGCATGTAACACATTTTGAGACCCTTGGCTTTGCTGGCAATTTCTTTCCAATGATGTTGGACATGCAGAAGCATTAACATATGAATTAAAAAGTAAGAACAACTTTTCTTTCACATGCATAGCTTCAGAAATCCCTTTTTCGCTATAAACTCTCTCATAGCACCATTCCACGAAGTGGAACTTGTATCTAGGATCCAAAGTAACTGCAATGGCTAAAATGTCACAAAAAGTGGACCAATATTTTTCAAATTTGGTGAACATTTGACTAGCCACTTTCTTCATGTATTGATCATTACTATTAACTTCTTTCATCAAAGTGACATAGGTTGTATACACTCCTGGAAAATATAAAATTGAAGTTGGATATTTGGTACCTGAAAAGATACACGTGATGCCATAGAAAATAGATAAAAACTTATTCATCTTCTTTATTTTGTCCCACTCACTCATAGAAAGGCCATGCTTAAAATTTGAGTCACTTAATTCAAGGTGCATAAAGGCACAACGATAATAAAGTGCATTGTCAAGCATAATGAATGTTGCATTCCATCTAGTGGGAACATCTTGTCTCAAGCCTCTTTTAGAATCAAGAGAGGAATGAGTGACACACTCCAAAAATTTTTGCTTTTTACTTTGTGATCCTTTGACATATTTTATGTTTCACAAATTTTTTGAATAGCTTCATCTATATCCTTAAGCCCTTCTTGCACCATCAAATTAAGGATATGAGCACAACATCGAAGGTGGAAAAATTTGCCATCACATAAAAGTCCTCCTCCAAAAGACAATTGAGATCTCAATAAATCAACTAAAACATCATTTGCCGAAGCATTATCCAAAGTAATTGAAAAAAATCTTCTTCTCAATACCCCATTCAGTCAAAAGAGTGTGTATTTTTTTAGACAATGATATGCCAGTGTGAGGAGGTGGCATAAAACTAAAATTCAGAATTCTCTTTTGAATACGTCAATCCTTATCAATGAAATGAGCAGTTAAGCATATATATCCATCGGTGGTCAAAGAAGACCAACAATCAGAGGTTAAACTTATTCTACTAGGTGTGCTCTCTAACATAGCATGAATCCTCCCCCTTTCCCTCCTATATAATTTAAAACAATCAGCCTTACAAGTATTTCTAGTCACCAAATTCAAATCTTCCCAAAGATAATGTAAAATTGATCTTATGCCTACCCATTCAACAAATTGAAAAGGAAGGTCATGCATGATAATAGCTATAGTCAACAAGTCCCTAAACTTTCCATGATCAAATTTAGAAGTAGACAAAGACATTGAGCCACTACCATGTGCTATAAGTAACTGACCTATATCGCGTGTGTCTCTTCTCACACATGTGTCCATATGTCGCTTCAAATTGCCAGTTCCATATTTACTTTCAGCAAGATAAACAACTCCACATTTCTTACACTTACATCTCCTCTTCTTATCATCACCAATAGGAAGCATTTCAAAGAATGCCCACACTGGCGACTTGAGTTTTCTTTTACGGTTAGCCGTTGTCTTCTTAGCTCCCACATCACTAGTTAACTCAACCACAACATCCTCCATTTCTTTAGTTGGCACTTCCATGTTATTCCCACCTTCTACCTCGATGGAATTCATATCATTAATAATGCTTGCTATCTGCACACAAACAATATATTATTACAACTTTGACCAAACAATTAGATATTTCTCTTTTTTTTTTTTTCCCTAATGGTTAATTAAATGAGCAAGTGAAAGCACTAAGCTTACAGAAGATCAAAGACAACAAGCAATCAAAGTATAAATAGTCACCATGTTTGATCACCAAAGAGTCCTTGAAAAGAAAATAAATGAAAAGATCATGGAAATGTATTAAGAAAAACAATAATGTTATTCAAGGAAAACCATATTGACTAAAAATGATTCCACACAAAAACATTTCAAGCATGTGGAGATTACCATAATTACTCAATTACTTCTTTTTTCCTAATAATTAGAGAAATGGAGTTTGCAATAATCAAAGCTTGAAAGTTGAAACATCATATGTATACTTTCAATAATAAATATTTTGACCTATGTGGAAATGATTAATTTTCAAGTGTCAAATACAAATATTGAAAAAAACTTTTGAAGTGTATCTATGTATTAATTAATTTTAAAATTGAAACTTTCTAAACTCATAATAATTGAACTAAAATCTAAAAAGTGTGATTACAAACAGTAAAAAGCTATTTAGTTATATCAAAGTATTAATTGAGATATTCAAATAAAAAAATTATTTAATTGTGTACAAATAGTAAAAAATTATTTGGATTATTAAATCTGAAATCAAATCAAACTTAATAAAAAAAAATTGATCAAAATGACGTTCTAGGCTTGTAAAAGATTACTCAACAAAAATCTAATATGTAAGATGCTTCCATAATTAAGAACTAGACCCATTAAAAATAATAGATATTCATATCATTTCCCACTTTATGTGTGCATTGTCACACAGTAGTCACTATAACCTCACCTTCACTAAAGACCATTAAACAACTCTTTCTCACACTAAATAAATAAATAAAAATTCATGATGCATCAATAACCTAACTTACAGTGAGCTTATGCTGCAAATTGCCATGTGCTAAGTTTTTCAGCCTAAGGATTGATTGAGTCAATCGGGAAAAGTACAATTTGAGAAGAAAGCGGGAACGAATAGAGTAAAGACATAAGAAGAAAGGAAGCAGATGAAGTGGTTAAAGAAAATTCTTCTCTTAAAAAAAACATTCTACTCCAAATTGAATATCCCCAATTTGAAGAGTTAGAAATTAGATTCCATAAAGCACATGAATTTCTTATTTGCTATTGTCTCCATAGAGGGATTTTAATTTGGTGAATAGAGATTAAAAAAAAAAATTGTTAGTTAGATCAATTAGCCTCAACAATGTTATATCATAGACAATTCAAATCATCCAATCACCTTATAACTTTTAGGTTTAAACCATGCCTACAAATTCTATTGAATGTACCGGTAGTATCTAATAGCAATCCAATCTAATTACGAATGACAACAGAAAGGAATAATATTAATATCTGATACACTTCAAACCATCCAAAATTTAGCACTTAATGAGCTGATCTAGTGGTTATTTTAAATATCTAAAGTAATATGAGTTGAACGAGTAATTACAATTTCATTGCTGAAATTTCCAAATTATCAAGTAAAAAAAAACTAAATTTAATGTAAACTACATAGCAACTTCAGCCATCTAAGTATGATTAATATAAAATCATAAAAAATGCAACTCTCTCAAATTCTCAAGAAATACAGACATAAAGGAAGCTAATTAGGCTAAATTATCCAAGAACCAGAACAAAACTAAATGCAGAAATTGAAGACAAAAATTGAGCAGAGTACCCATAATGAAGGTTATTAAAGTATAACAAAGAAGAAGAATATCACACTTGATAAAAAAAAAATCACAGAACTAAAGAGCAAATCACCTCAAAGAGCAAATTAATTTCACGTTACTCAAATCACCCAAACAGTTCCTTACATGAATCAAAGAGTAAAACTGCTCATAATAGAAACCAAAGAGCAAATCACCTGAGTTTATTTTAGAGCAGCAGCAAAAAAGAATAGAAAATCAAAATAGAACAGCAATTGGTGTCTTCTTGGCACCCCTAATCGAATTCGAATGGAACTTAAAAAAAGAAGATCGCGATTGAGAGAGGGTGTGTGGGTGTAGTCGTAGACCCAAGATAAATTTGTGAGCTGGTGCAAGATCGAGAGAGAACGAGGGTAAGGAGAAAAATGAAACACAAATTGGATTTTATCAATTTGGTATTGATGGACAGAGTTGGCGGCTGCGTTTTCTATTCAAGTATAAATTTAGGTTAGGGCAAATGAGAGAGTAAGAGATGGAGAGGTAAGTTTAGGTTTTAAGTTTTTATATAAGTGGGTTAAATGGGTTAGTAGGTTAAATGAATCAACACGTGACACAAATATTAAACCGTGTTATAAATGTATTAAATCAGATTAGAAGGTTAACTCGTGACACGACACGATTATACCCATGTCATAAACGGGTCGACGTGAATTTGACATGAACACGAATAAGTCTAACCAAAATCCTATATTTTTGTATCGTGTTCGTGTCGTGTTTGTGGGTCGTGTCTAAAATTACCACTCCTAATGGTCATGGGACTCAAGGTTTTCTCTACTTTTAGGAAAGATATCTTGCAAAGTAATAAATGCCCTAGTTTAAAAAAGGAAGGTTAAGTTAGGAAACTCCTCAAGATGAGCCGAAGTATTAACGTGGTGATTTCCATGAAAGGAAGATAATCCTGCCAATGCATGGAAAAGTTCAACGGTAGCAGCATCAATTCTCAAGTCTCCTGCTTGCGCACTACTCAAGAAGACTCCAAAGAGGACAACTTGTAGTATGGGCGAAGGGATCATCATTGATTTCCTATTCGAGGTAAATTCCTCTGAAACTACATTACAAGATGCCAGGATTAATTATAGTTCAATAGGTTGGGTGGAAGGTGGATAATGATTTTGATTTCAAAGAGAGGGGCTTTCTGAAGGGGGTAGTGGTGGTGGTTCAATCATGTGGATTATGGCTTTTTCAATTTGGGAGGAGGATGGTAGGGCTAAAGAGCCCTTAAAGGATTGTATGTTCTGTTTGGGTTAATCTGTGGTTAGTATAGCTATAAGCACAGAAGTGTTGTTAGATGGGGTAAACTGGGTTTGGTTGGATTTATGATTAATCTACAAAGATCGATGCCATGGGCTAAATTTCCCTTCTGTAGAGACAGTGCCTTCTCGTTAATTAGTCTAGGTGGAGAGAGTGCAGTTTTTGTTGATAAGCCTCAACACGCCACATGAACAACAAATATTCGAAAGCCTTTCTATCTTAAAATTTATCCATTGCAAAGTCCCATATTCTTTTTGGTTGTGAAAGCCAGTAAGAAATGGTTGATCAAGTGGAAGCTTAACTTTGATTCTTAGAATTGCAAGGTACCCAATCATACCATTCTATGTTAATGAATTCTCCAATGGATTTACTAATGACTTGGGCATTATTTATAGTGACTTGGTTGGGTGGTAGCCCATGAACTTATAGCCAAAATGGGGAGTGTGAGAAAATGATTTCATCAGACCCTACGTTAGGCGCCACTCTTCAATGGCTAGGTGTTGGTTCTGAATATTCTAAGGTCTATTCGTAAGGGTTTTGCGGTCGTTGGACAATTCTCACCAAAGTGAAAAGTGAAGAGCCGCGATTTTAATTTTGAGAAAAATAAAAAAAAAATCATTTATTGTGAAAAAAAATTAGAAAAATAATTTTTATCACTTCTAAAACAAAGATTCAAGGTTCGGGGTCCGCATACACGTGAAAAAAGTGTTAGGCACCCCATATCGTCCTTCAACGAGGGCAAGTGGATTTAAGGATGTGCTTTTTATAATTCAATGTCAATAAGTTTACTGGAGTTTAAATTATGGTGTTGATCCTCGTATTTGGCATAAGATCATTTAATATCTCACCATTTAGTGTAAGCCCCAGGAACAAAAGATAAATGGGGTGACCCTGAAGTGAATTTTGACTCTAATTATTAATTTGTTAAATTCCTCCCTCCACAAAATTAGGACTCTAATTATAAAGAGGTATCATTTGGTTCCTATAGATTTATAACGAATAAGAAAGACTCTCAACTTATTCATTACTAATCTCATCGTCGGTGCCCAAATAATCGAGGGTGCAGTGTGTGAAGTGACCATTCTATAAAATTGAATTGATATGAGTTTAGACTTTCATTCCTTTTAATTGAGACCCCAATTCAAAGGGAATGTGTTAATTAAAGTCTAAAGAGTTTTATTCATTAATGAGAAATATCAGTTAATAAATTAAAGTCTCATTAGTGACATAATCAACTGCCATTCTTTTTCCATACTGGTTCAATTTAAGTTTTTAAATATGTTTATAATTTGGTCACCTATGGAGTTGTTGTTTACGAAATTTTGTCTACTAATGAATCTAATAACTTTGAATGTAAGGAAGGACTCTCCTTTAATAAAAACAACCCAAGGAAAGACTCTCCCTTGTGTTTAAAGAAATAAATAAAATTTTAAGAAAATTAAGAGTTATAAGGAGGACTCTTCTTTGGATCCCTATTATAAAAAGCTTGACGTAAAATTTCGGGGTTCGTGGAAGAACTCTCTTGCGAACATGTAATATTGGAATGCATTTAGAAAGATATTATAACAAATTTTGAGGAAGGACTCTCCCTTGGACATAAAATATATACTTGATAAAATGCTTAATCAAGGGTTAAAGAAAAACTTTCCCAAATCCTTAAAAGAAAAAATTGCTTGTTTCGTAGATATAAAAGGGAAGGAATTCGAAGAAAGGACTCTCTCCCGAACTTAATACCTTAAGAAATTGTTGTAAGGTTAAAGACTTCATGAAGTAGATTTGTCAATTTTCAGATATGGCTATTATTTAGAGGAAGTAAGAAAAATGTTGAAAGTATCAAAGTAGCAATTTCATCAAACAAGGTAGTTTTGTTTCTGAGCTCCTATTATTATTTCCGAGCTATAAAATGACAAAAACACATTATTTCTTATTATTATCTCTAAATATAATTGTGAATATGTATACATTTTTTCTGATCTCCCTTTACACTAGAGAAATATAAATGCCATGAAGACCATTTTTGAACTATCAGATTTGCTAACACCCCATAATTTTTGAACTCGTCTCATTGTACCTGACCCCCTAATATTATTTCTGATCTCCTATTATCATGTCTGAACTCTCTTTATAATCCCATTATTATATCCAAACTCTTTATTCCTATTAGTTTATCCGAACTCTAATCATTATTTCTAAACTACTTAAGAACAGGAAATGTGATGCTTTTCAATATAAAACGAAGATAAAAATAATAATGTTTCTACAGTATCGCAATAAAATTAAAACAATGATGTTTGCAAGACATGTGTGGGTCGATCTAAGCCTTAATTCCCTCAAAGTTTGGCATGACTAAATATTTAGAGAATTTGGATTCTAGCTTACATAGTGTTTGGATGTAATCTAGCTATACTCACATTAAAAGAAAAATGACACAGACGTTCACAGAAACTTTACCTGCAACAGGCCCTAGTGGTGATGAGAAAAGTGGATTTTGACATTTGATGCTTAGGAAGTGATCCCCGGGACTATCAAATCAGTCTTTAGAGGCGGTGAGCTAGGGTAATATGAGCTTTCTGACATTATGAAGGAGATTCTTTAGAAAAATGATGTTTCTAAAGCCCCTCTCTTATATTATTTAAGCTCTTTTAGGAAGAATGACCCCCTTCAACAGTGAAAATTTTGGGTATTTATAGGGAATGGGGTCCTAAAATGGAGGGTCATGATTTAAGATGGAAAAAGAAGAGGTCTAGATTTAAAAGGACAAAATCTGAGGGTCAGGAATTAAAGAGATTTAGAATCAAGGGCAGAAATCAATTCGGCACTTCTGTCATTTTCTTCTTTGATCCAATGGTTGGAGATCATGCCTTACAAATCAGATCAAGGGTTAGGGTAAAGTTTGTCTTTATCTCTTTAATCTAATGACATAGGATTTGTCCTTACAAATAAGATCAAGGGCACAAATTGAATCGTACCAAAGTGCTTTAACTAACTCAAATCGAATGGTGAGAATTTGATCTTACAAACTAAGGGCTATGATTCAAGGGCAAAGTGATGTCTCTAAAATTTTGGTTTCCTCGACTTTTTTCTCTTTACTTGACATTTTTCTGACCTGGTGGTTTCCTTTATCTGACCTCTTTATTAAGTGCCTTTGTCTGATCTCTCATTATATGATATTTCTTATTTCCCTTTCTGAAGTCACTTTATCTGATTTCTCTATACTTTTCACTTACCCCCTGATCTCTTTTATCTGATCCTTCTTATCTCATCTGAAGCCTCTTCATCCGATCTCTCATCTAATCTGTGGTCCCAACACCTTGCATTCAATCTCTTTTTTGGTCTATCTTTATCTGGTTTGTTCTGTTATTAGTTCCCTCTTGAGGTAATAAAAATTTAAATAGCACGTCCAAAGATGTCTTGGATATCGGAAAAACATTAAATATCCTCGAGCCTTGCAAGCATTGAACGCATGGGACTATATATACCTGGAATGGGCTGTCACTTCACTCTTTCTTATTCCTTTTCCTCTTAGACTTCTCTGGCAAACAATTCTCTATTATAAGATTTTTTTGGCGACGAAATTCAATCCTAGTAAAGGTAAATTATCAATTTCCAGTCTCTGCTCATTTCTCCTCTTTATATTTGGTAAGAGGACCTCCAATCCGCTATCGATTAATGTTTCATAAACTTTCGACAAAGTGCAAGAAGCGAGAATAAGCGGGAGAAGCGAAGTAATGCCGATCTCAACCACCTCTGCTGGTCCGATCCAAGGACAAGTTGCGAACTCAAGGAAAGAAGCTCTCTTGGTGGATGAGGTGTCATTGGTTCTCAAGCATTCTGAACTGGCACAGATTAGCCAGGAATTTAACCTTTCAACCAATGCATATGAACTCGTTAAATGCCACAGGGATCTCCAGGCCGATCACTTCTTCGAGGAGGGAGATCAAAATATGGTTTACAATGAACAATTGAAGGCCAGGCTATGGTTTCCTTTAGAGTAGTTCTACAAGGAAGTTTTGAGATACCACCACATCTGCGTGGCTCAACTGCATCTGAATTCATGGCAAACTCTCTTGGCCTTCCAAGGTCTAGGCCAAGCTAAAAGCCTAGAGCCCATGGTGAAGGTCTTTACCGAACTACATCAGCTCACCAAATGAAAGAATGACGAATATTAGTTTTTCCAGGCGAAGTCGAACTATGGGCTCTTCACCAATCTCCCTTCCTCGTTGAAGAATTGGAAAGATCAATTATTTATCTTGTGAAGCTAAAATCCCCATGGTTTCGAAGGTATCCCACGAAGCTGGAATTTTTTGGCTAAGAGGCCAAAAAAGAAGATCGACCTTAATAAGGCCAAAAAGGCTATGGTTGTAAAACTAAAGAACCAAGCTAACATTCATTATTGCCTGTGCTCGAACGTAGTTGGAGCCGAGGTGAAGGGGTGGTTGTTGAATATAATTGCTCAAAAAAGCATCCTACTATAGATTTCTGACCTTAGGCTCGAAAAGGGTAAATCTCAATCTCATTCTCTCAACTAGTATGAACTCACTAACTTCATTTTATGTGTAGATATGATGGGAGGCAAGGCGAACAAAGTAAAAAGGAAGCCACTACTGCTGTTACTAGGGCTGAGCTTGAGGCCGATTAGAAAGCCCGAGTGGAAGGGACAAACTCCCCAGCTTGACCTCAAGATGAACCAGCTACTGTGAGGATGGCGACTCCAGATCAGCCCAACATCCAACTACCTATCTCTACTGCTTCAGAGGGTAGTTCTTTTGGGCAAGTAGCCTCATCCAAGCGACCACTCTCCTGAGGAGCATAAGTGTTGATCACTTCATTGGAGAGGAATCATTCCATCAAGGGCAATAAAGATCTAGCTTGGATCACTGGTGTTGCCATATTCTTTGCTGATGATCGGACTCACATGGGCTCGGAGATCATTAAAGATCTCCTCAACCACTCAATGATCCTGAGCTTGGAGGTAATTGCCACCCAGCATATGGTGAGGGAAAAAGTGAACTTCTTGCGAAAGGAGATATCAAAGATGGTCCAAGAAGCCATGGCCTATAAGACACAATTCTCTGCTGCCAATGCTCAAGTGCAAGAGCTCTAGCAACAAGTGTAGTCTTCTAAGGAGCTGGTGGCTCAATTACGGAGATAACTAGAGGATGCTCGAGTAAATCGAGCCATTGACTTGGCTAAATTTGTCAAGGAGCTGAAAGCGAAGGAGAATGAAGCCCTTGAGAAAGAAGCTGGCTTCTATATACAAGCTCATGGCGATCTCTCAGCCGAACTACTCAAGCGCTACCCTCAGGAATACTTCTTTTGGCTTGAGAAGCTCGCCCTGGGTTTTGAGGGTGAGAGTGAGAGTGAGAGTGAGCAGGAAAGAGAAAATGTTGATGAGGTTCGGGAGGGGGAAGATCCGCCCGCTGAATGATGTAAATTAATAAAATCCTCTCTTTTAAGATCGATCTTTTACACTGACACTTACTGAGATCAGATAATTATAAGACCGGTCATTTGATTATAAGTTAAAGTGCATGCGTTTAAGCTTTAGAGATCGGACTGACTGGAACTAAAACTTAAAACCGAACTTTA
Source organism: Hevea brasiliensis (assembly GCF_030052815.1). Classification (NCBI taxonomy): domain Eukaryota; kingdom Viridiplantae; phylum Streptophyta; class Magnoliopsida; order Malpighiales; family Euphorbiaceae; genus Hevea; species Hevea brasiliensis. The sequence goes on along the minus strand of NC_079500.1, from coordinate 21,301,989 downwards.
ATTGAGAACAAAATTAAAATTTAAGTATATGAAATTGAGCTTTATTGAGATTAAATAATCTTAAGACCAGGCTTTAAAACTTTGAAATTAAAACTTGAAATAAAATTAAAGCTAAATATTATTGAGATCGGATTATTTGCATATGGAAATTGAAATTAAACCAGGAAATCAAACTTTAATTAAAACTAACTAAAACTTAAACAAGAATGAGGTTAAGCTTACAGATCGGATAGTCAGCACTCAAAATTAAACTTCAATTAAAACTTAAGCTTGAACAAGTATATAGGATTGAGCTTGATTAAGATCAGGTAATCTTAAGATTGGACATCAATTAAAACACAAAACAATTTAAAACTAGTATTATTGAGTTCGAGCAATCCTAAGATCGAGCTTCAATTAAAACTTAAACAATTGAAACTAATAGGAATCATTGAGATCGGACCTTGATTGAAACTCGTGAGCAACTAATTGCATGTTAATTAAACTTCAATTATTGTTTTTGCTGAATGAAGAATTTGTTGACTGACCAAAATATGGTGTCTACATCTACTCTCAAGGATGCATTTAACATTTACTTCATGCTCGAACTCAAAGAGGAATGTGTTCACTTTCTTAGGAGTGATGTGGAATTTATACCTTGTTTTTCAACATTTTTCAAGGATAGCTTTAACTATCATGAAGCTAAATTTCCTAGAAGAGATGTTTTTCGTCACAAGCACCAAAGGTTATTGTTTTGAGCCTTGCATAGTATCGAAGGTAAGTTAGAGAACCTTGTCCTTCATCAAGAGATTTTGTGATTTTGATACCAACTCTATAATGTTTGATGTTTGACATAGAAGGAGCAGTAAATATTCATTAGGAAGTGTAAAGAGAAGGTAATGTGATAGAGGACATGGTGGTTGAGAGGAGTTAAGTGTAATTAGTTGTCGTTAAGAGGAGACACTGGGAGGAAGTGAGACCATAGAAAGGATGTGAGACTGTAGAGAGCCAGAGTACATGAAGGAAGAAACAAGATAGGGAAGAAGGCTTAAACCTTGTAGATACTAAAACACACCTTATTATTAACATGTATGTATATATATATATATATATATATATATATATATATATATATATTAACTTTATTGCAAATAGTTCTTACAGACTCCAGGTTTACAAAACTTCCAAATATAATTTTTTTCAAAATAGATTTCACCATTAAAACCGAGGAAAGAGATATCCAACTTTCAAAATCCATTGAAACTATTCATCTTCTTTTTCAAAATTCTTTACAAAAACACAAAGATAAACAGTACAAATACATCCACATAGGTTTAGTCCAAGTAGGAATTAAACCTCTTACAAAAGAAGGACTAAATACCTCCATTCTAGCAGTTCTTAGAGACTCAAGGTTTACAAACTTCCAAGATTCATTGCTTAATTCAATTGAGTCTAGTCTGTATAGTGGACCTATTTCTTTTGACTTCTATCTAAATTTTACTATTTCTCTAAGTGATAAAAACATTTTAAAATCTCTTGTTTTACAAATCAAAACCCACAATTATAAAATGATTGAAGGATCAATCCCTCTTGCTTTGATTTTCAAAGTTCATTATAAAGCCATGGTTTCTGCTTTTGCTACAAAATATTGTTTTCAAAGTAAAGAAAGAGAAATTTTGCTTTTACAAATACATCTTACAATATCCAATACTGTCATTCCTAGAGCCATCTTATGGAAAGATATAACCTTGCCAGACGAGTGGATCTTAGAAGGAGCAGTAAAACTTGAACTTCCAGAGTCTTCAAAACCCAACATGAGCATAAGGGAAATTACCCAATATACAGATGGTAGAGTTAAACTTAGTTTTGATAGGAGATCTACTAGTTCTAGGTGCACAGATAACTCTTCAACATCTAGTACCATAGATTTAGGGAGGATTTCTCAAATACCTTCTGTTATAAGCATACCCTCTACAAAACCACCTGAAGAAAGATCAGACCAGAATCTAGATTTTTCCCTAGGAGAACAATTACCTTACAAAATCCAGCCTAGGTTCTCTACATTACTCATACCTAGCACTTCCTTATAAAATGTAAATTACACTATAAATATTCCCCATCCAGTTTATACAAATCAACGAGTGGAAACTATAGAACAATAGGTTTCACTACCAACCTCTCTAACCTTTTCTGCAATTATAGAAAATGTGGCTAATGAACTAAATGTTTTACAAAAGAAATTTATTGTAGATTAAAAAACTATTTGCAACTGATTTCTATTCAAAAGAAAATAAATAAAAAAAGGTTGTGGTTTTTCAAACGTTTTTTTTACAAAAAAGACATGAAATTCAAAAACAAATTTATGGATTTGTTGAAACCCATCAAGTTCATATTTTATTTTTTTTTATTGGTTTGAAATATATGCTTCTGAAAATTGTTTCATACCCATTTTAAAAAACCTTAAATTCTGTTATAGTTAGAAATAAAAAACCAGAATGGAAAATCTCTGATGGTAGGAAGATAGAGTCAGATCATCCTCCTCTTAGACAAATCATAGTGACCCATTTTGACCAAACTGTAGAGGCAACCCCTTACAAAAAAGTAAATGAGAGTAATTCTGTAAATATTAGAAATTTTGTTCAATAGAATAACTTTACAAATGCTCATCTCAGCACCAAAAGAAATGAACTTTCTAGGATAGAACAAGCCCAGAAAGTAATAATTTCCTCTGCAGAAACTCCAAAATCCAGTGATACAAAACTAAACTCAGTAGATTAGAAGCATCTACTTCTACTCCTACAGCACCTGACACTCCCCAAACATCTCAAAGAAGTGTCAACATCCTAGAGCAAGACTCAGACCAATAAAACCCAAAAGAAAAACATGAAATTAACAAGCTTTATTGGCAGAAAACAGAACCTTTTTCCAATAACAGCTTCAAACATAGGCATAGAAAATAGATCTAGTATTTTGACTCACTCAAAGTTCAATGCCTCCACCATTTATGAATGGAACATAGATGGAATGTCTGAATAAAATATCCTTAGTTTGCTCCAACAAATGACCATAGTAGTAAATGCTTATAAAACGCAAACAGGAACCTTAGATAACACCATTGCTGAGCTCCTAATAGCAGGATTCTCAAGACAACTCAAGGGATGGTGGGATTGTCATCTTACTCCCAAACAACAAATGGAAATCTTAGGTTTAATCAAAACTGAGAAAGATGGAACACCTATATTAGATGAATTAGGGCAGACAATTCAGGATGCTATAGCCACCCTAATTGTTACAATCTCCTTGCATTTTGTAGGTGATCCTTCCCATCTCAAGGATAAAGACGATGAACTTCTTTTAAACCTTAGATGCAAAAAACTTAGTGAATTCCAATATTACAAAAATACTTTTCTCACTAGAGTAATACTCAGGGAAGATTCAAACCAGTCTTTCTAGAAAGAAAAATTCCTAGCAGGACTTCTAACACTCTTAGGAGAAAAGGTTAGAAATAAAATTAAAGAAACCTTTGGAAGCCTAATTCCTTATCATTTGTTAACCTATGGTGAACTAGTTAGTCTCATCCAAAAAGAAGGTTTAAAGATTTGTCAGGACTTAAAACTATAAAAACACTTAAAGTAGGAAATGAGAAAAACTTGCTAAGAGTTAGGATCTTTCAGCAAATAGTTTGAAATAAGAACAAAGAATCCAACTCTAGACTATGGAGGAACCTATAGCAGAAAACTTTACAAAAAATCATCCTACAAAAAATGTTCAAAACCTCAACAAGACCCTTATTATAAAAAGTCTAGTAAAATATATTCAAAAAGAACTCTAAAACTAACCCTAGATCCAAAACAAACTTCTAAAATGTCACTTATTACAAATGTGGCAAAAAGGGTCATATCTCCAAATACTGTAAAATAAATAGAAAACTCCAAATTCAAAAGGAATTTTTGGATAAACTTCTCAAATCTTAAAACATGTTAAAAATTCCCAAATTCAAAAGGAATTTTTGGATAAACTTCTCAAATCTTTTGAAGAAAAATTAGTTCAAACAACATCACTTCTCCATTCCACAAGTACAAACATCTATGATCTCACTTCTATACTTGGAAGGAAGAAAATTTCAAAACAACCAGTAATTATTCAAAATCTCCAAGAAGAAATAAAAACAATAAAAATTGAACTCAAAACTTTCAAAGGAAAACAAATGGAAGATTAAAAAATTCTTCAAAATTTACTTTCAAAACAATCTACAAAAGAATTTGAAGATGAAGCGGAAAGTGAAATCCAAAATGTAGAAAATCTAGAAAATATCCCAGAAGATTTTCTCTTTACCTTAAAATATATCACTTCTAGGAAATATTTGGTACAAATTACTATTATTTTCTCTAAAGATTTCAAAATCAATGCAATTGCCCTTTTTAATGCAGGAGTAGATTTGAGTTATATCAAAGAAGGAATTGTTCCACAACAATTTCACGAAAAAATAAATGAAAACTTTCAGCTGCAAACAATACGAAAATGACTATTGGCTATAAAACCGAAGCCTCTATAGCTAATAATGATTTTCTAATTAAAAATTCCTTAGTTCTTGTAAAAGATATTCATCATAGTATAATTTTAGGGACTTCTTTCATCAATTTGATCACTTCTTATAAAGTTAACTGTGATAGTATTTCTTTCAAGATAAAAGGGAAAAAAAATATTGTTTTTACTTTTATAGAAAAACTAAAAACCAGAAATCTCAATCTTATAAAGCATGCTCTATTTATAAGAATGAGATTAATATTTTAATAAAAAAAAAACATTTACGATTTTTGAAACAAGATGTCTCCCTTCAAAAAAATGAACACCAATTACAAAACAAGTAGATAAAAAAAAAGATTTTGGATTTCAAAACACAAATTGAAAAAGAAATTTGTTCTGATTTACCAAATATTTTTTGAAACAGAAAATGACATATGATTGACCTACCATATGAAAAAGATTTTGATGAAAAACAGATACCTAATAATATAATTTTAGGAACTCCTTTCATCAATTTGATCACTCCCTATAAAGTTAACTGTGATAGTATTTCTTTCAAGATAAATTTGATCACTCCCTATAAAGTTAACTATGATAGTATTTCTTTCAAGATAAAAGGAAAAAAAATATTGTTTTTGCTTTCATAGAAAAATAAAAAATCAGAAATCTCAATCTTATAAAAGCCTACTGTATTTATAAGAATGAGATTAATATTTTAATAAAAGAAAAACAAAAACATTTATAGTTTTTGAAACAAGATGTCTCCCTTCAAAAAATTGAACACCAATTACAAAACAAGTTGATATAAAAAAAAAAAAAAAGATTTTGGATTTCAAAACACAAATTAAAAAAGAAATTTGTTCTAATTTGCCAAATATTTTTTGAAACAGAAAACGACATATGGTTGACCTACCATATGAAAAAGATTTTGATGAAAAATAGATACGCACAAAAGCCAGACCAATCCAAATGAATGCTGATATTGAACAACACTGTAGAATGGAAATTTAAAATTTAGAATCAAAAGGATTAATTACAAAATCTAGATCATCCTAAAGTTATGCAACTTTCTATGTAAATAAGAATTCAGAAATAGGAGGAACTTTTGAGATTGGTGATAAACTACAAACCTTTAAACAAAACTCTTAAATGGATTAGGTACCCTATTCCAAATAAGAAAGACATTTTACAAAAACTACATTCTGCATTTGTATTTTCAAAATTAGATATGAAATTAGGATTTTGGCAATTGATCCAAAAGATAGATACAAAATTACATTTACAGTACCCTTTGGATAATTCGAATGGATAGTCATGCCATTTGGTTTAAAAAATACTCTATTATAATTTCAAAGTATTATGAATGAAATATTCAATCCGTATTTAAAATTTTGCATTGTCTGATTTTTTCAATTCTCTTGAGCAACACTTCAAACGCCTCAAGACGTTTTTCCATGTTGCCAAAAGAAATGGATTAGTTGTTTCAAAATCAAAGATTTCTCTCTTCCAAACCATAGTTAGATTCCTAGGTCATTACGTTACTCAATGAACTATAATACCTATTGAGAGATCTTTAGAATTCGCAAGTAAATTTTTTGAAAAAATCTTAGACAAAACTCAATTGCAGAGATTGTTAGGAAGTCTCAACCATGTCTTAGATTTTTATCCAAACATTAACCATCTAACAACCATTGCATGATAGGTTAAAGAAAAACCCTGGTCCTTAAATAGAATAGCACACTCAAGTTGTTCGCCAAATTAAATACTAGGTCCAAAACATTCCTTGTTTACACCTAGCAGATCTTTTAGCTCCTAAGGTAGTTAAAATAGATGCCTCAGAGTTAGGATATGGTGGTATTTTAAAACAAATTCAAAATGAGAGGGAATGTTTTATATAATTCCATTTTGCACATTGGAATAATTGTCAAAAGAATTACTCAACAATTAAAAAAGAAATTCTTTCAATTGTCATGTGCATTACAAAATTTCAAAATGATTTACTAAATCAAAAGTTTCACTTCACATTGATTGTAAATCAGCAAAAGAAGTTTTACAAAAATATATTCAAAACATTACTTCCAAATAAATTTTTGTAAGATGGCAAATAATCCTTAGTATTTTCGATTTTGATATTGAATTTATTAAAAAAGATACAAATTCTATTCTAGACTTTCTAACCAAAGAGTTTCTCCAAAATAGAACCTGATGGTCTCAAAAAATAAAGGAAAAACAATCTAAAGCCCAAAAAAAACAAACTCTCCAAAACCAACTTCTTCCAATCAATCAATCAAATCATAGATTGATATGGTCTCAGAAGAAGGAAAAACCCTTACAAATTAGTCACTTGAAAAATACCTATAAATTTAGGAATGGATAGAATCCCTATCCAAATCTCTAGATGGATAGAATCCCTATCCAAATCCCCAGAATTACTTCTGGCTTTACAAAACATCTCGCGGGTTTAAACTCTACAAACCTAGCAAGGAATGATCTCTAAACTTGTTTCCAAAACCTTAGAGAAAGGAAAAAGTTTTTTTTAAAAAACTCTTTCTCAAAATAGTTTGCCAAACAATTCTCAGATTGTTTTGTCTCAGACAAAAGTTTCAAAAAAGGTTTCAGAGTATTTTCTAAAACCACATTTTCAAAACATTCTGACTATAGAGGATGAATTTTATGACAAAAATCCCTCTATAATAATTTCAAAATTTTTTTCCCAAGGTTGGTTCTTTAAACCATGGGATTTATTAAAACCCCAACCTTACTAGATGGCAATCCTTGAAGTAACCGAGTCATACAAATTCAAACAATTCTTCCTAGATAAAAACCAAGCTAACCCAGCTTACTCAACCTGGCAGATACAAAAAATCCTTTACTCTGCTGAATGGAGACAAAACCTTTCAAAATCCAAATCCTTTCTTGCCAGTTTCAAAACCAAATTAAACCATTGCTCATCCTTCAACTATTGGGATTACCAGCAAACTTAGTTTAATATCTCTCTTTTATAAAATCATAAAAACAAACATTCTTGGTTAATCTATTTTAAGATTAACATTGATATTTCAAAAATCCCTTCTTGGTTTGTCCAATGGTGGAATTACTGTGGGGCTATTCTAGACCTACTCACCCCAAAAATCCAAGAAAGTTACACCTTATTCAAACAGCATTTCGAACCTCAGAAAAAGAAAAAAGGTTTTCACCCTTTTTCCTTTTCTATACAAAATTTTTCCTACCTTAGGTCCTTATTTGTTTCCTTGAATATCATCAACAAGATGGTGTTAATGTCCTTGCCAGAAGATTCAAGGTAAAATGGTGGGACTCTTTCAATGTGTAACACCCCTATGTTCGGTAGTGTGTTCTACTGTTCCAGTGACCAGTGTTATTCGGACAGCTAGGATGCCTAGAACTACGTTTAAATATTGATGAGGATACATAAAATAATGAAATACAAGAAAAGAAAATACAAGAAAAACAAAGGAAAAATAATAGCAATGAAATGTAACCAAGTTAAACGAGCTGAGAACCCTAGCAATGGGTAACCGCACCGGGAAGTTGCGGCGTGGACCGTTGACTAGCCCTGGACTGTGGGAAACCCTGGAAAATATTTTTAAGAGATAATTAAAGACCTATTAAAGTATAAATACCATTAGAAATATCAAAGAAAAATTAATTAATTAGTACAAAGAAAAATGAGAAATCGAGAAAATGACAAAACTTGGTGTTACCGAAAAATCGAGAATGCAACACGAACAGGGACATTGTGGTCATTTGACACCCCGACTTGTCTTTTGACCTAAATGTCCATTAAAAATAAATGATATTACACTTGAAAAATGTCATGAAAAATGACATTGGTGGTACCTATTTCAAATAGCAAAAGATAGGAGCTTAATGTGAGAATTTGAAACTTTAGAATAAATAAATATTTAACCCTCACTTAGTGCTCCACTTACTCCACTTAAGTGGACCACTACACCTTCATTTGAACAGAAACTTCATCTTCTTCAACCCTCCTAAAAAAACCAGCCGAAAATTTTCTTGAGAAAATCCTCCATGGCTGTCCATGGCCAAGCTTTCATTTCCCATGATCCAAGCCATTTTTCCACTTGATTCCTTCACTAAAATTGTTCTACACAACTTGGGCAGTAGATAGGCAGCAAGAAGGTCAAGTTTTGGTGAGGTTTTGAAGAATTTCAAAAGTGGTAAGTATGTATTTTTATTATTGTTTCATTAAACCTTGAATGGATGTTATGGGTAGTTGAATTATGGAAGGATTTTTGAAGTTTGATGAGTTAAGGGAGAGGTACATTTTTGGCAGCCATGGAACTTCAATGAGAGCAGTTTATCCTTGCATGTAAATGGTATATTAAAGTGTTGATGTAAGTATTTATGTGTGTAGGAATAAATTGGATAATGTATACTAAATGTATGTGATAGTACACTTGATTTTGGAAGCTTGGAAGTTAATTGAAAGGGATGTACAATTCAGCAAACTTGAAGTGTGAACCAAAATGTGTTATTTCATGGTTTGGTTTGTAGAATTATATTGTTGAATTATGGTGCTTGTTATGGAAGAATGTATATGTGTATAAAGGTTTGAGTTTGGACATGTAAATGAGCTATGTTATGTGGTTAAATTGTTTGTAATTTGGACTTGGAAAATTCTGGACTATAATGTCTATATTGAGTGTGGTTATAAGCTGCCAAAATGACCAAAAATGAGTTGCTAAATGTGTTTATGTTATGATACAAAATAGAAATGGCATAAAGGAAGTGACTTGGTAAGTGTTGAATGTGTCTTTTGGTATGTGATGAAGAGTATGTTGCAGGGCAGTGTATGTTTTGGCTTAGAACCTTAAGTGTGTGACTCCAATTGGTATGAGACCAATTGGAGGTGAAACTAGGCACAAAAAGTTCCAACTTTCATGAAGGAAGCTTACCAAAATTCTGCTTGGAAGGTAACTTGAAAAATGACCAAATCCGGATTAGTGCATTGAAAGCTTGAAAATTGACCATTTGGGCAGCAGTTGATGTTTTGGCCAAAACTCACACAAAACAGGTCCAATTGACCTGAAATTTTTACCATGAATATTTAAGACCTATATCTATAACTCTTGTGAAGACATCAACGCCCAGAAATGACCATAAGCAAGTCAAATAGCTTGCACAAGTTCGGGTCCAAAAACTAGCCGAACCAAAAGTCACTTAAAAATGACCTAAAGTGACCATTTTGATGCATTCTGACCAGCATTGGTAGATTGACCATAACTTGGTCTACATAACTCAGAATAACTTGAAATTTTGCCCCCCGTGCAATAAGACATAGATCTACAAGTTTATAGTTTGACCAAAACCCGAAAACCAAGGGAACTAGGTCATCCGGCTAGGTCAAATTAGTATACCGGAATCCGACAAATTGCAATAAAGTGCAATATACATGAAAATGAATTGGGTAACATGTACCAACACTAAAAGGCTATTAAATATGACACATTGGTAATATTAAAACCTAATTCACCTAGACTGCATCGAGGATCAACATCTTAGGTTGACTAAGGAAATAATAGAATTCAATAAAGTAATTATTAAGCCTTATTGTTGGAAACGGTTTAAATGAGTACTGAAACACTTCAAATTGTGTTTCTCAATTAGCAAAGACTCAGGGAAGGGGAAAGAAACACTGAGACAGGGCCAAGAGACAGTTATCAGAGGTTTTTGCACAACAGTTATTTCTTTTGAATTTTTCAATTGAAATAAATTATGACTATTTGTATATTATTGTTTTAAATTATGAAAATGTGTTTGAATGGATACTTATTGCTTGAAAAGCATTGTAAATGGTTTGAAACTGTGAAAAATTGTTTGAATGATATTTGATGGATACTTATTAATTAAAAAGCATTGTAAATGGTTTGAAACCACAGCTATCATGTATGTTGATTGAATTCCTCGCTAGCTTATCTAGTGGGACGAATTGAATTCCCTCTCTGGCTGAAGTGTTGAGGTGTGTACCTGTTGAGGACAAATAGAATGAGTACTCATATTATTGCTAGCTAACTATGTTATTCCTTACTAGCCATCGGCTTTTGGGATGAATTGAATTCCTCACTAGCCATCGGCTTTTGGGACGAATTGAACTTTGGAACATGATTAAGCTGTGTGTATGATTTATTGATATTTATTGTGATATTGTGAAATGGAGTTTAAATTCTTATTGACATTCATTGTCTTTGAATTTAACTATGGTTTTAAGTATCCACTATTTATATGACTTATGATTTGTGATTTAAAGTTACATTGTGCTAATGTTGTGCACCACCGAGACAATGGCTCAGTGATAGCTTTTCATTATTGTCGTAGGTAGACAGACTGACAGGATAGCAGACTAGGCTGCTAGTACTACACTGAGAGATCATCGGGTATATTGAGTATACCATATTTTGCATTTTGTATTGTAATGTATGTTCACTGTATGTATATAGTGTTCTTGGTTTTGAGCAGTTGTAAATTAAAATTGTGCATTGAAGTTGTAAAATAAATTGTAAATTATTTTGGTTTGTAAATATTGTGATATATATTTCTTTTATCTCAGCCTTTTAAAATACTGAAAAATTAATGTGGATTTGAGTTGAGAAACATATTGTATTGATTAAAGGTTGGAGTTTGAAATTGAAAAATATATTTGAAGTCATTTTTACAGGTTATTGAAGAACTGTTTTATTCAAAATACAGATGGCATTCCACCAAAATTTTTACAGAAATTACTAATAATTCAAATGTGTTAGTTGTTTCACTTCAGTTCAAAAATTTTTTTAACACCTGTAAATAGTGCTCACCAATGTAAAAAGAAGTAAGAAAAGTTTTAAAATCCCTTGTAGTGTATTTAATGGGTTATCAGTAGACGAAGTTGATAATTCATTAGGTATACTACGGGATCATGTTATGCCTTACAGAGAGGTAGGGTGTGACATAATATTTTAGACAAAATATACTAGCTGTTTAATATTGGCTCAAATCCCAAAACCTTCTCCCAGGGCCTTCAAACTCCAACTTCCTAACCTAGAAATCACATACTTTAGCCTAGCTTGTAGCAGCAAAAACTAAAGAAGAATACTTTGCAATCATGAAACAACTCTTGTAAAGTAGGTCGATACATCTGTAGTGGATTTAGATTTAGAACTCATCATCAACCTTGGTGATGAAAATAAAGATGACTGCAACGAAATATTTTCCCCTATTAGATGATCTTCCCCTTAAAAAAAAAAAGAGTACAAAAGATGTTGCTCTACCTGTCAGCACTGTTCATTTACCTGGTTGGTTGCTGATATTTCAAAATCATAGTTTAAAACCCTTAAGTTACTTTTGGTGCATGTAGACAAAGTTACTTTTGAAAACTAGTTACTTTTAGCACACACAGACAAGTCACTTTTCCAAAATTTCTACAAATCTTACTTTGCACTGTTGAAAGATGTTCCCAACTAACACCTTAAGGATGTCACAATGAGCACTCATAGACTGCATAGTATTCTTCAAAAATTCCAAAACTACCATCTAGACCTCTTTATAAGGAGAACATTTCCTTATTGGGAGGTAGAGCATTGAAGACAGAGTCTTGGAAAGAATTGAGCGAAAACCCTACTAAAACCCCTCTGTTAGTTCTAGGAAGCTCATGTGCTGAGCACTATTATACAAAACACTACCTTTCTTTGTAAACCAATCTTCTGTAACTCCTACAAATTTCAATAAAATACAAATCTTTTCAGTAAGTATGCAAACTCTTTCTATAATATTTGCAGACATTTCCCGATGTCCTGAATTTATATTTACTATTTTGCATAAAATTTTTTATTTTTCATATCTTGCATATTCATATCCTTTGGTTTTGGTTATCCCCATTGATTGTTGGGCGTGTGTGTATATATATATATATATATATATATATATATATATATATGTAAGTAGTACACCTCAATGAGATAAGCTTTGGTTCATCTATTATAGTGGCAATATCAAATAATAGATGAACCAAAGCTTATCTCATTGAGGTGTACTATTTACATATATATATATATATATATATATATATATATATATATATATATAGAGAGAGAGAGAGAGAGAGAGAGAGAGAGAGAGAGAGAGAAAGATACAATTTTTCTACAATAATAACAGAGTAGTTACATTGTTACACAAGCTTAAGTTGATCACTTAACATAGATAAACCTTATCACACCTCTTCAATTTAAAGTAGAGTTTGTTTGAATTGTCAACTTGGTTTTGAGAAATTTATGTCTGAGGCGCTACAATGGTTTGGTCAATATATCTATTATTTGATCTTTAGAAGAAATATATTTAACTTGGAGCTCATTTTTTATGACTTTGTCCTTGACAAAGTCATAATCAACCTCAACATGCTTCATGCATGAATGAAATACTAGATTGGCAGTGAGATACTATAACACCCACTATTTTTCGATGTCAGAATTCCTATCATAAATAAGAAATTCTTGTGAAAATTAAGATTTCACGGACAGGAAAAATAGTGGTAAGTTCTATATGTGTGTAAATGATGTGTTATAGAGTCTATATGAATTGTTGTTTGCATGTGTGTTCTTGCAAAGTGAGTAGTAAAGGGTTCTTTTTGGTTAGCATGAACTTTGGCAGTTGAAAATTGTAATTTTTGATAGCCAAAGGTGCTTTTTTACTGCCAAGGTGCTTTTCTAGGCAGTATGGACTATGACAGCCTAAAGTCCCCCCCACAGTAAGGGGTATAAATAGCCTTTTTAACTTGAAAATTTAAAGAAAATTCAGTTTTTCCTCTCTTCTTGTTACTGTTACATGCAACTTGAGTTTTAACAAAATCTTTTTAAAAATCTTCCTTCTTTTCAATAATATTTCTTTGTTGATCAAGAGTATATGCTTTTAATCTAGTTTTGGTGAGGAGCAAGGAATGATTTGTAGCTTTCAAAGGGTAGAATTATAGCTTCAAGAAAGGTGAGTTTCGTATATGCATATGGATTTTACTATTAGGAGTTTTATACTTTTGATTTAATTTTATGTTTCCTTGTCTTAAAGTTTTTGGAGAAAGTTGAAATTCTTATGTCTATGGAGATGTTTTGAATGCATGTGTTGATTTTGGGTTCTCTTAAAACTAATGTGGATTTTTAAGGCTCATGAGCATGTTAGCTTTTAAGTTCTATTGTTTTTGGATGTAAAAGATAGTAAGAAAGCGTAGGTATGTGGTTGTTTTATGTGTTGATTTTATCATCAAGGTTTTAGGTGGTTTTAGTTAGGAGAAAGTTTGAATTTGTGCTTGAATGATTGTTCTTTCCCAATTGCATGTTGAATTGGAGAGTCCAAAAGTTTTAGTTATTGAGAATATTGCATGAATGAATGGTTGTTTTGAGTTTTAGAGCTTTGGGCATAAAGGATGGGTTTTGGGAATGCAAATTCTGCAGAATTCAAATTTGTAAATTATGGAAATTCTCAGGTTCAGCTGTCAAAAATCATTGTTTTAGTAGTTGGAGTAGCTAATGCTTTTCGAGAGTTTTTGAAGTTTAGGACTTCAATAGCTGAAGTTCTCTACTTTGGCAACCAGAGTAACTACTACCCAAAAAGGATATTTAAAGTTTAAGACTTCGGTAGCCAAAATTTCTTATTTTGGCAGCCAAAAGTTGGTTCTGTCTGTCTTATTTTTCTTTTTGTTTTGAGGCTCTAAAGCTTGTTTTCAGACATCTTATGGACCTAAATTATGCTATCTGATGTATAGAGTTTTAGAGATCTGGATAATTCATTAGGTTCCGTCTTTTATAAGATTGGACATGAGGAACTCAGAAGGCTATAGTTAAGGATTAGCTACCATTCGCAATACAAAATTTGATAGGCTTCAAGAAGTGAGTAATACTAACCTAAAAAGATGCAACTCTTTTAATAATTATTAATGAGAACCATGATCATTCACATGCATCATTTCATGATATAATTTGGTTGTATGTATCTAAAACATGAATATGCTGCATTATTGCAAATTATTACCGATGCACAATGGATGTTGGATGACCCACTGATTTCTCCATCGTACAAATATGTTATATATTATGATCATGCATGATATTATGTGATAAGACCAGGTAAAACCTAATAAGTCCTTGGCTCACTATTTATGATAGAGGAAGACCCAATGAGCTTCTTTATGAGCCAGGCACATTGGTTATGTTATAATTTTAAGAGGAAGTCCTAAGAAGAATCTATATGAGCCAAGCAAATTGGTTATGGGAAATCACTAGTGACAAGTCCATCTTATGTGAATTGTTTATGATGTGTAAACTCATGTGACTGATGTATTGAATTTGTAAGAACTGAATAATATGATTAATGTTTTGATTGGTTTACTCACTAAGCTTCCCCAAGCTTACCTTATTCCCTTAACTCTAGGTGAAGCCTTACAAGATTAGAGTTGTCTTCTAAAAGAGCTAGCAAGAGGCTGAGTTTTAGTAAGTTCTTTTGTGTAATTGAGTTGTATAGTGGACATGTTAGATATTCTACTTGGATTGTACTATGTAATGTGTAAGAAAAAGAATAGTTGTATGTACACCTAATCCATAAGCACATACACCTAATCCATAAGCACTCTTTTGTACCATGTATGAGTGGAAGTATGAATTGCCTTTTAGCATTTTGTAAGAAATGTGATAAAGTTCAAAATTATGAGCCATTTTTCAAAGGAAAATGTTTTATTCTATGATGAAATGCTAAAATATAATTACTTGTGAGTTACTTGCGTTTTTGGTAATATGAAATGATTATATGTTTAACAGATTTTCAGACTTACTGTGGGTTTCGGCAGCCTTTAACTGACTCATTCCCTAGCACTGGTAATGGCCCCCTAATTGGGTCATTGCACCCATATTATCGCACTAAAGAATGGGAGATTGGTTTCGTAAGACACCAATTCAGGCAGAAGAGAGGTAATCTAGATTAGCTTTGCGACAATTTAGCCACTGTCCATTGTTACTTTGAATGCCATGAGATGAAGTTACAACCTATATACACTGCAAAGCTTGTACCCGACTTCCTGCCGCTGAGACTTGATGCCCAGTCCGCATCGCTATAGGCATGGATGTTAAAAGAGCTCGATTGAGAAAGGAGAAGACCATGATGCTAGGTGGTTTTTAAGTAGCTTGAAATTCGCTTTACAGTTGCTCAATGGTGTGTCATTGGTTCATGGACATATTGAGGCACTTTGTTCACCAAAAATGCTATGTCAGGCTTTATTAAATTTAAAGACCGGAGTGCACCCAAAAATAGAGAGTGGCATCATGTTCAGGTTCATCTATGGATGAGGCATGCAATTTGTCTTGTGACATGGCAGGAGTAGAAAGCCCTTTACACGCATGCATTTGAGCTTTATTGATGTAAACCAAATACAATACCTCACACCATGAACATTGTAGTGAAATAAAGAAGCAATAGCAGGAAAGGATTTAAAACCATGAATAGTTAGAGCATTTGCTAGGCACTTGTACCATTGTCGTGGAGCTTGTTTGAGGCCATACAGAGTGTTACAACTTACATACAAAAGATGGATTGTCTTTATCAATAAAACTTAGAGGTTGACCCATATATATATCATGTCTTCTAAATAGCCATATGAAAATGCATTTGATATATCTAATTGACGTATAACCCGATTGTGAGGAACTACATAAGACAGAATAATATGGATAGTGGCTAGTTTCACAATTGGGGAGAATGTCTCCAAAGACTCAATACTAGGTCTCTGATGGCAGCCCTAAGTGACAAGACGAGCTTTGTATTTTTCTATCGGACCATCCGGTCTGTGCCTAATACGAAATACCCATTTACAACCTATTGCATTCTGAGCATCAGATGGTGGAACTAGTTCCTAAGTGCGTGTCTGCAATAAGCCATTAATCTCATGTTGCGTAGTGTTACGCCTTTCCTTGAGTCTCATTACTTTTGTGTAACATGTAGGGACTTTAGTTGGAGTAACATCAGCCAAATATGTCTTGGGTTTCAAGTTCCCAGTTTGGATGATAGGCCTATAAAAAATTCATAGAGGATGAATTTTTTTTCTTTTTTCTTTTCATAATCCGAAGGGAGAAGGTAAACGGTAACTAGCTATTCACTTTGTAATTATGAAATTCATTTTTTTTTTATAAAATTTTCATAGTTTCAATTTAATTTGTGATTGATTTAATTCTTATAATTAAATTTTAATACAAAAAAAATATTTATCTTTTAAATCTACTTATACATTTATTTGACATAATTTATAACATATATTTTGGCTCTTGAATAGTCAACTAAGTCCCTAAACAAATTTTGGGGTCAACTAGACCCTTGAAGTTTTTAAATGGACTATTCAAATCCTAAAGCTATTGAAAATAATGCAATATGGCCCAATTTTGAGTCATGTGATCATGTGACTCAAACGATCATTTAACTATGTTTCATCTGCGTTATTGTTCTGACTCAAGTTCACACCTACATCCTCAAATTGGGTCTCCACAACAATCCTCTCCAAGTTCATATGATACCGTACATATCAATTATTGATAAGCTGTACGTTATTGCATTTGTGCATTAGCTATTTTTTTTTTAACCAGACTTATTGCATGCAATGTGTTTGATGAAATGCAAAAATGAACTCTACTGTAGGACTACTGGAATTTTAGTTGGCTTCATCTCGAAGCTCACATGGTCATTGTCGTCTACATAATGACTCGAAGCATAAGATCTCAAGAAATAAAATTTTTCCGACTTTGATGTACAATACACGTTTGGATGAAAAGAGCGTTTACTCTTTCCTTCCTTCTGTACATTGATCGCTGCAGTTGTTGGTTTGCCAAATATATTTGTGTTTCATTTAGAAAAAAAAAAAAAAAAAGTTAACGAAAGATAACTTCTTTTAATTTTGGTCCTATTGAGTCAATTTAAAATCTTTTTTAAAAAAAAAATTATTCAAGTATTGACATTCAATGACTCAGGCATCATTTTTCTGTTTTCTTTATTGGAAAATAATTTTTTTAGATTATCATCTTGATTACTTGGAGATTTAGGGGAACTAATTAACCCTTTTATGCAGATATTTTGTGCTATTTTTTATCAAAATACGAAAAATAGAAAGAGAATGAAGGAGAAAAGTATGAATGCAGAGGAGAAGAAACATGGTAAGAGAGAAATAAGGAATGGTAAGAGTGAAATAAGGGGAAGAGAATCAAAGCAATTTGGGGTATAAAAAAAAAAAACTAGATGGACTAAAAAGTGAATGGTCGAACCAAATTACAGAAACTAACTAATATGTTTTTTCAAAATATAATGACTAACTAATTAGTTTCACTAAAATAGAGAGATTAAATAATAACTTGATTAGTATTAAAAATCATTAACTAATGAAAAAATTAACGGAGAAACTAAATAGTAAAACTAAATAGTGTATTTTTAAAATAGATAGACTAAATAGTTAATTTCGTTAAAATGCAGAGATTAAATAATAATTTTTTCAAAAAACTATGAATCTTATCACCATTATGCATGCAAAGAGAATTAAAAAAAAAAAAATGAAAGAATCTGAAAAATGCAACCCTTTTATTCGATATGTATAAGAAAGCAGATTTGTTGTCAATTAATGCACATTATATCTCTAAGAACGAAAGGTTAGACACACAAATTAATAGAGGTGCTTTTGAGCCCTTTAGTCATTAAATTACTAAATATCTAAATTAAATAAAAAAGATAGGGTTTAATTGTTTAGACTTAATGCCTTAAGCATCCAATTTGATTGATATGTCTTAGATTCTTTTGGACTCTTTAATTTATTAAGTTGCTGACCTAAGTCAAAAGAAAAGGGTTTACTAGTGTTAGATTGAATGTAATACAAGTCTTTTTAATTAGATTGAGTCATGATTGAAAGCCTACTAGCTATTATCTGCTAACTGGTAATGACTATATTCAGTTGTTTGTTGACATTAAGGATTTGCATCCAACAAGATAAAAAAAAAAATTAAAAAAAAAAAAGCAGTAATGAAGTGTGTTTCTTTTTCTGAACATGGAAGAAATGAGACAATGAAGTGTAGTAAAAAGATTATTAAAAATATTTCTTTAATCCAATAGTCTATAATTTCATATTGAGTATTATTAACTCAATTATTGGTACTACATAATTGTACAGAAAATTAAGAATTTTGATAATTATTTCTTTTGTACCCTTGAAATTATATATTGATGCCTTGGACTACAAATTGCTTTCTATGTTGATTGACTAAAAACTAAAATAGGAATTATTTTTTAAAAAATAATTTGATTGGTTAGATTATTTTACACTTAAATGCAAATCCTATTTTATTAAGGAATATAATTTTGTTAAGAATTTTTTTTAATCCTATTAAAATTAAATTAATTAATATATGTTAAGCAAAATAGGAATCATATTAAAAGTATTCTAATGAATAATGCAATTATTTAAAATTGTTTGTAAAACCAAGTTTAAAAACTGTAAGTATTGAATTAGTTTTGCTTGGATAGAGTTTCTATTGTAGGAAGGAAGGATATTGATCTTCATAATCTTTTTGTTGAGGTAATATCTCATATAGTGCTTTTGATTTATTTTTATTAACAAAATTAAGAAGTCGTACAACTTTCTCACTACTTTTACTTGGATAGGGCTCCCGTGCCAATTGAGAAAGGCTCTTAACTTTCACCATCTTCTTGTTGAGGTAACATTTACTTAGATAGGCTTCGTTTGAAAAAAAAAAAATTATATATATATATATATATATATTAATAATTGTTTACTTACATGCATACAATTAGAATATAATAAAGTGTCTTTTAAGTGTTTTTATAGTTTTGATTTAGATTTTTACTTTAGTTTTCTTAGTTTTGTTGTATTATTATATTTGTTCTGATGAAAATTTTCTGTTAATTTTAAGGTTTATTAGTAGTTAATTAGTAGGAAAATTTTTAAAAATTGCATATAAAGAAAATTAAATCACTAGACATATAATGAGTATAAACAACATATAATGCATGTATAAAAAATACTAGTTATTATAAAAACCTAATAAATATTATAATATATAATTACAATTTTATTTTATTTATTATAATATTTATAAATTTTTAAGATTTACATCAAACTACAAATCATATAAGTTGAATAATTTCTTTGAATTAATAAATGAGTTAGTTTCTAAGCATGTTCAATGAACTCATTCATTCACGAGTATGTTAATAAGCCAACTTTTAAGTCTGTTTAATAATTTGTTTCATGATTGTATTTTACAAACTAATTCATGAGTATAAATGAATTGACTCACTAGTTTCAACAAATCAAATATTAATGAGTTTAAGTTCAACTCGGCTATTAAATGAATTTAAAAATTAAACTTGAATTTAGCTAAAAAAATTGACCAAGTCAAATCAAATAGCTAGTAAGTGGCTAGTCCAGTCCATGCTGGTAAGGACCCTTTAAAGAACTCGAGTTAGTAATTAACCCAGACTTGGTTGGTGTGGCCACAACATAAGTCCTGAGTTAGTTAACCACAAAATTAAAGCTTAAGATACAATATACTTAAAAAATATTTTAAATCGTATTTTTATGTAATAGCATAAATAAAAAATAAATAAAATTATAATTTAAGGTATTTATATAAAAATTTAAAATATTTTTAAAAAAAAGTGAAATATGTTTTGTAAATGATAATATGAGATAAGTTATTAAAAGATTTAGAAATAAGTTAAAATATGTAAAAAAATATACTAATTAAATGATTTAAATACATTGTTTTTAATGATGATGAAATAATATATTTTTTATTTGGGATGCTCTATTTTTAAAACTAGTAAAATGTAAATCATTATACATATTTTTAATTTAATTTTTCTATATAATTTTTTTTATTATTTTTCGTATATAATATTATAAACTATTTGTGCTACTAAAATTTTGAGAGGAAAAATTTATATAACAAAAATAACAAAATAAAATAACATAATATCACATTAAATTTTACATAGTTTTTAATTTCTTTTACAACATTATTGCATTAGATTTATTGGCCTTAGTATACAAATTAACTGTAATAGTTAAATCATAACATATGTGTGATTTTATATAATTTTTTTAAATATAATTATTTTTATATTTTTAATAATATTTAAATCTAACTATATGACTCCTAAGTTAATGTAAATTTTAAAATAATAAAATTATTTAATAAAATTTTTAAATTAATATTATTAATAATTTTGATAATATTAATAAAAATTTTTTATCTGATTTTGATTATTCACTTAAATGAGAATATATTTTTATCATTGATTTAGATTTTGACTACTTAATAATAATAATAATAATAATAATAATAATAATCTTCAAGGAAGTGATTGTAAACTTTGAAATGTGATGAAACTCTACTTATCTCATCTCGCTACAATTTTGCCAAAAAAGAATCAGATGACTTGGAGATTAACAATCAATATGCACATAATACAATCAACAAAAAGGAGAAAAAAAAAATTCCAGAAATGAACATGAATGGCTCTCTAAGTATCGAAAGTTTATTGAAGTCATAGACCTGCAATAAAAAAATAAAAAAAAAACAGGTACTTTCTCAATATTTCTATAACCCTAAACAAAAGCCAATGCACAAATTACATACAATTAAGAAAAAATATCCCACAGATTGTCAAATTATAAAAGAAAAGATAACTATAACTAAAAATAGTCTAACTCATTCACGGGAAAGAAGACATTAATTCATAGATAAATTTTGCCTCTGCTTTACAAGAAATAAAGTTGAATCAAATAAATCTCAGGACCTCTCAAGCAAAATAATCTGCAATCAAAATGCTGAGTCAAGCAAAGTTTAAAAGGTTTTGTGTTGACCCCATGAGCTCAAAGGAGCATAGATTTTGATGATAACAAAATTCAACTAGAATCAAACTAACATTGTTTTAAGTATTTTGTTTCTTTAAGGATAAAGAAAAAGATTCATGGAGTTGATGAATTTGTGTTTTAAAAAAATGTTGACACCCTAAGATAACACAAAATGAATCAAAGACAAAGAAGAAAGAAAATGTTATCTTCCAAGCTGCATTGAAGATTAAAATTGAAGGTACATAGTTTAGAAGTTAGTTTAAACTTTAAGGATTACTTGTAAAAAGATTTGAGAAGTAGAAACCAATGATACTTATTTTTAATCCCTCAAATTCTTATCCTAAGTCTTCAAAACTTATTTTTGAATCATCAATGGTCTAAAAGTATTTTATTATAATTTGGTATAAAGTTTTAAAGTTTTCAAAGTTATACAGAAAAATTTTCCTTGTATGCTAACTGGTTTGCTACTGATTCTAGTATGCTAACTGGTTTGCTAACTGTCTCAACTCTGCACAACATCACAGAAAATGATAAAATAATGGCTATTTTCTTGAAATTTAAAATTGTAACGTTCAAATGAGTTCTCAAACGCTCAGAAATGATCCAAAGCTATAAATACACTTATCTTTGTCCATTTTGCACTTAATGAAAGTCTCTCTACTGTTCCTAACCTTTTAAGATCATTAAAGTTTTCATTCAAAGTGCTCAAATTGTTTTTATTGCTCATCATTGGCTTACCTACTCATCTCTTCTTTATAGATTATGTTGTATTAAGTGAGATTGAGTTTTAAATACCTTCTTAGCATTTATGAGAGGTCATACAAGCATCTATTGAAGCTTGATTGTGAAAAGTGTTTGAGATAACACTTGGTAGAAGTGTGAAGCTTCTTGTAAAAGCTTTGGTGTGAAGATTTGTAAAGGGCTTTTGTCTCTTGCCTTTAAAAGAGAAAATTAATGGAATGAAGACTTAAAATGAGATCTTTGAGAAAGTGGATATAGGCTAGTTAGGCCGAACTACTATAAAAACTCAGTATTCAATTCTCTCAACCCTTACTCTTTAAATTTATGCATATTTATTTCTGGTTGAATTATTTTTATTAAGTTAAAAATTGATACTGTTTACTATCAACACTACTGCAAACTGAAAAATTCTGTTTACTATTGAATCTGCTGATATCTGATATAATTTGCCTACTGCTATATCTGCTATCAACTGATATATTCTGTTTACTGTTATGTTTGCTGTACTGTGATTTTATTCAGATTATTGAAATTTTTACTGAGTGTCAATATATTCTGTTAAATCAGTATACTGAATGCTTATGAGCCAACTTTGCATAAATTAATTATTTGAGCAGTATCATACACATTTAACAGTAGAAAAATTAGGTTGAACTAAGCTGTAATTTTTCAAAGGTTTTGAGCAAGAATCGAAAAATTATTTTAAGTCCAATTCACCCCCCTCTTGGACATATTTTGGGACATCAATTTGGTATCAGAGCTTGTCTCTCTTGCTTGAGGATTAAACACCTTAGAGTGATCCATACACATGGCTGGTTCATCTAGTAACTCTGCTGGTATACCTGCTCCCTTAGCAGAATGTTATTCAATCACTAAACCACCACTTTTTAATGGCACAAATTACTCTTTTTGGAAAACTAGAATGAGAAACTTTATACAATCTGTTGATATTGATGCTTGGAGAATAATTAAAGATGGTCCTTATATTCCTTGTAAAACTAGTGAAGGAACTGTGCAAATTCCTAAAATTGAAGTTGAATTTGATGACAATGATTGGAAGAAAATTTTTACAAATGCCAAAGCTTTTAACATTCTTCATTATGCTCTTGATATTAATGAGTATAATCGTATTTCAGGTTGTCAAACTGCAAAAGAAATATGGAACAAACAAGAACTCGCATATGAAGGAATCGATGTAGTGAAAGAATCAAAGGCAAACCTCCTCATCCGTGATGATGAGTTATTTGAGATGAAACCAGGTGAAACTATTGCTAAAATGAGTACCAGATTCACAGATCTTGTCAATCTTCTTAAGGCTCTTGGAAAGAAATTTAAGGAACAAGAACTTGTAAAGAAAATTTTGAGATCTCTTTCAAAGTCATGGGAAGCAAAGACCACTATTATTCAAGACACCAAGGATTTCAGAAAATACACCTATGATGAGTGAATTGGTTCTCTCATTGCACATAAGATGATCTACAAGAAAGATAAAAATGAAGGTAATCATAAGAAAAAGAAAGGTATAGCCTTCATATCCGAAAAGGTTGATGAGAAAAAGAAAAGTGTTGCTTTCAAAGCTAGTTCAAGTGATGACTCAAGTGCTTCAAGTGATGATGATGATGAAGATATGGCTATGATAGTCAAGAGGTTCAAAAAGGCATTTAGAAAAGGTGGAAGCAAATGCAAGAAGTTCACTAAAGTGAAATTATTTTGTTATGAGTGTAACAAACCAGGCCACATCAAGCCGAAGTGTCCTACATTGAAGAAGAAAAACAAGTTTAGAAAGAACAAAAGTAAAAAGGCAATGGCGGTAACATGGAGTGATAGTGACTCTTCATCAAATGATGACACAAATGACAAAGATGTTGCAAACACTTGTATGATGGCAATTGAAGAAAAAGGTGAAAGCTCACACATTGAAGATAGTGATAATGAGGTAAATCTTGAACCTTCTAATGTTGATGAGTTAGAACTTGCATTTGTTAAGACATATGACAAATATAGATCTTTTAAAAAGAAATGCAAAATTTTGAGACATGAAAATTGTGCTTTAAGATTAGAATATATTTCTTTGAGTATGGTTTTAAAGGAAAATGAATTTTACAAATATCAAATGAAGCTGTTTAAAGAAGTTAATGATGAGTTTCAAAGATCAAAAGAAGTTTGTGAACAACTTCTTGAGAAAAACAGAATTCTTGAAGCAAAAATTGATTCTTTGACAAGAGATTTAACTAAATTTACAAAAGGAAAAGAAACACTTGATGTACTTCTTGGGAATTAAAGATCCACAAATGAAAAATTTGAAATTGGTTATGATGGATTTATGAAATATGGAAAATACAAACATTATTTTGTTAAAACTTCATCTTCCTCTCAACCAAATATTACATGCTTTTATTGTAATCATAAAGGTCATATGATTAATGCTTGTCCTATTAGGAAAGGAACCTTTAAAGCAAAGAAAGTGTGGGTGCCTAAAGGAACCCTACCTAATAATACTAACATACAAGGACCCAAAGTTGCTTGGGTACCTAAGGACAGTTAACTGATTTTAGGTCTACCTAAGGAGTATGCTGGAAACAGAACACTGGTACATAGATAGTGGTTGCTCTAGGCACATGACAGGAAATAAAGGCAAATTCTCCTATCTTACTTTGAAAGAAGAAGGTTATGTCAAATTTGGTGATAAAAGTAAAGCTAAAATCATTGGATGTAGAACTATTGGTAAAAATCCTTCCATTGAGAATGTTGCATTAGTACAAGGTTTGAAATATAATCTTTTAAGTGTTAGTCAACTTTGTGATAATGGTTTTAAGTCATTTTTACTCCTACACACTGTGAGATTCATGGAAATAATGTTATGTTTACTGGTGCTAGAATAGATAATATTTACCTACTTGATTTAACAAGTCTTGAAGAAAATTGTGAAAACATGCTTTATGACTCTTGATGATAGTGCATGGTTGTGGCATAGAAAATTAGGACATGCTAGCATGAGCACACTCACTAAACTTTCTAGAAGAAATCTTGTTAGAGGTCTTCCAAAGTTAAGTTTTGAAAAAGAATTTCAATGTAAAGCATGTGCACTTGGTAAGCATACAAAATTATCTTTTAAATCAAAAAATGTTGTAACCACGTCTAAACCATTGGAGTTATTGCATCTTGATCTTTTTGGTCCAATCACACCTAGAAGTCTAGGAGGGAAGGCATACACATTTGTAATTGTTGATGATTTTTCAAGATTCACATGGACTTTCTTTCTTACTCATAAAGATGAAACCTTTGATGTATTTAAATCTTTTTGCAAAAGAATTCAAAATGAAAGCTATTGTATTACATTTTTGAGGAGTGATCATGGAAAGGAATTTGAAAATAGTTTATTTGAAAATTTCTATTCTCAAAATGGTATTTATCATACTTTTTCAGCTCCTAGAACTCTACAACAAAATAGAGTTGTTAAAAGGAAAAACAGATCTTTGCAAGAAATGGCAAGAATAATGCTGAATGAAAACAGTTTACTAAAATATTTATGGGCAGAAGCTGTAAACACAGCTTGCTATATTCTGAACATAGTTTTCATTAGAGCTATTTTAAAGGAAACTCCTTATGAGCTTTGAAAAGGAAGAAAACCTAATATTACATATTTTCATGTTTTTGGTTGCAAATGTTACATTTCGAATAACAAAGACAGTAATCTCATGAAATTTGATGTTAAATCTTGCGAAGGAATATTTCTTGGTTATTCAACAAATACCAAAGCATATTGAATTTTCAATAGAAAAACCTTGACCATGGAGGAATCAATGCATGTACTTTTTAATGATGCTAACACTTCCTTGCAAAAGAAAGATTCTTGTGATGATGAAAATGAGCAGATTCTAAATTCTAAGAATACAAATAAAGATGAGCTTGATCCAAAACAATTAGTAGAAGATGATCAAAATGACAAAGAAGAAGAACTTCCTTGTTCCATAAATGTTGAAATTCAAAAAAACTCCCAACCAAATGTGGAAGAACTACAAATTGAGGAACCTCAATATCAAGACATTCCACAAAAATGGAGGTACCATAGAAATCATTCCAAAGATGACATTCTTGATAGTCCATCATAAAGAATGATGACAAGAGCTCAACTTAGAAGATATTTTGGTAATGTTGCTTTTGTCTCTCAATTTGAACCCAAAACATATGATAATGCTCAAAATGATGAGAATTGGCTTCTTGCTATGCAAGAGGAACTAAATCAATTTGAAAGAAATAAAGTGTGGACACTAGTTCCTAAACCTAAAAAGCATTCTATTATTGGAACTAAATGGGTATTTAGAAATAAGATGGATGAAAAAGGGCATGTAATTAGAAATAAAGCTAGACTAGTAGCTCAAGGATACAACCAAGAGGAAGGTATTGATTTTCATGAAACCTTTGCTCCGGTTGCTAGAATTAAAGCTATTAAAATGTTGTGTGCATTTGCATGTTTTAAGAATTTCATGCTTTATCAAATGGATGTTAAAAGTGCATTCTTAAATGGATATATTGATGAAGAAGTTTATGTGACTCAACCTCCTAGTTTTGAAGACCCTCATTTTCCAAATCATGTTTACAAGCTTACTAAAGCTCTCTATGGTTTAAAGCAAGCTCCTAGAGCATGGTATGAGAGACTTAGTAAATTTTTGCTTCAAAATGATTTTAAAAGAGGAAAAGTAAATACTACTCTTTTCATTAAGGAACTAGGAAAAGACATGCTCATTATGCAAATCTATGTAGATGATATCATTTTTTATGCTACTAACCATTCTCTTTGTAAGAAATGGCTGATTGCTCGACCATAGAATAAACTGATCCCATACTTAGTTAATAGTTTTTCGATCTCTTATCGAAAGGTTTTGAACCAAAGATGTATCTCCGAACCATCTAGTCTCACTTCCGATCTCTTCTTACAAATATTGTGGAACTCCATTTGGCCAATGTCAAGATCGGGCTCCTCACTTGAATGCCCCGGATATTAAAGTGAAGGTCTCTATCCGGTCTAATGACGATCCTGATCTTTAGAATTCAAATTGAGGCCCAATTCTAATGTTTTAAAGTCTTACTTGGTATTTGGTCATGGCTTAGTCCGGTCTCAAGCTTATGTACAATGTTTGGTCATGGCTTAGTTCGGATGTACTTGAGCTACTAACCATTCTCTTTGTAAGAAATTCTCCAACATGATGAAAAGTGAATTTGAAATGAGTATGATGGGTGAACTTACTTTCTTCCTTGGATTGCAAATCAAACAAATGAAAGATAGAATTTTTATAAATCAGTCCAAGTACATAAGGGATATGTTAAAGAAATTCAAAATGGAAGACATGAAAAGTATTGGAACTCCCATGAGCTCAATAATCAAATTAGAGAAAGATGAAAAAGGTAAGGAGATAGATAATAAACTCTATAGAGGTATGATTGGTTCTTTACTCTACTTGACAACATCTAGACCAGATATTCATTCTAGTGTATGTTTATGTGCAAGATTTCAATCATGTCCAAAAGAATCTCATCTTATAGCTATTAAAAGAATTTTTAAGTGCCTCATTAGCACAAATAACATTGGTTTGTGGTATCCTGTGAATCATTTGATCTTATTATTTATAGTGATTCAAATTTTGCTGGTAGTAGATTGGACAGAAAAAGCACTTCTGGAACTTGTCAATTTCTAGGCCATGCATTAGTTTCATGGCACAATAAAAAGCAAACTTCTGTTGCACTTTCTACAGTAGAAGCTGAATATATTGCAGCTGGAAGTTATGTTGCATAAATTTTATGGATGAAGCAATAGCTTGAACATTTTGAAATTAAGTTTGATCACATTGCCATAAAATGTGATAACACTAGTGCTATAAACTTGTCAAAAAATCTTGTCCAACACTCTAGAAGCAAATATATTGAAATTAGACATCATTTTATTAGGGACCATGTTCAAAATGGTGATATTCAAATTGAATTTGTTCCTTCTGAAAAACAATTTGCTGACATTTTTACAAAGCCGCTTAATGAGGAAACTTTTTGCAAAATAAGAAGAGAACTTGGTATGACTGATGCTCTTGCTTAACATTTGATGCATATTCATGTTCTTATATGAAAATGAAGTGATATATGTTGATTTGTGGTGTTAAAAATGTGTTATGAAATTTCTAGTGTAATTTGAAAATTTCTGGGTCTGATCTGATGTGAACAGTATTCTGCAGAATTTGATCACAGTGGCATACTAATCTATTTACTAATTTTCTTGTTTGCTAAGTGTTTTACCACTGCTCCTAATTCTTCGTTGGCAAACTGGAAGTCAGGTCTGATTGTACTGAAATTCTAAGATTATTTTTCTTTTTTGAATACCTGTTCTGTATTTTTAAAAGGCATATTACTTAAATACCCCTTTTGTTTAAAACTATGTTTCAGTATGTGTTTAGAGGGCAAAATAGACTTTTCATATATTAATGAACATAATTTCTAGCGCGGGACTCAAAAATTTGCAGAACCATCAGTCTTCTCTGCTTCTCCATTGATACACATTATCAATCTCTTTGCAAAACTTCCATTTCTGTCTTTTCAAGTTTAAATTTCAAATTTTTTTCCCTTTTCCAATGCATCTCTTCCCGAAATTTGATTGAATGCATCTCTTCTCAATTGTTAACCTATTTCACTCACAATCCTCTCAACCATCATATCCTTTCATTTTCTTTAAAACTTTCGAAACCCATTTCCTCTCTAACGATGCCCTTATTCCGCATTTCTTCAAAAACAGAAAATCCCCAAATCCTTCTTTCTCATTCCCCAATATCTCTCTCTCTCTGCCGAAAGAAATAATTCAAGATTAGTTCTTTTTGGGTTAAGTTTTACGACGCATTCTCTCTCTCTCTCTAGCTTTCACTAACTTTTGTCCACTCTACAAGTATCAGGTATTTTTTTTGTGAAATTGCTGTGGTATTTATCTTTTTATATACATCTTCAATTTTTCTTGAAATTAGTTGATGGGTTTTCTTATTTTGAGCATTTTCACGACAACAAAATGCATTATATGTCAAAATTATAAATTTGTTGTTGATATTCACAAACCTTAATATTTCTTACTATCTGTTCCTAAAATTTTGAATAATACATGACATTGCTTCGAAAATTTGCTATGGTTCTTCTAATGGTTATATGTTGGCTGCTCACGTTGTTTATTTTGTGAACCTAGCATTATCTATCCCTACTGCCAACTCTTTCTGATTTGGTCATGGCTCGATCAAAAGGAAAAGGAAAGGAAAAGGTTACCACACCCTCATCATCTTCAGATTCTGCCAATGCCAGTGTCCCTTCATCACCTCCTTCTACACAGAAAGAAGCTCCTCTAGTCATTGAAAAAATAAAAGAAAAGTCCAAGAAGAGGACTAGTGAGTTTGTCCAGGAGAAAGGTTCTAAAAAGAAAAAGACTTCAAAAGCTCTAATTGTGTTTATCGAAAGGGCCATTCATGAACCAAGGTACCTCCACTGGCTGCTTTTAATGAAGTCTCTGTTCCTTTACAAGTTCTATTTAAATACCAAAAATGGGACAAATTATGCTATAATACTGAGGGAATATATGTGGATTTAGTTCAAGAATTCTATAGAAATTTGAGAGTTGATGATGCTGAAAGTGATGAATCTTTTAAGGTTACAATGAAATAAAAAGTTTATGAGGTGACAGTAGAAAGTTTAGCCAGAGCCCTAGGCATCCCAAACAGTGGGAATAAAATATGTTCTCACAAAGAAGTCTTTGCTGTTTGAGGGTTTAATAAAAGAGATTTTGAAGCTGATGTCTTAAAAGGAGAAGTGAAAGATAAAACCAGCATCACCCACGCTCACCAACATATCAAAATCCTTCACAGCTTCATCATTTATGTATTGAATCCTAGAACTGGTAGTCCAAACTATTTAAGCACACTTGATCTCTGCATAATTTAGCATATTGTGAATGAAATTGAGTTTAATCTTGCCTACTTTATGCTGAAATAAATCATGAAATGAAACCACCTTACAAACTACCATATGCCCATCTTCTTAATAGCCTATTTAGAGACTTTGGGATATCCCTAGAAAATGAGAAACTTAGAACAAATATGATCCCAATTACAAGTCTGCAGAAAGATAATGATGGCAAAAAACTAAGGTTTGAACAAGGTGTTAGTTCTAAGGGTAGTGCAAGTGGTGCTTTTGATGTTGAAGGAATTCTGGAAGAAGTGAATAATTTAAGGCAATTTATTGAGATTGAATTTGGAGAAATACAAAAATTTAGATCTTTTCAAGATGTTCTTATGAATGCACTTGATTCCAAGATTGATAGAACTTTGATGTTGATGTATAAAATTGTGAACGAGTTAACCAAAATCAAAGTTCATTTGGGTCTTTCAAGCACTGAAGCTAGAGAAACTAGTAAGGCTATTGCCATTGGTTCTGCTCCACAAACAGAAGAAGAAAAGGAAACAGAACAAGAAGAAGAGGAAGAAGAGGAAAAAGAAAAAAAAAAGAAGAAAAAGAGGAAGAAGAAAAGGAAATAGAACAAGAAGAAGAGGAAGAAGAGGAAGAAGAAGAAATTGAAAAAGAGGAAGAAGAAGAAACTGAAAAAGAGGAAGAAGAATCAGATGATGAAGATTCTAGCAATGATAGTGATGGAAAAAGAGGAAGCAAAGAAGGAAATGGAGATGACATGAGTGACTCTGCTTCTGAGCAGGAACCACAGACTCCTGCTCCTGCTGCACCTGCTAAAGGAAAAGCAAAATCTGCTAAAGAGGAATAAAGAAGTAAGCAGAAAGAAGAAACTGGTAAACCATCTGGCAAAAAGGCTAAAACTGACAAAAAGCCTACTACATAATCTGGTACTGCTGCTGCATCTAAGTTAGCTCCTGGCCCCATTGTCCCTTTAACACCTGGAACTACAATGGCTGCTGAAATTCTTCAAACTTTGAATGATAAACCTGTCAAGCCAAAAAGGGTGAAGATGGCTGCTCCGAGACAAATCAAAAGAAGCTCTAGGCTGAAGGGATAGATCACCATACTAGATGCTTACTGATTTTATTTTAGTTTGTCTAACAGTCTATCTCTTAGTTTGCTACTCTGTTTGTTATTTTTAGCTTTCTGGACATTAATTAGTTTGCTATATTTGTCGCAAGGTGTTTTGCGGTCGCCTGAACGAACCCTCACCGAAGTGGGAAAGAATGAGGAGTCGCCACTTTAATTTTGAGGGAAACTAAAGAAAACCATTTGTGAAGATGAATTGGAATAAAACCACTTCAAAACAGAGATTCTAAGTTCGGGGTCCGCAAACGGGTGGGGAAGGTGTTAGGCACCCCACCTCGTCCCTTAATAAGGGTAAGTAGATTTAACTTTGCATTCTTTATAAATTAGTTAGGAGGGCTTGAATGGAAATGTTAATCCTTTTAACAAAAAGGAATATTTGATTTTTCACTAAATTCGGATTACCCAGATACATAAGTAAGTGAGACAGCCTTAGTGAGTTACTGTTGTATGTT
Source organism: Hevea brasiliensis (assembly GCF_030052815.1). Classification (NCBI taxonomy): domain Eukaryota; kingdom Viridiplantae; phylum Streptophyta; class Magnoliopsida; order Malpighiales; family Euphorbiaceae; genus Hevea; species Hevea brasiliensis. Next base: position 21,270,318 of record NC_079500.1, on the reverse strand, counting down.
AGTTTTGTTTGAAAGGCTATTTATTAGGATTCAATTTTTGAAATTGGATAAGAACTCTCCTCCGATTTCTTTTGAATATTTGTTAAGATTTTTGGATTGAGAACCGGATAAGAACTCTCCTCCGATCTCTTTTAATATTTAATAAAATTTTAGATTGAGAACCGGATAAGAACTCTCCTCCGATCTCTTTTAGTATATTTGTTAAAATTTTGGGTTGAGAACCGGATAAGAACTCTCCTCCGATCTCCTTTAATATCTATTAAAATTTTTAAGCTCGAGAACCGGATAAGAACCCTCCTCCGATCTCCTTGAAATATTTGTTAAGATTTTTGGATTGAGAACCGGATAAGAACTCTCCTCCGATCTCTTTTAATACTTATTAAAATTTTTAAGCTTGAGGACCGGATAAGAATCTCTCCTCCGATCTCTTTTAAAGTATTTGTTACAATTTTGGTTAAGGATCGGATGAGGACTCCCTTCCGCTCTCTTTTATTTAAATGGTAGTCGGATAATTATTTTTTTGATCTCTCTAAATTTTACCTATCGAGAGGACCTAAGGCTAAGGGTTCTGACGTCTAAAGGTGTCAGGAAATCTGTGCAAGACTTCTTTAGCTTATTGGTACCTTAGGACTGAGCAAGGGAGGCCAAACCGAATCCTCCGACCTTCCTATATGGTCACTTCACTATCATTTTTGGTAGCCGATCTATCCCATTTAATTATCCAGGGTTTGGGTTTACTCTGTCTTATGATGTCTTGCCCTATGACCTATTGAATTATTCTGGGGACTTGGCTTTACCATTTTCCTGGCTCATTATTTAGACCTTTCATTATTTCAAAGGGACTCTTAAGTTGCTGTTACCTACATTTCATCCAACCACTTATACATTACTCAGGACGGGATGACTTGCGTTCAGAAATAAAAAGTATGGATTGGCCAACACGGAAATAAACTAGAGCACAACCTTTCTTTGTATTTTTCTAGCGTGATATGAACTTAAAGAAAATAACATGCATAAAAAAAGAAGAAAGGAAATACGTAAAATAAGAACTAAACTTAATAAAATGGCAATATGAACACTGACCTGTAAGGAGTCGAATCTAGTGAACTAACTACAGAATCACAAAACGTAATAAGATTGCAAGTTGATAGCCGGGAGACTAAGGTTCGCCTTGGAACAAAGAGTGCTTCACTAAATGCAATCGAGTTAGAATTATACCCGAGTTTAAATGAGATTGAGCATGGACGATGGAAGTGAAAATAAAGACAACAAGAAACTGAAAAATGTGAACGTTACGGGATAATGAATGAGCTGAAAACGGAGAGTTTCAGCATTCAAAATCTTTTAAGAAGACACTTCAGAAAACTGGTTCCAAAAGTTTTTCTTATGAAAGCAGAGTAACGATCTGAATTAAATTTCAGAGTTCTTCCGCTATAGTAACTTCCCCTTTTTTTTTCCGTCCTTTGAACAGTTTTCATGCAGGTATTTATAGGAACCGGGTGCTCTCCATGAAGGGTCCAGATCTGTTTTGAGGGAGATGGAGGGTCAGGATTTCAAAGGACATGATCGAATGCTTGAGAATTAAAGAGAATCAGAACGAACGGCTCAGATCCCTTTCAGAATATTTGTCCTTTCTCTCTTCTAATCTGACGGCCCAAAACTTTCTTGTCAAGGGCGATCCGAGGGCTGGGAGTGAGAGGCGCTGGTCTTGTCGTCTTCCTCTTTGATCCAAAGGCTCCGGGCTTGTCCTTATAAGTGAGATCAACGGTGGAGATTAGAATGTACAGGACTGTCCCGACACATTCTGGCGCTTGTCAGCATTGCAGGCGATTCTCAGGCGTGCGGTGGAGATCTTGTCTGCAACGCTTTAACTACCTCGGCTCTGATTCTGACGACAATTATGGGGAGTTGTCTTATCTTCCGATCTCTTCTTTTCCGATCTTTCAACATGATACTCTTCCAACTTCTCATACCGGACTCTTCTTTTCCGATCTCTCCTACTCCAGTCCCGTCATCCGATTCAGCTCAATCAAAGTATTAATTTCCCTCGTTTCCCGAAGCGTCCGCTTCGTTTTCTGCTTCACAATAAATGCTCGATTTCCGCTTCGTTTCCTACTTCGCAATAAATGCCCGATTTTCGCTTCTTTTCCTGCTTCGCAATAAATGCCCAATTTCCCCTATATATACCCCTGACAGAAGAGACTTCCCTCATTCGATTTTCCTCTCTTCCTTTTTACTTTCCAGTTCTAGCGGCTCCGGCAGAAGTTTCGGCCACGATTGTGGCTTTTGATCCTTTTCCGATGGACCTCTATATTCCCCGACTGAAAATTTACGATCCCGGTGATCGAGGAATTATGATGACCTTATCTGATGATGGCGAGAGAACTGGACTAACTAACCGATCCGGGTCAAGGACCTTGATCGTGCCGATCTCGAGTTGTTTGATCGGTATAACCGGCGAACCGATTTCGGCCGAGAAAATTGCTAATGTCCTGCCGACCCTTGGCGATTGCCCTTCCCAGTTTATTCGGCTTCTCATCGCATTGGGTGTTCCGACAGCGGCTTTCCTCCACATTGGGTGTTCCGACAGTGGCTCGGTTCCGGTCGACGGCACCCTTTGGATCAGTCACAATCTAGGCTTTGACATAGGCCCCTTAGATGGGATGTTCCACCAGTCTCTAGAGATCACCCAAATGATGTAGTCCAATTTTAGTGTAATCCGATCCCTAGAGATCGCCCAAATGATGTAATCTGACTTTTGGAAATGTAATCCGATCTCTTGGGATCGCCCAAATGATGTAATCTGACTTTTAGAAATGTAATCCGATCTCTTGGGATCGCCCAAATGATGTAATCTGACTTTTGGAAATAAAATTTATTTTGACAGTTGATATTTTATTGTTGTTGCTTCCGATCTCTGAAGCACTTATCCGATCTGATTCTTAATTGAGTGGTCCTTGACCGATCTGTAATTCAAAATATCCCTTTCAATCCGTCAATCCCTAACTAGCCGCTCTCTTTATGAAAATCCTGGAATATTTTGGGAAATGTCAGAAACAGCTGGCGAATCCCGTTAATCGATGCGCCGCCTGGGACAAAGTGAGCATTAAATGCTCGGACGGGTATAAATAGGGGAGGGGTCAGCCATTCGTTCCTCTATGTCATTTTCAATCTCTTCGCCAACTATTTCAGAATCCTCTCGTTTTCTCAAGCTCTTCCGACACCGATCAAGTTCCGGTAAGGATTTTGATCTTTCTTTTAGCTTAAATTTCTCCTTTTCTTTGAGAATGAACGGCGTCGAAGGTCAGAGAGCGGCGAGCCCTTCTTCTGTCCATGTTTCGTGGTCGTCTGATGAAGTAGAGGTGGTCGGGCCAAGCACGCGACCTGAACCTCCTAGGGTCTCCGTTCCAGCTCGGGGACAAGTGGCATCATCAAGGCATGCACCTTCTTTAGGGAGAGAGAATCTTCCCATGGACGAGCTGCCATCAGTCCTTCAAGAAACCGATCTGCAGTCATTTAGCCAGGAGTATAATATTGAGCCTGATTCATACGAGCTAATTAAGTGCCACGGGGATCTTCGTGCCGATCACTTCTTCGAAGAGAATGATATGATCATAGTCTACGAAGAACAATTAAAAGCCGGGCTGCGGTTCCCTCTTGACGACTTCTTTAAGGAAGTCTTAAAATTTTACCAAGTGTGCATAGCCCAAATTCACCCGAACTCGTGGCAGATCTTAGTAGCCTTCCGAGGCCTCTGCCGAGCTAAGGGATTCCACCCTACGCCTAAAGTATTCGCCGAACTGCATAGGTTAACTCGTCGAAAGGACGACGAGTACTGGTTTTTCCAGGTGAAACCACATTGCGGGCTCTTCACCGATCTGCCCTCCTCCCTGAAAAATTGGAAGAATCGTTTCTTTATTCTGAGGAGCAAAATTCCGAACGGCTTCGAGGGCTTCCCTCGAAGCTGGCTACATCTGGGCCCTTCGCAACCGAAGCATCTCGCCCTGAATAGGGAAGAGGGAGCCGTGGTGATGGAATTGAAAGATCAAGCGGCTAGGGAGAAGTTTTCTTGTTTGGATGCAATGACAGCCGAACTTCATCACTGGACAATGGAGTTGATCACCGGCCAAGATCGCGAGCTTCAGCTCTCTGACCTCGGCATCGGTATTTTCTACTTCTCAGATCTCAGGACCTTAGCGATCTCACTGACCTCTTCTTTGTGCAGGTATGGCAAGAGACGAAGCTTCTAAGGAGAGCCGGAAGCGAAAGAAAGAGATCTCCCGGAAAGTACGAGAGATGAAGCGATCCAAGCTGCTTCAGACGCCCGGACATGAGGCTGAGGCTGAGGCGATGCAAGGGGGCTCATCTCAACCTTCGGGGTAGCCGATCCCCGACGCCGAAGTGATCCGATCTCCTCCTCACGAAGAAGAGCCACCCCCACCTCCTCCAGTCGTTTCGAGTGCGGAAGGGGGTCCTTCTCAACCTGTTGTAAGGACCCTCTCCCGCGGCGCTCAAGTGTTGATCCATTCCTTGGAGAAGAACCGAACTGTTCGGGAAAATCCGAATTTGGCTAAGGTTCTGGGGGCTTCTATCTGTCTTCGGGGGGATCGGGACAGGCTGTCTCCGGATAACCTTGATGACATCCTGACCCGATCCATAAGCTTGAACGTAGAGTGCTTGGTGAATCAGCACATCGTCCGGGAAAAAGCTCACCGCCTGGGTAAGGAGGTTGAGAAGAAGAGTCAGGAAGTGGCTTCCCTCCGCTCCCAACTCTCATCCGCTCAGAACTACATTTCCGACATTGAGGGGCGGATGAAGTTTTATGAAGATAAGCTGGCCGAGCAAGCTCATGTTTATGTGAATGCACACCAAGATCTCTTGGCCGAGCTCCATAAGCGTTATCCCGAGGAGGACTTCTCCTGGATGGCCTACCTGGCTCCTGAGGATGAAGGTGAGGAGAGTGAGGAGGAGGCTGAGGGTGAGAGGGGAGACGGACAAAATGTAGATCAGGCTGGGGGTGATCCTCCAGCTGAATAACTTGTACAAAATTTTGAAATGAAATGAAATGGAATGCCTCTTTTGTTCGATGAATGGTTGTGATCGGAAAATTTCTAAATTATTAAACACTTGGTTGTCTGAGTATGTTGAAATAACCGAAAGTGATTATTAACCTAAGTGTGAGAGATCGGAAAACACAATGAGCATGAGATCGGTAGAGAACCAACGCTAAACGGGACTTGATTAAAATTGGAAATTTGGCTTGAACATTTAAGATCGGAATCATCATTAAACCGGAACGGAACCTTTGATTATTCTTAGACTCTTGAAAGGGAGATCGGCAATAAAACTGGTAACAAAGATCTGGTGTCAGTTCAATTTCTTTTGTGAAAAGAGATCAGGAATATACTTGACTGGTCAGGAGATTCGACAATGGGTTTGAGAGATCGGTAAGTGACTTAATAGACCGGTAAGGCTTTAACTGATGTGAGGCCTTAGCATTGATTCAATTCCTTGTGAGGAGAGATCGGAAATGTGGTTAGCTGTCTAAGGGAGACTTAGTACTGGGGATCGGTTTCAAAGTTTATTGATTCTAGGGATCGGCCAAAATATGGTGTTGACAATATTATTTACTATTCATTGCACTTAAATTGATTTTTGGTTTATACATATGTTCATATTTTCTCCCATGTTCTTTTGTTGCTGACAAAAAGGGGGAGAAGTGAATGATTGATATTATTGATATAGCTTGTGATTAATGTGTTATTAATATAGCTTGCGAAAATATCTTGTGCATATTTAGTTAATATTTTAGTCATACTTGCCTAAAACTCCTTATGACTAAAAATGCTTATTTGGAATTATTAAGGGGGAGTTATTTGTTAATATGTGTATAATATAGGTATATACATAGGGGGAGTTATTCCCACATATACATTCATATACATACTCACACTTGTCAATTCTTACATGGTGATTCAATTGAGTTTTGTCATCATCAAAAAGGGGGAGATTGTTGACCCCATGAGCTCAAAGGAGCATAGATTTTGATGATAACAAAACTAAACTAGAATCAAACTAACATTGTTTTAAGTGTTGTGCTTCTTTAAGGATAAAGAAAAAGATTCATAGAGTTAATGATGAACTTGTGTTTTAAAGAAAGGTTGACATCCTAAGATAACACAAGATGAATCAAAGACAAAGAAGAAAGAAAAGGTTACCTTCCAAGTTGCATTAAAGATCAAAATTGAAGGTATATAGTTTAGAAGTTAGTTTTAACTTTAAGGATTACTTGTAAAAAGATTTGAGGAGTAGAAGCCAATGATACTAATTTTTAATCTCTCAAATTCTTATCCTAAGTTTTTAAAACTTGTTTTTGAATCATCAATGGCCTAAAAGTATTTTATTATAATTTGGTGTAAAATTTTAAAGTTTTCAAAGTTATGCAGAAAATTTTTCTTGGTATGCTAACTGTCTCAACTCTGCACAACATCGCAGAAAATGACAAAATAACGGCTATTTTCTTGAAATTTGAAATTGTAATGTTCAAATGAGTTCCCAAAACAATCAGAAATGATCCAAAGCTATAAATACACTTACCCTTGGGCATTTTGCACTTAATGAAAGTCTCTCTACTGTTCCTAACTTTTTAAGATCATTAAAGCTTTCATTCAAAGTGCTCAAATTGTTTTTATTGCTCATCATTGGCTTACCTACTCATCTATTCTTTATAGATTTTGTTGTATTGAGTGAGATTGAGTTTTAAATACCTTCTTAGCATTTATGAAAGATCATACAAACACCTATTGAAGCTTGATTGTGAAAAGTGTTTGGGATAACACTTGGTAGAAGTGTGAAGCTACTTGTAAAAGCTTTGGTGTGAAGATTTGTAAAGGGCTTTTGTCTCTTGCCTTTAAAAGAGAAAATTAGTGGAGTGAAGACTCAAAGTGGGATCTTTGAGAGAGTAGGTATAGGCTAGTTAGGCCAAACCACTATAAAAATTCAGTGTTCAATTCTCTCAACCCTTACTATTTAAATTTATGCATATTTATTTCTGGTTGAATTATTTTTATTAAGTTGAGAATTGATACTGTTTACTGTCAACACTGCTACAAACTGAAAAATTATGTTTACTGTTAAATCTGCTGATATCTGATATAATTTGGCTACTGTTATATTTGCTGTCAACTAATATATTCTGTTTACTGCTCTGTTTGCTGTGTTGTGATTTTATTCAGATTACTGAAATTTTTTACTGAGTGCCAATATATTCTGTTAGATCAGTAGACTGAATGCTTATGCGCCAACTCTGCATAAATTAATTATTTGAGCAGTATCACACACATTTCACGGTAGAAAAATTATGTTGAACTAAGCTGCAATTTTTTAAAGGTTTTGAGTAAGAACAAAAAAATTATTTTAAGTCTAATTCACCCCCTCTTGGACATATTTTGAGATATGATTTTGAATTTTTATTTCTCGTATATTATTGTAAGTACAATTACTCATTAAAAACATTCTTAAAAAAATTGTTAAACTAATGACAAAATAATACGACTTTTTTAACCAATAGTACGGCGTAAAATATTATCGTATAATTTTAAAATATTAATATTATTCTATAATTATAATTTAAATTAAAATAGAACTAAAAATTCAAGAGTCTATTTGTTTTAGAGTTTTATTTATATTCTAATAGAATTACTAAAAATTAAAGGTTTTTTTTTACCTTTACGTTATTTTTTTATATAATATAATTTTATATTGTTGTATTTAAAATTTTAATATTGCTCTTAGTTATAATTGAATTAGAATTGAAATATTAACTTTTTTAAATATATTAATTTTTAATAACTAATTAAATTTATTTCTTTTATTAAAAAATATTACAAATAATATAAATTATAAATGATATTTTAGGCAAATCTAATTTTCTCATTTCCGTCCCATTTATATATTTAATAGATATTAGTCTTTTTCACTACAAGAACTTAAAAAACAAAATAGCTATTATGCCTTTTTTTTTTTTTTTAATATTACTGACCAAATTCGAATTGATCAGTAATTACTAAACGGTCTTTTTGTTAGTATTTTTTTTTATTTGATTGCTAATTTTGCTATCAATGTTATGCATCACTTTTACCTATGAAATTGCATTGTAGGTAAAGGATCTGTTAATAATTTTGTTGGTACAAATTGTTTTAAATTTTAGTTCTCTTGGCTTCTCTTTTTTATCAGTAAAGTGTCAATAAATTATTAATAAAATTTTATAATCAGTAATTTTTGTGATTATTTTTAAAATTTCTTGTAGTGTTTTAAACGTGTGATAAATATTATTTATACTCGTTACCCATTAATCTATTAATCTATTAATTTTTCGTATATGATATAATATTATTATAATATATTTATTTTTAATGGTTAATTAAGTTTAGTCATTCATTAACATAACAACAAATGATAATGATTATATTTTACTTAATTAATGTTGATTTGTATTTTCAAATTTTTTTACACATTTAATTTTTGTATTGTTTTTAAATCATCTTTTTTCACTTTACTTTTTATATGGTTCATTCTTTTTTTAATATATATATATATATATATATATATATATATATATATATATATATATATATATATATATATATATCGTCAACACCATATTTTGGCCGACCTCCGAAGTTAAGGGACTTCATCATCCGCTCTCAGCTGATGTCTTTCGGTCACAAATAACTTTTCCGAATTAACCGATTGCTCGACCATGGAATAAACCAATCCCATACTTAGTTAATAGTTTTTCGATCTCTTATCGAAAGGTTTCGAACCAAAGATGTATCTCCAGACCATCTAGTCTCACTTTCGATCTCTTCTTACAAATATTGTGGAACTTCATTTGGCCAATGTCAAGATCGGGCTTCTCACTTGAATGCCCCAGATATTAAAGTGAAGGTCTCTATCCGATCTAATGACAATCCCGATCTTTAGAATTCAAATTGAGGCCCAATTCTAATGTTTTAAAGTCTTACCCGGTGTTTGGTCATGGCTTAGTCCGATCTCAAGCTTATGTACAATATTTTTCCGATCTCTTATACTTAGATTAATGGTTGCTTTTAAGCTTATTGTCCGACACGTTCAAAACAATTAAGTACTCATACAATTTGGACACTTTTCGATCTCATCGAGAAATTGAACAAAAGAACTTCATTTCATTTTAAAATAAAATTTACAAGTCATTCGGTTGGAGGGTCTCCCCCAGCCTGCTCTCCAGGTACATCATCGTTTCTCTCATTCTCTCTCTCTCTCTCTGGCTCCTCGTCGCTCTCATCTTCGGCCTTTGGGGCGAGCTCATTCATCCAGGAGAAGTCCTCTTTAGGATACCGCTTCCTCAGCTCGGCCAGAAGGTCATTATGAGCGTTCACAAAAGCCCCGGCCTCCTTTGTGGTGCTCTCCTCTTCCTTAGCTTGGAGCTCCTCATCCATGGCTCGGAGCTCTTCCTCCTTCGCCCGAAGGTCTTCAGCATAACGAGCGAGATCGGCAGACCAACCAACTCGGGAGTCTTCAAGTTCTCGTTCCACCTCCGCTATCCTCTCATCATAATGCTTCATCCGATCTTCCATCCTGGTGATGTAGTCATTAGCAGAGGAGAGCTGAGCTTGAGCAGCGGAGGCATCTTGGACCGCCTTAAGGATCTCCTTCTTGAAGGCGTGGGCTTTCTCTCTAAGTACGTGCTGGTTTGCAATGGCCTCTAAGCCTAAACTCATTGTCTGAGCTAAGATATCATCAATGCTCTCCTCTGCCAACCTATTCCGATCTTCTTGGAAGCAGATGGAAGCTCCCATGACTTTGGCCAGGCCAGGATTCCCTCTTGTAGAGCAATTCCTTTCCAACGATTGGATCAGGAGTTGAGCGCCCCTGGAAAGCATCCTAATCGTAGGACTGGAAGACTCCCCTTCCACGTTGGAAGAGATCGGAGGAGGAGGGGGAGGTGGAAGCTGGATTTGCTGAGGAGCAGGAGCGATGACCTCGACCTCAGGGATTGGTTGCTCCTGAGATCGGGGAGGAGAGCTCGGCACTTCTACTAATTCATGATGAGGGGTCTAAGCATCAGCAATGGTGGCCCCCTTCATCGCCCGCACTTTTCTAGAGACCTCCCTCTTTCGCTTGCGACTTTCCTTAGAATCATCGCCGCCTGCCATACCTGCACAAAGAAGAAGTCAGTGAGTTTGCTAAGATTCAGAGACTAGAGATATGGGTAGTACCAGGGCCGAGGTCAGAGAGCTGAAGCTCGTATTCTTCGTCAGTGATCAGCCGCATCATCCAATACTTTAGTTCGGCCATGACTGCATCTAAGCACAAGAATTTCAGGGTAGACGCCTGAGATTTTAACTCTTTCACCATGGTGTCTTCATCCTTATTTAAGGCGATCTTCTTTGGGATCGGGGCTACCAAATGTTGCCAACTCCATGGGATACCCTCAAAGCCATTCAAAATCTTGCTCCTCAATATGAAAAAGTGGTCCTTCCAATTCTTCAATGAAGAAGGGAGATCGATAAAGAGGAAGCAGTTCGGCTTAGCCTGAAAGAACCAGAACTCATCATCCTTCCTTCAGGCAAGCCTATGTAGCTCGGTAAAGACTTTGGTCGTGGGTTCCAGTCCCTTAGCTCGGCAAAGGCCCCAGGAAGCTATTAGAGTCTGCCAGGAGTTTGGATGCACTTGAGCTACCGAGACGTGATGGAACTTTAGGACGGCCTTGTAAAATTCGTCCAAAGGAAAACGGAGTCCGGCCTTCAGCTGCTCTTCGTATACTATAATGAAATCGACCTCATCAAAGAAGTGATTGGCCCGATGATCGCCATGGCACTTGATTAGTTCAAAGGAGTCAATCCACAGGTTGTACTCTTGGCTTATAGATTGAAGATCGATTTCTCTCAGGACCGAAGGCAACTCATCCCTTGGCAGGTTTTCTCTTCTAGAAGATGATCCTCGCCTCGACCTGGCGGCCGGACCAGTAACCAAAACGATGGCCATGCTAGTTCGACTGCCTGATCTAATTACATCTCCTTCCTCTGAGGTCTATGAAAATAGGATGGAAGGTGGGCTCACAGCTCTCTGACCCTCGGCACCACTCATTTTCAAGAAAACAAAAAAGGTTAACTAAGAGAAGAATCAAAATCCTTACCAGAATGTGATCGGTGCTGGAAAAAGTTGAAGAAATGAGAGAATGTTGAGATTGCTAACAAAGTTCTGAAAATGACACAAGGGAGCAACTGACTTACCCTCCCCCTTATTTATACCCATTTGAGCATTTAATGCTCATAAAGTCCCAAGTGGGGCATCGGTTAGCGGAATTGGCTCACTTTCCTGACACGTCGGAGGAAGATTCCAGAAACACAATAATAAAATCAAAATTAAAGGGATCGGTTAGCTAGGGTTCTTGGATTGAACAAACTTTCAAAATCACGGATCGGCTAATGAAGATTCAGTTAGGGATCAGATTGGATATGCACATCAAAGATCGAAAAAATAACTAATGCAATAATAAAATAACAACCTTCAAATAAAATTTCATTTCATTTCTAAAAGATTGGATTACATCATTTTGGCGATCTCAAGAGATCAGATTACATCATTAGAGGAATCTTTAAAGGTCAGATTACATCATTTGGGTGATCTCTAAAGATCAGCACTACATCTTACCTAGTAATGGCTTATGTCAAAGCCTAGTCTTGTGGCTGAATCAAAAGATGTGTTTGATCAGAAAACCAGCCACAAGTATTGGATAGAAGTGCAGCTTAGATAGGACGAGTATGACTCTCATGATGATGAGCGAAGTCATCGTCGATGTCATCGACCAGAACCGAGCCGTAGTCGAGACGCCCGATGTGGTGAGGAGCCAAATGAACTTCAAGAGGCAGTCACCGACATTAAGATTGAAATTAGTAGTCCTCTTGCCCGAGATCGGTCCACTGATTATACCAGTAGACCAATTCGAGATCGGCACAATCATCACTTTCGGTCTTGATCGGTAAATTATTCTGGTTCCCTCACTGTCATTAGATGTCCTCATGGTTTTCCGATCACCGGGATCGTAAATTTTCAGACGAAGGGCGAAGAAAACAGACGTAAAAAGATTAAAAGCAGTCACCATAATCAGAAATCTTATCGAAAAAACTAGAATTAGAGAAATGGAGAAACTAAAGGAGGAGAAGTGAAGTGTGGGGGGGATTTACCTGTTGGTACATATATATAGGGGCTAGGCATTTATTGCATGCAGAAACCAAAGCGGATGCATCGGTAACAGAAGAATTACTGGCGTTGACCAAGGCAAGTAGATAAGGAAGAAAGATCTAGAATGGGAGAGATCGGGGAATAAGAAGGGACCTAATACTAGAGAGATCGGAAAAAGAGAGGGTCATAATAGGGAGATCAGAAGAAATAGAGATCGGAAAGCACAGAGGGATTAAAATAACTTTCAATCAACTCTCTTCATAATCAGAGCCGAGTTAGTTAAAGCGTTACAGGAAGATCAAATCTTCACCGCACGCCTCAGCTGTAGAAATGCCCACCTAGCTAACAGACACAAAAATAGTTATGGCAGTTCTGTACACCTTGATCTCCACTGTTGATCATACTTGTAAGGATGAATCCGGAGCCCTTGGATCAAAAAGTAGACGACAGGATCGGCGCTTTTTATTCCCAGCCCTCGGATCCATCTTGTAAGGCAAGACCCTGAGCCGTTGGATTAAGAGGAGAAAGGACAGATATTCTGAATAGGATCCCGGCCCTCCATTTTGATTCTCTTTAATTCTCAGACATCGGATCATGTCCCTTTGAATCCAAACCCTCCGTCTCCCCTTAGGAGATCCTGACCCTTCATTAAGAGCACTCATTCCCTATAAATACCTGCATGCAATACTGTAGATGGACGGACAAAAAAAGAGGTGGTGATTATAGTGGAAAGGCTCTAAAACTTGATTCAGTCTTGCTACTTTGCCATTCTAAGCTTTCATAGAATCAAGAAACTTCAGAAACCAGTTTTCTTGAGTATCTCCATTGAAGGAGTTTTTAACCCTGAAATTCTTCATTTTCAATGTCTGTTCATTACTCTGTGGAACCATTTTTGTTCAGTTTCGTCTTCACCTCCCTAACACCAACATATTGCTCTCCAAGCTTGACTTCATTCTGGCCCGGTTCCCGTTGCTTTGACTCAGCTACATTCCGACCTGGTCCTCGTTACTTCGAAGTAAGCACGGGTCCTTCGACAATCAGTTTTCAACTCTACGATATCTGTAGTTCCAGAGTTAGTTCAATAGCCTCAACTTCCCACAGGTAAGTGTCTAGACTGTCATTTTGCTGAACACTCGTGTTTTATTTTGTCTGTTCTTATTCTTGAAATTTTCTATTATGTTCAGTTGCACTAAAATCTCAACGTAGATTATTCAGGCTAATAGTTATTTCCCGAATCTACTTCTATATTCGTTCATAAACTTTATTTATCCGTTCTTAGCTTTTATTTCCTTTAAAAATAGGTATTCTGGTTGTGGGCAACTTGTAGGTAATTTAAAAGATGTTGATAGAAGTATCTTAATTTGAAAGTTTTCCAACAAATAAAAATGACAAAAGAATAGCCGTAACAAAAGGTCGAATAATAGGCTAGAGAAATAAGTTATAAGGTCAGGTTATGAAATGAACCCAGGAGGTAACATAATAGAGCGGGAATCGGGATGAGATCGGGTCCCGGACCAGTAACCAAAAGAGGTCAGATATCGCCAGCCAAAGAGTTTTGATAAGGCGATCACATAGGAGATCAGCGAGAAGTTCGGTCTTGTATCCACCCTCTAGTTATAAGGTATCAGTGGGTCAAGAGAAGTTTTGCGCGGGTTTCTGGCACCTTCAAGCGCCAGAATCCTTAGTTCAAGGTTTTCACGATATGCGATCATAACAAATATTTTAAGAGATCGGGGGAGAGTTCTTACCTGATTCTCATTTAAATAAAAAACACAGAGATCGGAGGAGAGTTCTTATCCGAGATCCTTCATTTAAAATTTTAAATCGAACACTCTAAGAGATCGGGGGAGAGTTCTTACCTGATTCTCATTTAAATAAAAAAAACAGAGATTGGAGGAGAGTTCTTATCCGAGATCCTCCATTTAAAATTTTAAATTGAACACTCTAAGAGATCGGGGGAGAGTTCTTACCTGATTCTCATTCAAAAAAAAAACACGGAGGTCGGAGGAGAGTTCTTATCCGAGATCCTCCACTAAAAACTTTAAACTGAATATTCTAAGAGATCGGGGGAGAGTTCTTACCCGTGTCTCAGCCAAAACCTTAATAAAATATGTGGAGAGCGAAAGAGAGTTCTTATCCGAAATCTCCTGCCTAAAACTCTTAATAAAGCATATCTAGAGATCGGGAGAAGCTTCTTACTCGAGCTCTCTTAACAAAATCCAAATTAAAATAACATAATTCTAATACACAAGATAACCTTACATGACACCTATTCACTATAGGGCCATCTCATGAACTTGTGTTCTTGGGCAACCCAAAATAAGTGAAATATCAAACATTCCTTTATTTTGCAAAAAGGATTAACATCATCACTATCCCAACCCTCTAATTATCTTTTTAATTTATGAAGAACATAACATTAAATCTGTTTACCCTCGCCCAGGGACGAGGTGGGGTGCCTAACACCTTCCCCGCCCGTATACGGACCCCAAATCTATAATCTCTGTTTTCGAAGTGGTTTCTTTTTAATCTATTTTCACGAATGATTTTCTTTAATTTCCCTCAAAATTAAAGTGACAACTCCTCATTTTACCCACTTCGGTGAAGAGCTTCGTCCAAGCGACCGCCTCAAAATTAAAGTGACGACTCCTCATTTTACCCACTTCGGTGAAGAGCTTCATCCAAGCGACTGCAAAATCCCTTGCGACATATATATATATTAATAAACTTTAATTGTTTTATCTCTACAAAATTTTCTCAAGAAATAATGTAATTTATTATATAATTAATGTCAACAAATTTTTAAGTTTTCACATTACTATTAACATAAAAATGCAAATTAACTTTAATTTATTTAAAATTTCCTATTTCCATAATTTTAGAATATTTTATTTTATTTAAAATATATTAATTTTCAATAATCAATTAACTCTTGTCATTCATTGTCATAATACGAAATTACTGTAATTACTTTTATTTATCTTATTATTCTGCCTTGCCACTTCTATACATTATAGATTGTAAATATAAATAGATTTTTAATTTAATATATAATAATTTTACATTCAATATAATTCTCATTTTATTTTTTTATTCATTTTTTAAAGTATATTTATATTACATTTCAAGTTATAATAGAATTACACTATAAAAAAAGTTCTATAATTTATTTTCCTTTTATTACAAGGATCGTAATATTTTTTATAATTTAAATATATTGTACGATATTAAAATTATTATATTATAGATAAATAAATTTTTTTTAATATAATAATTTTACATTCAATATAATTCTCATGTTATTTTTTTATTCATTTTTTAAAGTATATTTATATTACATTTCAAGTTATAATAGAATTACACTATAAAAAAAAGTTCTATAATTTATTTTCCTTTTATTACAAGGATCGTAATATTTTTTATAATTTAAATATATTGTATGATATTAAAATTATTATATTATAGATAAATAAATTTTTTTTAATAAAAATTATCCAGTAGGCATTAAGATTCGATAATAATAGGATTTTGCTTTCAATAATTTAAAAAAAAAAAATTAGTAGGAGTTTAAGTTACGAAATTATTTAATAAATTAATAAAATTATAAATTAATAAATAGGATCACTCTTGTATAATATCTGAAGTGTTGATTTTTATTGTGCATTCAAGAGTTTGAGTCATACTTTACTTACATTTCATTTTCAAGCAAATTGATATTTTTAATAAAAAATTAATTAATTAATTTTTAATAACAAATTAAATTTCATCCTTTATTTTATAATATTAAATTATTATGAATATTTTTAGTAATCCCAACGTTCCCTCTCATTCCCACTTTTAAATAATTAAAATAAGTTTTATATATTTTATATCATAAGTTGTAAATATTTTAAAAAATAAATTATCGGAAATGAGATTTAGGGGGTGTTTGGTTACCTGTTAGGTGCAGCTGATAGTTGATAGACACTTAAACAGGTGAACTAGAGTGTTTGATAGGTTTAAAAAAATAAAACTGATAGCTGATGGGTAATATGGCACCCATCAATGCGATTTAATATCACTATATTTTTAGAAATTTGTTTCTCGGTGATATAAGCGATTTGATTTTATTTTTTATTTTGATCATATTATCATTTTTTTATTTAACTCGAAAATTAATATTATTAATATTTTTATATTTTTCATTTATAATTTTAACATTTTAATTAACGCATTTCAACTTTGTTAAAATAATTTTTATTAATAACATAAAATATAAAATACTTATTTATATCTAAAAACTTAAAATTAATTATAAGTTTTTTCTTTATCAATAATAATAATTACTTTATTATTTTATCTATATTTTTAAAGTTATTTAATTATTTTTTAAAAAAATTTAATTATTTTCTTATTTTAATAATAAAATAAATGATATAATATAATAGATTAATAATTTTATATTTATTTTAATAATATAATAAATGATATAATATATTAATTTAATAATTGTATATTTAATTTAATAATAAAATAATATAATATAACAAATTTATAATTTTATATTTGTTTCAATAATAAAATAAATTATATAATATATACTCTTATTAGTCATCTTACATATCAACAGTAACAGCTAAATATGGTTTTACCAAACACTTAACATAAGCCATTTATCATCAGCTACCAGCTATCAGCTAACAGTAATAGCTATTAGTTAACAGTTATCAGCTGTATTCAACAGTTAAACCAAACAAGCCCTTAGTGTCTAAGGTGTAGACACCATATTTTGGCCGACCTTCGAACGCTAGGACCCTTTTAAATCGAAACTCTATTATCCGCTCTCAACCGATGTCCCCAATCACAAATGGCTTTTTCGAACTCACCGATTGCTCGTCCCTGGAACAGACCGATCTCACGCTTAAGTTAGATTGTTTTCCGATCTCTTGGTCTTCATTAGATGAGTTCGAGTCAACATTGGGTCTCCGGACCATCTAATCTTGCCTACTGATATTCTCCGATCTCTCTCTGTACAAATATTGCAGAACCGCATTTGGCTAATATTGTGAGCGGGCTTCTCGCCTGAATGCCCCAGATATTCCTTAAAATGAAGGTTTCTATCTGGTCTAATAATGGTCCCGATCTTAAAAGTTTAAGTCAATGTCAAATCTCTACAACTCTAATATTTTAAAGTTTCATCCGGTATTTAGTTATGACTTAGTCCAATCTCATGTTTACGTATAATGTTTTTTTGATCTCTTATCTTCTGATTAATAGTCACTTTCAAGTTTAGTGTTCAAACTACATTCAATCAAATAAATACTTGGACAATTTGGTTTGGATGCTTTCCGATCTCATCAAGAAATTGAGCAAACAAAAAACTTCAATTCATTTCAAAATGAAAATATACAAGTCATTCAACAGGAGGGTCTCCCCCAACCTGCTCCCCGGGTACATTATCATTTTTCTCATCCTCTCTCTCCCTCTCAGGCTCCTCCTCACTCTCCTCCTCACCCCTAGGGACAAGATCCACCATCCAAGAGAAGTCTTCCTCAGGATAGCGCCTCTTGAGCTCGGCCAGAAAATCGCTATGAGCATTCACATAAGCACTGGCTTTCCTCATCACGGCCTCTCTTTCTTTCACTCTGATCTTCTCGGCCAGGCGAGTGACATCGGCAGTTCGGAGGGCCCGAGCTTCTTTGAGTTCCTGCTCCAGTTCGGCTACCTTATTGTCATAAGATTTCATTCGACCCTCAATCTCGATAATGTAGTCCTTGGCAGATGAAAGCTGGGATCTGGTGGAAGCCTCATCCTAGACTGCCTTCAGAATTTCCTGCCTTAAGACATGATCCTTTTCTCAGATTATATGTTGATTCACAAGGCTCTCTACGCTCAAGCTCATTTTCTGAGCCAGGAGATCATCAATGCTATCCGGGGTTAGCCTGTTCCGGTCGTCCTAGAAGCAGATGGTGGTACCCAAAACTTTGGCCAGGCCAGGATTCCCCTGAACTGAGTGGTTCTTCTCTAGGAAGTGAATGAGGACCTAGGCGCCACGAGAAAGGGTCCTCAGAGCAGGTTGAGAAGACCCTCCCTTTGCACTTGACGAAACAGGTGGAGGTGGCAGTTCTTCCTGTCGAGGAGGGGAAGGAGCCATCTCCACCTCTGGGATCAGCTGTCCTGAAGGTTAGGACGAAGAGCCTGGAACTTCTGCTGAGTCTTGCCTTAGCGTGTGGGATACCGTAGCAATCTTCATTTCCCACACTCTTCGGGCGACCTCTCTCTTTCGCTTGCGGCTCTTCTTCGCACCTTCGCCTCCAGCCATACCTGCACGAAAAATAAGTTAATGAGATCACCTAAGTCAAGAGGCTAAAGATTCAGGTTATACCGATCCCGGGTCCGAGGTCAGAGAGCTGCAGTTCATAATCTTTATTGGCGATCATCTACATTAGCCACTACTTCAGTTCGGCCATAACGGCATCTAGACGTGAATACTTGTGAGTGGCCGCTTGTTCCTTCAGTTCCTTTACCATGACATCCTCATCTCTATTCAGGGCGATCTTCTTTGGAATTGAAGGGACCAGGTACTGCCAACTCCATGGAATAACCTCGAAGCCGTTCAAAATCTTGCTCCTCAATATAAAGAACCGGTTCTTCCAATTCTTCAATGAAGAAGGGAGCTCGGTAGAAAGCCCACAGTGCGGCTTGGCTTGGAAGAACCAGTACTCGTCATCCTATGCAACTCAGCAAAAACCTTTGCTGTAGGCTCGAGCTTTTTGGCTCGGCATAAGCCTCTAAAAGCCACCAGAATCTGCCATGGTGAAACTTCAGAACGGCTTTAAAGAAGTCGTCCACGGGAAACCGAAGCCCGGCTTTCAATTGTTCTTCACACACCATGATCACATCATTTTCATCAAAGAAATGATCAGCTCGGAGATCGGCATGACATTTGATAAGCTCGAAGGAGTCAGTCTGAAAGTTGTGCACTTAACTGATGGACTACATATCGGTTTCTTAGAAGACCGACAGCAACTCATCCACGAGGAGATTTTCTTTCCCTGAAGAAGATGCCTGTTTTGATTAGGCCGCTCGACCATGGGCTGAGGCACAGGTTGTAGTAGGTTCAGGTCGCCCACTCGGCCTAACCACCTCAACTTTGTCCGACGTCCATGAAATATGAATGGAAGGCTGGCTCGCAGCTCTCTGACAGTCGGTACCGCTCATTTTCAGAAAACAAAAAGAAATCAACTGAGAAAAGATCGAAACCCTTACCGGAGTATAAATTAGTGCCTGAAAACTTTAGAAAACGAGAGGAAATGCTAAAATTGCTAGGGGAAGCTCTGAAATGACATAAGGAAACAAATGACTCACTTCTGCCCTATTTATACTCTTCTGAGCATTAAATGCTCATGATGTCCCAAGTAACGCATCGGTTAGCGGAACTGGGCCCCACCTTGACACGTCACAAGAAGATTCCAGAAGCATAATAAAAAATCGGATAAATGAGATCGGTTAACTAAGGTCATCAAATTGAATAAATTTCCAAACCTACTGATCGCTGAATGGTGATTCGTCTAGGGATCAGATCGGATACACTTATCAGAGATCGAAAAATAACCAATGCAATAATAAAACAAAAACATTCAAATAAAAATTTCATTTTATTTCCAAAAGATCGGATTACATCATTTGGGTGATCTCAAACGATCGGATTACATTATTTGGGCAATCTCAAAAGATCGGATTACATCATTTGGGCAATCTTTCAAAATTAGTACTACATTCTACCTAGCTTAAGACTACTCCGAGGCCCAGAATGCAGGCCTATGTCAAAGCCTAGTCTTGTGGTTGAATCAAAAGATGTGTTTGATCAGAAAGCCAGCCACAAATGTTGGATAGATGTGCAGCTCAGATGGGTGACTATGACTCTCGTGATATTGAGCGGAGTCATCGTCGATGTCATGGACCAGAACCGAGCTGCAGTCAGGATGCCCTATATAGTTGGGAGCCAAATGAACTTCAAGAGGCAGTCACCGATATCAAGATTGAAATTAGCAGTCCTCTTGTCCGAGATCGGTCTACCGATTATACTGATAGACCGATTCGAGATCAGCACGACTGTCACTCTTCATCTTGATCGGTAAATTAGTCTGGTTCCCTCACTGTCATTAGATGACGTTCTCATAGCTCTCCGATCACCGAGGTCATAAATTTCCAGGAGAAGGGTGAAGGAAACAATCGGAAAAAGAGCAAAAGGGCCATCATAATTAGAATTCTCACCAAAAAAGCTAGAATTAGGAAAAGGGTGCATTGAAAATAAACTGAAAAGGAAAAGTGAAGTGTGAAGGTGATTTCCTATTATTGCATATATATAGGGCCTTGGCATTTATTGCATACAGAACCCGAAGCGGATGCATCGGTAACTGAAGAATTTATTGCGTTGACTAATGCAAGTCAGATAAAGAGGAAAGATCCAGAATGAGAGAGATTGGGAAATAAGAGGGGACCCGATGCAAGAGATAGAGATCAAAAAAGGGGATGGTCATGATAAAACAGGAGGTAACCTATAGAGGTCGGAAAGTGCAGAAGGGTTAAGTAACTTCAGGTCTGAACTTCCCACTAACTCTCTTCATCGTCAGATTCGAGTTAGTTAAAATATTACAGGCGTGATCAGATCCTCAACACACATCTCATTTGCAAGGACGCCCACCTAGCCGCCAGACACCAAAACAGTTAAAGCAGTCCTGTTCATTTCGATCTCCGCTGTTGATCACAATCGTAAGGATGGATACGAAGCCCTCGGATCAAAAAGCAGACGATAAGTTCAGCGCTTTTTATTCCTAGCCTTTGGATCTATTTTGTAAGGCAAGACCCCAAGCCGTTGGATTAAGAAGAGAAAGGACGGATATTCTGAATGGGATCCTGACCCTCCATTTTGATTCTCTTTAATTCTTAGACATTAGATTATATCCTTTTGAATCTAAACCCTCCATCTCCCCCTGGCAAGATCCTGACCCTTCATTATGGGCACCCGTTCTCTATAAATACCTACATGCAATACTGTAGAAGGGACGGATGAAAAACGAGAAGGTGGTGATTATAGTGGAAAGACTCTGAAATTTAATTCAGTCTTGCTACTTGCCATTCTGAGCTTTCGAAGTGTTGAGAAACTTTAGAAACCAGTTTTCTTAAGTATTTCACTAAAAGGAGCTCTAAGTCCTGAAACTTTCATTTTCAGTTTCTATGCAACCATCTTCACATCACCTCATTCCCACCGCTCTAGTATCTCGCATTACCTTCCGAGTTCAACTTCGTTCCGATCTATTCCCATTACTTCGGGTAAGTTCAAGTCCTTCGGCCGTTAGCTTTCACCTCTACATGATTTGTGGATTCCGGATTCAGCTCATTTGTCTCCCCAACTTCTCACAGGTAAGCGTCTAAACTGTTATTTTGTTGAATATCCTTGTTTTGTTTTCTCCGATTTTCTTTTGAAATTTCTTTTATATCCAGTCGCACTAAATCTCAAAATGGATTATCTAGGCCAATAGTTATTTCCTGTGTCTTCTTTTATTTCATTCGCAAATTCCATTTATCATCATTTAGTTTTCATTTCTTTCGAGAGTAGACATTTGAATCACAGGCAACTTGTAAATGCTTAAAAGAATATAGGCAGGGGTTTCAACATGAGAGTTTTCGGTCTAAACAATAAGAATGACAAAGGAAGATAAGTGTAGCATAGGTCGGATAGGTTGGAAACAAGAATAGGTCAAACAAATAAGTTATGAGGTCGGGCCGCGGAACGAGCCTAGGTGATAATATAATAGATCGGGAATTAAGATAAGATCGGATCCCTGACTAGCGACTAAAAAGAAATCGGATATCGCTAATCGAAGAGTTCTAATAAAGCGATCATGAGGAAGATCGACAAGGAGTTCGGTCTTTCGTCCATTATCTAGTTATAAGGTCTCGTAGGCTAGGAAAAGCTGTACACGGGCACTTGTGTCCTCCGTACTTCATTCCCACAAAAAGGGGTCAAGAAGGACCCTTTATCAAAATCCTTAGTTCCAAGTTCTTACAAAACGCCATTCTAATAAACACATTAAGAGTTCGGGGGAGAGTTCTTACCTGAACTCAGTCTAATTTTTAAACATGAACATATTAAGAGATCGGAGGAGAGTTCTTACACGAACTCAGTTTAATTTTTAACGCAACTCATTAAGAGATCGGGGGAGAGTTCTTACCCGAATTCTCAAATAAATTCTTAACACTAAGAGATCGAGGGAGAGTTCTTACCCGAATTCTCAAATAAATCCTTAACGCTAAGAGATTGGGAGAGAGTTCTTATCCGAGTTCTCAATTAAAATCCTTAACATTAAGGGATTGGGGGAGAGTCCTTACCCGAACTCAGCTTAAATTTTAAACAGAACACACTAAGAGATCGGGGGAGAGTTCTTACCAGAATTCTCGACCAAAACCTTAATAAAATATGTGGAGATCAGAGGAGAATTCTTATCCGAAATCTCCCGTTTAAATTTTAAACAGAATACACTATGAGATCGGGGGAGAGTTCTTACCCAAATTCTCAACCAAAACCTTAATAAAATATGTGGAGATCGAAAGAGAGTTCTTATTCGAAATCTATCGCTTAAATTTTAAACAGAATGCACTAAGAGATCGGGGGGAGTTCTTACCCGAATTCTCGGTCAAAACCTTAATAAAATATGTGGAGATTGGAGGAGATTTCTTATTCGAAATCTTCTGCTTAAATACTTAACGATCAAGAGATTAGGAGAGAGTTCTTACCCGAATTCTTTAGGCTTAAATACAAACTAAAATATCATAACTTCAATATTCGAATCAACCCCCAACAAAAATCCATTACACAATATCTATTCACTGAAGGGTCATCTCATGTACTCATGTTCTTGGGCAACCCTAAATAGTGAGATATCAAATATTCCTTTTATCCATACAAAGTGTAACACCCTCCCTATAGCAACTCTGTACATTCTACTGTTCCGGTGACCAATGTCGGTCCAGACAGTTAAAACGTCCGGAAAAATATTTAAACTAAAGTGAGGAACCATAATTAACTCAAATATTAATAAGAAAAATTTAGAAAAAATTTTAGAAATAAAATACAACCAAGTTAAATGAGCCAGTGCCCTAGCGATGGGTAACCTAGTAGGAAGTTGCGGTTCTCGCAACTAGGAGCCCTAGACCTGGGAGAAAATTCATAAAATAATTTTTGGGACTCCAGAGAAGGGTCATTGAGGTTTCTATGGCATTAAAATGGCAAGAAAATGCTTAGAAAAAATTTTCAATCGATACAGATAATTTTAGTCTGTTAAACCAAACGGAGGGCATTTTGGTCATTTCGTCTTTAGAGATTATTTTTGGCCGACTTGTCCAGTTAAGTAAATAATTATTATGACATAATATGTCAATAAATATTGCTAAAAATTGAATTGAAAATGAGTAGAAAAGAAACAGAAAAGAAAATGGAATAAATGAGAATTTTGACATCATTATGATGTCATTAAAACCCCAATGACCAATCATATTGTGACACATGTCCTTAACCCATTTAAAATCAATAAAATGGGCAGAAAATGAAAGAAAAACCCAGATTTCTTCTTCTTCCCATTTCCAACTGTGAACCATTTCTTCCTCCATTAAAATTCCTTTCATTTTCTCTCTTCCAAACCTTGAATTCTCACCACTAAACCTTAAGTTCTCTTCATTAAAAATTATCCTTACATCTTGGGAAGGTGTTTGGCTGCCAAGAAAGCCAAAGGAAGTGAAGGAATTTTGAGTGGAAAAATTCTGCTCACAAGGTTAGTGCCAATTTCTTCTAAAAATTTTGTGTATGGCTGCCATTGAACATGATTTTGGTGTTGAAATTCATGGATTGTATGTGTATAAAAATTTTAGTTGTTGGAGTTAGGGTTTGAGGCACAAAACTTGGATTTTGTTCATGTGTTGGTGAATGAAAGTTTAAATGGTCAATTAGTGACCATTTTGCTGTGTATGATGAGGAATTGAAGTGAGTTGAGGCTTGGCATTTGTGTATGGGTGAGCTGCCTTGGCTGACCTGCAGGACTGAGCATGAGTCCAACAGGTTTGGGCAGCTATAAATGCAGTTGTAGAGGTTTAATTGGTGCAAGACCAATTGGACATGAAACTAGAAACATAATAGCACAACTTTGGTGAAGAAACCCTGCCCATAAAACCAAACTAAGTTAACCTAAAAATTGCCCTAATCCGGGTGACTTGCATTCTGCCTGGGCAAAATGACTAAATGAATAGTGCTTATTCATTTGGTCATAATTAAGTGTAGAAAGGTCCAAGTGACCTGAAATTTTACTAGAAGAAAGCTAAGACATAGACCTAAAACTTTCATGAAGAACACAAATCCAAATTCTGATCATAACCTAGTTAAATTGCCAACCAAACTTAGGTTACCAAATCTGGCAGAACCAGTTTTGCCCAGAATTTTGGATTCTGTCTAATCCGGCCAGTTATGGTGTTTAGGCCATAACTTGAGCTACAAAACTCCAAATGGAGTGATTCAAAAAAGGAAATGTAACTAGACAAAAAAAGGAACAACTTTCATGAAGACAATTTTACCAAATTCCTACTGTAAAAATGACCATTGGAACAGTAAACACAAGGCTTTAAATCTGAAAATTTTAAACAACTAACACTAAGCTTAAAAATGGTATTGGCAACCAATACCAACAATTTTGGAATGCAAAATGTGGTATGTTGGGAGTATTAGAACCAATTTACCTATTGTCTATGCAAAAGTCAACATTTTAGTTGACTAATGAAATGAATGGTAACACCTAAACTTAAATTTCAAGAATTGTAAAGTTTAAAAGTGTAACATGCCCTAGTACACCTAGCAAAATTGGTTTGGAAAGGTTGGCATGCCAATTGGGTTCAGTTAGCAGTACTGCACATGGCATTATGCCATTCTGTGATTTTATGGCTTTTAGCCATTCTGACATTGTGTTGAGACTTGGTCTTGTGCCTAATGTTATTACAACTTATTAGCCGCTCATGCACACCGAGACACATATGTGATCGATGGTGTGACGCCGAGGTACTTGATACCCAAAGGCCGCTTTACCCGCTTATCCAAAGGCCGCCGTCAAGATAGGTTACTTGGGCAACCAAAAATGAAAGTGGATAAATTTAATGAAATAATGAATATAACAAATACAAAATAAGTAAGACTATAAATACTCATCGAAAATTTGTTTGAAATGAGACTTCAATACATTCACTGCATATTTATTTTCTGTTATTTCTTTTTATTTTATTATTGGCACCACTAAGCATTATTGCTTAGCGCGTTGCTTTTGCCACGCGTAGGTTCTGGAGAGACCGACCGAGAGCCCAGTAGACCACAGACTGGGTGAGACCTTCTGCAGCTCTGCATAGTGTCCATGTCACCTCACCGACATCAGTGCATTGGTAGGACACTAAGTTTCATTTTGTGTATTTTGTAATTAACTTTTACTTTCACATATGTAGTTGAAACTTATGTAATGTATTTTGGTATTAATGTAAATAGTGAAAATTGTGTTTATGAATGAAAAAGTGAATATTTATTTATGACTTTTACATGATTATCATATGAGATGAATGATTGAGAAATGAAAATGTTGTTGAAAAAAATATTGAGATTTTGTTGATGAAATGGAGTTTGAGAATGATTGGAAATGGTTATTGGAAGTGTTTTTCACAGGTTCCGAAGAACTGTTTTCTCCATTTTTAGCCGGTACTCTACTGGATTTTCTATAAAATTTGCGGAACCTCAAATAAATTTATGATCTCAATAAATGACTGAAATGAATTATATTTCACAAATTGTACTCCATAACTATGAAAAAAAAATTAATTAGGAAGAATAAAAAAGATTAAATTAAAATAGGGTATTCCGGTATACTGTGTGGCATATCTTGCTCGGCTACACTGTAGACGGGTAAGGAGTGTCACATTTAGTGGTATCAGAGCACGGTTTTGGCGTTTCTGGCCTAGATTGAGTCCATACCATGCATTGCATTTGTAAGAGTCGAGGTGACACTAATGCAAATCTGTTGTCTTTGTTAAATAGGATATGGACCCTTAATCTCAGAGGGCAGTTGAGGAGGAAGTGGAGAGCCATGCTCCACCTGCAGCAGCTAAGACTGGGGGTAGGGGAGAACCTGCTCCACCAGCTCCAGCAGAGCCTGCTCAGCCTCCACAGGCCATGTTCCAGCAAATGGCTGAATTCTTCAGACAAATGGCTGGGGTAATGCCACCACCACCACCACCTCCACAGCAAAAATCACACCTGGAAAGACTGAGAAAATTTAGAGCAGTGGATTTCTTTAGTAAGAGAGAAGATGATTTTGTTGCAGCCGAAAATTGGTTGAATAGAACAAGAAGGGTTTTAAAACAACTCCACTATACTCCAGAGCAAAACTTAGAAGCTGCTGTATCTCTGTTGCAAGATGATGTATATGAATGGTGGGATACGGTGTCCAGTGAAGTACAGCTAGAAGTAATAACTTGGGACTTCTTCCTCTCAGAATTCAAGAAAAAATATATGGGTAGTGTATACCTGGAAGAGAGAAGAAGAGAATTCATTAACCTGAGGCAGAGACAGCTGACAGTGGCCGAGTATGAGAAGGAATTTGTCAGACTGAGCCGCTATATAAGGGAGATAGTCCCTAATAAGGCCGAAAGGTGTAAGAGATTTGAAGAGGGATTAAATGATAATATGAAGATCATGATCACTGCCTTGGGAATCACAGCCTTCACCAAGTTAGTGGAAGCTGTATTAAAAGCGGAAAAAGTGAGAATAAGTGAGCAAATCAGAAGAGATAGACAGCAAAAGAAGGGCTCGGGTCAGTCTAGCTCATCTCCTGCACCAGGAAAGAAGTTCAAAGGTCTACCTGCACAGAGTTCAGGTCAACCACAAGGTCAGGGTCAGTCCCAGGGACCCAGGCCACAGTTCACCCCTAGGAGAGGTCAGTCCACACCATCAGTGGGTAGCTCTCGTGGATGGGGTTCAGGACCAGCCCAAAGATCTTCTCGCATGTCCACATTGTCTGAAGTGGCATAAGGGGGAGTGTTGGAGAGTGACTGGTGCCTGCTTAAGGTGTGGGTCGACAGAGCATCAGTTGAGGAACTGTCCACGCAGAACTACTACAGCTGCTCCAACACAAGCAGATAGACCTGCTCCTGCACCACAAAGGGGTAGGAAATCTGGCAAATCTGAGGCAGTGGGACCATCACAGAGGCCTGCATCTGAGCCAGTAGAGAGGCCTAAAGGCAGACCACCTGCCAGAGCCTATGCCATGAGAGCTCATGAGGAGCAAGATGCCCCGGACATCATCAGGGGTACGTTCTCCCTCTACAATACATCTATGCATGCATTGGTGGATCCAGGATCCACTCATTCATACATCTGCATCAACCTACCCATAGAAAGGGGCTACTAGTAAGGGAGAGTGACCAAGACATCCTGGTCACTAATCCATTGGGCCACAGTGTAGTGGTGAACAAAGTATACAAGTGTTGTCCGTTAAGGATTCAGGGGTATGAATTCTTGGCAGACCTGATTGAGTTGCCTTTCCATGAGTTTGACGTGATTTTGGGAATGGACTAGTTGTCACGTCATCAGGCAATGGTTGATTGTAAGTTGAAGAGGATCTCATTAAAAACTCCTGAGGGTAATGAGATTACAGTTGTGGGGGAAAGGACAGATTTCTTGTCCAATGTTATCTCAGCCACAGTTGCAAGAAAACTGATGAGAAAAGGCTGTGAAGCCTACCTAGCACATGTGGTGGATACTAGGCAGGCTAAGCCAGATTTGTGTGACATACCCACAGTAATAGACTTCCTAGATGTGTTTCCTGAAGAATTGCCTAGCTTGCCACCAGAAAGAAAAGTTGAATTTGCTATTAAGATACTGCCGGGTACAGCAGTAATCTCTATTGCTCCTTATAGGATGGCACCCGCAGAATTGAAAGAACTGAAAATCCAGTTACAGGAGTTACTGGATAAGGGGTTCATACGCCCCAGTGTGTCACCATGGGGAGCTCCAGTGCTGTTTATGAAAAAGAAGGATGGGACTTTGAGGTTGTGCATCGATTACCGGCAGTTGAATAAAGTGACTGTGAAGAATAAATATCCGTTGCCTAGAATTGATGATCTGTTTGATCAGTTGAAGGGAGCAGGAGTATTTTCCAAAATTGATCTCAGATCAGGGTATCATCAGTTGAGGGTGAAGGATGCAGATGTGCCAAAGACTGCATTCAGGACCCGGTATGGGCATTATGAGTTCCTGGTAATGCCCTTTGGCCTAACAAATGCACCAGCGGCATTCATGGACCTTATGAACTGTATCATCCATCCATACCTAGATCGGTTCGTAGTGGTCTTTATTGATGATATTTTGGTGTATTACAAGACTAGGGAAGAACATGATGAGCATTTGAGGATTGTTCTGCAAACCTTGAGAGAAAAGAAGTTGTATGCTAAGTTGTCCAAGTGTAACTTCTGGTTGAATGAGATTTCATTCCTTAGACACATAGTGTCAGCTGATGGGATTAGAGTGGATCCCAAGAAGATAGAAGCAGTGATGGAATGGAAGCCTCCCAGGAATACAACTGAGGTCAGAAGTTTCTTGGGGCTAGCTGGGTATTATAGAAGATTTTTGAAGGGATTTTCCTTAATAGCTGCTCCAATGACCAAGTTGTTACACAAGAATATCATATTTGACTGGAATGACAAGTGTCAGACCAGTTTTGAGAAGTTGAAGGCTATGTTGACAGAGGCACTAGTGTTAACACAGCCAGTGTCGGAAAAGGACTTTGTGGTCTACAGTGATGCCTCTTATAATGGGTTAGGGTGTGTATTAATGCAAGACGGAAGGTGGTCGCCTATGCTTCCAGGTAACTAAGGCCACATGAACAGAATTACCCTACTCATGATCTAGAACTTGCAGCAATTATCTTCGAATTGAAGATATGGAGGCATTGCTTGTATGGTGAAAAGTGCTACATTTACACAGACCACAAAAGTCTGAAATACTTGCCTACCCAGAAGGAGCTCAACCTCAGACAGAGGCGATGGATTGAGTTCCTGAAGGACTATGATTGTGTGATTGACTATCACCCTGGGAAGGCAAATGTAGTTGCTGATGCTTTGAGCAGAAAATCCATAACAGCTTTGAGATCATTGAATGCCCGTCTATCTTTGGCTCGAGATGGAGCTATTTTGGCTGAGTTGCAAGTGAGGCCAAACCTGCTACAGCAGATTTTAGATGGGCAGAAGGTAGATGAGAAGCTAAAGGCTATTATGAGAAAAATTCTAAAAGGGAAAGAAACTGACTATGAAGTGAAAACAGATGGGTGCCTGTACTGCAAAGAAAGAGTATGTGTACCAGCTGATGGGGAATTGAAAGCCAGTATTCTAAAAGAGGCACATACCAGTGTCTATGCTATGCACCCAAGAAGTACAAAAATGTATCATGATCTGAAGCTTCAGTATTGGTGGCCTGGTATGAAGAAGGACATAGCTGACTATGTGACTAAATGCTTGACATGTCAGCAAGTCAAGGCAGAACATCAAGTTCCATCGGGTTTGCTACAGCCTATACGCATACTTGAATGGAAATGGGATCGGGTCACCATAGATTTTGTAAGTGGTTTACCTCTCACCCAGAAGAAGCATGATGCAGTATGGGTGATAGTAGATAGATTGACGAAGTCAGCATATTTTCTGCCAGTTAGGACTGACTACTCACTGGAGAAGTTAGCAGAATTGTATATCAGTGAGATAGTTAGACTGCATGGAATTCCACTTTCCATCATATCTGATCGAGACCCAAGGTTTACATCAAGATTCTGGAAGAAGTTGCATGAATCCTTGGGTACACAACTCCACTTCAGCACAGCTTTCCATCCTCTGACGGATGGGCAATCAGAAAGAGTAATCCAGGTAAACAATTGAAACCAATTGAACTAACACAAATATTGAACTGAAATGATAATAATAACATGAAATATATGTCAGGTCCTTGAGGATATGTTGAGGAGTTGTGTCATTGAGTTTGAAGGAAGTTGGGATAGATACCTCCCACTGGCAGAATTTGCATACAACAATAGCTACCAAGCTAGTATCCAAATGGCCCCGTATGAAGCACTGTATGGGAGGAAATGTAGAACTCCAGTGTGCTGGACTAAATTGGGCGAAGATAAACTGGTAGGGCCAGACCTGGTGAAACAGACTGAGGAGAAGGTAAAACTAATCAAAGCCAATATGAAGGTTACCTCAGACAGACAGAAATCCTATGCCGACTTGAAGAGAAAAGAAATAGAATATGCGGTTGGCGATAAAGTGTTCCTTAAGGTGTCACCATGGAAGAAGGTACTGAGGTTTGGAAGAAAAGGTAAGTTAAGCCCTAGGTTCATTGGCCCATATGAAGTCATTGAACGTGTGGGTCCAGTGGCCTACAAGCTAGCTTTACCACTAGAGCTGGACAAGATCCACAATATGTTCCACGTATCTATGCTAAGAAGATACCGCTCAGATCCTTCACATGTCATCTCCATGGAAGAAAATGAAGTACAACCGGATTTGACATATGAAGAAGAACCCATACGGATCCTGGCTCGGGAAGTGAAAGAGTTGAGGAATAAGCAAATTCCACTGGTGAAAGTGCTTTGGAGGCACCACGACACCGAGGAGGCAACTTGGGAAAGTGAAGAGACAATGGGGCAACAGTTCCCTCAACTGTTTGCATCAGGTAAATTTCGAGGACGAAATTTAAATTAGAGGGGAAGAGTTGTAACACCCTCCCTATAGCAACTCCGTACATTCTACTGTTCCGGTGACCAATGTCGGTCCAGACAGTTAGAACGTTCGGAAAAATATTTAAACTAAAGTGAGGAACCATAATTAACTCAAATATTAATAAGAAAAATTTAGAAAAAATTTTAGAAATAAAATACAACCAAGTTAAATGAGCCGGTGCCCTAGCGATGGGTAACCTAGTAGGAAGTTGCGGTTCTCGCAATTAGGAGCCCTAGACCTGGGGGAAAATTCATAAAATAATTTTTGAGACTCCAGAAAAGGGTCATTGAGGTTTGTATGACATTAGAATGCCAAGAAAATGCTTAGAAAAATTTTTCAATCGGTATAGATAATTTTAGTCTGTTAAGCCAAACGGAGGGCATTTTAGTCATTTCATCCTCAGAGATGATTTTCGACCAACTTGTCCAGCTAAGTAAATAATTATTATGACATAATATGTGAATAAATATTGCTAAAAATTGAATTGAAAATGAGTAGAAAAGAAAAAGAAAAGAAAATGGAATAAATGAGAATTTTGACGTCATTAAGATGTCATTAAAACCCCAATGACCAATCATATTGTGACACATGTCCTTAACCCATTTAAAATCAATAAAATGGGCAGAAATGAAAGAAAAACCCAGCTTTCTTCTTCTTCCCATTTTCCAGCCGTGAACCATTTCTTCCTCCATTAAAATTCTTTTCATTTTCTCTCTTCCAAACCTTGAATTCTCACCACTAAACCTTAAGTTCTCTTCATTAAAAATTATCCTTACCTCTTGGGAAGGTGTTTGGCTGTCAAGAAAGCCAAAGAAAGTGAAGGAATTTTGAGTGTAAAAATTCTGCTCACAAGGTTAGTGCCAATTTCTTCTAAAAATTTTGTGGATGGCTGCCATTGAACATGATTTTGGTGTTGAAATTCATGGATTGTATGTGTATAAAAATTTTAGTTGTTGGAGTTAGGGTTTGAGGCACAAAACTTGGATTTTATTCATGTATTGGTGAATGAAAGTTTAAATGGTCAATTAGTAACCATTTGGCTGTGTATGATGAGGAATTGAAGTGAGTTGAGGCTTGGCATTTGTGTATGGGTGAGCTGCCTTGGCTGACCTACAGGACTGAGCATGAGTCCAGTAGGTTTGGGCAGCTATAAATGGAGTTATAGAGGTTCAATTGGTGCAAGACCAATTGGACATGAAACTAGACACATAATGGCACAACTTTGGTGAAGAAACCCTGCCTAGAAAACTAAACGAAGTTAACCTAAAAATTGCCCTAATTCGGGTGACTTGCATTCTGCCTGGGCAAAATGACCAAATAAACAGTGCTTATTCATTTGGTCATAATTCAGTGTAGAAAGGTCCAAGTGACCTGAAATTTTACCAGAAGAAAGCTGAGACATAGACCTAAAACTTTTATGAAGAACACAAATCCAAATTCTGATCATAACCTAGTCAAATTGTCAACCAAACTTAGGTTACCAAATCTGGCAGAACCAGTTTTGCCCAGAATTTTGGATTCTGTCCAATCCGGCCAGTTATGGTATTTAGGCTATAACTTGAGCTACAAAACTCCAAATGGAGTGATTCAAAAAAGGAAATGTAAC
Organism: Hevea brasiliensis; assembly: GCF_030052815.1. Classification (NCBI taxonomy): domain Eukaryota; kingdom Viridiplantae; phylum Streptophyta; class Magnoliopsida; order Malpighiales; family Euphorbiaceae; genus Hevea; species Hevea brasiliensis. The sequence goes on along the minus strand of NC_079500.1, from coordinate 21,237,653 downwards.
TAGACAAAATACGGAACAACTTTCATGAAGACAATTTTGCCAAATTCCTACTGTAAAAATGACCAATGGAACAGTAAACACAAGGCTTGAAATCTAAAAATTTTGAACAACTAACACTAAGCTTAGAAATGGTATTGGCAACCAATACCAATAATTTTAGAATGAAAAATGTGGTATGTTGGGAGTATTAGAACCAATGTACCTATTGTCTACGCAAAAGTCAACATTTTAGTTGACTAATGAAATGAATAGTAACACCTAAACTTAAATTTCAAAAATTGTAAAGTTTAAAAGTGTAACATGCCCTAGTACACCTAGCAAGATTGGTTTGGATAGGTTGGCATGCCAATTGGGTTCAGTTAGCAGTACTGCACATGGCATTATGCCATTCTGTGATTTTATGGCTTTTAGCCATTCTGACATTGTGTTGAGACTTGGCCTTGTGCCTAATGTTATTACAGCTTATTAGCTGTTCTATTGCACACCGGGAGACACATATGTGATTGATGGTGTGACGGCCCAAGGTACTTGATACTCAGTGCCAGTTTACCCATTTATCCAGTCCAGTCATCCAGTATAGGTTACTTGGACAACCAAAAATGAAAGTGGATAAATTTAATAAAATAATGAATATAACAAGTACAAAATAAGTAAGACAACAAATACTCATCGAAAATTTGTTTGAAATGAGACATCAATACATTCTCTGCATATTTATTTTCTGTTATTTCTTTTTATTTTATTATTGGCACCACTAAGCATTATTGCTTAGCGCGTTGCTTTTGCCACGCGTAGGTTCTGGAGAGACCGACTGAAAGCCCAGTAGACCACAGACTGGGTGAGGCCTTCTGCAGCTCTGCATAGTATCCGTGTCACCTCACCGTCGTCAGTGCATTGGTAGGACATTTTGTGTATTTTGTAATTAACTTTTATTTTCACATATGTAGTTGAAACTTATGTAATGTATTTTGGTATTAATGTAAATAGTGGAAATTGTGTTTATGAATGAAAAAGTGAATATTTATTTATGACTTTTACATGATTATCATATAAGATGAATGATTGAGAAATGGAAATGTTGTTGAAAAAAATATTGAGATTTTGTTGATGAAATAGAGTTTGAGAATGATTGGAAATGGTTATTGGAAGTGTTTTTCACAGGTTCCGAAGAACTGTTTTCTCCATTTTTAGCCGGTACTTTGCCGGATTTTCTATAAAATTTGCGGAACCTCAAATAAATTTATGATCTCAATAAATGACTGAAATGAATTATATTTCACAAATTGTACTCCATAACTATATAAAAAAAAATAAATTAGGAAGAATAAAAAAGATTGAATTAAAATAGGGTGTTCCGGTATACTGTGTGGCATATCTTGCTCGGCTACACTGTAGACAGGTAAGGGGTGTCACACAAAGGATTAACATCGTTATTCCAACCCCCTATTATCAATTTTAATTTATGAAGAGCACAACATCAAATCTGCTTACCCCTTGTTGAGGGACGAGGTGGGGTGCCTAACACCTTCCCCACCCGTATACGGGCTCCAAACCTAGAATCTCTGTTTTCAAAGTGGTTTTAAATTTATTTTTTTTAAAAAATGGTTTTCTTTAATTTTCCTCAAAATTAAAGTGGTGACTCCTCACTTTTCCCACTTCAGTGAGAATTCTTCCGGCAACCATAAAATCTCTTACGACAGCTTAGCGACTCCACTGGGCACTCTCCCACAGGATCTTTAACTCTAATAGAATTTAAAACTAATTTAATAATTCTCCCACAGGAAATCAATATTGCTCCAAACAAAGCAAACTCGACCAAGCAAGCAGTTCAGTCAAAAAGAGTGTACTTAACAAGGTCCCGGGCAAAGAATATAGTGGAAGACCAGGAACAAATACAAAACCTACAGGGACAAGTTTCAGAATTAAGAGACCAAGTCTCAGAGCTAATGAAACTGATGAAGGAGATGTCCCAAAATAGACCTACATCAGAACCAAATTTGCCACTACCTCCCCCACTCCCTACAACGGTTGATTCCCATCAAGCTTCAACCTTTTTCACTTTTCAACCTCCTATTCCTGATCCGACAATCACTGTTAACCCCGCACTCCCAAATAATGACTTACCCTTTTCTTATTATCCGGCTATCTCAAATGCCGAACTACACCCTTCCATACTAATCCCTCCAGTTCACCCTGCCACTTATTTCCCAACTGGGGGAATAGCTCATGCAGTCGAAGGAGAAAGTAGAACAAGAGAAAATGAGAAGTTATCTACTCTAAAAGAAAGATTAAGAGCAATAGAGGGTCTAAATATGTATGGCTCAGTAGATGTATCATCACTGAGATTAGTACCAGATATGGTGATACCACCCAAGTTAAAGTTTTGGACTTCGACAAGTGTATTGGAAATTCATACCTCTACATCCATTTGGCCACTTACACAGCTAAGATGTCTGCCCTCATAGAAGATGACAGATTTCTGGTCCACTTTGTGACACCCCTTACCCGTCTACAGTGTAGCCGAGCAAGATATGCCACGCAGTGTACCGGAACACCCTATTTTAATTCAATCATTTTTTTATTCTTTCTAATTTATTTTTTTCATAGTTATGAAGTACAATTTATGAAATATAATTCATTTAAGTCATTTATTGAAATTATAATTTATTTGAGGTTCTGAAAATTTTATAGAAAATCCGGCAGAGTACCGGCTAAAAATGGAGAAAATAGTTCTTCGAAACCTGTAAAAAAAACACTTCCAATAATCATTTCCAATCATTCTCAAACTCCAATAACCATCAACATAGTCTCAACATTAGCAATCATTTCAAGTTCTCAACATTAATCCACAATTTCATTCAAATTCAAAATCAACTGAAATTTCATGAAGATATTCTCAAATTATATTAATTAACAAAATTCTTCAAAATATGTATATCAACATATGATTACATAAATTTACTATTTACATGAGTTCATAATTTACAAATCACAAACTACTACCTATTACAAAATGCAAAAACATAATTTCAAAAAGGACCTAAAGGTCCTACCACTGATGCACTGTAGATGAGAGGTGACTCTGACGCTAGGCAGATCTATGACCTCACCCAGTCTGTGGTTTGCTGGGCTCTCTGTCTGTCTCTCCAGAACCTACGCGTGGCAAAAAGCGACGCGCTAAGCAATAATGCTTAGTGGTGCCAATAATAAAATAAAAAGAACTAAAAGGAAATAAATATGCAGTGAGTGCATTGATGTCTCATGTAGACAAATTTTTTATAATTATTGGTAGTCTTATTTATTTGGTACTTGTTATATTCATTATTTCATTAAATTTATCAACTTTCATTTTTGGTTGCCCAAGTAACCTATCGATGGATCGGATTGGATAAACGAGTAAACTGGCAGTGGGTATCAATTACCTCGGTTTGTCACACCATCGATCACATATGTGTCTCCAATGAGCAACTAATAAGCTGTAATAACATTAGGCGCAAGGCCAAGTCTCAACACAATGTCAGAATGGCTAAAAGCCATGAAATCACAGCATGGCATAATGCCATGTGCAGTACTGCTAACTGAACCCTATTGGCATGCCAACCTATCCAAATTAATCTTGCTAGGTGTACTAGGGCATGTTACACTTTTAAACTTTATAATTCTTGAAATTTAAGTTTTGGTGTTACTATTCATTTCATTAGTCAACTAAAATGTTGACTTTTACATAGACAATAGGTACATTGGTTCTAATACTCCCTACTTACCATATTTTTCATTCTAAAGTTGTTGGTATTGGTTGCCAATACCATTTCTAAGCTTAGTATTAGTTATTCAAAATTTTTAGATTTCAAGCCTTGTGTTTACTGTTCCATTGGTCATTTTTATAGTAGGAATTTGGCAAAGGTGTCTTCATGAAAGTTGTTCCTTATTTTGTCTAGTTATATTTCCTTTTTTGAATCACTCCATTTGGAGTTTTGTAGCTCAAGTTATGGCCTAAACACCATAACTGGCCGGATTGGACAGAATCCAAAATTCTGGGCAAAACTGGTTCTGCCAGATTTGGTAACCTAAGTTTGGTTAGCAATTTGACTAGGTTATGATTAGAATTTGGATTTGTGTTCTTCATGAAAGTTGTAGGTCTATGTCTCAGATTTCTGCTAGTGAAAGTTCAGGTCAATTAGACCTTTTTACACTGAGTTATGACCAAATGAATAAACACTGGTCATTTGGTCATTTTGCCTAGGCAGAATGCAGGTCTCCCGGATTAGGGCAATTTTTAGGCCAACTTGGTTTGGTTTTCTGGGCAGGGTTTCTTCACCAAAGTGGTGCCATTATGTGTCTAGCTTCATTTCCAATTGGCCTTGCACCAATTGAACCTCCACAACTCCATTTATAACTGCCCAAACCTGCTGGAGTCATACTCAGTCCTGTAGGTCAGCCAAGGCAGCTCACCTAAACTAAAATCCAACATCCTTACTCACGTCAATTCCTTCTCACACACATTCAAATAGTCACTAATTGACCATTACAAGGTTAATAAACCATTACATGAGCAAACCCTAATGTTGTTAAGTGTCCACATTTTCCATGTTCATACATGCCTAAACTTTGCATTTCACTTACACAACTAGGTTCAATCACTCATTTAATACCAAGGGCTGCTCATAACCCTTTTGCTATCAAGCAAAATCATCAAACCCTAACCAACCTAAGCTGCTGAGATTTTAAGGGTGCACACACACACATTTTTATTTCATTTTCTTACATTTCCTACTTATTTCATGCCATTAAACATGAATTAAATCAAAGGTAGTAAGAGTTTGGACACTAACCACTTGGAGCAGAATTTCAAGCTAACAAAACCTCCTTTTTCCTTTCTCTTTTTGCTGCCTAGTGGTGATTTAAGGTGTCAGGAACACGTTTAGTGAAGAGCTTGAGTGGTTTTATGGTGAGATTTGGTGGGGTTTGAAGCTTTGGTGGAGCTTTCATGGAGGAAAGGGGTGGAAGGGAAGAGAGACGGCTGGTTTTTGGTGAGAATGGCTGATGGCTTTGTTTGATTTTTGTTGTATCCTTTATCCTCTTTTTATTAGTTAATTTAAGTGTTAATTAAATATGATTGGTGGGTAAGTATTTAATGACATCATATGATGTCATAATTGGCATTTTCTTTCATTTTCTTTTCTTCTCTTCTCTACTCATTTTCAATTTAATTTTTAGCAGTATTTATTCATATTTTATATCATAATAATTATTTACTTAACTGGACAAGTTGGCCAAAAATCACCTGTGAAGGCAAAATGACCAAAATGCCCTCCGTTTGGCTTAACAGACCAAAATTGTCTGTACCGATTGAAAAATTTTTCTAAGCATTTTCTTGGCATTCTAATGCCATAGGAACCTCAATGACCCTTCTCTGGAGTCCCAAAAATTATTTTATGAATTTTCCCCCTGGGCTAGGGCTCCTAGTTGCGAGAACCGCAACTTCCCACTAGGTTACCTATTGCTACGGCACTGGCTCATTGGTTGTATTTTATTTCTAAAATTTTTCCTAAATTTTTTTTATTAATATTTGAGTTAATTATGGTTCCTCACTTTAGTTTAAATATTTTTCCAGACGTTCTAGCTGTCGGGACCGACACTGATCATCGGAATAGTACAATGTACGGAATTACTACAGTAAGGGTGTTACAACTCTTCCCCTCTAATTTAAATTTCATCCTCGAAATTTACCTGATGCAAATAGTTGAGGGAACTGTTGCCTCATCATCTCTTCACTTTCCCAAGTTGCCTCCTCAGTGTTGTGGTACCTCTAAAGCACTTTCACCAGTGGAATCTGCTTATTCCTCAACTCTTTCACTTCCCGAGCCTGGATCCGTATGGGTTCTTCTTCATATGTCAAATCCGGTTGTACTTCAATTTCTTCCATGGAGATGACATGTGAAGGATCTGAGCGGTATCTTTTTAGCATAGATACGTGGAACACATTATGGATCTTGTCCAGCTCTGGTGGTAAAGCTAGCCTGTAGGCCACTAGACCCACACGTTCAATGACTTCATATGGGCTAATGAACCTAGGGCTTAACTTACCTTTTCTTCCAAACCTCAGTACCTTCTTCCACGGTGACACCTTAAGGAACACTTTGTCGCCAGCCGCATATTCTATTTCTTTTCTCTTGGTGTCAAGATAGGATTTTTATGCATGCGAGGCAACCTTCAGATTGGCTTTGATTAGTTTTACCTTTTCCTCAGTCTGTTTCACCAGGTCTGGTCCTACCAGTTTATCTTTACCCAATTCAGTCCAGCACACTGGAGTTTTACGTTTCATCCCATACAGTGCTTCATACGGGACCATTTGGATGCTAGCTTGGTAGCTATTGTTGTATGCAAATTCTGCCAGTGGGAGGTATCTATCCCAACTTCTCTCAAACTCAATGACACAACTCCTCAGCATATCCTCAAGGACTTGACATATATTTCATGTTATTATTATCATTTCAGTTCAATATTTGTATTAGTTCAATTGGTTTCAATTGTTTACCTGGATTACTCTTTCTGATTGCCCATCCGTCTGAGGATGGAAAGCTGTGCTGAAGTGGAGTTATGTACCGAAGGATTCATGCAACTTCTTCCAAAATCTCAATGTAAACCTTGGGTCTCGATCAGATATGATGGAAAGTGGGATTCCATGCAGTCTAACTATCTCACTGATATACAATTCTGCTAACTTCTCCAGTGAGTAGTCAGTCCTAACTGGTAGAAAGTGTGCTGACTTCGTCAATCTATCTACTATCACCCATACTGTGTCATGTTTCTTCTGGGTGAGAGGTAGACCACTTACAAAATCTATGGTAACCCAATCCCATTTCTATTCAGGTATGCTTATAGGCTATAGCACACGCGATGGAACTTGATGTTCTGCCTTGACTTGCTGATATGTCAAGCATTTAGTCACATAGTCAACTATATCCTTCTTCATACCAGGCCACCAATACTGAAGCTTCAGATCATGATACATTTTTGTACTTCCTGGGTGCATAGCATAAACACTGGTGTGTGCCTCTTTTAGAATACTGGCCTTTAATTCCCCATCATCTGGTACACACAGTCTTCCTTTATAGTACAGACACCCATCTGCTTTCACTTCATAGTCAGTTTCTTTCCTTTCTAGGATTTTGCTCATAATAGCCTTTAGCTTCTCATCTACCTTCAGCCCATTTAAAATATGTTGTAACAGGTTTGGCCTCACTTGCAACTCAGCCAAAATAGCTCCATCTCGAGCCAAAGATAGACGGTCATTCAATGATCTCAAAGCTGTGATGGATTTTCTGCTCAAAGCATCAGCAACTACATTTGCCTTCCCAGGATGGTAATCAATTACACAATCATAGTCCTTCAAGAACTCAATCCATCACCTCTGTCTAAGGTTAAGCTCCTTCTAGATTGGCAATTATTTCAGACTTTTGTAGTCTGTGTAAATGTAGCACTTTTCACCATATAAGTAGTGCCTCCATATCTTCAGTGCGAAGAGAATTGCTGCAAGTTCTAGATCATGGGTAGGGTAATTCTGTTCATGTGGCCTTAGCTGCCTGGAAGCATAAGTGACCACCTTCCCCTCTTGCATCAATACACACCCTAACCCATTATGAGAGGCATCACTGTAGACCACAAAGTCCTTTCCCGACACTGGCTGTGTTAACACTGGTGCCTCTGTCAACATAGCCTTTAACTTCTCAAAACTGGCCTGACACTTGTCATTGGAGCAGCTATTAAAGAAAATCTCTTCACAAATCTTCTGTAATACCCAGCTAGCCCCAAGAAACTTCTGACCTCAGTTGTATTCTTGGGAGGCTTCCATTCCATCACTGCTTCTATTTTCTTGGGATCCACTCTAATCCCATCAGCTGACACTATGTGTCCAAGGAATGCAATCTCATTCAACCAGAAGTCACACTTGGACAACTTAGCATACAGCTTCTTTTCTCTCAAGGTTTGCAAAATAATCCTTAAATGATCATCATGTTCTTCCCTGGTCTTGGAATACACCAAAATATCATCAATAAAGACCACTATGAATCGATCTAGGTATGGATGGAAGATACGGTTCATAAGATCCATGAATGCTGTTGGTGCATTTGTTAGGCCAAAGGGCATCACCAGAAACTCATAATGCCCATACCGGGTCCTGAATACAATCAGTGGCACATTTGTATCCTTCACCCTCAACTGATGATACCCTGATCTGAGATCAATTTTAGAAAATACTCCTGCTCCCTTCAACTGATCAAACAGATCATCAATTCTAGGCAACAGATATTTGTTCTTCACTGTCACTTTATTCAATTGTCGGTAATTGATGCACAACCTCAAAGTCCCATCCTTCTTTTTCACAAACAGCACTGGAGCTCCCCATGGTGACACACTAGGGCGTATGAACCCCTTATCCAACAACTCCTGTAATTGGATTTTCAGTTCCTTCAATTCTATGGGTGCCATCCTATAAGGAGCAATAGAGATTGGTGCTGTACCCGACAGTATCTCAATAGCAAATTCGACTTCCCTTTCTGGTGGTAAACCAGGCAATTCTTTAGCGAACACATCTAGGAAGTCTCTTACTGTGGGTATATCACACAGATCTAGCTTAGCCTGCCTAGTATCCACCACATGTGCTAGGTAGGCTTCACATCCTTTTCTCATCAGTTTTCTTGCAACTGTGGCTGAGATGACATTGGACAAGAAATCTGTCCTTTCCCCCATAACTGTGATCTCATTACCCTCAAGAGTTTTCAAAGAAATTCTCTTCAATTTATAATCAACCATTGCCTGATGACATGACAACCAGCCCATTCCCAAAATCACGTTAAACTCATGGAAAGGCAACTAAATCAGGTCTGCCAAAAATTCATACCCCTGAATCCTTAACGGGCAAACTTTGTATACTTTGTTCACCATTACACTGTGGCCCAATAGATTAGTGACTAGGATGTCTTGGTCACTCTCTCGTACTAGTATCCCCCTTTCTATGGGTAGGTTGATGCAGATGTATGAATGAGTGGATCCTGGATCCACCAATGCATGCACAGATATATTGTAGAGGGAGAACATACCCCTGATGACGTCCAGGCCATCTTGCTCCTCCTGAGCCCTTATGGCATAGGCTTTGGCAGGTGGTCTGCCCTCAGGCCTCTCTGCTGGCTCAGATGCAAGCCTTTGTGATGGTTTCACTGCCTCAAATTTACCAGATTTCCTGCCCCTTTGTGGTACAGGGGCAAGTTTGTCTGCTTGCGTTGGAGCAGCTATAGTAGTTCTGCGTGGACAGTTCCTCAACTGATGCTCTGTCGACCCACACCTTAAGCAGGCACCAGTCACTCTCCAACACTCCCCCTTATGCCACTTCAGGCAATGCGGACATGCAGAAGATGCTGGGGCTGGTCCCCTAAATCCCGTCCCTGGAGAGCTGCCCACTGATGGTGTGGACTAACCTCTCCTAGGGGTGAACTATGGCCTGGGCTCCTGAGATTGACCCTGACCTTGTGGTTAACCTGAACTCTGTGCAGGTGGACCTTTGAAGAACTTCCCAAGTACAGGAGATGAACTAGACTGACTCGGGCCCCTCTTCTACTGTCTCTTTCTTCTAATCTGCTCACTTATTCTAACCTTTTCAACTTTTATAGCAGCTTCCACTAACTTGGTGAAGTCTGTGATTCCCAAGGCAGTAATCATGATCTTTATGTTGTCATTTAATCCCTCTTCAAATCTTTTACACCTTTCGGCTTCATTAGGGACTATCTCCCTTCCATAGCGGCTTAGTCTGACAAATTCTTTTTTCATACTCTGCCACTGTCAGCTGTCTCTGCCTCAGGTTAATGAATTCTCTTCTTCTCTCTTCTAGGTATACACTATCCACATACTTTTTCTTGAATTATGAGAGGAAGAAGTCCCAAGTTATTACTTCTGGCTGCACTTCACTAGACACTGTATCCCACCATTGGTAGGCATCATCTTGCAATAGAGATACAACAGCTTCTAGATTTTATTCAGGAGTACAGTGCAGTTGTTTTAAAACTCTACTAGTTATGTTCAACCAATTTTTGATTGCAACAGAATCATCTTCTCTCTTGCTAAGGAAGTCCACTATTCCAAATTTTCTCAGTCTTTCCAGGTGTGATTTCTGCTATGGAGGTGGTGGTGGTGGTGGCATTACCCCAGCCATTTGTCTGAAGAATTCGGCCATTTACTGGAACATGGCCTCTGAAGTGGCAGGCTCGCTTGAGCCGGTGAGTTCTCCCCTACCCCCAGTCTCAACTGCTGCAGGTGGAGCATGACTCTCCACTTTCTCCTCAACTGTCCTCTGTGATGTAGGGTCCATATACTATTCAAAATAACAAAGACAAATAGATCTGTATTAGTGTCACCTTGACTCTTACAAATGCAATGCATGGTATGGACTCGATCTAGGCCCAAAAATGCCTAAACCATGCTCTGATACCACTAAATGTGACACCTCTTACCCGTCTATAGTGTAGCTGAGCAAGATATGCCACGCAGTGTACCGGAACACCCTATTTTAATTCAATCATTTTTTTATTCTTCCTAATTTATTTTTTTCATAGTTATGAAGTACAATTTATGAAATATAATTCATTTAAGTCATTTATTGAAATTATAATTTATTTGAGATTTCAAAAATTTTATAAAAAATCTGACAGAGTACCGGCTAAAAATAGATAAAACAGTTCTTCGGAACCTGTGAAAAACACTTCCAATAATCATTTCCAATCATTCTCAAACTCTAATAACCATCAACATGGTCTCAACATTAGCAATCATTTCAAGTTCTCAACATTAATCCACAATTTTATTCAAATTCAAAATCAACTAAAATTTCATGAAGATATTCTCAAATTATATTAATTAATAAAATTCTTCAAAATATATACATCAACATATGATTACATAAATTTACTATTTATATGAGTTCATAATTTACAAATCACAAACTACTATCTATTACAAAATGCAAAAACATAATTTCAAAAGGGACCTAAAGGTCCTACCACTGATGCACCATAGATGAGAGGTGACTCTGACGCTAGGCAGATCTGTGACCTCACCCAGTCTGTGGTCTGCTGGGCTCTCTGTCTGCCTCTCCAGAACCTATGCGTGGCAAAAAGCGATGCGCTAAGCAATAATGCTTAGTGGTGCCAATAATAAAATAAAAAGAACTAAAAGGAAATAAATATGCAGTGAGTGTATTGATGTCTCAAGCAGACAAATTTTTTATAATTATTGGTAGTCTTATTTATTTGGTACTTGTTATATTCATTATTTCATTAAATTTATCAACTTTCATTTTTGGTTGCCCAAGTAACCTATACTGGATGACTGGACTGGATAAACGGGTAAACTAGCACTGGGTATCAATTACCTTAGGCCGTCACACCATCGGTCACATATGTGTCTCCCAGTGTGCAACAGAACAGCTAATAAGCTGTAATAACATTAGGCACAAGGCCAAGTCTCAACACAATGTCAGAATGGCTAAAAGCCATGAAATCACAAAATGGCATAATGCCATGTGCAGTACTGCTAACTGAACTCTATTGGCATGCCAACCTATCCAAACCAATCTTGCTAGGTGTACTAGGGTATGTTACACTTTTAAACTTTACAATTCTTGAAATTTAAGTTTAGGTGTTACTATTCATTTCATTAATCAACTAAAATGTTGACTTTTGCATAGACAATAGGTACATTGGTTCCAATACTCCCAACATACCACATTTTTCATTCTAAAGTTGTTGGTATTGGTTGCCAATACCATTTCTAAGCTTAGTATTAGTTGTTTAAAATTTTTAGATTTCAAGCCTTGTGTTTACTGTTCCATTAGTCATTTTTACAGTAGGAATTTGGCAAAGTTGTCTTCATGAAAGTTATTCCTTATTTTGTCTAATTACATTTCATTTTTTAAATTACTCCATTTAGAGTTTTTTAACTCAAGTTATGGCCTAAATACCATAACTGGCTAGATTGGAGAGAATCCAAAATTCTGGGTAAAACTGGTTCTGCCAGATTTGGTAACCTAAGCTTGGTTGGAAATTTGACTAGGTTATGATCAGAATTTGGATTTGTGTTCTCCATGAAAGTTGTAGGTCTATGTCTCAACTTTCTTCTGGTAAAATTTCAGGTCAATTGGACCTTTCTACACTGAGTTATGACCAAATGAATAAACACTGATCATTTGCTCATTTTGCCCAGGCAGAATACAGGTCACCCGGATTAGGGCAATTTTTAGGCCAACTTAATTTTTTTTTCTGGGAAGGGTTTCTTCACCAAAGTGGTGCCATTATGTGTCTAGTTTCATGTTCAATTGGCCTTGTACCAATTGAACTCTATAACTCCATTTATAACTGCCCAAACCTGCTAGGCTCATACTCAGTCCTACAGGTCAGCCAAGGCAGCTCACCTAAACTCAAATCCAACATCCTTACTCACTTCAATTCCTTCTCACACACATTCAAATGGTCACTAATTGACCATTACAAGGTTAATAAACCACATACCCATGCTTAACCCATCACTCCTCCTTAGCCATGCTTCGCTCCTCACGAGCATTTTAAAATGACCTATACAGGACCCTCTAACAATACTTCTTCCCAACTAAACCCAAAACCTATCACAACCAGAAACTCCCTCCCACAAGATCAGGAAGTGGAATTTATAACCCGGAGTGGGAGATTTTATGGAAATGATGAGATGGAAAAGAAGAAGGGGAAAGTAAAAATGGGATAGCCACAAGAAAGTACGGAGGAAAAGGCTGTGAGGGTTGAGAAAGGGGAAGCTATTGAAAAGAAAGAAGAGGAGGAACTGCTACTACAAATAATGAAACATAGTGAATATGATGTCATCGAGCAAATGAGAAAAACCCCTATTTGGATTTCCTTGCTGTCATTAATTTTAAGCTCGAAAGTGCATCGCCATGCCTTGCAGAAAGTTTTGGACCAGACCTTTGTGAACCTCATTATCACACCGAGGCAATTTGAGAAAATAGTTGGGCAAATTCAAGCGTCCAGTTTTGTCACTTTCTCTGAAGATGAGATAGACCCGGCTGGCTTGAAGCATACCAAAGCTTTGCATGTGATAGTCAAGTGTAAAGGGTGCATAGTTGCCAAAGTCTTGATTGACAATGGATCTGCCCTCAATGTCTTACCTAATGCCACCTTGGCAAGACTACCTGTTGACCCATCAAACATATGCCAAAGTGCCATGGTGGTAAGAGCCTTTGATGGTACAAAGAGGGAGGTACTTGGGGACATCGATTTGCTGCTTCAGATCGAGGCATGCACTTTCAACGTCACTTTCCAAGTAATGGAAATCGAGCCTGCATACACTATATTATTGGGGAGACCCTGGATCCATTCGGCAAACGCTGTGCCTTTGACTTTGCATCAGAGGATTAAGTACATCATGGGCTGCAAAATCATCACAGTGAAAGGGGAGGAAGCCATGCTAATCACCAAGCCTCAATTGGTTCCTTATGTGGAAACAACTGAAAGATCCTTGGAAAGTTCTTTCCAAGCACTGGAATTACAAGGAACCACCTCGAGGGATAAAGGGGCTACAGCTATGGTTGTGAAGGTGATGTTGAAAAGCGGCTATGAGAAGGGCAAGGGATTGGGTGCCGCGTTACAGGGGATTGTCGAACCTATACCAGTTATTCAGAAGATTGGTCGCTTTGGCTTGGGATATGAGGAAGATGCTCCTGTGGATGGGAGATTCTGGATGAGGAATATGCTCCGGGATCAAAAGTTTGACCAAAAAGTTGGGAAAATGAAAGTTGTCCTGAAAATCACAGATGTTTTCACCAAACCGATCATCGAGAATCCAGAAGAAAATGAAGAATCTCCTGAAGAACCATCCATCGATGTCATACAACTAGACTCCCTATCTGAGGCATTGATCTCACCAATCACTGAGGGGTAAGAGCTAGATAATTGGGAAGCAGAAGACAACCCCATGTTTAATCTAGAGTAAAGTACATTTTGTTATCAACACTTGATTATTTTGTACATGGTGAAAAGTGTAATGCTGTAAATGGACCATTTTCTTATGATTAAAGTGTTAATGAATTAATAAGCGCATTTTGTGTCCAATTCTCTTTTCCTTTCGCCATTAAAATCCAATTTTTTTTAATATGCTCCACTTTCATTTCTTCAGGACCATTGACCAATTCACACCTAATAATTCAATTGACTCAGAAGTTCCTTATGTTAACTTTGAAACTCCCATAACTGCCATTGATTCAAGTGATTCTGAAGAAGAACCTGTAGAAGAATGGGGTGAAAGAGATGAACCTTCCTTGGTGCCTTGTGTGGATGAAACGCACACCATAAATCTGGGGACTGAGGAAATAAAGAGGGAATTTAAGGTCGTGAATAACGGAGAATTAGAGAGTATGGTCAGTTTGCTCAAGGAATTCCTGGATGTATTCTCATGGAGCTATGATGGCATGCCCGAATTGGATCCTTAGATAGTAACACACAAGATCCCCCTGATTCCTGGGACGATTCCAGTGAAACAGAAGTTGAGAAGAATGAACGCCAACATGCTACTCAAAGTTAGGGATGAAATCAAAAAGCAGTATGATGCTGGATTCCTGGAAGTGGTCAAATACCCTCAGTGGATAGCTAATGTTGTCCTGGTAATGAAGATGGATGGAAGAGTAAGGGTATATGTTGATTACAGGGATCTTAATAAGGCAAGCTTGAAGGATGATTTTCCTCTCCCACAAATAGATGTACTGGTAGACAATGCTGCAGGGCTGGGAAGATGTTCATGTATTGACGGGGCATCCGAGTATAACCAAATCCCCATGGACGAGGAGGACAAAGACAAAACCGCTTTTAACACCCAACAGGGGGTATTTTGCTATCGAGTGATGCCTTTTGGATTAAAGAATGCCGGACCTACCTATCAACATGCTATGATCACATTATTCCATGACATGATACACAAGGAAGTGGAAGTGTATGTGGATGATATGATTATCAAATCCAGAGAGGGAGAAAGTCACGTACAAGTGTTGAGAAAGGTATTTGAAAGGCTCAGGAAATATCAACTGAAGCTAAACCCAGCTAAGTGTGTGTTTGGGGCCAAGTCCGGTAAGCTATTGGGATTCATAGTAAGCGAAAAGGGAATAGAAGTGGATCCAGATAAAGTTCAAGCCATTCAAGAAATGCCATCCCCAAAGACAGAAAGGGAGGTGTGCAGCTTCCTGGAAAAACTAAACTACATCTCAAGGTTCATCTCCAATCTCACTGCTAAAGCTGAGCCCATTTTTAAGCTCCTCAAGACGAACAACACCACCCAATGGGATCAAGTTTGTCAATAGGCTTTTGAAAAGATTAAACAGTACCTATCAAATCCGCCCATATTGGTTCCACCAGTGGCGGGAAGGCCATTGATTCTGTATATGACAGTTCAGCAAAGCTCGATGGGTTGTGTTATGAGACAGCATGATGACACGGGGAGGAAGGAAAGAGCCATTTACTATTTAAGTAAGAAATTCAATGATTGCAAGTTGAGATACTCATTCTTAGAGAAAACTTGTTGCGCATTGGCATGGACAGTAAATCGACTCAAGCACTACATGTTGAATCATAAGACATGGCTCATTTCCAGGATGGACCCTATCAAGTATGTATTTGAAAGTCCATTCGTGCTAGAGAGGATAACAAAATGGCAGGTCATACTTTCTCAATATGACATTGTCTACATGACCAGGAAGGTAGTAAAAGGAAGTGTGATTGCTGATCTCCTAGCAGAAAACCCGATCCAAGATTATGAAGCCCTAGATTTCAAATTCCCCAATGAGTATGTTAATGAGGTCAGCAGCGATGACAAAGAACCGAATGACACATTGGAAATGTATTTCGACGGAGCAGTCAATTTGTCCGGTAATGGGATTGGAGCAGTTTTGATATCCCTAGATGGGAAGCACTTCCCAATAGCTATCAAGCTAAGGTTCGACTGCACCAACAATGTTGCAGAGTATAAAGCCTGTGTGATGGGTCTACAGGCTACCATCGAAATGAAGATCAGGAAGTTAGAGGTGTACGGAGATTCGGCCTTGATCATTTACCAAGTCAAAGGGGAATGGTAAACTAAAGACCGAAAACTGATCCCGTATCAAAAGTATCTCCTAGAATTGATCAAGAAATTCAAAGAGATTTCCTTCACTGACTTCAACCGTGATAAGAACCAGTTCACCAATGCCTTGGCCACTCTAGCTGTCATAGCTAAGATGGAAGAGGGACAGATAACACAAGTGTTATATATCAAAGCAAGGAGTGAGCCGGCATACTGCTACATTATTGAAGAAGAAACTGATTGTAAACCCTGGTATCATGACATCCGGGTCTATATCCAAACCAGGGAATACCCTCCCAGGGCAAGTAGAAATGAAAGAAGGATGATCAGGAGAATAGCACTGGGATACTTCCCCAGTGGGGAAATTTTGTACAAAAGGAGCTCCAATGACAAATTTTTGAGGTGCGTGGATGCAAAAGAAGCAAGGAGGATCCTTTTTGAAACTCATGAGGGGAACTGCACTACTCACACAAATGGGCATATGATGGCCAAGAAAATCATGAGACGAGGATACTACTGGACTACTTTGGAAAAAGACTGCATTGAGTACTTTCAAAAGTGTCATAAATGTCAAATCTATGCTGATCTGGTAAATACCCCGCCTCATCAGCTTTTTAATCTCGTCTCACCTTGGCCTTTTGCAAATGTGGGGCATAGACGTAATCGATCCTATTAATCCCAAGGCATCCAATGGGCACCGGTTCATCTTAGTGGCTATTGACTACTTTTCCAAATGGGTTGAGGAGACGTCATATGCACATATCATGCAAAATACATTCCTCAAATTTTTCAAGAATAATATTATCTACCGACATGGTCTCCCCAGTGAAATTGTCACTGACAATGCTAAGAATTTGAATGGCACAAAGATCCCAAGTTTGTGTGACCAGTACAAAATCTGGCATCTCAATTCTTCACCCTACCATCTCTAAATGAACGGAGCAGTGGAGGCCGCTAACAAAAATCTCAAGAGAATAATCAGGAAAATAACCATCACTTATAGAGATTAGCATGATATGCTTCCCTTCACCCTTCATGCTTATCAGACCTTTGTAAGGATATCGACTGGGGCAACTCCATACTCATTGGTCTATGAAATGGAAGTTGTTTTACCTATAGAAGTGGAGATTCCCTCCCTGAGAATTCTGAAAGAGTCGGGAATCGACGAGTCAAAATGGATTCAATCGAGGTTGGACCAGCTGAATCTACAAGACGAGAATGGCTAGAGCATTTAACAAAGGCGTTCATCCGCACGAATTCCAATTGGGAGATTTGGTTTTGAAGAAGATCCTTTCAAATCAAAATGATCCTCGGGGCAAATGGTCACCAACTTACGAGGGACCCTATGTAGTTAAAAAGGTATTTTCTGGCGGTGTACTGATCTTGACTCATATGGATGGCGAAAAATTCTCAAGACCCATGAATGTAGATGCTATAAAAAGATATTATGCCTGAGCCAAAAAAAAAAAAAACATCCTGTAGGAGTGAAAACCCGAAAGAGCACTCCTAGGACCAGAAAACGAAGAAATAAGGAAGGAAGCTCGAGACCAGAAGAGGTAATAAGTCACCACAGCATGAACGTTCGTCGGAAGATTACTTGAAATAGTGGCAGTTAAGAGAGTTCAAAGTTAGTTACAAGGAATTTGTGAGATCTATTCTTGTACCCTTTCCCTTTAAAACTGTACCTTCGTTTTTAAGCATAATAAAATTGCTCCTTCACTCTAATTTATTTTTCTTATCTACCATTTATTTATGCACTAGTAATTCGTTAAAACTTTATTATAAGATCAGGATTTGAATATTGATAACCCCATGTACTTTGCTATGAGATTTGTAGGGGATGAACGATGGCCGAACGGTAGAAAAAAAAAAGAAAATAATAATAATAATAATAATAATAAAATGTAGGAGTGAAAATCCAAAAGGGCGCTCCTAGCAAAATGTATAGAAGAGAGAGTGAAAACTCGCAAAGGGCACTTTCTGCAAAATAAGTGAGGAGCGAAAACTCAAAAGGGCATTCCGAAAAGGCGAGTAAAAAGAGGAAATTGTAGGCCAAGCCTTGGGACTCGTTCTAACCCTCTCCATTAATCATCTATCTTCGGGACCATGTTAAGTACATTCTGATTGGAGGAACATCTTGTGTCAGGTTTAATTTCCTGTTATCAATCTCTGGTTCCTTGATCCAAGTTGATTTTAATTTTCTAGCATTTAATTTCCTGTCATCAACCTCTGGTTCTTTGATCCAAGTTGATTTTAATTTCCAGCATTTAATTTCCTATTATCAACCGCTGGTTCCTTGATCCAAGTTGATTTTAATTTCTAGCATTTAATTTCCTATTTTCAACCTAAGGTTCCTTGATCTAAGTTGATTTTAATTTTTAGCATTTTAATTTCATGTCATCAACATCTGGTTCCTTGATCCAAGTTGATTTTAATTTTTAGCATTTTAATTTCATGTCATCAACCTCTGGTTCCAAAGTTGCTTTTAATTTTCAGTATTTTAATTTCATGTCATCAACCTCTGGTTCTTTTATCCAAGTTGATTTTAATTTTCAGCATTTTAATTTCATGTCATCAACCGCTGGTTCCTTGATCCAAGTTGATTTTAATTTTCAGCATTTTAATTTCATGTCATCAACCTCTGGTTCCTTGATCCAAGTTTATTTTAATTTTATATCATTTTAAATTCTTGTCATCAACCTCTGGTTCCTTGATCCAAGTTGATTTTAATTTTCAGCATTTAAATTCCTATCATCAGCCTCTGGTTCCTTGATTCAAGTTAATTTTAATTTTCAGCATTTAAATTCATGTCATCAACCTCTGGTTCTTTGATCCAAGTTGATTTTAATTTTCTAGCATTTTAAATTCCTGTCATCAACCTCTGGTTCCTTGATCCAAGTTGATTTTAATTTCAGCATTTAATTTCTTGTTATCAACCTCTGGTTCCTAGATCCAAATTGATTTTAATTTTTTGCACTTTAATTTCCTATTATCAACCTCTGGTTCCTAGATCCAAGTTGATTTTGATTTTCAGCATTTTAATTTTCAATATCCCAGCCGCCCAAAATATGGTTCTGAAATCTTTACATAATTCCTATATAATAGAATTTCATTCTCTTTAATAGAAATTATATAAAGAGGGGAACCAGTAGACACCATATTTTGTCTGACCTTTGAACGCCAGGACCCTTTTAAATCAAAACTCTATTATCTGCTCTCAATCGATGTCCCCAATCACAAATGGCTTTTTCAAACTCACCGATTGGTAGTCCCTGGAACAGACCGATCTCATGCTCAAGTTAGATTGTTTTCTGATCTCTTGGTCTTTATTAGATGAGTTCGAGTCAACATTGGGTCTCCGGACCATCAAATCTTGCCTACTGATATTCTCCGATCTCTCTCTGTACAAATATTGCAAAACCGCATTTGGCTAATGTTGTGATCGGGCTTCTCGCCTGAATGCCCCAGATATTCCTTAAAATGAAAGTTTCTATCCGGTCTAATAAGGGTCCCGATCTTAAAAGTTCAAGTCAATGTCAAATCTCTACAGCACTAATATTTTAAAGTTTCATCCGATATTTGGTTATGACTTAGTTCAGTCTCATATTTACGTATAATGTTTTTTTGATCTCTTATCTTTTGATTACTAGTCGCTTTCAAGTTTAGTGTTCAAACTATATTCAATCAAATAAATACTCGGACAATTTGGTTTGGATGCTTTTCGATCTCATCAAGAAATTTAGCAAACAAAAAACTTCAATTCATTTCAAAATGAAAATATACAAGTCATTCAACAGGAGGGTCTCCCCCAACCTGCTCCCCGGGTACATTATCATTTCTCTCATCCTCTCTCTCCCTCTTGGGCTCCTCCTCACTCTCCTCCTCAACCCTAAGGACAAGATCCACCATCCAGGGGAAGTCTTCCTTAGGATAGCGCCTCTCGAGCTCGGCCAGAAGATCGCTATGAGCATTCACATAAGCACCGGCTTCCCTCGTCACGGCCTCTCCTTCTTTCACTCGGATCTCCTCGGTAAGGCGAGTCACATCGGCAGTTCGGAGGGCCCAAGCTTCTTTGAGTTTTCGCTCCAGTTCGGCTATCTTATCCTCATAAGATTTCATCCGACCCTTAATCTCAGCAATGTAGTCCTGGGCAGACGAAAGCTAGGATCTGGTGAAAGCCTCGTCCTGGACTGCCTTCAGAATTTTCTGCCTTAAAACATGAGCCTTTTCTTTGATTATATGTTGATTCACAAGGCTCTCTATGCTCAAGCTCATTGTCTGAGCTAGGAGATCATCAATGCTATCTGGGGTCAGCCTGTTCCGATCATCCTGGAAGCAGATGGTGGCACCCAAAACTTTAGCCAGGCCAAGATTCCCCCGAACTGAGCAGTTCTTCTCCAAGGAGTGAATGAGGACTTGGGCTCCACGAGAGAGGGTCCTCACAACAGGTTGAGAAGACCCTCCCTCCGTATTTGAAGGAACAGGTGGAGGTGGCGGTTCTTCCTGTCGGGAGGGGAAGGAGCGATCTCCACCTCTAGGATTGGCTATCCCAAAGGTCAAAATGAAGAGCCAGGCACTTCTGTCGAGTCCCGCCCTGGCGTCTGGGATACCGCAGTAATATTCATTTCTCACACTTTTCGGGCGACCTCTCTCTTTCACTTGCAGCTCTCCTTCGTGCCTTTGCCTCCAGCCATACCTGCACGGAAAATAAGTTAGTGAGATCACCTAAGTCAGGAGGCTAAAGATTAAGGTTATACTGATCCCGGGTCTGAGGTCAGAAAGCAGTAGTTCATAATCTTCATTGGCAATCATCTGCATTAGCTACCACTTTAGTTCTGCCATAACGGCATCTAGACATGAATACTTGTGAGTGGCCGCTTGTTCCTTCAGTTCCTTTACCATGACATCCTCGTCTCTATTCAAGGCGATCTTCTTTGGAATTGAAGGGACCAGGTACTGCCAACTCCATGGAATACCCTTGAAGGCGTTCAAAATCTTGCTTCTCAATTTAAAGAACCAGTTCTTCCAATTCTTCAATAAAGAAGGGAGGTCGATAAAAAGCCCACAGTGAGGCTTGGCTTGGAAGAACCAGTACTCGTCGTCCTATGCAACTCAGCAAAAACCTTTGTTGTAGGCTCGAGCTTTTTGTCTCGGCATAAGCCTCTAAAAGCCACCAGAATCCACCATGAGTTTGGGTGCACTGGGGGTACACATACATGGTGGAACTTCAGAATGGCTTTAAAGAAGTCGTCCAGGGGAAACCGAAGCTCGGCTTTCAATTGTTCTTCATACACCATGATCATGTCATTTTCATCAAAGAAATGATCAGCTCAGAGATCGGCATGACATTTGATAAGCTCGAAGGAGTTAGTCCGAAGGTTGTACTCTGGACTGATGGACTGCAGATTGGTTTCTTAGAGGATCGATGGCAACTCATCCACGGGGAGATTTTCTTTCCCTGAAGAAGATGCCTGTTTTGATTGGGCCGCCCAATCGTGGGCTGAGGCAGAGGTTGTAGTAGGTTCAGGTCGCCCACTTGGCCTAACCACCTCAACTTCGTCGGACGTCCAAGAGATATGAACGGAAGGCGGGTTCACAGCTCTCTGATCGTCGGTACAGCTCATTTTTAGAAAACAAAAAGAAATCAACCGAGAAAAGATCGAAACTCTTACCGGAGTATAAATCGGTACCTGAAAACTTTAGAAAATGAGAGGAAATGCTGAAATTGCTAGGGGAAGCTCTGAAATGACATAAGGAAACAAATGACTCACCTCTCTCCTATTTATACTCGTTTGAGCATTAAATGCTCACGAAGTCCAAAGTGACGCATTGGTTAGCGGAATCGGGCTGCCACCTTGACACGCCGCAAGAAGGTTCCAGAAGCATAATAAAAAATCGAATAAATGAGATTGGTTAACCAAGGTCATCAAATTGAATAAATTTCCAAACCTACTGATCGCCGAATGGCGATTCGTCTAGGGATCAGATCGGATACACTTATCAGAGATCGAAAAAATAACTAATGCAATAACAAAACAAAAACATTCAAATAAAAATTCCATTTTATTTCCAAAAGATCGGATTACATCATTTGGGCGATCTCAAAAGATCATATTACATTATTTGGGCGATCTCAAAAGATCTGATTACATCATTTGGGCGATCTTTCAAAATCAGTACTACATTCTACCTAGCTTAAGACTACTCTAAGGCCTAGAATGCAGGCCTATGTCAAAGCCTAGTCTTGTGGCTGAATCAAAAGATGTGTTTGATTAGAAAGCCAGTCACAAATGTTGGATAGATGTGCAGCTCAGATGGGGTGACTATGACTCTCATGATATTGAGCGGAGTCATCATCGATGTCATGGATCAGAACTGAGCTACAGTCGGGATGCCCGATATGTTTGGGAGCCAAATGAACTTCAAGAGGTAGTCACCGATATCAAGATTGAAATTAGCAGTTCTCTTGTCCGAGATCGGTCTACAGATTATACAGATAGACCGATTCGAGAGCAGCATGGCCGTCACTTTTAATCTTAATCGGTAAATTAGTTCGATTCCCTCACTGTCATTAGATGATGTTCTCATAGCTCTCCGATCATCGGGGTCACAAATTTCCAGGCGAAGGGTGAAGGAAACAGTAGAAAAAAGATCAAAAGGGCCATCATAATTAGAATTCTCATCAGAAAAGCCAGAATCAAGGAAGGGGTGCATTGAAAGTAAACTGAAAAGGAAAAGTGAAGTGTGAAGGTGATTTCCTATTATTGCATATATATAGGGCCTTGGCATTTATTGCATACAAAACCTGAAGCGGATGCATCAGTAACTGAAGAATTTATTGTGTTGACCAATGCAAGTCAGATAAAGAGGAAAGATCCGGAATGAGAGAGATCGGGAAATAAGAGGGGACCCGATGCAAGAGATAGAGATCGGAAAAGGGGATGGTCATGATAAAACAGGAGGCGACCAATAGAGGTCGAAAAGAGCAAAAGGGTTAAGTAACTTCCGATCCGAACTTCCCACTAACTCTCTTCATCATCAGATTCGAGTTAGTTAAAATATTGCAGGTGTGATTAGATCCTCACCACACATCTCATTTGCAAGGATGCCCACCTAGCCACCAGACGCCAAAACAGTTAAAGCAGTCCTGTACATTTCGATCTCCACCGTTGATCACAATCGTAAGGATGGATCTGGAGGCCTCGGATCAAAAAATAGACGACAAGTTCGGTGCTTTTTATTCCCAGCCTTTGGATCCATTTTGTAAGGCAAGACCCCGAGCCGTTGGATTAAGAAGAGAAAGGACGAATATTCTGAACGGGATCCTGGCCCTCCGTTTTGATTCTCTTTAATTCTCATACATCAGATTATGTCCTTTTGAATCTAAACCCTCCGTCTCCCCCTGGCAAGATCCTGACCATTTATTATGGGCACCCATTCCCTATAAATACCTGCATGCAATACTGTAGAAGGGATGGACGAAAAATGAGAAGGTGGTGATTATAGTGGAAAGACTTTGAAATTTGATTCAATCTTGCTACTTGCCATTCTGAGCTTTCGAAGTGTTGAGAAACTATAGAAACCAATTTTCTTAAGTATTTCACTAAAAGGAGCTCTAAGTCCTGAAACTTCCCTTTTCAGTTTCTGTGCAACCATCTTCACATCACCTCATTCCCACCGCTCTAGTATCTGGCATTACCTTCTGAGTTCAACTTTGTTCTGACCTATTCCCATTACTTTGGGTAAGTTCGAGTCCTTCGGCCGTTAGCTTTCACCTCTACAAGATTTGTGGATTCTGAAGTCAGCTCATTTGTCTCCCCAACTTTCCACAGTAAGCGTTTAAACTATTATTTTATCGAACATCCTTGTTTTGTTTTCTCCAGTTTTCTTTTGAAATTTCTTTTATATCCAGTAGCACTAAATCTCAAAATGGATTATCTAGGCAAATAATTATTTCCTGTGTCTTCTTTTATTTCATTCGCAAATTCCATTTATCGTCATTTATTTTTCATTTCCTTCGAGAGTAGACGTTCGAATCATAGGCAACTTGTAAATGCTTAAAAGAATATAGGCAGGGGTATTTCGACATGAGAATTTTCGGTCTAAAAAATAAGAATGACAAAGGAAGATAGGTGTAGCATAGGTCGGATAGGTTGGAAACAAGAATAGGTCAAACAAATAAGTTATGAGGTCGGGCCACAGAACGAGCCTAGGTGATAATATAATAGATTGGGAATTAAAATAAGATCGGATCCCGGACTAGCAACTAAAAAGAGATTGGATATCGCTAATCGAAGAGTTCTAATAAAGCGATCATGCGGAAGATCGGCAAGGAGTTTGGTCTTTCATCCACTATCTAGGTATAAGGTCTCGTAGGCTAGGAAAAGCTGTACACGGGTCTCTTGCGTCCTTGGTACTTCATTCCCACAAAAAGGGGTCAAGAAGGACCCTTTACC
Source organism: Hevea brasiliensis (assembly GCF_030052815.1). Taxonomy (NCBI): domain Eukaryota; kingdom Viridiplantae; phylum Streptophyta; class Magnoliopsida; order Malpighiales; family Euphorbiaceae; genus Hevea; species Hevea brasiliensis. Next base: position 21,213,051 of record NC_079500.1, on the reverse strand, counting down.
AAAATCCTTAGTTCCAAATTCTTACAAAACGCCATTCTAATAAACACATTAAGAGTTCGGGAGAGAGTTCTTACCCGAACTCAGTCTAATTTTTGAACACGAACATATTAAGAGATCGGGGGAGAGTTCTTACCTGAACTCAGTTTAATTTTTAACGCAACTCATTAAGAGATCGAGGGAGAGTTCTTACCCGAATTATCAAATAAATTCTTAACACTAAGAGATTGAGGGAGAGTTCTTACCCGAATTCTCAAATAAATCCTTAACGCTAAGAGATTGGGGGAGAGTTCTTATTCGAGTTCTCAATTAAAATCCTTAACACTAAGGGATCAGGGGAGAGTCATTACCCGAACTCAGCTTAAATTTTAAACAGAATGCACTAAGAGATCGGGGGAGAGTTCTTACCCGAATTCTCGACCAAAACCTTAATAAAATACGTGGAGATCGGAGGAGAGTTCTTATCCAAAATCTTTCGCTTAAATACTTAAAGAAATACATCAAGAGATCGGGAGAAAGTTCTTACCCGAATTCTCTAGGCTCAAATACAAACTAAAATATCTTAACTTTAATATTCGAATCAACCCCCAACAAAAATCCATTACACAATATCTATTCACTAAAGGGTCATCTCATGTACTTGTGTTCTTGGGCAACCCTAAATAGTGAGATATCAAATAATCCTTTTATCCATACAAAGGATTAACATCGTCATTTCAACCCCCTAATTATTAATTTCAATTTATGAAGAGCACAACATCAAATCTGCTTACCCTCGTTGAGGGACGAGGTGGGGTGCCTAACACCTTCCCCACCCATATACGGGCCCTGAACCTAGAATCTCTGTTTTCAAAGTGGTTTTAAATTTATTTAAAAAAAAAAATAGTTTCCTTTAATTTCTCTCAAAATTAAAGTGGCGACTCCTCACTTTTCCCACTTTGATGAGAATTCGTCCGGTGACCGCAAAATTCCTTGCGACATAAGGCATTTATTTATTTTATTTTATTAAATTAAATAATTTTTATGATTTAATAATACTTATATGGTTGAGATGATAGAATTATTATATTAGAAATTATAATATGATTTTTAGTGTATGTAGAATTATTATTAAAATAATATTAAAATTTTAATTTATATTAAATATAATAATATTTGGGATTCAAATTATTTATAAATTTAGTGACGAATTTGCCGTTGATAAAAATTATTAGCGACAAAATAATACATATTATCTTTTACTTGAAAAATATATTAGTAATGAAATTCTTGTCGCTAAAGTTGTTGGTGATGCCATAATGTGAATTAGCGACAATTATTTGTCACTAATATATTATTAGTTACAAACTCTTATCTATCACTATAAATATGTTTTACTGATTAATTAATATCATTTGCAAAATTTTCCATTATTTATATATAAAAAATTAGTTGTTAAATAGAATTCAACCTAGTTAAGGATTTATATTCTAATTGTAACACTCCTAATTTTTAAATAATTATTTTATATGCAAATATAAATATTTTAGTCTAATCCCTGGTGTTGTAGGCTTTGTGTAGGTACTTTCGTTTCGTAGTAATTTGATCGTCGCCCGGATCTACAATTTCGAACAGAGCAGATAAGCCGCCGGAATCACTTCGGAACTAGGTTAAATTTATAGGCTACCCCACCATTTTCAGACACCCCAGATGGGTTCCAAGCATCAAAATTGGCATAGGTAAACCTAAACTCCGAGTTTCTTTAATTTTATAGCGCTGGGTTGAGAATAAAATTTCATAAAATATTCGTGGGTAGCTAGCAAACTATAATTTCTTATGCATTAGCTCTATAATATTGCTAATGACTACAGGACAAAATTTTAGAATTTTTAGAGCCTGCTAGAATGACTTTTGTAAAATATCCATTCTAAGCCTTATAATTGAATTGTTAGATTATGTGAGATTTGCTTGAGTTGGAAGGCCCAGAAGGGGCCATATGTTGTTGTTGAGATGATGTGTGGCTAAAAAGTGTGATTTGAACTACTTTGCAGGTTGGGTATATCTTTGATACAAGGGAGGCTTTGCCAGATTTTCGGAAAAAATTAGGGTGTCCTTATTTCTTTAAAATTTTGATTTGGGTTAGCATTAATAATTTTATAACATAATTATCTAGGTGATCAAGGTCATCCATCTTCTCTCCTCAGCCACCGCAGCAGTTTTCTGATCAATCAGTGAATAGATATTTATTTTATTTACAATTTAAATATTATTATATTTCTGGCATGCTCATACATCACTTATACCTATATTTATATAGTTAAATATTAGGCATGCCTTATTTTGCATTTATACATTATGATATTACTTTGGTTGCTGTGTTTTGATAATCTAGAGCTGTGTGTGTGAGTTGGTGTATATGTAGAGTATATGGATATGGGTAAGATGGGTAGACGCGGCTGGAGCTTGACTCGTTGGGACCGGATCCTTATTATGGATAAGTTGGGGTAGGCATGGTTTTGAGTTGATCTTGCTGGCCCCCTGCATATGGATTATTAAGCGAAAGTCTAACTCGAGTTGATCTCACTTGCAGGTCTTGGATTAAGAGAGCTGGTTAGGGGGATCAGCTCCCTATATATGTACGCGTGAGTATAGACTTGACACAGGTGCATGAGTACTCCAGATTATCTTTGATGTTGTGTCGCCCCTCACCCGTCTACTGTATAGCTAAGCAAGAAGTGCCACATTCAGTGCCGGAGCACCCTATCTTGTCTTATCATGTCCATTGTAAACTTTTAATATCATTTAAAAGTTGTAATCCATGTGTAGAAATTTTTTTTTTTTAATTTCCGTGGAGACCAGATAGAGCCTCCTTTGTTTTATCAGCATCTGGCGGGTTCTACTATCACCTGTTAACATGTTCATAGTCATCTCATATATTTCCATATCATATTCTCTTTTATCATATCATTCACAACTATTTATGAGATCTCAAAATGAAGTATCATCTATTGCATTCCTATGAAAATTCATAGATAATAAATTACAAGTTTTCATTTCAATCTCAAGTTTAATTTCAAGTCCAAAATGAAATACATCATAAACTAGTAATTACATCATGACTAAACATAATGAACCAAAATACTAGTCTGCACATGGGCCCTACCAAAATACAACTATAGAGGTGACTAGTAAACACTGGTAGATCTGATCGGTCTCTGTGTGAGCACTGCTACTGCTGCTGCTGCGGCTACTGGGACTGATCTCCAGTACCTACGCGATGGAAAATTAATGCGTTAAGCATAACGCTTAGTGGTGCATAATTTATAATAACAATAATTTAACAATTTAAATAATAATGGTAAATTCATAATTTCTGTGTCTTTTACATTTTTATTGCACTTTGGGAATAATTTAATTTATTAGGATCTTTTCTGTTTGCTTATTGTATATTCAATCTTAATTAATCATTTTCAATACCCAAGAAACATATAACAAATTATAAAAGCTAGATACACGGGTGTATACTGGTTAGACAGCCATATGTCTGTTCAGTATACGTCTATCAGGCGCGAGGCCAGCTGTCAGGCACGAGACCCACTGTCAGGCTTGTAAAGTCAGAAATAAAGTAGGCACAATGGCCAGTAAGTAGGCATATAGCCTGTAGAACAATCATATCATACATATATTGTCAGTTCATGATTTTCTTGGTAGGCAGGACTGCTATCTGTAGTCCCTAATTGGTATACCAATTTATCCAAACTAAATAAATAAGTCTAGGTATACTATGGGTAATTAAACATTTTTAATTATTTTAGTACTATTCATTGTTACTATTTTCTTGTACTGTTCAGTGGTACCATTAATTTCATATTAATAGGACATTAGTCCAAATTTATATATTCATATCATTTTTAATATTTAATTAGCCTTATGAGTATTTTAATCACCATATATAGCATTTTTCCCATGAACCTTTCTTTAGGTTCATTTTGATATGTTATTTTTATCTAGGAATTTGATTAGGTTAGGATGTCTATTTGGTCATACTTTCTTCATAACAAATGCTCATCTATGTTTAAACTTGAATTTCAGTTTCGAATCACTGAATTTGGGGTTATAGAACTCAAGTTATGGTCAAAATACCGTAACTGGTCCATTTGCCTCTAAGCTATCCAAAATTGGCAATTCCTGGTCAATAAAATTTGACCAGTCATTTGATCATTTTATGGTCATTTTTAGACTTAGGTTCCTTCATAAGATTTGTTCCTCTATGTCTTAGGGACTCCCAGGTACAATTTCATAATTTTTCAAGCTTAGTGTAGTGAGTTATGCTCAATGTATTGACCTAGGCCCTCAATCCTATAAAGGCAATAATCAAACTTTAGAGCAGTATATTTGACCCTCTTTTTAGGGTCTTTAAACTTAGAATTTGGCAAAGGTGTCTAAATTAATATTGTAGCCCTAAGTATCATGTTCCCATATCATATTGGCACATCTCAAATGGAATTTCCTAGTGGGAGTTATGGCCAAATGAACACACGGGTATCAAATGGCATTCTGGGTTCAACTTAACATTTTCCAGATTTCAATTCCTAACTTTGGCTAATATTTACCCTTGGATGCAATGGTTTCTAGAGCTTTGTCAAAACATAAAAATTGTTGTGCTATGTCTTATAAAACTTTTGGCACTAGTTTCACTCAATTTGCAGCTTTGGAGACCAAGTTATGACATTTTTGCCAAAACTGGTCAAACATACCAAATGAACAGTACTTTGGACAATTTCTGGGTTGGCAGTTTTAGTAACCCAAATTGTGCTAACAATTTGACTTGGTTAAAAGCAAAACTGAGTCAAGTGGTCTTCATGAAAAGTGTAGCTCTATGTTTAAGCTTTCCATTGATGTAAATTTTAGGTCATTTGGACCAGTATAGAGAGAGTTATGACCAAATGAACACGTACTGTTCATTTGGTCATTTTTTGGGTTTTAGTGTTTGGTCATTCGGGTTTGGGCAGAGAATTGGTCTTGATTTTGACAAAATTCGGGCATGGTGTCTACATAAAAAATGGGCTATTTTGAGTCTATTTTCACCTCCAATTAGCCTCATATCAATTGGAGTCACACATTTTCAGTTATGGGTCAATAAACCCACTAGACTCATTGAGTCCAAACCTGCAGAAAATTGAACACTCCCAATATCTCAATTCCTCCAACTTCCTTACTTCAATTTGCATGCAATACACTTCTATAAGCAACAATCTCAACTCAATAGGTCAATTTCAACATTTTACACAAAGTCCTCACATTTACACAAACCCTAGTTTTCAAAGTTTCAAATTTACACAATCAAACTCCCAAACATTTCAACTCATCACACATTCTCATGGAACCTTTTTTTTCATCACTTAAAAGCAATAAACTTCAAGTTTCATGGCTGCCAAAAATTCAAGAGTTCTTTCCTCAAGATTTTCCTTTTATTTCATGCACATTTTCACTTGATTTAGCACGATATTCATGCTTAAAGAAGAGATTAAAAGTTTCAAGCACTAACCTTTTTGGGTGTCTCGCAAAACTTCAATTTTCTTATTTCTTTTTGGTATCTATAGCTTCCTTAGGGTGTGGGGAGTATTTTTTGTGAAGTGGGCTATGGGTTTTGGTGTGTGGAAGCTTGGGAAATCAAGCTTGGAAGCTTGACAACAATGGAGGAAATGGGGAGGAGGTGTGACGACTCCAAGGGGAAAGAGAGAGAAGAAGTGGAGGTGGAAGATGGAAGTGGGTGGGAGTTTGTCTTATAGTGTGTATTTATATTTATATTTTTATTTTTGTAATTTATTTTTTTTTTTTAAATTTCCCTAAGTCATTTTCTTTTCTTTTCTTTTCTTTTCCTTTCTTTTCTTTTCTCTTCTCATTTTTCTAATTTATTTCATAAATTTTAATTTATGTTAATTATTTTATTCTCTAAATTTTAATTTGACATTTAGGTCAAAATTCACCTCTGGGAGTGAAATGACCAAAATGCCATTCATAATGCATATCGGATCATTTTTATTATTTTATACTAATTAATAAATTCTCCAAATTTTTCCTATATTTTCTTTACATTTATTTCTTCAATTTGTGCCTCCTCACTATAGTTTAGGTGTAGTTCCAGACATTTTGACTGTCCGAATAGATATTAGTCGTCAGAACAGTAAAATATATGGACTACTTATGGTGAGGGTGTTACAGATGTGACTTAATATGATTTGTTTGACTTGCATAAAAATGATGCATTTCATTTCCAATGATACATTAGAATTAGATAGTTATAGAAATTGTATGTAAAATAAAAATTTACTCTCTGAGTCGAACGCTCACTCTTGTTCACTATTTTTCCAGACTATAGGAGGAGTTCTTTTCAGAGCAACTTGCTTTCTTTATCATAGGTTTAACATCAGTTATTTATTTGTTTTATTATTTTTAAATTTTAAAATCTAGAACTCTGCATGTGTTAGCAGTAGCATGGGTATTGTTGGAGACTATATTAATTTAAGTTTTGATTTTAATAAATGAAATTTTTATGATATTTATATAGTTTATAATTGATTGATTCAGGGTTGAGCTAGGCTCCCCTGGCTTTAGATTTTAATAGTTATCGGGTTGGGTTGATCCAAATAAAAATATAATATAATATTTTATCTTATTTTATTTGCATAATGGTCCTCAAATTTTAGGCCCTAATTATAGATGTATGATTAGTAAGGCTTACTACGGGCCTCGAGCGCTTTATGCCAGTCCAGGTCCTAGTGTCGGTCTGACCTGTGGGTCTGGTCGTGATATGATTACATTTTTTTTTCTTTTATTTTAACGTTGCCTTTTTTTTTCTTAATTATTAACTTAATTATATTTACATTAGAATTTATTAATTAAAAATTTTAAAATTATATAAACTCTAAATTACTTTATATAGATATAGATATATAGATATCATTATAGATCAATTATAAATTAATTATATTTTTTATTTTTCACTTATTAATTTTTTATTTTAGCTAATTATTTTTTATAAAATTTTATATTTAATTGAAGTTATAGTATAAGCATGATAAAGAATTTTAAATTAAGATTTTTAAATTTACTCAAATATTAAAATTAATTTAAATAATAAATTTAATTGTAACAAATTTGAATAATAAAGAGTATTTTTGGTAAAACTAATGTTCCCTATTCATTATAAGCATGATAAAGAATTTTAAATTTATATAAATTCTTAAATTAAGATTTTTAAATTTACTCAAACATTAAAATTAATTTAAATAATAAAATCTAATTGTAACAAATTTGAATAATAAAGAGTATTTTTGGTAAAACTAATGTTCCCCATTCATTCATTCTCTCTCTCTCTCTCTCTCTCTTTATATATATATATATATATATATATATATATATATATATATATATATATATATATATATATATATATATATATATAAAGTAGCAAAATATTTATGAGAATTTCACGTGGCATTCTCTATTATATGTATATTATAAATTATTTAATACAATAAATAGTCATTAAGGTAACTTTAACTTACAATATATTAACACATATTAATTGCATATATTTATATCTATATTATATATAAATAAATTTTAATTATTCTATTATGAATCTCTCTCTCTCTCTTTTTATATATATATATATATATATATATATATATATATATATAAAGTAGCAAAGTATTTATGAGAATTTCACGTGGCATTCTCTATTATATGTATATTATAAATTATTTAATACAATAAATAGTCATTAAGGTAACTTTAACTTACAATATATTAACACATATTAATTGCATATATTTATATCTATATTATATATAAATAAATTTTAATTATTCTATTATGAAATTTTTATTAAAAAGATTGAGAGATAAAAGTAATAATAATAAAATTTGAAATAATTAATAAAAAATTTAAAATATTACATTATTTTCATATATTAACATTGAAAAAATATATAAATTAAAATTATTAATAACCATGTGTATTAACATAGGTAATTCTCATCTAACATGTACTTTTTTTATAGCATTAATATGTAATATTTTCTATTATATGTAAATTATATATTATTTAATAGTTATATTATTAATATTATAATAAGTAGTAATTATTATAAAATAACTTTTAATATATTAATATATTAATAATATATATTTATTTCTACATTATATATTACATATAGATAAATTTTAATTATTTCTATTATAAATGATTTATTAAAAATTTTGAAAAATAAAAAAATAAAATAAAATAAAATTTAAAATAATTAATAAAAATTTTAAAATATTACATTATTTTTATATATTCAAATTAAAAAATTATATAAATTAAAAATATTAATAACCGCACATGCATTAGCACGACGATTCTCTAAATATAATACTTTGTATTTTAAATAAACTAGATGCGCGTTAATGAATTTTTTATTGGGGATGTGTACGCTTGCAAAAGATGGCAATGCTAAGTTCAAAGTCAACCAGTCAGCCATGTCTTTTATTCATCCATTAAATAAACCTTAACGACAAAAAATAAACCAGGGTTAGTATGGCCCATGCCAATATCTTTAACAGGTGTCTGGCATTTTTTTTCCTCGACAAGTCTTTTTCCTCAACAACCTGAGTTTCTAAGGGCTAAGGAATAGAGAGAAATCCCACGTCTCTTTTTTTATTTTTTTATTTAAAAAAAACCTTAATTGATAAGGTATCATTTTTTTATTACCGTAATTTAAATTTTATTTTATAAAATTAATCAATTATTATAAAAACTTAATAACACATTATGACATACGATTAAAATTATATTTTATTTATATTTTTAAAATTTACATTTATCTAACAATCATATAAGTTAAAATAATTTTTTTAAATTAATAAATGAGTTAACTCATGAACATGTTTAATAAACTTTTTGTGAGCAAACTCTTCCTTAGCCTGTTAACGAGTCAATTTATGAGTTTGTTTAACATCTCAACCTACAAATTTATTCAATTTATTGATTCATACAGATGAGTCGACTCATAGATTTTAGTAAATCAAATACTAATTAAATATATTCACCTCATTTATTATATAAATTTAAAAATAAAAATATAGCTTAACTCATTAAAAACAAGGTCGATTCAAAGTAAATAACTCATAAGCAACTCAATTTATTTATACCCTAATTAAAATAGGCAAATTTGACAAAAAAAAAAAAATTCTGAACAGATAATTAACAACGTTAAGCTACAGCATGAATCAAGAGCATGATATATATTTAGCTTCATTCCAAGCTATACTTAGAGATGGTTTTTATTTATCAATCACGCATTCTGATTGCTTGATCGTGATTTTATGATAAAACATATGTATAAATAATTTGCTTTTGATTTTAATAATATATTAGCAATTTAAAAAAAAAATACTCATAAATAAAATATAAATAGTCTTATTGATTTCTCTTATTTTAAAACTTTAAAGTTAAACATCTCATATTAATTTAAACTTAAAATAAAAAATATTAACGCTATATATGTGAGAAAAATTGGATGGTTAAATTCAAATATTATATGCGCAGTCCCTGATATTGACAGTGGTAAAAGTTATGATTCATTCATGAGTAAAAGTTAGAGATGGCCATGGCATCTCTTGTACCCAAACAAGTTGGAAAGCTCGGGAAGAGGAAAAATTATGCAATAAAATCAATGTATATAGGATAATTTATTATAACTAACAATTGTGTGAGTTTCGAATAAATTTCAGCATAATTAATAATTATAATTAAAGGATTGCACCAAATAAAAATTCTAAGAAGAGGTCATATAAAAACAACAATAATAATAAAATTTAAATTTTATAAAATTTTCAATTTTAGTCAAATTCTTTAATATTATTAATTAATTTTCAAATTTTTATATTAATTTTAGTTTTAACAATTAACTTAATTAGATGATTTAATTAATAAAAAATAATTTAAATATTTTCCGTATTATCAATATTAATTATTTTTTTTAATTTTTTTACTATTTTAACAATTATTCTTAGATAAAAATATCATTTTAGTAAATCAAATAAAACTTTATTTTAATTAATTTCTCCCCGCGCACATATATATACTTATTTTATAAATATATATCATTTTAAATATTATAATTGAATTTCTTTTGATTATATTATTTACGCTTATTTTATATATAAATTATTAATTTTTTTATTTATTAAACCATAAATTTATATGTGTTAGAAGTGGAAGCATAGACAGAGAAATTAAAAAAAAAAAAAAAAGAGAAAAGTAAAATTACAATATGTCATATATTGCCATATGCCATGGCAATTCGTGTAATTTTACTCCAGCCATATGCCCTGCCATGGCAATTCGTGTAATTTTACTCCAGCAACCACAGTCAACATTATTTAATCGTATATTTCAACAAGCTAAGTTGTCGTTAAGTGTCATCTTTTGGACTTTTTTTTTTTTAGTGGTTTAGTGGATATGAGTAAAAAGAAGCCAATCTATATCGCTGTCGAGATTTCACTGTTTTGGCAGCAAACAATATCTCTCTGGAATTGAAGCGAAGCTCTATATAATATTTACCCAAGAACTTACGTTAAGAAGAATCAAGGAAAAATGCTGCCAGGAGAAAGGTATGATCCATTTGCTCAAAATTCCATTAACTTTTTATTCTTAGATTTCTTGATCGTGAATGAAGAACACATATATTGTTCCTGTAGGTAAATTTCACTTGTTACTTGTACTAGCTACATATAACTCACGTCTTTCTTTCTATAGGTTATTTAAACAACATCAAGCTTAGCCTTTCAAATTGATTGTTGCATATACTTTTTCAGATTCATGCCCATGGCCATGTTGGGTCCATCCTGGGAGGTCTGAAAGCATCTCCAAGTATCTCTACGTTACTCACTCTTCTCTGCTGTAACTCATGTCTTTCTTTCTATAGGTTACTGAAATATAAGCTTAAACCTTGAAATTTAGTGTTGCATATGCTTTTTCAGATTCATGGCCACGGCCATGTTATGGACACCTTGGGAGGTCTGAAAGTATCCATGGAGAATCCCTGCTGCCCATTTCCCCCATGGTCTCTCCCTTGCTCTTCTTTGCTATAAATCAAGTATATAGGTTATTGAAATAGAACGCTAAGGTTAGCCTTTGAAATTTAGTGTTGCATATGCTTTTTCAGATTCCTGGCTATGGCCATGTTGAGGCCATCCTGGAAGGTCTGAAAGTATCCGTAGAGACTCCCCGCTGCCCATTTCCCCACGGTCTCTACCCTACTCTTCTCTATACTGTATTCTCTTCTCCTTTTATTATCTTCACAAGGCAACAACAACGTATACATTTCATGTTCAAATTCAACGATATTTAATCATTAACCATAATTGACAAAAAAAAAAATCATTAACCATAGAATTAGATGTATATGTAGCTTGAAATTGCAAGCAATATGTTTTCAAATGCAAATCAAAAATTTGTTGCCTTCAATTCGCTTGATTTCAACTGTAAAATTTGTTACTCAGAATATTTTGGTAATTATACATGCACGAATGATTTTAAGAAATCATTACCTTTTATGACAGGGCCATCGAATTCTTTGTCATTGCACTATTCGCTTCTTTCCTCTCGGTGAAATACCCTAATCAGAATGTGTTTGAAGAACATAGAGTCATCACATCCGTACTTCTGGTTGCTCTGATCATTTATGTGACAGCGTTATGGATTGAAGAAAAATTCAGAGATGCTCAATTAGAGTGCCAAACAATTGTTGGCTGGGTTCGCCTCTTGGCTTGCTTTCTTTCCATTGTTTTACTTGTATTGATCTTAGTCCCAATCATCGGATGGACCCTTCTGAGCCTTTGGACCTGTTTGGTTCTATGGTTATTATGGGAGTCGCGTGAAGAAATATATCATTTTCCACGCCAAGCATTTGATGAGTTGACGAGGCTATCTGGAAATGCATTTCAAGCACTGAGAAGCAGAGCTATGGAAAATTGAATCTGAGTGTTTGTCAGAGCAAATATAGTTGTTGAATTGAATACTGATAGAAAATATATTACTGCAAAATCAAACATCAATCTGAGAATTTTCCTGCTTATTTTATCATGTTAAATTATCTGTGCTAAAATGCTAATTTCTTTTCCACTGTCCTGAATCAAGAACATGCTATATATTTACCTTCATTCCAAGCTAAAGCCTACTGAACAGTTTTCACTTATTCCCCAACGCCTCTAGCCAGAGCGCATAAACTCTGGTTTTAATGCCTCCAATATTTAATACACTAGCCAAGTGCTAGTCATAAGCAAAACTTTAATAATTTTTTTTATATATCTAATTTAAATTTTAATATTTAATTTTTCATTAAAATCATTTCTAATACTTTTTAATATAATTTTGATTATTAAAATTTATGGCATGTAACTTTAATTTTTTTTAAAATTTTTACATATCCAATTTTAAATATCAATGAAATCACAATTATAATCAATTTTTGAATTATTTTTTTATGAAAAATTAAATTAATTAATTAACATAAAGATAAATAAATAAATAAATAGCAAAAATTTTAAATTATTTTAATATTTTAATATAAAAATAAATTTTTTATTTTAAATAATAAAAATAATTAAAATTATTGAATGATAATTAATATTATGATAAAAAAAATTATTTTTTATAATAATTAATTATTTGAGCATGCATTTTTTTTAACGTAAGCTTAGATGCAGGAACAATTTTTTAAATCGAAAAAATTGTGAAGTGACACTTGGAGATTTAAAAGGAAAATATTTTATTTTTTATATAGGCAGGTTAAAAGAAAATTGAAAAGACAAATGCTAATTAGGGGTGAGCATTCGGTTCAAATCGAATCGAATCAAATCGAATTGAATTGAATTAAAATGGATAAAAAATCGAATCGAATCGAATCGAATCGAATCGAATCACTCTATTTCGATTTGGTTCAAATTGATCGGTTTTGATTTTTTATTATTTTTTAATTTAGACTTGATTTTCAAGTTATTTGGTCTAATTTTGACTTTAATTTAAATCTAATAACCATTAATCAATGAAATTAAACAATTAATATGTATATAATTAAATATAATTCATAAAAATAAGGGTAAGTAGATTTAACTTTGCGTTCTTTATAAATTAGTTTGGAAGGCTCGAATGGAAATGTTAATCCTTTTGACAAAAGGAATATTCGATTTTTCACTAATTCGGATTACCCAGATATATAAGTAAATGAGACAACCTTAGTGAGTTACTGTTGTATGTTAGTTTTGTTTGAAAGGGGTATTTTATTAGAATTCGATTTTGGGAATTGGATAAGAACTCTCCTCCAATCTCTTTTAATATTTATTAAAATTTTTAAGCTTGAGGATCGGATAAGAACTCTCCTCCGACCTTTTTTAAATTATTCGTTAAAATTCTAGGTGGGAATCGGATAAGAACTCTCATCCGATCTCTTTAATATTTATTAAAGTTTTAGATTTGAGGATCGGATAAGAACTCTCCTCCGATCTCTTTTGAGTATTTATTAAAATTTGGGTTGAGAACCGGATAAGAACTCTCTTCTGATCTCTTTTAAACGTTTTTTTTTAATTTTAAATTGAGAACCAGATAAGAACTCTCCTCCGGTCTCTTTTGAATATTTGTTAAAATTTTGGGTGAGAACCGGATAAGAACTCTCCTCCGATCTCTTTTGGGTATTTATTAAAATTTTTAAGCTTGAGGATCGGATAAGAACTCTCCTCCGATCTCTTTAATATTTATTAAAATTTTTAGCTTGAGGATCGGATAAGAACTCTCCTCCGATCTCTCATATTTTAATGGGGGTCGGATAAGGACTTTTCTGACCGATTGAAGTTTGATTACAGCTACACATCATAAGAGCTTAAGACCAAGGGTTCTAATATTCACGGGTGCCAGGGATCGGAATAAGACTTCTTTTAACTCCTTGATACCTCGTGACTAGACAGGGGATACTGAACTGAATTTTACCGACCTCCTGAGTGGTCGCCTAGCCAATACCCTTTTGATACCCAATCTGTTCATGTAGCTAATATTTAGTTTTATTTCGCTTTGTGACGTTTTCCCAATCGCTTTCTATGTTGGTCTAATACTTTACTATTTTCCTGACTTGTTATCCAGACCGTCTATTATTTCAAAGAAACGCTTAAAACACAGTTACCTACATTTTGTCTAACTACTTCTATGCTATTCGGGACCGGAACTCCTGTATTAAGAAGTAATAAAGGTTAACAAAAGGATGAACTGATTAACAAAGAAATAAACTCGAGAATGACCTTCTTCGTATTTTTTTAACTTGGTGAAAATCACAAACACAGAAATAAAGGAAATAAAACGAGCACTTGATAGAGCAGCAATATAAACACTCACCTGTAAGAAGCCAAATCCACTAAAATAACTACGGAATCACAAAATGTGACAGGACTGCAGGTTGATAGCCGGAGGACTAAGGTTCGCTTTGAGATGAAGGACACTTTGCCGAAATAACGTCAGGTTGAAATAACCAAGTTTGAATGAATTTAAGTTTGAACAGCGTGAGTGAAAATGAAGACAGAAAGTAAGAGTGTCACAGAATAATGAACGAACTGAAAATGGAGAGTTTCAGCATTCAAAATCCTTTTGCAAGATAACACTTTAGAAAACCGGTTTCAAAAGCTTTTTCTTATGAACGCTAAAAATAATAGCAGAGTAACGAACTGAATTAAGTTTCAGAGTTCTTCCACTATAGTCACCGCTCTTTTTTTCTCAACAGTTTTTCATGCAGATATTTATAGGAATCGGGTGCTTCCCCTGAAGGGTCAGGATCTATTTTGAGGGAGATGGAGGGTCAGGATTTCAAAGGACATGATCTGAGGCTCACGAATTAAAGAGAATCAGAACAGACGGCCGAGATCCCCTTCAGAATATTTGTCCTTTTCCTCTTCTAATCTGACGGTCCCAAATTCTCTTGTCCGGGGTGATCCTAGGGCTAAGAGTGAAAGGCGCTAGTCTTGTCGTCTTCTCTTTGATCTAAGGGCCCCGGACTCGTCCTTACAAGTCGGATCAACGGTGGAGATTGGAAGGTACAAAGATCATGACATATTCGCACTCGATGTCAATGCGGGCGATTCTGGGGCGTGCGGTTGAGATTTCACCTGCAACGCTTTAACTACCTCGGCTCTGATTATGACGACAGCGGTAGGCGTCTTATTCTCTTCGTTTTCCGCTCTCTCTTCCTTTCCGGTCTTTTCAACATGCTGCTTTTCCGATCTCTCATACCGAACCCTTCTTTTCCGATCTCTCCTACTCCAGTCCTTTCATCCGATTTAGTTGAGTCAAAGCATTAATTTCCCTCAATTCCCGAAGCGACCGCTTCGTTTCTTGCTTAGCAATAAATGCTCGGATTTTCCTATATATATACCTTCAACCGGGAAGCCCTCCGTATTTGATTTTCTCCTCTTCCTTCTGACACGTCCTGTTCTAGCTGCCCCGGCAACAATTCCGGCCATGGTGGCCACCTTTGATCTTTTTCCGGTTGCCTTCTTTGTTCCTAGCCTGAAAATTTACGATCCCGGTGATCGAAGAATCGTGATGACCTTATCTGATGACAGTGAGAGAACTGGACTAATTAACCGATCTGGATCGAAGACCCCGATCGTACCGATCTCGAGTCATTCGACCGGTATAATCGGCGAACCGATTTCGGGCGAGAAGACTGCTAATATTTCCCTTAACACCGGTGACTGCTCCTTGGCGTTCATCTGGCTTTTCACCACACTGGGTGTTCCGACAGCGGCTCGGTTTCGAGCGATAACTTTGATGACGACCTCTCTCATTTTCATGAGAGTCATAGTCCCCCCATCTAAGCTGTACATCTATCCGATGTCAACAGCCGGTCTCCTGGTCCAAATACATCTTTTGACTCAGCCACGAGACTAGGCTTTGACATAGGCCTTTTAGATGGGATGTTCCACCGATCTCTAGAGATCGCCCAAATGATGTAATTTTGCTTCAAATGTAATCCGATCTCTAGAGATCGCCCAAATGATGTAATTTTGCTTTCAATGTAATTCGATCTCTAGAGATCGACCAAATGATGTAATCAGATCTTTTCGAAAATAAAATTTATTTTGACAACTGTCATTTTATTATTATTGCATTGATTATTTTCCAATCTCTGATATGTTTATCCGATCTGGCTCTTAACTGAACAACCCTTAACTGATCCGTACTTCCAAACATTCGCTTTAATTAGCCGATCCCTAACTAGCCGGTCTCTCCTTATGGAATTTTGGAATATTCGTGAGACGTGTCAGAACAGCTAGCGAGTCCCACTAACCGATGCACTGCCTGCAACATCGTGAGCATTAAATGCTCGGACGAGTATAAATAGGGGTGGGGTTAGCCAGTTGCTCCCTTATGTCATTTTCAGTCTCTCGCGAACAACTTCAAAATTCTCTCGTTTTCTCAAGCTCTTCCGACACTGATCAAGCTCTGGTAAGGGTTTTGATCCTTCTTTTAGTTTAAATTCTTTATTTCCTTTGAAAATGAGCGGTGCTGAGGGTCAGAGAGCGACGAGCCCTCCCTCCATTCAGTTCTCGTGGTCGTCTGATGAAGTAGAAGTGGTCGGGCCAAGCGCGCGACCCGAACCTCCTAGGGTCTCCGTTCCAGCTCGGGAGCAAGCAGCATCATCAAGGCATATACCTTCTTCAGGGAGGGAAAATCTTCCCATGGACGAATTGCCATCGGTCCTTCAAGAAACCGATCTGCAGTCGTTCAGCCAGGAGTATAACATTCGGCCTGATTCCTACGAATTGATTAGGTGTCACGGCGAGCTTCGTGCCGATCACTTCTTTGAGGGGGACGATATGATCATGGTCTACGAAGAACAATTAAAAGCCGGCCTGCGGTTCCCTTTGGACGACTTCTTCAAGTAAGTTTTAAAATATCACCAAGTGTGCATCGCCCAAGTTCACCCGAACTCGTGGTGGATCTTAGTAGCCTTCCGAGGCCTATGTCGAGCTAAGGGGCTCCGACCTACAGCTAAGGTATTCGCTGAACTGCACAGGCTAACTCGTCGAAAGGACGACGAGTATTGGTTCTTCCAAGCGAAACCCCATTGTGGGCTTTTTACCGACCTACATTCCTCCCTGAAGAATTAGAAGAACCGCTTCTTTATCTTGAGGAGCAAAATTCCGAATAGTTTTGAGGGCTTCCCTCGAAGCTGGCTGCATCAAGGTCCCTTGCTAACGAAGCACATCGCCCTAAATAGGGAAGAGGGTGCAATGGTGATGGAGTTGAAGCAGCAGGCGTCCAGAGAGAAGTTCTCTTGTTTGGATGCAGTGACGGCCGAGCTGCACCATTGGACTATGCAGCTGGTCACCGGCTAAGATCGCGGGCTTCAGCTCTCTGACCTCGGCATTGGTATTTTCTATATCTCAGATCTTTGGACCTTAGCAATCTCACTGACCTCTTCTTTGTGCAGGTATGGCAAGCGGCGAAGCCTCCAAGGAGAGCCGGAAGCAGAAGAGAGAGATCTCCCGGAAGGTACAGGAGATGAAGCGTTCCGAGCTGCTTCAAACGCTCGGTCATGAACCCGGGGAAATACAAGAAGGTTCTTCTCGACCTTCTGGACCGCCGATCATAGAAGTGGTCCGGTCTCCTCCCCGTCAAGAAGAGTCGCCTCCACCTCCTCCAGTCGTTTCAAGTGCGGAAGGGGGTCCTTCTCAACATGCCCCAAGGACTCTCTCCCGCGGTGCACAAGTGCTGATCCATTCCTTGGAGAAGAACTGGACTGTTCGGGAGAATCCGGGTTTGGCTAAGGTCCTGGGGGCTTCTATCTGCCTTCGGGAGGATCGGGACAGGCTGTCCTCAGATAACCTTGATGATATCCTAACCCGATCTATGAGCTTGAACGTGGAGTGCTTGGTGAACCAGCACATCGTCCGGGAGAAGGCTCACCGCCTGGGTATGGAGGTCGAGAAAATGGGTCATGAGGTGTCTTCTCTCCGATCCCAACTTTCGTCCGCTCAGGACTACATATCTCAAATTGAGGGGCGAATGAAGTTCTATGAGGACAAGCTGGCCGATCAAGCTCATGTTCTAGGCGAGCGAGATCGTGTTCTTGAAGAAGTCCAAGTGCTCCGGGCTGGCGAAGTTGCTCACCTCACTAAAGAGCTCAAAGCAAAGGAGGAAGAGATAGTGACAAGAGAGGCCGGCGCTTATGTGAATGCCCACAGGGATCTCTTGACCGAGCTCAGGAAGCGATATCCCGAGGAGGACTTCACTTGGATGGTAGACCTGGCTCCCCAAGATGAAGGTGAGGATAGCGAGGAGGAGGCTGAGGGTGAGAGAGGAAATGAGCAAAATATAGATCAGGCTGGGGGTGATCCTCCAGCCGAATGACTTGTATAAATTCTGAAATGAAATGAAATGAAATGCCTTTTTGTTCAGTGAATGGTTGTGATCGGAAAATCTCTAAATTATTTAAGTACTTGGTTGTCTGAGCATATCGAAACAATTAAAAGTGATTATTAACCTAAGTGTGAGAGATCGGAAAACACAATAAGCATGAGATCGATAGGGAACCAACGCTAAACGGGACTTGATTAAAATTGGAAATTTGGCTTAAACACTTAAGATCGGGATCATCATTAAACCAGATCGGAACCTTAACCTGATTATTCCTAAACTTTTAAATGAGAGATCGGCAATAAGACTGGTGGCATGAAGGCCTAGTGTTGGTTGAACCTCGTTTGACAAGGGAGATCGGAAACATAATTGACTGATCAGGGGACTTGATAATTGGTTTGAGAGGTCGGTGAGTGATTTGAGAGACCGGTAAAGCTTTAACTGATATGAGGACTTAGCATTGATTCAATTTCTCGTGAGGAGAGATCGGAAGTGTGGTTGGCTGGCAAAGGGAGACTTAGTGCTAGGGATCGGTTTCAAAATTTATTGATCCTGGGGATCGGCCAAAATATGGTGTCGACAGCTGCCCCTCTTTACATAATTTCTATTAAAGGGAAAAATTTTCCCGCGTAGGAATTATGTAAAGATTCAGACCCATATTTTGGACGATTAGGTGTTCGATGGTTAGGAATTAAAATCAACTTAGATCAAGGAACCAGAGGTTGATAACAGGAATTTAAATGCAGGAAATTAAAATCAACTTAGATCAAGGAACCAGAGGTTGATAACAGGAAATTTAAATTGCAGGAAATTAAAATCAACTTAGATCAAGGAACCAGAGGTTGATAACAGGAAATTTAAATTGCAGGAAATTAAAATCAACTTAGATCAAGGAACCAGAGGTTGATAACGGGAAATTTAAATTGCAGGAAATTAAAATCAACTTAGATCAAGGAACCAGAGGTTGATAACAGGAAATTTAAATGCAGGAAATTAAAATCAACTTAGATCAAGGAAACAAAGGTTGATAACAGGAAATTTAAATTGCAGGAAATTAAAATCAACTTAGATCAAGGAACCAGAGGTTGATAACGGAAAATTTAAATTGCAGGAAATTAAAATCAACTTAGATCAAGGAACCAGAGGTTTATAACAGGAAATTTAAATTGCAGGAAATTAACATCAACTTAGATCAAGGAACCAGAGGTTGATAACAGGAAATTTAAATTGCAGGAAATTAAAATCAACTTAGATCAAGGAACCAGAGGTTGATAACGGGAAATTTAAATTGTAGGAAATTAAAATCAACTTAGATCAAGGAACCAGAAGTTGATAACAGGAAATTTAAATTGCAGGAAATTAACATCAACTTAGATCAAGGAACCAGAGGTTGATAACAGGAAATTTAAATGCAGGAAATTAAAATCAACTTAGATCAAGGAACCAGAGGTTGATAACGGGAAATTTAAATTGCAGGAATTTAACATCAACTTAGATCAAGGAACCAGAGGTTGATAACAGGAAATTTAAATGCAGGAAATTAAAATCAACTTAGATCAAGGAACCAGAGATTGATAACAGGAAATTTAAATTGCAGGAAATTAAAATCAACTTAGATCAAGGAACTAGAGGTTGATAACGGGAAATTTAAATTGCAGGAAATTAACATCAACTTAGATCAAGGAACCAGAGGTTGATAACGGGAAATTTAAATTGCAGGAAATTAACATCAACTTAGATCAAGGAACCAGAGGTTGATAACAGGAAATTTAAATTGCAGGAAATTAAAATCAACTTAGATCAAGGAACCAGAGGTTGATAACGGGAAATTTAAATTGCAGGAAATTAAAATCAACTTAGATCAAGGAACCAGAGGTTGATAACGGGAAATTTAAATTGCAGGGAATTAAAATTAACTTAGATCAAGGAATCAGAGGTTGATAACAGGAAATTTAAATTGTAGGAAATTAAAATCAACTTAGATCAAGGAACCAGAGGTTGATAACAGGAAATTTAAATTGCAGGAAATTAAAATCAACTTACAAAGCAAGCCTAATCTGGACACAAGAAGTTCTTTCCCGATGAAGTGTACTTAACAGGATCCCGAAGGCCAATGATTAATGAAGGACGAGTTACAAGACCTGACCTACGACCTCCTTTCTTCTGATGCCCCTTTTCAGTTCTTGGCTTTCTCCTTATTTTGTGAAAAGCGCCCTTGCGGGTTTTCGCTTTCCTTTCGTCCATTTGACTAGAAGCGCCTTTCCAGGTTTTCACCTCCAGTTTTTTTTTTTTTTTTGGACGTTCCCTGCAAGTCTCATAGCAAAGTACGTGAGGTTATCAATTGTCAAATCCTAATCTTATGGCAAAAATTTTAACTGATTAATAGCGCATTAAATAACGAGATTGCAGAAGGATAATGTTAAAGAATGAGTATAAGGGAAGGATAAAAGTATAGAAAATGAAGTATGACTTTATTATGGTTTTAACAAAGATAGAGTTTCAAAGAAAAAGGGTACAAGGATAGATCTCACATAGTCCTTGTGGTTAGCTTTGAAGTCCCTTAACTGCCATTATTTCTAGTACTCTGAAGTCTTATGCCATGATGGTTTGTTTCCCTTCTTGGTTTCATGCTCCTTTCCTTATTTCTCCCTTTTGATTCTTGGGATGCCCTTTCGGGTTTTCACCCCTAGATCTCAATTTTTTTTTTGGCTCGCTCTTTCAGGATGCCCTTTCGGGTTTTCATTCCTCACTCATTTTACAGAAAGCACCCTTTCGGGGTTTTCGCCTTCTTTCACACATTTTGCTAGGAGCGCCCTTTCGAGTTTTTACCCCTACTCTTTTTTTTTTTTTTTTTTTTTGTTTAGGCATAGTATCTCTTGACGGTGTCAGCATTCACAGGTCTTGGAAATTCTTCACCGTCCATGTGGGTCAAGATCAAGGCTCCTCCAGAAAATGCCTTTTTAACCACATAGGGTCCCTCGTAGGTTGGTGACCATTTGCCCCGGGGATCGTTTTGATTTGGCAGCACTTTCTTCAGAACTAGGTCCCCGGGTTGGAATTCGCGTGGGCGAACGCTTTTGTCAAATGCCCTAGCCATTCTCCTCTGGTATAACTGCCCATGACATGCTGCTGCTAACCTTTTCTCGTCCAGCAAGTTTAACTGATCCAACCTCGACTGGATCCATTCTGACTCATCAATCCCCGATTCCTTCAGAATCCTTAGGGAAGGAATTTCAACTTCAATAGGTAATACCGCCTCCATCCCATAAACCAGCGAATAAGGAGTTGCACCAGTTGAGGTCCTTACAGAAGTCCGGTATGCGTGAAGAGCGTAGGGAAGCATATCATGCCAATCCCTATATGTGACCGTCATTTTTCGGATTATCCTCTTGAGATTTTTGTTCGCGGCTTCCACCGCTCCATTCATCTGGGGACGGTATGGGGAGGAATTGAGATGTCAGATCTTGTATTGATCACATAATCTCTAGATCTTTGGACCATTCAAGTTCTTGGCGTTGTCAGTGACGATTTTATTGGGGAGACCGTGCCGGCAGATGATATTATTTCTGAGGAATTTGAGAAATGTGTTCTGTGTAATGTGGGCGTAGGATGTCGCTTCGACCCATTTAGAGAAATAGTCGATAGCTACTAGGATAAATCTGTGCCCATTAGACGCCTTAGGGTTGATGGGACCAATCACATCGATGCCCCACATTGCAAAAGGCCATGGTGAGACGAGGTTGAACAATTTGTGAGGTGGCACATTTATCGGATCCGCGTAGATCTGACACTTATGGCACTTTCGAAAATACTCGACGCAATCTTTCTCCATGGTAGTCCAGAAATATCCTCTTCGTATGATTTGCTTAGCCATCATATGCCCATTGGTATGGGTTGCACAATTTCCCTCATGAGTCTCGAAAAGGATTTTCTTCGCCTCTTTTGCATCCACACATCTCAGCAATTCGCCATTGGAGCTTCTCCTGTATAGGGTCTCTCCGCTGGGGAAGTATCCCAGTGCTAATCTCCGAATCATCCTCTTTTCGTTTTTGCTTGCCCCCGAAGAAATTCTGCAGTTCTCAAGAGACCAGGATGTCATGATACCAAGGTTTACCATCGGACTCTTCCTCGATCATGAAGCAGTATGCTGGTTCACTTCTTGCCTTAATCCTCAATACTTGAGTAGTCTGCCCTTCTTCCATTTGAGCCATAACAGCCAGGTGGCTAAGGCATCAGCAAATTGATTCTTGACTAAGGTGACTCAAAGAGATTTCTTCGAATTTCCTAATCAGCTCCAGTAAGTACTTCTGATATGGGATTAGCTTCGGATCCTTGGTTTGCCATTCTCCTTTGACTTGATAAATGATCAGAGCTGAGTCTCCATATACCTCTAACTTTCTGATTCTCATTTCAATAGCAGCTTGTAGACCCATTACACAAGCTTCATATTCTGCGACATTGTTGGTACAATCAAACCTCAACTTGATAGCTATCGGAAAGTGCTTCCCATCCGGGGATACCAATACAGCTCCGACTCCATTACCGGACAAATTGACAGCTCCGTCGAAATACATTTCCCATACATCCGCTGGCTCTTCTTCTCCGCAGTCTACTTCATTAATATGCTCATCGGGGAACTCAAAATCTAGAGCTTCATAATCTTGGATAGGGTTTTCTGCTAGGAGATCGGCGATCACGTTACCTTTCACTGCTTTCCGGGTCATATAAACAATGTCATATTGGGAAAGTATGACCTACCATTTGGCTATCCTTCCTGGCATGAATGGGCTTTCGAATACATATTTGATAGGATCCATCCTGGAGATGAGCCATGTCTTGTGATTCAGCATGTAGTGTTTGAGGCGATTTGCTATCCAGGCTAACGCGCAGCAAGTTTTCTCTAGGAAAGAGTACCTTGACTCGCAATCATTGAACTTTTTGCTCAGGTAATAGATAGCCCTCTCCTTTCGGCCGGTATCATCATGTTGCCCCAAAACACATCCCATTGAGCTTTGTTGGACCGCCATATATAGAATCAGAGGCCTTCCGGCCACTGGTGGAACCAATACTGGTGGGTTTGACAGGTACTGCTTGATTTTCTCAAAAGCTTCTTGACAAATTGAATCCCATCGAGTAGTGTTGTTCTTTCGGAGTAGTATAAAAATAGGCTAAGCTTTGGCGGTGAGATTGGAGATAAATCTTGATATGTAGTTCAACTTCCCCAAGAAGTTGCGTATCTCTCTTTCTGTTTTTGGGGATGGCATCTCCTGAATAGCTCAAACTTTGTATGGGTCAACTTTTATTCCTTTCTCGCTCACTATGAACCCCAACAATTTCCCAGATCTAGCTCCGAATATGCATTTGGCAGGGTTCAGTTTCAGTTGATATTTCCTGAGCCTCTCGAATACTTTCCTCAGCACATGCACATGGCTCTCCTCTCCCCTGGATTTGATGATCATATCATCCACGTACACCTCCACTTCTCTATGCATCATGTCGTGGAATAATGTGACCATGGAGCATTGGTAGGTGGCTCCGGCATTCTTTAACCCGAAAGGCATGACCCGATAGCAAAATACCCCCCATTGAGTGATAAAGGCTGTTTTCTCCTTGTCTTCCTCATCCATTGGGATTTGATTGTACCCCGATGCCCCATCGATACACGAACACCTGCCCAATCCCGCAGCATTGTCTACTAACACATCAATGTTAGGGAGAGGGAAGTCATCTTTCAGGCTTGCTTTATTAAGATCTCTGTAATCTACACACACCCTGACTCTCCCGTCCTTCTTCATTACCGGGACTACGTTAGCTACCCATTGGGGATATTTAACAACTTCCAGAAACCCAGCATCATACTGCTTCTTGACCTCATCCCTAACTTTGAGCAGCGTGTCAGGATTCATTCTTCTTAATTTCTGTTTTACCGGGATTGTCCCAGGAATTAGAGGAATTTTGTGCGTCACTATTTGGGGGTCCAAACCAATCATGTCGTCATAGCTCCAGGAAAACACGTCCAGGAATTCTTTGAGCAAACTGATCATATCTTCTGATTCCTCGCTCTCCACAACCTTAAGTTCCCTTTTTACTTCTTCTGTGCCTAAGTTTATGGTGTACGTTTTGTCCTCGCAAGGCACTAGGGAAGGTTCATCTCTTTCATCCCTTTCTTCTGTGAGCTCCACCTCAGAATCGCTTGAAGTAATGGCAGTTATGGGGATTTCAAAATTAATTAGAGGAATTTCTGAGACTATTGAATTATTAGGTGTTAATTGATGAATGGTCCTGAATGAACAAAAATAGAATATATTATAAGGATGGAATTCAAAAGGAAAGAAAGAGAGAATTGGATATAAAATGCACTATTAATTTGTTAACATTTATGTCATAAAAAAGATCCATTTATAATGTTACACTTGCCACCATGGACAAAATGATCAAGTGTAGATAACCAAAAGTACTTTACTCGAAATTAAGTACAGGGATGTCCTCTGCCGTCCAGTTGTTCAGCTCTTGCCCCAGAGCCTCATACAAGGAATCCAGGTGGATAACATCGATGGATGGTTCATCTGGTGATTCTTTCCTTTCATCCCCAAATTCTATCATGTTGACTCCATTGCCAGCACCATGATTGGGCAACGGGTTTGACGTAACGTTGGGAAGAGAGCCATTCCCTTCAATCTTCAACCACCCATTCCTGATTAGGGCGTGCACTCTTCCCCTGAGTGCCCCACAATTGTCAGTTGAATGTCCCTGTGCCCCTCCATGATACTCACACCGGGCACTGGCATCATACCACCTGGGGTATGGTGGCTGGATTGGGTCAAGGGGAACTAGTACTATCTGGTTTATACCGACGAGATATCAGTATATTTCGCTGAGTGGTAGGGGAAGGGGTGGATCAGGGTTCCTTGGTGGTCTGGGATTATTTTGAGGTGGCCTGGGTTGGGTAGGTGGAGGAGGTGGTCTGGGTTGGTAATTTGTAGGTGGGGGATACTGGGGGCGCGGGTGTGGATAATTCGGGAAAGGAGGTGGAATGTTTGCAACGGTTTGGCCATGAGCGGGAGAGTATGGCCGGTAGTTGTTTTGGGGAAGTGGGGAGTAATTATTCTGCCAGGTGATGGAATGCACATCACCCTCCTTTTTCTTGCCAAAACTGGCAGTTTTCTTCGCAGGATTCTCAGTCAACTCCTGCAGTCGCCCCATCCTTAGATTAGCCTCTATCCTCTCACCAGCTTGGATAATATCCGAGAAGCTGTTGGAAGTGTTTCCAATCATCAAATTGAAGTAAGGAGCCTTCAATGTCTCGATGAACAGGGAACACAGTTCATTATCGGTCACTGGAGGATATACTTCTGCAGCCTTCTCTCTCCATCTCTGGGCATATTCCTTGAAACTTTCCCTGTCCCTCTGTACCAGGTTTTGGAGGTCTCTCCTTGTGGGGGCCACATCGCAGTTAAATTTATACTGTTTCAAAAAGGCATCAGCTAAATCCTTCCAGGAGCGCAGTTTGCTCCTGTCTAATTGTATGCACCATCTCAGGGCTGCGTCGGAGAGACTCTCGTGAAAGAAATGGACGAGAAGTCTGTCATCTTCTGTCAAGGCAGACATTTTGGCAATGTAAGTTGCCAGGTGAATGCGGGGATCTGAGTTCCCGGTGTACTTGTCGAAATCTGGGACTTTAAATTTGGGTGGCACTACCACATCTGGCACCAAGCTAAGTGAAGCCACATCGACTGAACCGTACATGTTCAGACCCTCTATTGCTCTCAATCTTTCCTCCAGAGCAGAAAGCTTTTCATTTTCCCTGGTCTTATTTTCTGCTCCTACTGCGTGAAATGCTCCTCCAGTTGGGAGATGAGGGGTGGAGTGGACTGGAGGGGCTAGGACTGAAGGGTATGGTTCGAGATTAGAAACAGTTGGATAGTAGGAGAAAGGTGGGTCATTATTTATGGTAACCGGATTGACAGTGATTGTCGGGTCCGGGATAGGTGACTGAAAGGTAAAAGAAGTTAAAGCTTGGTGCGGATCATTTGTTGTAGGTGGTGGAGGAGGTAGTGGTAGGTTAGGTTCTGAAGCAGGTTTATTCTGGGACATCTCCCTCATTAGTCTCATAAGTTCTGAGACTTGATCTTTCAGCTCAGACACTTGCCCTTGTAGGTTCTGGACTTATTCCTGGTCTTCCATTATCTTCTTTGTTCAGGATCTTGTTAAGTACACTCGCTTGGGTTGAACCGTGTGCTTGGTCAGACTTGCTTTGTTTGAAGCAATGTTGATTTTATGTAAGGAATTAAATAAAATAAAAAACTTTTAGTGAATTTGAATTTTGTAAAAAAACTAAAGGTCCTGGTTCGGACAAAGGATACTGATGGCATTTGGAGCGTAATGAAGTCTGCAGAAGGATAATTGTATCAATTTTATCATAGCATCATTCGATAGTCCGACTGTGAATGACCGGATTGAATGCGCATCTATGATACCTGTCCATATGGCACATCCAATTTTTCGTATAACCCTAGCGAGGGGGTTCCTACGGGAGTTATACTATTCATTCACAACTCTGCTAAACAATGACCCAAAAATCATTCTATTAACTGAATAATTCGTACACAGCATTCTTTACATCGGCCTAGCCTCAGGGAGGTTCTTTATAATGAGATGACATTTTCTGAGATACTCATATAACCTTTCTTCTTGTTTGGCAGGGTCGAACGCTTTTAGAGCATACTCAGATTTAGGTAGGAGTTCTTGTTTTCCCTGTGCTATCGTTCTCTCTAGCTGGTCGACATTCTCTTTCAGCTCTTGATAGAGAGCAGCTTGCCTTTCTTTTTCCTTTCTTTCCTTTGCACATTCTTTCAGAATATCGTTGATGAGTAGTGCCTGTTCCTTCAATTCGAGCTTCTTCTTTTTGTTTTCTTATTTATATTCTTCTACGAGTATCTCTTGGTATTTCATTTCTTCCTGAAGCTTACCATTCTGTACTTCTACTTCTTTTACCAGAGCTTGGAGAGAGCTTTTTTCCTTTTCCCAGCGTGCCTCTCGCTCTTCGAAGCCCATCTTTTCGGCCCTTGCCTCTTCCCTGAGTCTTCTCACTTTTCTTTTAAGGTTCTGCTGTTGGTCCTCCAACTATTTTATTTGTTCTTGCAGTTGCGAGTTTTCGGTGTTTGCCTTTTGTAGTGAGTCAGCCAGATGAGTATTAGCTTCTTCTGATAGTATGTTTCGGCGAAGGTCGCTATCTTTGAATTTTGCAGTTGAGTGTTCTTGGTCCCTGTCAGCCCTCCATTTAAGATAATCGCCCGTGGCACTCGAACCTTTAGGCGACCTCTCCATCAGAGTGATGTTTTCCCAAGATTTGCGAGCTATTTTCAATCCTTCCTCTTCCTTGAGTTCATGGTAAAAATGACCTTGGTGGTATTCTTCAATGTTAATTCTGGATTGTGTTAAGCCAAACTGTCTTATTACTAACGCTGGAGTGTAACTCGTGTATCCAGTCACTCCGATTAGGGATACCGATTGATTACCTCCCGTGCTGATCAAAATGGATTGACTCGATGTCCACAGTTTCCTCCAACAATAGTCATGGCCATTGAAACTCAAAATTCGTTCTTGCCACTGCTGTTCATTCTTCGGACTGATTACTAATCGAGTCATTTTCTCGATGAGAGGCTGGTCAAGGTACCAAGTCAATCCCTTTGTCTCCATAGGACACATATGACTGATAATCCAGAGGTGCAACAATTGAGAACAACACTTAATGGACCCCTTGCCTTGTTGTCTGCAGTAAGTAAGGGTTAAGAAAGTCTCGGCAAGAATTGCCGGTACTGGATTGACCTTCTGTTTCTCCACTGCCCAGAACATTTCTACAACACCACAAGTTATGATTCCGGAAGGTCCGGGGAACAAGATTAGGCCGTAGACTGCTAAAGCGAATATCAATGAAGCTTGATCCCATTGCTCATTTTGGATACATTGATCTAGCCTCTTCTTGAGATAAGTCCAATACCATCCATGCGTGTTTCCTTTGATAATTTCCCTTGCCTTTGCTTCTTCTGGTGGAATCCCCAGCATATGTGCGAACCGTTTTCAGGTCTGCCTATGCTCGAGGTGTAGGTAAATCCGATTTTGTGCTGTGTAAGGGATTTCTAGCAACGCTTGATATTCTTCCATAGTGGGAGCAGTATCAATGTTGTTGAAAGAGAACACCCCAAACTTAGAATTCCAAACTGGCAACATAGCCTTTAGTGCCGGGACTTGAACTTTGACTTGTATCAAGGTTGCAATCCTCCCATATTTCTTCTCAAATTGTGCTTTGACCTGATCGGGAAATGACTTCCAACCATTGGCCAGACCTTCGAGACTGTTCATTCTGACTTCAATCTTGCTTAGGTCTAATAGAGGAAATGAGCTGGTATCATTTTGTAGGGGCACTGAACTATTTTTGGGCCATGGTTTAGCATTCTGTCCTGATTTAAGAACTTCTTCTGCCGACTGACTCGAGGATGCCATGTTAAAATGATGCTTATCCTTTTACAGACCTTAATTTGGCGATACCTACGGGAAAAACCTGTTAGCAGGATAAATTCAGGTAATCTTGAATTATACTGTTGGCAGAGTGACACCTACACATTTATCAAAGTAGGAAAGTGTGTAGGCTTCCTTTAACAGTATGGCCCAAGATTACCCTTAAAAAATAAAGACTAAATAAAACACGAACAGAAAAGGGTAAGAGTAAGTATACCCCTTTTGTCTTAAAATAAGGAGAGTCCTAGTACCGGCTGGGTGCTGCCTAATTGAATAGTTCTATCTTATAGGGTAGCTTGCTACGGCTTCCAGCTATCGTGATAGTTTAGCTCAAGGTCTAATTCTCTAAAAGCCACAGGTTCCCAAATTGCCCCTACTGTAAACAGTAGAGCCCCATTCTATCCCCCATGATACTGTCGGGAAAATTCCACGGGTATCACAGTGAATAGAACGAGTTTTAATTTGAGCAGAAGCCTTCACGGATACTAACAGGGTAAAACCCACGGGTACTGCTACAAAACCCCCTCCTACTTTCCTAAAAGGGTAAGAAAGCCCGGGTATAGGGCTGAAGTGTGTGAGGACATCGCGTGAGTGCACAGTGTGTGAAGGGACACCTTTACCTCTTCCCAATTCAGGGGGATTTTATTTTTCCTTTTTTTCTTTTAAATGAAGAGCGCTGTAGAAAGTAAAACAAGCAAGACAAACAAAACAGTTAGTAGGAATAATCAATAATTAAAATGTTATCGGGTGAGCCCACCTAACTATAATTTGATCGAAAAATTAAATCTACTTTTGGACCTCTAGACCGGGGGTTAAGTAACAATAAAGTCCCCAGTGGAGTCGCCAAGCTGTCGCAAGGTGTTTTGCGGTCGCCTGAATGAACCCTCACCGAAGTGGGAAAGAGTGAGGAGTCGCCACTTTAATTTTGAGGGAAATTAAAGAAAATCATTTGTGAAAATAAATAAAAATGAAACCATTTCAAAACAGAGATCCGTAAACGGGTGGGGAAGGTGTTAGGCACCCCACCTCGTCCCTCAATAAGGGTAAGTAGATTTAACTTTGCGTTCTTTATAAATTAGTTAGGAAGGCTCGAATGGAAATGTTAATCCTTTTGACAAAAGGAATATTTGATTTTTCACTAATTCGGATTACCCAGATACATAAGTAAATGAGACAACCTTAGTGAGTTACTATTGTATGTTAGTTTTGTTTGAAAGGGGTATTTTATTAGAATTCGATTTTGGGAATTGGATAAGAACTCTCCTCCAATCTCTTTTAATATTTATTAAAATTTTTAAGCTTGAGGATCGGATAAGAACTCTCCTCCGACCTTTTTTAAATTATTCGTTAAAATTCTAGGTGGGAATCGGATAAGAACTCTCATCCGATCTCTTTAATATTTATTAAAGTTTTAGATTTGAGGATCGGATAAGAACTCTCCTCCGATCTCTTTTGAGTATTTATTAAAATTTGGGTTGAGAACCGGATAAGAACTCTCTTCCGATCTCTTTTAAACATTTTTTTTAAATTTTAAATTGAGAACCAGATAAGAACTCTCCTCCGGTTTCTTTTGAATATTTGTTAAAATTTTGGTTGAGAACCGGATAAGAACTCTCCTCCAATCTCTTTTGGGTATTTATTAAAATTTTTAAGCTTGAGGATCGGATAAGAACTCTCCTCCGACCTCTTTTAAATTATTTGTTAAAATTTTAGGTGAGAATCGAATAAGAACTCTCCTCCGATCTCTTTAATATTTATTAAAATTTTTAGCTTGAGGATCGGATAAGAACTCTCCTCCGATCTCTCATATTTTAATGGGGGTCGGATAAGGACTTTTCCGACCGATTGAAGTTTGATTACAGCTACACATCATAAGGGCTTAAGACCAAGGGTTCTGATATTCACGGGTGCCAGGGATCGGAATAAGACTTCTTTTAACTCCTTGATACCTCGTGACTAGACAGGGGATACTGAACTGAATTTTACCGACCTCCTGAGTGGTCGCCTAGCCAATACCCTTTTGATACCCGATCTGTTCATTTAGCTAATATTTAGTTTTATTTCGCTTTGTGACATTTTCCCAATCGCTTTCTATGTTGGTCTAATACTTTACTATTTTCCTGACTTGTTATCCAGACCGTCTATTATTTCAAAGAAACGCTTAAAACACAGTTACCTACATTTTGTCTAACTACTTCTACGCTATTCGGGACCGGAACTCCTGTATTAAGAAGTAATAAAGGTTAACAAAAGGATGAACTGATTAACAAAGAAATAAACTCGAGAATGACCTTCTTCGCATTTTTTAACTTGGTGAAAATCACAAACACATAAATAAAGGAAATAAAACGAGCACTTGATAGAGCAGCAATATAAACACTCACCTGTAAGGAGCCAAATCTACTAAAATAACTACGGAATCACAAAATGTGATAGGACTGCAGGTTGATAGCCGGAGGACTAAGGTTCGCTTTGAGATGAAGGACACTTTGCCGAAATACCGTCAGGTTGAAATAACCGAGTTTGAATGAATTTAAGTTTGAACAGCTTGAGTGAAAATGAAGACAGAAAGTAAGAGTGTCACAGAATAATGAACGAACTGAAAATGGAGAGTTTCAGTATTCAAAATCCTTTTGCAAGAAAACACTTTAGAAAACCGGTTTCAAAAGCTTTTTCTTATGAACGCTAAAAAAAATAGCAGAGTAACGAACTGAATTAAGTTTCAGAGTTCTTCCACTATAGTCATCGCTCTTTTTTTTCTCCCTGAACAGTTTTTCATACAGGTATTTATAGGAACTGGGTGCTTCCCCTGAAGGGTCAGGATCTATTTTGAGGGAGATGGAGGGTTAGGATTTCAAAGAACATGATCTGAGGCTCACGAATTAAAGAGAATCAGAACAGACGGCCGAGATTCCCTTCAGAATATTTGTCCTTTTCCTCTTCTAATCTGACGGTCCCAAATTCTCTTGTCCGGGGAGATCCTAGGGCTAGGAGTGAAAGGCGCTGGTCTTGTCGTCTTCTTCTTCGATCCAAGGGCCCCGGACTCGTCCTTACAAGTCGGATCAACGATGGAGATTGGAAGGTACAGCGCTATTATGACATATTCTGGCACCAGTCAGTAATGCGGGCGATTCTGGGGCGTGCGGTTGAGATTTCACCTGCAACACTTTAACTACCTCGGCTCTGATTATGACGACAGCGGTAGGCGTCTTATTCTCTTCGTTTTCTGCTCTCTCTTCCTTTCCGGTCTTTTCAACATGCTGCTTTTCTGATCTCTTATACCGAACCCTTCTTTTCCGATCTCTCCTACTCTAGTCCTTTCATCCGATTTAGTTGAGTCAAAGCATTAATTTCCCTCAATTCCCAAAGCGACCACTTCGTTTCTTGCTTAGCAATAAATGCTCGGATTTTCCTATATATATACCTCCAACCGGGAAGCCCTCCGTATTTGATTTTCTCCTCTTCCTTCTGACACGTCCTGTTCTAGCTGCCCTGACAACAATTTCGGCCATGGTGGCCACCTTTGATCTTTTTTCGGTTGCCTTCTTTGTTCCTAGCCTGAAAATTTACGATCCCGGTGATCGAAGAATCGTGATGACCTTATCTGATGACAGTGAGAGAACTGGACTAATTAACCGATCTGGATCGAAGACCCCGATCGTATCGATCTTGAGTCATTCGACCGGTATAATCGGCGAACTGATTTCGGGCGAGAAGACTGCTAATATTTCCCTTAACACCGGTGACTGCTCCTTGGCGTTCATTTGGCTTTTCACCACACTGGGTGTTCCGACAGCTACTCGGTTTCGAGCGGTAACTTTGATGACGACCTCTCTCATTCTCATGAGAGTCATAGTCCCCCCATCTATCCGATGTCAACAGCCGGTCTCCTGGTCCAAACACATCTTTTGACTCAGCCACGAGACTAGGCTTTGACATAGGCCCTTTAGATGGGATGTTCCACCAATCTCTAGAGATCGCCCAAATGATGTAATTTTGCTTTAAATGTAATTCGATCTCTAGAGATCGCCCAAATGATGTAATTTTGCTTTCAATGTAATCCGATCTCTAGAGATCTCCCAAATGATGTAATCAGATCTTTTCGAAAATAAAATTTATTTTGACAACTGTCATTTTATTATTATTGCATTGATTATTTTCCGATCTCTGATGTGTTTATCCGATCTGGCTCCTAACTGAACAACCCTTAACTGATCCGTACTTCCAAACATTCGCTTTAATTAGCCGATCCCTAACTAGCCGGTCTCTCCTTATGGAATTTTAGAATATTCGCGAGACGTGTCAGAACAGCTGGCGAGTCCCACTAACCGATGCACTGCCTGGAACACCGTGAGCATTAAATGCTCGGACGAGTATAAATAGGGGTGGGGTTAGCCAGTTGCTCCCTTATGTCATTTTCAGTCTCTCGCGAACAACTTCAAAATTCTCTCGTTTTCTCAAGCTCTTCCTACACCGATCAAGCTCCGGTAAGGGTTTTGATCATTCTTTTAGTTTAAATTCTTTATTTCCTTTGAAAATGAGTGGCGCCGAGAGTCAGAGAGCGACGAGCCCTCCCTCCATTCAGTTCTCATGGTCGTCTGATGAAGTAGAAGTGGTCGGGCCAAGCGCGCGACCCTAACCTCCTAGGGTCTCCGTTCCAGCTCGGGGGCAAGCAGCATCATCAAGGCATATACCTTCTTCAGGGAGGGAAAATCTTCCCATGGACGAGTTGCCATCGGTCCTTCAAGAAACCGATCTGCAGTCGTTTAGCCAGGAGTATAACATTCGGCCTGATTCCTACGAATTGATTAGGTGTCACGGCGAGCTTCGTGCCGATCACTTCTTTGAGGGGGACGATATGATCATGGTCTACGAAGAACAATTAAAAGTCGGCCTGCGGTTCCCTTTGGACAACTTCTTCAAGGAAGTTTTAAAATATCACCAAGTGTGCATCGCCCAAGTTCACTCGAACTCGTGGCGGATCTTAGTAGCCTTCTGAGGCCTATGCCGAACTAAGGGGCTCTGACCTACAGCTAAGGTGTTCGCTGAACTGCACAGGCTAACTCGTCGAAAGGACGACGAGTATTGGTTCTTCCAAGCGAAACCCTATTGTGGGCTTTTTACCGACCTGCATTCCTCCCTGAAGAATTAGAAGAACCGCTTCTTTATCTTGAGGAGCAAAATTCAGAATGGTTTTGAGGGCTTCCCTCGGAGCTGGCTGCATCAGGGTCCCTTGCTAACGAAGCACATCGCCCTAAATAGGGAAGAGGGTGCAATGGTGATGGAGTTGAAGGAGCAGGCGTCCAGAGAGAAGTTCTCTTGTTTGGATGCAGTGACGGCCGAGCTGCACCATTGGACTATGCAGCTGGTCACCGGCCAAGATCGCGAGCTTCAGCTCTTTGACCTCGGCATTGGTATTTTCTATATCTTAGATCTTTGGACCTTAGCAATCTCACTGACCTCTTCTTTGTGCAGGTATGGCAAGCGACGAAGCCTCCAAGGAGAGCCGGAAGCAGAAGAGAGAGATCTCCCGGAAGGTACGGGAGATGAAGCATTCCGAGCTGCTTCAAACGCCCGGTCATGAACCCGGGGAAATACAAGAAGGTTCGTCTCGACCTTCTGGACCACCGATCATAGAAGTGGTCCGGTCTCCTCCCCGTCAAGAAGAGCCGCCTCCACCTCCTCCAGTCGTTTCAAGTGCGGAAGGGGGTCCTTTTCAACATGCCCCAAGGACTCTCTACCGTGGTACACAAGTGCTGATCCATTCCTTGGAGAAGAACCGGACTGTTCGGGAGAATCCGGGTTTGGCTAAGGTCCTGGGGGCTTCTATCTGCCTTCGGGAGGATCGGGACAGGCTGTCCTCAGACAACCTTGATGATATCCTGACCCTATCTATGAGCTTGAACGTGGAGTGCTTGGTGAACCAGCACATCGTCCGGGAGAAGGCTCACCGCCTGGGTATGGAGGTCGAGAAAATGGGTCATGAGGTGTCTTCTCTCCGATCCCAACTTTCGTCCGCTCAGGACTACATATATCAAATTGAGGGGCGAATGAAGTTCTATGAGGACAAGCTGGCCAATCAAGCTCATGTTCTGGCCGAGCGAGATTGTGTTCTTGAAGAAGTCCAAGCGCTCCGGGCTGGCGAAGTTGCTCACCTCACTGAAGAGCTCAAAGCAAAGGAGGAAGAGATAGTGACAAGAGAGGCCAGCGCTTATGTGAATGCCCACAGGGATCTCTTGGCCGAGCTCAGGAAGCGATATCCCGAGGAGGACTTTACTTGGATGGTAGACTTGGCTCCCCAAGACGAAGGTGAGGATAGCGAGGAGGAGGCTGAGGGTGAGAGAGGAAATGAGCAAAATGTAGATCATGCTGGGGGTGATCCTCCAGCCTAATGACTTGTATAAATTCTGAAATGAAATGAAATGAAATGCCTTTTTGTTCAGTGAATGGTTGTGATCGGAAAATCTCTAAATTATTTAAGCACTTGGTTGTCTGAGCATATCGAAACAATTAAAAGTGATTATTAACCTAAGTGTGAGAGATCGGAAAACACAATAAGCATGAGATCGATAGGGAACCAATGCTAAACGGGACTTGATTAAAATTGGAAATTTGGCTAAAACACTTAAGATCGGGATCATCATTAAATCGGATCGGAACCTTAACCTGATTATTCCTAAACTTTTAAATGAGAGATCGGCAATAAGACTGGTGGCACGAAGGCCTAGTGTTGGTTGAACCTCGTTTGACAAGGGAGATCGGAAACATAATTGACTGATCAGGGGACTTGACAATTGGTTTGAGAGGTCGGTGAGTGATTTGAGAGACCGGTAAAGCTTTAATTGATATGAGGACTTAGCATTGATTCAATTTCTCGTGAGGAGAGATCGGAAGTGTGGTTGGCTGGCAAAGGGAGACTTAGTGCTAGGGATCGGTTTCAAAGTTTATTGATCCTGGGGATCGGCCAAAATATGGTGTCGACAATGGATATTATGATGAATTTGAATGTGTTTATTGGTTTATAAACGTGATTATTGAGTGGAAAATTTTTAAAAACTGTTTTGAAACCACAGTTAGCATGACAGTCCCTTTCGAAACTCTCCAGTAGTAACGGCTACTTGGGGTTGATAATTGATATTGATTATGTCTCCCATTAATAACGATTAATGGGATAAGACTACATGAGTACTCATTAGCTAGCTAGCCCTTCCCTCATTAATAACGGTTAGTAAGGTTGAGATTGCTTTGTCGTGGTGTACAACATGGCACTGATCGTGAAATTTTGTGTCATGGCCTGAACTGTGAGTTGATGTTGGCAACACTAATGCTTTGTAAATTGTGATTTATGAAGTGTGATTTTTCTTTTGAAATGTTATTCCAATAAATGGCTCTTATGGACTTAGAACTATTGTGAAGTTTTCATACTTAAGAAAAATGTGATTTATTATGCTTTGACAAATTGTGTTTTATCTTAAGTTTTAAAGTTATTAGTTGTGCACCACTGAGTGATATACTCAGTGATAGCTTCTTTATGCTGTCGCAGGTAAGGGAAAGGAGAAGGCTGCTGAGTGAGAGACTTAAAAGCAGCATTTTGGTATTGTTTGTGGGTATATACATTAGGTATACCCTTGTGATTTCTTTGGATGTATTTTGTACCTATATGTATGGATGTACGGACATTGACCAATTTGTATTTAAAAGCATTGCATTGCTATTACATTTTGAGTTTGTAACTGTTTTGTATTTTACTTTGAGACTTATGAAAGTGTAACTTCTGCAATATTTAGTTTATCATTATTTCCAATGAATGTTTACATGGAATTTTAACTATTCTCATGCAGTTTTTCGCAATTGATAAGATAAAAAGCTATGGTTTGTTTTAAATTTCTTTGTAGCATAACTAATAGGTTATCGGTAGGTGGAGTTCGGTAATTCATTAGGTATGCTACAGGAATATATCGTGCCTTACAAGGGATAAGGTGTGACATGTTTTAGTGGTATCAGAGCTTTGGTTTTTATATAAGTTTTGAAATTGTATGTTTGAAAAATTTTGATAAGTACAACTGCTCAACTGTCATTAATTGATACATATAGTGCATTACATCATAATTATGGACTAATGGAGGGAAATCTCCTTGTCTTGATTGTTCAGGGAGTAGAATTCTTTGTGATTCAATATGGAAGAGGGGGATCACACAGTAGAGCAATCGAGCAGTGAGGCAGTGGGAAGCGGCTCCTCGAATGCCGATGGATCATTGCATCCATCCCACCCATGCAGTTTCCTGCTCAGTTCACTCAGCAGATGGCTGCACTATTTCAGCAAATGGCTGGCAATATACCAGTGCAAGCTCCTGTGCAAGCACCTCCAGTGCAACCACCATCCCTAGCCAGACAATATGACAAGTTAATGAAGTATGGGGCAATAGAGTTCAAGGGTACAGTGGACCCATTGGAAGCTGAGCAATGGTTAGAACGGATGGAGAGGGTCTTCAAGAAATTGCACTGTACAGATGAGTTGAAGTTTGAATATTCAATTTTCCTGCTACATGGAGATGCAAATGAGTGGTGGAAGACCATTCCCCACTGTTTGGCTGAGTCGCCAGTGCTGACATGGGATGACTTTCTAAGAGAGTTTAGACATAAGTATGTTCCTGATACCTATGTGGATATGAAGCTACAGGAGTTTCTCAGTTTGAAGCAAGGGAACAAAACTGTAGTCGAGTATGAGAGAGACTTTTCTCACCTCAGCCACTATGCTGAAAGCCTACTCACTACCAGGAGAGACAGATGCAAACGGTTTGAGGCCGGTTTGAGGCCTAGT
The DNA here is from genome assembly GCF_030052815.1 of Hevea brasiliensis. NCBI lineage: Eukaryota > Viridiplantae > Streptophyta > Magnoliopsida > Malpighiales > Euphorbiaceae > Hevea > Hevea brasiliensis. The sequence continues at coordinate 21,175,280 of NC_079500.1, read as the reverse complement.
TTGAGATTGCAAGTGGTTGGGTTTTGACATGACAACTTCTCTGGGTTGATATCACAGGCCCTTGAATTCGAAAGGATAGAACTGGAAGGGGCATCTGAGAAGGTAACCACTGAAAAAGAGAAGAGCAGTAAGCCTATAGGTCAGAGTCCAAGTAACAATTCGGGTAAGAGGAAGAGCTTTGGGGGACCAAGTAACAGAGGATCTAGTAGGGGAAGATTCTCAGGGCAGAGGCCACCTAGATCTGGACAGCAGACATCTAGGGGTTCCTTTCCTACCCGTGCTTGTGAGACTTGTGGCAGGACTCATGGAGGAGTATGTTATAAGGCCATAGGAGCCTGTTACAACTGTGGTGGAAGTGGGCATTTTACTAGAGATTGCACTAGTGCCCGCAGATCTGGGCCGCCTACTACCACTAAGGGATCTGTTCAAGATTCTGCTTCCAGAGGACAATAGACAACTAGTAGAGGCAGAGCCAGGGGTAGAGGTAACACTTCTGGCAGCCAGAGCATAGTGAGCCAACCAGAGCAGAGTGGTGCACCAGTCAGGGTGTACACCATGCGCCAGAGGGATGAAGCTGAGACATCAGATGTTGTGGCTGGTAGTTTCTTCATTTTTGATAGAGATGTATATGTGCTGTTTGACCCTGTTTCTACACATTCTTATGCTAGTGCTAGTATTGCATGCTCTGTTGCTATTCCTTGTGTGAAATTGGATTATGATGTGCTAGTGACTAGTCCTTTAGGACAAAAGGTTAGGGTGAACAAATTGTATAAGGATTGTCCTTTGGTGATCCAAGGATATACATTCCTGTCAGACTTAATTGACATGCCCTTTCGAGATTATGATATCATCTTGGGCATGGATTGGTTAGCCAGGCATCATGCCATGATCGATTGTAGACTGAAGACAGTCACTTTTGGTCTTCCCAAGTATGCAGACATAGTGATACACGGGGAGAGGCAGTTATTGCCATCCAACATCATTTCAGCTGCACTTGCTAGAAAGATGATTAGAAAGGGATGTGAAGCTTATCTAGCTCATGTGATAGACACCCAGGTGGGGAGTCCAGATCTTAAAGATATTCCTACAGTATGGGATTTTCCGGATGTCTTTCCGGAAGAATTACCTGGACTGCCTCCGAAAAGAAAGGTGCAATTTGAAATTGAGACTATGCCTGGTTTGGAGCCAATCTCCAACACTCCTTATTATGGCACCTGCTAAGTTGAAAGAGTTGAAGGTACAATTGCAGGAATTGTTAGATAAGAGTTTCATCCGGCCTAGCGTGTCACCTTGGGAACACCAATATTATTTGTGAAGAAGGATGGTACTCTCCGCCTATGCATAGACTACAGACAGTTAAATAAGGTGACCATAAAGAATAGATATCCTCTGCCACGGATCGATGATTTGTTTGATCAGTTGAAGGATGCAACTGTATTCTCCAAAATTGACTTGAGATTGGGCTACTACCAGTTGAGGGTGCAGGAGAAAAATATTCCTAAAACTGCTTTTAGGACTCGGTATGGCCACTATGAGTTCTTGGTAATGCCATTCGGGTTGACAAATGCTCCAGCTGCTTTTATGGGCCTAATGAACACTATCTTCAGGCCATATTTGGACCAGTTTGTTGTGGTGTTCATTGATGATATTTGGTGTACTCAAAGAATGTAGAGGAACACGATAAGCACTTGAGGATAGTATTGCAGACTTTGAGGGAAAAGCAATTGTATGCCAAACTGTCGAAATGTGAGTTTTGGCTAAAGGAGATTTCATTTTTAGGGCATATTGTATCTGCAGAAGGTATTCAGGTGGATCCTAGTAAAGTTGAAGCCATTCTTAATTGGAAGCCACCCAAAAATGTCACGAAAGTTCGGAGTTTCCTTGGTTTGGCCGGGTATTACCGAAGGTTTATGAAGGGATTCTCCATGCTAGCATCTCCATTGACCAAGCTACTTAGGAAGGATGTAAAATTTCAGTGGACTGATCAGTGCCAGGAAAGTTTTGATGAGTTAAAGAGGCATTTAACTGAAGCTCCAGTTTTAACCTTGCCCACTTTGGGTAAGGAGTATACCATATACAGTGATGCTTCTCATAACCGATTAGGCTGTGTGTTGATGCAAGATAGAAACGTCATTGCCTATGCTTCACGCCAACTTAAACCGCATGAGAGGAATTATCCTACACATGACTTGGAGCTAACAGCCATTGTCATTGCCTTGAAGATCTGGGGACATTACTTGTATGGAGAGAGATGTTATATATACACAGATCATAAAAGTTTGAAATACTTGGGCACACAGAAGGAGTTAAATTTGAAGCAGAGGAGATGGTTAGAGCTGATAAAACATTATGATTGCTTGATAGACTATCAGCCTGGAAAGGCAAATGTTGTAGCTGATACTTTAAGTCGCAAGACTATGGCTGGTTTGAGGATTTCTCCTTTGTCCATGGTGCATGAATTAAGGGCATTACATGCTAATTTGGAGATTAATGAAGATGGGCAGATGGTAGCTACTTGGCAAGTGAAGCCAATGCTGGCAGAACAAATTAAAGCAGTTGCATAGAAGGATTATAAGTATGTGAAGTTGATGGAAGAGGCTTGGGATGGCAAAAAACCAGAATTATCAGTAAATGATGAGAGCTTATTGTTATATAAGGGCAGAATGTGCATTCTTGAGAATGTTAAACTGAGGCAGACTATTTTAAAGGAAGCACATGATTCACCTTTTGCAATGCACCCTGGTGGAACCAAAATGTACAGAAGTGTGAAAGAGCACTATTGGTGGAGAGGAATGAAGAAAGACATTGCAGAATATGTTGCCAAATGCCTAACTTGTCAGTAAGTAAAGGCAGAATACCAAGTGCCTACAGGGTTGCTACAGCCATTGCCAATTCCCGAGTAGAAATGGGAAAGAATCACTATGGATTTCGTGACAGGACTTTCACGTACACAAAAGAATCATGATGCATTTTGGGTTATTGTTGATAGATTGACCAAGTCTACACACTTTTTGCCAGTGAGGATGGATTACAGCCTGGAAAGATTGGCCAAACTGTACATTGATGATGTTGTGAGGTTACATGGAGTGCCAGTGTCTATTGTATCAGACAGAGACCCAAGGTTCACTTCTAGATTCTGGGGTAGTCTCCAAAAAGCCCTAGGAACTAGATTGAACTTGATCTGACAGATTCCATCCACGCATGCACGGCCAATTTGAAAGGATCATTCAGATTTTGGAGGATATGCTTCGAGCTTGTGTGATTGAGTTTAAAGGGAGTTGGGAGACACACTTGCCTTTAATTGAATTTGCCTACAACAACAGTTATCAGTCAAGCATCGGGATGCATCCATACGAAGCACTTTATGGCAGAAAGTGTAGAACTCCCTTGTGTTGGGATGAAGTGGGCGAGAGGAAGTTGATTGGTCCAGAGTTAGTGCAGCAGACAGAAGAAAAGGTTAAGCTCATTAAAGACAGACTCAAAGTTGCAACGGATAGACAGAAGTCCTACATTGACCTAAAGAGAAGAGATATTCGGTACAGTGTGGGTGACAAGGTGTTCTTGAAAGTTTCCCCATGGAAGAGGATCATGAGGTTTGGTAGAAAGGGGAAACTAAGTCCTCGCTTCATTGGGCCGTATGAGGTTCTGGAAAGAGTGGGTCCATTAGCATATAAACTTGCATTGCCTCTAGAGTTAGAAAAGATTCACAATGTCTTCCATGTCTCCATGTTGAGGAGGTACAGATCAAACCCTTCTCACATTTTGCTAGTAGAGGAGATTGAGGTGAATCCAGACCTAACATATGATGAAGAGCCCATAAAGATCTTGGCACATGAGGTGAAGCAACTGAGGAACAAGCAAATGCCTCTAGTGAAAGTGTTGTGGAACCATCATTCAGGCCAGAAGGCTACATGGGAGCGTGAAGAGTACATGAGGAGACAGCACCCACAGCTATTCAGAGAATGAGACCAGGTAAATTTCGAGGATGAAATTTTATTTTTAAGGAGGGGAGAATTGTAACACCCCGAACCTCCGAGTTGTGAATAATACCATTTTTGGCATGTGACTAGTACTATTCAAAGACACATTGAGGACCAAAAATAAATAGAAAATTAATAGAGACAGACATAATAAAAATTCAAATGACCCAAAAATATAAGGATTCACCGGGTATATTGAAAAAGAGGGATTATGAACCGATAAGGGGCATTTTGGTCAATTCACTTCAAGAGTTAACTTTTGACCAAAATGTTAATTAATTTAAGTGAAATTAATGAATTGAATTATGGAATAATTTTTTTTAGGAAAAGAATTCAAGTCTAAAGTGAAAGGAAAATAAAAGAAATAAAAATCTAGAATTTTAGGTCCATTTTGACCCAATTAAAATTTTAGGACCAATGGGCTTTGGACAACTCAATAAAAATTAATTAAATAAATAAATAATTGGGATAAGTATAAAAGAAAGCCATCTTCCTCCCTCCCTCATTTAGTTGCTCCCCCACACACCTCCTCTCCCTCTCTTTTCTTTCTTCTCTCTTCATTCTTTCACTTACAACCTCTCTCAACCATTGATTTTCCTCACTTTTCCATGAGTTTTCTATCTAATTGGTAGAAAACATCAAATTTATCTTTCATTGAGAGATTAGAAGCTAAGAGAATAAAAGAGTCAGAAGAAATTGAAGATTAGAAGTAGTCACTTGAGGCAAGTTTCTTTTCATGTTAGATTAGTTGTATAAGCCTTAAATGAAGTTAACTTATGATGAAATTTCATGAGAAATTGAAAGGAAACATGCATGAAACCTAAAGTAGGGTTTTGGCCAACTTAGGGAAAATTAGGGTTTTGATGTATTTTAGTTAAATTGATGATAAATCTAAGTTAGATTGAGGTAGTATGCATGATTGGGAGTAGTAAGATTTCATGGTATTGCATAAATTAAATTATGGAAGATTAGGGTTCATTGGAAAATTGGGTTTTGGTGCTAGAGAATGAAATTGGTGTGTGTAGTGTTAAATTATGGTCATTTGAGGTTTATTTAGTTTGAATTGACATTGGATTGATGAATGGAGGTAATGAAATAGTAGGATTAGGGAAATTACAAACTTTGGTGTTTAAAAATTGTAGGTTTTGTGTTAGGAAGTACCATTGATGTGTCAATGCTAAATTATAGTCATTTTGGGTGAATTAAATATGAATTGAGGTTAGTTAGTGAAAGTAATTGAAGAAATGAAAATTTTAACTTAGGGTAGAATTTTGCACGCTGAATTCAGTGTGTTTGGAAGCCCATAACTTGAGCTACACAACTCCAATTGGTGTGAAACCAAATGGAAACGAAACTTAAGACATAGGGCTAGAATTTTCATGAAGATACCCTACCCCAAAAATGACCTTAAGCTATCCGAAATGAGCCTTAAATTTGGAGACAGAAATCTGGAACCTGCAGAATTTGATCATATGAACAGTAAATTTTGCATGGCCATAACTCTCTCTAGAAAACTTCGATTTAGGCGATTCTTGAACCGATGGAAACCTAAGACATAGTAGAACATTTCATATGAAGAACTTGAGGCCAAATTATGGACTTAACCCAATCAAATTGCTGAGCAAATTTGAATCACTGAATCTGCAGAATTGTAGATTTACCATATGAATAGTAAATTTTGCATGGCCATAATTCTCTCTAAAAAACTCTAATTTAGGTGATTCTTGAACCGATGGAAACCTAAGACATAGTAGAACATTTTGTATGAAGAACATTAGACCAAATTATGGACTTAACTTGATTAAATTGCTAAACGAAGTTGGATCGATAAATCTGCTAGAACTAAATCTGCAGCATGAACAGTGATGTGAACAGTAATTGTCTTTTGGGCATAACTTGAGCTACATAGCTCCGAATTAGGCAATTCAAAAAGGAAAATAAAGTTAAGACCTAAATGAACAATTTTCATGAAGAACACCTCACCAAATTATGATCGAAACTAGGTAAAAATTGGATTCAAAAATTGGGACACCAAGTTGTCCAAAACCAAAATTTTCAAAAATTTGCAAAGCTAATTTGGGATGCATTAGACATGCATGTAATGAGTTCTTGGTAGCAATTAAGATTGTTATTGAGGTATTCTATTTGTGTATTTTCAGTAGAAAAAGAAGTTGGAACGGACAAAGAGAAGTAGGTAGCAAGGAAGGAGAATTATTGAAGGTTTGTGCACAACTAACCTTTTCTTCGTTTTTAAACTTGTAAATTATTTAGAATGTATTTATTTGAATGAGTTTGCTTTGAACAAGTTTACTTTGACTGAAATATGGTTTTTCTCTTGCATTTGAAAAATTTGAGTGTTGCCAACTTTATATGGATATTATGATGAATTTGAATGTGTTTATTGGTTTATAAATGTGATTGTTGAGTAGAAAATTTTTGGAAACTGTTTTGAAACCACAGTTAGCATGATAGTCCCTTTCGGAACTCTCCAGTAGTAACGGCTACTTGGAGTTAATAATTGATATTGATTATGTCTCCCATTAATAACGGTTAGTGGGGTAAGACTACATGAGTACTCATTAGCTAGCTAGCCCTTCCCTCATTAATAACGGATAGTGAGGTTGAGATTGTTTTGTCGTGGTGTACAACACGGCATTGATCGTGAAATTTTGTGTGATGGCCTGAACTGTGTGTTGATGTTGGCAACACTAATGCTTTGTGAATTGTGATTTATGAAGTGTGATTTTTCTTTTGAAATGTTATTCCAATAAATGGCTCTTATGGACTTAGAACTATTGTGAAGTTTTCATACTTAAGAAAAATGTGATTTATTATGCTTTGATAAATTGTGTTTTACCTTAAGTTTTAAAGTTATTAGTTGTGCACCACTGAGTGATATACTCAGCAATAGCTTCTTTATGTTGTCGCAGGTAAGGGAAAGGAGAAGGCTGCCGAGTGAGAGACTTGAAAGCAGCATTTTGGTATTGTTTGTTGGTATTTACATTAGGTATACCCTTGTGATTCCTTTGGATGTATTTTATACCTATATGTATGGATGTACGGACATTGAGCAGTTTGTATTTAAAAGCATTGCATTGCTATTACATTTTGAGTTTGTAACTATTTTGTATTTTACTTTGAGACTTATGAAAATGTAACTTTTGCAATATTTAGTCTATCATTATTTCCAATGAATGTTTACATGGAATTTTAACTATTCTCATGCAGTTTTCCGCAAAAGAATTGATAAGGTAAAAAGCTATGGTTTGTTTTAAAATCCTTTGTAGCATAACTAATGGGTTATTGGTAGGTGGAGTTTAATAATTTATTAGGTATGCTATGGAAACATGTCGTGCCTTATAAGGGATAAGTTGTGACAAGAGCGCAGACCTTTGAAAAGTTATATGAGAAACTTAGAACTAAAGAAGGGGAGAAAGATATTTATAGATTAGCAAGGAGAAGAGAAAAGAAATGTCAAGATCTCAATCAAGTTAAGTGCATTAAGGATAAAGAAGGAAAAGTGTTTGTGAAAGATGAGGACATTAAAGAAAGATGGAGAAATTATTTTAATGATCTTTTTAATAATAGTCAAAATGGTAATAGCATGAATATAGACTACAGAGCAATAGAAAAGAATATGAATTATGCTAGAAGGATTAGATCTTTAGAAATAAAGGAAGCACTTAAGAAAATGAAAATGAGTAAAGTCTATGGACCCGATGGAATACCAATTGAAGTGTGGAAGTGTTTGGGAGATATGAGAGTGGCATGGTTAACTAAATTATTTAATAAGATTCTAAACTCAAAGAAAATGCCTGATGAATGGAGGAGGAGTGTTTTAGTACCTATTTTTAAAAATAAGGGAGGCATACAGAGTTGCTCAAATTATAAGAGAATTAAACTCATGAGCCATACTATGAAGTTGTGGGAGAGAGTTGCGGAACATCGACTACGTCATGACACTTCTGTCTCTCCCAATCAATTTGGCTTCATGCCCGGTCATTCAACTATGGAAGCGATCTTTCTCATTAGAAGCTTGATGGAGAAATATAGAGATGTGAAGAAAGATCTACACATAGTTTTTATCAATTTGGAGAAGGCTTATGATAATGTTCCAAGAGATGTCTTATGGAGAGTGTTAAAACAAAAGAGGGTATCGATTAGGTACATACAAGTATTGAAAGATATGTATGAAGGAGTAACTACTATTGTGCGCACAGTGGGAGGGGGCACAAGAGATTTTTCTATCTTAATTGGATTACACTAAGGTTCAGCTGTAAGCCCTTACCTTTTTACATTAGTTTTAGATGAATTGATGAAACATATACAAGAGAGTATCCCTTGGCTCATGATGTTTGCAGATAATATAGTTCTGATAGATGAGATGCGAGAAGGAATCAATAGAAAGCTAGAGCTTTAGAGAAGTACTTTAGAGTCAAAGGGCTTTAAGTTAAGTAGAACGAAGATAGAATACATACATTGCAAGTTCATTGAAAGCCGAACTGGTGATAGGGAAGGAGTTAGTTTGGATGGAGTGGTATTATCCCAAAGTAATCACTTTAAATATCTAGGCTCAGTCCTTCAAGTAAATGGGGGATGTGAGGAGGATGTTAGTCATTGGATTAAAGCTGGATGATTGAAGTGGAGTTGTGCCACGGGAGTTTTATATTATCACAAGATTCCCAATAAGTTAAAAGGAAAATTTTACCGTACAGCCATACGACCAGCCATATTATATGGTAGTGAGTGTTGAGCACTGAAGGAGTCGTATGTGTCTAAGATAAGAGTTACGAGGATGAGAATATTAAGGTGGATGAGTGGCCATACTAGACTAGATAAAGTCCGTAATGAGAGTATTAGAAAAAAAGGTAGGAGTATTGTCAATTGAGGATAAGTTGAGAGAAGGGAGATTGAGGGGGTTTGGGCATGTGAAGCGTAGATATATGAAGGCTCCAGTTAGACACGTAGGCACATTAGGTTAGATCATAGAAAGAAAAAAAGGCCGAATTGGTGATAGGGAATGAGTTAGTTTGGATGGAGAGGTATTGTCCTAAAGTAATCACTTTAAATATTTCGGCTCAGTCCTTCAAGTAGATGGGGGATGTGAGGAGGATGTTAGTCATAGGATTAAAGCCGGATGGTTGAAGTGGAGTCGTGCCACGAGAGTTTTATATGATCGCAAGATTCCCAATAAGTTGAAAGAAAAATTTTACCGTACAGTCATACGACCAGCCATATTATATGGTAGTGAGTGTTGGGCACTAAAGGAGTCGTATGTGTCTAAGATAAGAGTTACGGAGATGAGAATATTAAGGTGAATGAGTGGCCATACTAGACTAGATAAAGTCCGTAACGAGAGTATTAGAGAAAATATAGGAGTATTACTAATTGAGGATAAGTTGAGAGAAAGGAGATTGAGGTGGTTTGGTCATGTGAAGCGTGGACATACTGAGGCTCCAATTAGACACGTAGAACACATTAGGTTAGATGATAGAAAGAAAAGAAGGGGTAGATCTAAACTGACCTGGAGGAGAGCAATACAACAAGACCTAGAAGTATTACACATTTCCGAAGATTTAACTCAAAATTGTTTAGAGTAGGAAAAGAGAATCCATATAGCCGACTCCAAATTTTTGGGATAAAAACTTAGTTGAGTTGAGTTGAATATTGCTATATCCCTCTAGAATTGATGGGAAGCTCTCTCTCTCATTTCACCCAGGAACTGACCAGTAGAAAAGGCACATCTTTATCGCTAAACATTTTGCACAATCCATTTGCCCAAATTTCATAATGATTAGGTAATTATTAAATGTAATAATTTCATTAAAAAAATTTTCAAGTTATTTTTTTAATAAATAATTAAATAATTATAAAACTTTTATATATTCTAAATCAAATTATGGTATTCTCACATATTAAATCTTATATGTACTATAGGAAAATGTTCAATTAAACCATTAAATAAAATTCAGCGAAGCATTAAGGGAAAAAAAATTAATAAAATCTAATAATATTTAAGAATTTCCATGGGATCAATTGACCCACTGGCAGAGCCATAGCTCGCCCTTGGCTTCCACGCGGAGGTTAATTTCCTTCATGTTGGGAACTAGCCACTGAAAATAAAAAAAATGAGTAAATGTCGTTGTCAACTTTGTCATGCAATCTTTTTTTTTTTTTAAGTGCATTTTGGGAGGTGGAAGGGCGAACATAATAACCCTGTTGAGAACTCAATGTCTTCACAGCGTATTGCTATATCCCTCTGAAATTGGTAGGACGCTCTATCTTATTCCACCCAAGAAATTAAGTTCTGAAGAACAATAAAGTTAAAATGCTATCAGGAGAAAGGTAGACCTTTATCACTTAACATTTCTGCACGAGACATTTGCTCAAATTTGCAATAACTTTTCATTCTTTTATTTCTTTGATAGTGAGTTAAATTGATGAAAATCACATACTGTTCCAATTGGTGCATTGATTTTAGTGTTACTCTTTAAATTTCACTTCTTTCTAGGACTAGTTGTAAGTCACGTGTTTTCTTGGGTTTGGCAGGGACTCTTAGCAGGAAGGGATATTCTAAAGGAAGTGGTAAGAGTGAATATTGGTGATGGTCAATCAACTTTGATTTGGTTGGATCCTTGGGTTCCTTCTGCCCCATGTTTTAGAGTTAATCGACCACCTCATTGACCTGATCAAGTGAATATTGTTGCTGATTTGTTTGACCATCAAAGAAATGGGTGGAATCTTCAGTTAGTGCAAAGTTTATTCAACCCCATTCAGGCTAAGGAAATTCTATCTATTCCCATTGCATCCTCTGGTTTTGTAGATTCTCTTGTTTGGCACTTTGAAAGAAATGGGCGCTATTCTATACGGTTAGGGTACAAATTGCTAGTGAATTTAGAACGACGTGTAATTAGAGATGATCAGTCAACTAATTCATATTTTTTTCCTCCTCGTCTATGGGTCAAGACTTGGGGTTTGCAGATTCAGCCTAAGATAAAGGTCTTTCTATGGAAAGCCATTTTTAACGCTCTTCTTGTTAAGGAAAATCTGTTGAAACAAGGTATCAACATTGATTTGGTCTGCTCCATTTGCAATAAAGCCATTGAATTGGTGGAACAGGCTTTATTTCTGTGTGATCATGTGAAAGCAATATGGTTCTCCAGCCCTTGTTCCTATAAGCCCAATCATGTAGGCTTCGCTTCAAATAAGAGATGGTGGTCTTCTTTATGGAAGGAATTTCAAAAAGAGCCTAATTGTCAAGATATTTTTGTTTCAATTGCTGTTACTCTTTAGGCAATCTGGAAAGAAAGAAATAAAGTTGTCTTGGAGCATAAACAGCCAGATCCTTTAGTGGTGTCAAAACATATAGCTTTCTTTTTAATGGAACAGCAGCAAGAGCCTCCTTTAGCTGTTGCTTCTCAATCAATTCCAATGCAGAAGCAATTTCCAAGCAGATGGGAACTCCCTCCTGTGGGTATCTTGAAATTAAATTGTGATACTTCTTGGAAACTAGATGTTGATTTAACAGCTATTGCAGTGATTGCCAGAAACTCTAATGGTATTTTAATGCATGGAATTGCTGAAAGAGTGTATTGCTCTTGTCCTCTAGCAGGCGAAGCTCAAGCTATGTTGGAAGCCCTTCGGTTCGCTGCTGCAATGGGCATATCATCTTTCATCATTAAAACAGACTCAGCCACTGTTTACTCTGCAATGGTGAACTCTCACAAGGATGTTGATTGGGAAATTCAGGCAACGATAAATCTCATGAGATATCTTGTTCCTTTTTTCGGTCAGGTCCATTTTTCTTTAGTAAATAGGGGAGCTAATTCTGTTGCTGACATAGTTGCTAAGTTGTGTCTTAAGAATCTCCTCCCATGTAATTGGCTAGTTGATACACCGGCTGAAATTCTTAATTTTTTGTACTCTGATGCCTTGGTGGCCTTGTAATGCATTGCTGCAATTCAAAAAAAAATTAGTTACGTGTTTCTTTCCACATAGGTTATGAAAAAATAAAAAATTCTTGTTTAGTATAAATGAATTTTATCAAATTTCATGAAATATATATATATATATATATATATATATATATATATATATATATATATATATATATATATATATATATATATATTCAAAATTTGAATTTTTTTTACATAAAAATTTATTTTCAAATTTTAATAATAAATTTCATGAGATTGGTTATAACTAAACTAAATTCTACAAAAATTGATAGATTTTAAAAACAATTCTGAACTTAAAATCTTATATATTTTGAATGATAAAATTATCCTCTCTTATTATATTTAAATTTTCTCTTGCCATCACTTTTTCTCATTTTTTTTGATGTGATAGACACAAATAGAAATAAAGATAGACATAGATATAGACATAGATATAAATATAAATATATACATAAGTATAGACAGACACAAAGACGGACATAGACATAGATGCAAACAGACATAGGCACAGATACAAATAGATATAGATAGACAGATATAAACATATACATATACACATACACATACAAACACAGACTAAAATAAAAACAAACACAAATACAGACATACACACATTCATAGACACAAACATAGATATAAACAAATAAACATAGAGACAAACAGACAAATATGAACACGATAATAGACAGATAGACTCAAATAGATACAAACACACTGATAGAGATAGATAGATGTAGACACAAAAATCAAGAGACATGGACACAGGCAAACATAGAAATTAACACATATGGATATAGTGTCATGACCCAACTTTATGGGCGGAATCGGCTCTAGAATTTGGGTCAATATAAAACTCCTAAAACCCTTCGTAAGCCTTATTATTCATAAACTAATAACTACACACAACTCAAAACCCATCATACAAGACAAAATGAAAGATTATGATTAAACTTGGGTCATCTCATCCTAAAAGCCATCGTACATACAAAATTAGTCCATTTAATACTTGATGTCCCAAATATGTCCAAGAGGGAGAGTGAATTGGACTAATACAATTGTTTTATTTCTGCTCAAAACCTTTGAAAAATTCTGGCTTTGTTCAATAAAGTACTCTAATGTGAAGTGTGTGTGTGTGAAATAGCTCAAACAAATAGTTTATACAAATTTAACTTAAAGCATGCTCAGTATACTGTTCAATAAGTATATATCAATACTCAGCAAATAAAGTAGTAAACTGATTCAAATCACAGCATAGCAAATAAAGCAGTAAACAGAATATATCAGTCCTCAACAAATAGAGCAGTAAACTAATTCAATTCTCAGCATAGTAAAATTAACTTAACTAGAAAATAAAATTCAAAAAAATTAAAGAGTATGGATTAAGAAAATTGACCACTAAATTTTTATAGTAATTCGGTCTAACTAGCCTACGTTCGCTCTCTCAAAGATACCACTTTGAGTCTTCACTCTACTATTCTTCTCTTTTAAAAGCAAGAGACAAAATCCTTTTACAAATCTTCACACCAAAGCTTTACAAAGTGGCTTCAAACTTCTTACAAGTGTTATCCCAAACACTTTACACAATCAAGCTTCAATAGGTGCTTGAAAGACCTCTCTTAAATGCTAATAAGAGGTTTAAAACTCACTCTCACTCATTACAACAGAATCTAGAAAGAAGATATTAGTAAATATGCCAATAATGAGTAATAAAAACAAGTGGAGCACTTTGAATGAAAGCTTTCAATGACTTCAAAGAGTTAGGAACACTATAACAACTTTCATTAAGTGCAAAATGGTCAAGAGTAAGTATATTTATAGTCTTAAACTGTTTCTGACCGTTTAAGAACTTATTTGAATGTTATAAATTTAAATTTCAAGAAAATAGCCATTATTTTATCATTTTCTGCGATGCTGTGCAGAGTTAAGTCAGTTAGTAAATGTTAGCATACCAAAAAAAATAGCAAACCAGTTAGCAAACCTATAAAACTTTTTTGCTCAACTTTGAAAAATTAAAACTTTGCACCAAAACTCAATAAAATACTCTTAGGCCATTCAAAATTTAAAAACAAGTTCTAAAAACTTAGGATAAAAATTTAAGGGATTAAAAGGTAATTTCATTGGCTCTACTCCTCAATTCTTTTCACAAATAATCCTAAGAAACCTAAACTAAACTCTAAGATATGTACCTTCATTTTGATCTTCAATGTAACTTGGAAGTTATCCTTTAAATACTTAGGAAGATACATCACAACACTTAAAGAAAAGTTAGTTTGATTCTAGTTGAGTTTTGCTATCATCAAAATTCATGCTCCTTTGAGCTCATAGGGTCAACAATCTCTCTCTTTTTGATGATGACAAAACTCAATTGAATTAAAATATAAGAATTAAAAAGTGTGAGTGTATGAATATACATGTGGGAATAACTCCACCTATATGTATGCACATTTATCAAAACATATTAACAATTACGCATAATCATATACAATAACTCCCCCTTAATAGCTTCAATGAAATATTCATAAACATTTTGGCCACAAATGGTTTCAAGCAAGGACATCAACCAAATATCTATAATGTATTCAATAAAATCATCCACTTCTCCATTAATCATATTCATCAAAATATCATCAAGATGTCCATAAAAAAAGCCAATAAAGTCATAAAGTCATCCACTTCTCCCCCTTTTTGTTAGCATCAAAAGAACGTGGGAGAAAGAATTCACATAAATAAGTATATATAGAAATTCAGTTCAAGTGCACTATTCAAAATGGAAAATTAGCATATAGGATAGGAAACTAATCAAGGTAGCTAAAATTAGCAAACAGGATAGCAAACTAAAAACAAACTATCAGACATAAGAAAATAAGATCAGTAGAAAATAACCCAGCATATCAATCTTGTCCCTGGAACCTAGAACTTCTTCTAGTTGGCTTGGATCTGTTTGCAGTCATTTTCTTCCTTTTTGGCTTGACAGGCTCATCACTTAGGGTTTGTAGAATTTCAGTAGCCATGGCAGCAATTGGTGTTAAAGGAACAAGAGCACTAGAAGCCAATCCAGTTGCTATTGGAACATTAGAAGGTGTTGCAGTATGCTGTTTACCAGATTTGGCCTTTATGCCAGATGGTTTACTAGTTTCTGCTTTATGTTTACTTTTTTGTTCCTTTCTAACTAATTTCTGTTTCTCTTTAATAGGTGTAGCAGGAGCAGAAGTGTGTGGTTCCTGTGCAACATTAGAATCAGATTCACTTATTGCATCTCCACTCCCTTCTTGGCTGCCACTTTAAGAACCATCATCATCATTGTCATTACCAGTCTTTTCTTCATTTGATTCTTCTTCTTTTTCAGTTTTAACTTTTTCCTTTTCTTCCTCATTCTCTTCCTCTTCTTCCTCTTTTTCTTTTTCTTCCTCTTCTTCTTTTTCTTCCTTTTCTTCTTTGTTTTCAGCCTTTTCTGTTTATTGTGTAGAACCAGTAATACCTGCCTTACTGGTTTCTCCAGCTTCCTTTATTGTAATGCCCAAATGAACTTTGATTTTTGTTAAATCATACACAATGTTATACATCATCAACAACAAACCATCAATTTTAGGGTTAAGAGAATTCATGAGAACGCCTTGGAATGAGCAAAATTGCTTTAACTTATCAAACTCTAATTCAAAAAATTGCCTTAAATTATTGATCTCCTTTTTCAAACCTCATTTTCCTGCCATCATCATCTTTTCTGCAGGCTTGTAATTGGGATCACATTAGTTTTGAGTTTTTCATTTTCTAGAGGAATCCCAAAGTCCTTAAATGAACCATTTAGGAAATGTGCATAGGGAAGTTTGTAAGGAGGTTTCCACTTTATGATTTGCTTCAACATGAAATAGGCAAGATTAAATTCAATCTCATTCACAATATGCCAAATTATGCAAAGGTTAAGAGTGCTCAAATAGTTGGGGCTACTAGTTCTAGGATTAAGCACATAGATGACAAAACTATGTAGGATTTTGATATGTTGGTGAGCATGGGTAACACTAGTTTTGTCCTTAACCTCTCCCTTGAACACCACTTCTTCAAAATCTCTTTTATTAAATCCTCCTACAAAAAATACTTCTTTTTGAGAACTAACTCTATTGCCACTATTTGGAATGCCTAAAGCATGGGCTAACCTTTCCACAGTTACTTCATGAACTTTCCCTTTCATTTTCACTTTAAAAAAATCATCATTTTTTGCATCTCCTACTTTCAAATTTCTAAAGAATTCTTAAACCAAATCAACATAAATTCCTTTAGTACTAGAGCACAACTTATCCCATTTTTGGTATTGAAACAGAGACTATAATGAAATTGAAGCTTCACTAAAAGTAGGCCAGTGTATATACCTTGGTTCTTGAAAAGCCCTTTCCATAAGTACAACAGGTGCTTTGGAGATTTTTCCCTTTTAGTACTCTTCTCTTTGACAGGTTCACTTGCCCTTTTCTTTAACTATGCTTTAGCTTTTCCTATAACTAGAGGTTTCTCTTTCTATGTTGGTGGAGGAGATGGAGGAACATAGTTACTGTCAGAATCTGAAGATAATGAATACTGGGTAACCTTTCCTTTCCTTTCCCTTTTGATTGAGCCATGACCAAACTAGGTACTCTTGGCAACAGGGAAGGATACTGCTAGGGTAAAAAAAAATCACACAATATAAGCACCCAACAAAGAAATGAATAAAATTTATATATAATATAGGTTAAAATCACATACCCATTTGAAAATAAAAAATATAACATGTATTCGTCAAATTGTCCAATGAATAAAGAAGATAATCAATGAAAATTTGGGTTTTTGAAAATCACCAACATATGTTTTTTAATATTTTGACATACAGCACAAGTAATCTTCATAAGATAAAATCCAAATAAAGAAACCCATAGAACATTACTTAGAAAGAATCGAAAAAAAAAATTATGCAAGTCAAGGGATTTATAAAATTTGCAACAATCACAAAAAAATTACTTGAAACTTTTGAACTAATATAAATAGGGAAGATGCGATGACGAACTTGAGAAATTTCACTTGGCAAAGAGAAATATCAAGACAGGTGAGAAATATTTAGGGATTTTTCGTTTGGTGAGATGCAAAAGAAAGAATTGTTGCAAAATGAGTGTTCTTTGGCACTTTTTAAGAAACCTGAAAAGTTGTGATGGTTAAGAGAGTCGTGAATGAAGAGTTATAGAAGAGAGAGAAAAATAAGGAACAAACTAGGGTTTGGATTTAGTACCTTTAAACAGTTTTCAGAAGAAGAAATGTCATTTTTTTTGAAAAATAATTTTGAAATTTAAACTTAAGAGACTAAAATGGAAGATTTGCAGAGAAACAGAATTTCGTGAGTCAATGGAGAAGGTAAAAAGATGATGGGTTTAAAAAAATTTTGAGTCCCATGCTAGAAATCTTGTCAAATCAAGTGAAAAATTATGATTATGCCCTTTAAAAAGAAATAAAGTATAGTTTTAAAAGGAAGAGCCATTTTTGTAATATGGTTCATAAAAACACAGTAGAGGCGCTTAAAAGGAAAAAAAAATTGAATTTTATATACAATCAGACCTGAGTACCAATTTGCTATCTAAAAAATTAAAAGCAATGGCAAAATACTTAGAAAACAGATTAGTATGCCACTATGATTAAATTCTGTAAAATACTATTCACAGCAGATCAAGTCTAGAATTTTTCAAAACACACCAGAAACTTCAGTACTCATCATTAATAACACAAATCAACATATATCACTCAATTTTGACACAAATACATGAAAATACATCAAATATCATGTAGGGACATCTATCATGCCAATTTCTCTTCTTATTCTACAAAAAAAACTTCCTCATTGAGTGGCTTTGTAAAAATATTAGCAAGCTAATTTTCTAAAGGAATAAATTCAATTTGAATGTCACCATTTTGGACATGATCCCTTATAAAGTGATGTCTCATCTCAATATGCTTGCTTCTAGACTGTTGGACAATATTTTTTTGTCAAATTTAGAGCCCTTGTGTTATCACATGTTATGGGAATGTGATCAAATTTAATTTCAAAATCTTCAAATTGTTGTTTCATCCACAAAATCTGTGCTACACAACTTTCAACTATGATATATTCAGCTTTTGCTATAGAAAGTGCAACAGAAGTTTATTTTTTACTATGCCATGAGACTAATGCATGACCAAGAAATTGACAAGTTCTAGAAGTGTTTTTTCTGTCCAATCTACTACCAACAAAATCAGAATTACTATAACCAACAAAATCAAATGATTCACGTTTTGGATACCATAAGCCAATGTTATGCGTGCCAATGAGGTATTTGAAAATTCTTTTAACAGTAATAAGATGAGATTCTTTTGCACATGATTGAAATCTTGCACATAAATACACACTAAAATGAATATCTGGTCTAGATGCAGTCAAGTAGAGTAGAGAACTAATCATACCTCTATAAAGCATTTGATCTACCTTTTTACCTTTTTCATCTTTTTCCAATATGATTGTTGAGCTCATGGGAGTTCCATTGCTTTCCATATCTTCCATTTTGAACTTCTTTAACATGTCTTTGATATATTTGGATTGATTTATAAAGATTCCATCTTTCATTTGCTTAATTTGCAATCCAAGGAAGAATGTGAGTTCACCCATCATGCTCATTTCAAATTCACTTCTCATCATGTTTTAAAATTTCTTGCAAAGAGAATGGTTAGTTGCACCAAAAATAATATCATCTACATAAATTTACACAATAAGCATGTCTTTTCCTTATTTCTTAATAAAAAGAGTGGTATCCACTTTTCCTCTTTTAAAATCATTTTCAAGCAAAAATTTGTTAAGTCTCTCATACCATGCTCTAAAAGCTTGCTTTAAACCATAGAGAGCTTTAGCAAGTTTATAAATATGATTTGGAAAATGTGGATCTTCAAAGCCGGGGGGTTGTATAACATAAACTTCTTCATTAATATATCTATGCACGAAGGCACTTTTAACATCCATTTGATAAAGCATAAAATTTTTAAAGCATGCAAATGCACATAACATTCTAATAGCTTCAATTCTAATAATCAGACCAAAGGTTTCATCAAAATCAATACCTTCCTCTTGGTTGTATCCTTGAGCTACTAGTCTAGCTTTGTTTCTAATTATATACCCTTTTTCATCCATTTTATTCCTAAATACCCATTTTGTTCCAATGATAGATTGCTTTTTAGGTTTAGGAACAAGTGTTTTTCATACTTTGTTTCTCTCAAATTGATTGAATTCTTTTTGTATAGCAAGAAGCCAACTCTCATCATTTTGAGCATCATCATATGTTTTGAGTTCAAATTGAGAGAGAAAAGCAACATTACTAAAATATCTTCTAAGTTGAGCTCTTGTTATCATCTTTTGTGATGGACTATCAAGGATGTCATCTTTGGAATGATTTCTATGGTATCTCCATTCTTGTGGAATATCTTGATGTTAAGGTTCCTCAATTTGTAGTTCTTCCACATTTGGTAGAAACTCTTCCTAAGTTTCATCATTTGTAGATAGTGGAAATTCTTCTCCTTTGTCATTTTGATCAACCTCTACTAATTATTTTAGATCATGCTCTTGTGGAATATCTTGATGTTAAGGTTTCTCAATTTGTAGTTCTTCCACATTTGGTAGAGACTCTTCCTAAATTTCAACATTTGTAGATAGTGGAAACTCTTCTCCTTTATCATTTTGATCAACCTCTACTAATTGTTTTGGATCATGCTCATCTTCATTTGAATTTTTGGCATAAAAAAGCTGCTCATTTTCATCATCACAAGAATATTTCCTTTGCAAATAAGGGTTAGTCTCATCAAAAAGTACATGCATTGACTCTTCCATGGTTAAGGTTTTTTATTAAAAATTTTATATGCTTTGCTATTTGTAGAATAACCAAGAAATATTCATTCACTGAATTTAGCATCAAATTTCTTGAGATTGCTATCTTTGTTATTCAAAATGTAACATTTGCAACCAAAAATATGAAATTATGCAATATTAGGTTTTCTTCCTTTCCAAAGCTCATAAAGAGTTTTCTTTAAAATTGCTCTTATGGAAACTCTGTTCAGAATATAGCAAGTTGTATTTACAGCTTTTGTCAAAAAAATATTTTGACAACTATTTTCATTTAGCATTGTTCTTGCCATTTCTTATAAAGATTAGTTTTTTCCTCTCTACAACTCCATTTTATTATCGAGTTCTAGGAGCTGAAAAAGTATGATAAACACCATTTTGAGAATAAAAATTTTCAAACAAATTATTTTCAAATTCCTTTCCATGACCACTTCTCAAAAAAGTAATACAATAACCTTTTTCATTTTGAATTCTTTTACAAAAAGATTCAAATACACTAAAATTTTCATCTTTATGAGCAAGAAAGAAAGTCCATGTAAATCTTGAAAAATCATAAACAATCACAAATGTATATGCTTTATCTCCTAAACTACTAGGTGTGATTGGACCAAAAAGATCAAGATGCATTAACTCCAATGGTCTAGTAGTGGTAACAACATTCTTAGATTTAAAAGATGATTTTGTATGCTTACTAAGTGCACATGCTTTGCATTGAATTTTTTTTCAAAATTTAACTTTGGAAGTCTTATAACAAGTTCTCTTCTATAAAGTTTAGCAAGTGTACTCATGCTAGTATGTCCTAACTTTCTATGCCATAACTATGCACTATTATCAAGAGTCATAAAACATTTTTACAATTTTCTTCAAGACTCTTTAAATCAAGTAGGTAAATATTGTATACTCTAGCACCAATAAACATAATATTATTTCTATGAATCTCACAATGTGTTAAAACCATTATCACAAAGTTGACTAACACTCAAAAGATTATATTTTAAACCTTGTACTAATGCAACTTTTTCAAAGCAAGGATTCTTACCAATAATTCCACATCCAATGATTTTAGCTTTATTTTTGTTACCAAATTTGATATATCCTTCGTCTTTCAAGGTGAGGGAGGAGAATTTGCTTTTGTTTCTAGTTATATGCCTAGAGTAGTAGCTATTTATGTACCAATGTTTTATTTTCAGCATACTCCTTAGGCAGACTTTAAATTAGCTAACTGATTTTAGGTACCCACGCAACTTTGGGTCCTTAGGTGTTAGTAGTATTAGGTATGCTTTCTTTAGGCACCCAAACTTTCTTTACCTTAGAGGTTCTTTTACTAATAGGACAAGCATTAACCATATAAACTTTATGGTTACAATAAAAACACGTAATGCTTGGTTGTGAAGAAGATGAAGCTTTAACAAAATAATTTTTGTATTTTCCATATTTCATAAAACCGTCATAACCAATTCCAAATTTTTCACTTGAAAGTCTTTGGTTTCCAAGAAGTACATCAAGTGTTTCTTTTCCTTTTGTAAATTTAGCTAACTCTTTTGTTAAAGATTCAACTTTTGCTTTAAGAGCTTTATTTTTCTCAAGAAGTTGCTCACAAAATTCTTTTGACCTTTTAAGCTCATCATTTACTTCGTTAAACAATTTCATTTGTAAAATTCATTTTCCTTTAAAACCACACGCAAAGAAATATTTTCCAATCTCAATTCACAATTTTCTTATCTTAAAATTTTGCATTTCTTTTTAAAAGATCTATATTTATCATATGTTTTCACAAATGCAAGTTCTAACTCATCAACATTAGAAGGTTCAAGATTTACCTCATTACCACTATCTTCAATGTGTGAGCTTTCGGCTTTTTCTTCAATTGCCACCATGCAAGTGTTTGCAATATCTTTGTCACTTATGTCATTGTCTGATGAAGAATCACTATCACTCCAGGTTGTTGCCATTGCCTTTTTGCTTTTATCTTTTCTAAACTTATTCTTCTTCAGAGTAAGACACTTTGGCTTGATGTGACCTGGTTTGTTATACTCATAACAAACAATTTCACTTGAATCCTTTGGATTTGGAGTCTTAGAGTGTACTTCTTCATGAACTTCTTGTACTTGCTTCCACTTTCTTACATGCTCTTTTGAATCTCTTCACTATCATAGCCATATCCTCATCATCATCACTTGAAGCACTATAGTCATCACTTGAACTAGCTTTAAAAGCAACACCTTTCTTTTTCTCTTCCACCTTTTTGGATTTGAAAGCTATGCCTTTCTTTTTTTTTTTATCACCTTCATTTTCATCATTCTTATAAATCATCTCATGTGCAATGAGAGAACCAATTAGCTCATTGTAGGTGTATCTTTGAAAATCCTTAGTGTTTTGAATCATTATAGTCTTTGCTTCCCATGATTTTGGCAATGATCTCAAGATTTTCTTCATGAGTTCTGGTTCTTCAAATTTCTTTCCAAGAGCTTTAAAAAGATTGACAAGATCCATAAATCTTGTACTCATTTCTGTTATAGTTTTACTAGATTTCATGTCAAAGAGCTCATAGTCACAGATGAGGAGGTTTGCCTTTGATTCTTTCACCACATTGATTCCTTCATATGTCACTTCTAGTTTTTCCCATATCTCTTTTGCAGTTTGACCACCTGAAATATGATTATATTCATTAATATCAAGAGCACAATGAAGAATATTAATAGCTTTGGCATTGATTGAAATTTTCTTCTAATCATTATCATCATACTCCACTTCAGCTTTAGGTAATTGCACATTTCCTTCACCACTTTTATGAGGAATGTAAGGACTATCTTTAATTATCCTCCAAGCATTAATATCAACAGATTGTATAAAATTTTTCGTTTTGATTTTCCAAAAAAAGTAGTTTGTGCCATTGAAAAGTGGTGGTCTATTAATAGAATACCCTTCCGCTGAGGGAGCAGGTATGCTAGTAGAATTATTGGATGAACCAGCAATGTGTGTGGATCACTCTTAGTGTTTAAACCTTAAGTAAGAGTGACAAGCTCTGATATCAAATTAATGTCCCAAATATGTCCAAGAGGGAGGGAGGGGGGGGGGGGGGTGGGGGTGTGTGAATTGGACTAATATAATTTTTTGGTTTTTGCTCAATACTTTCTAAAAATTGTGGCTTGGTTCAATAAAGTATTCTAATGTAGAGTGTGTGTGTGTGTGTGTGTGTGAAATAGCTCAAACAAATAGTTTATACAAATTTAACTTAAAGCATGCTCAGTATACTGTAGGGCTGAGCAGAATTCGGTTCAAACCGAAAAATCAAACCGAACCGAGTCAATTCGATTCAATCGGTTGGATTTTAAAATTCAATCGGTTCGGTTTAGTTTTACATTATAAAAATTTCGGTTATTTCAGTTTGGTTCAGTTTTGAAGAGAAAAAATCAGTTAAACCGAACCGAACCGAACCGAATAGTAATTTATATAGTCAAATCGAACTAAATCAAACCAAATCAATTTTTAAATTGATTTATTTTTATGAAAAATTTATGAATTATATTTAATTATATATATATATTAATTGTTTAATTTCATTAATTAATGGTTATTAGGTTCACACCAAAGTTAAAATTAGATTAAATAACTTGAAAATCAAGTTTAAATTAAAAAATCAATCAAAAATCAAACTGATCGGTTTAAACCGAATCGAACTGAAATAGAGCGGTTCGGTTCGATTCTATTTTTCATCCATTTCGGTTCTATTTGGTTTCTAAAATTTACGGTTCAGTTTTTATAATTTAATTCGGTTCTGTTCGATTCGGTTCGGTTGGAACCGAATGCTCACCCCTGGTATACTGTTCAATCAGAATATATCAGTACTCAGCAAATGAAGCAGTAAACTGATTCAAATCACAACTGAGCAAATAGAGCAGTAAACAGAATATATCAGTCCTTAGCAAATAGAGCAGTAAATTGATTCAATTCTCAGCACAGCAAAATTAACTTAACTAGAAAATAAAATGTAAAAAATTAAAGAATAAGGGTTAAGAAAATTGAATACGAAATTTTCATAGTGATTTGGCCTAACTAGCCTACATCCTCTCTCTCAAAGATACCACTTTAAGTCTTCACTCCATTATTCTTTTCGTTTAAAGGTAAGAGACAAAAGCCTTTTACAAATCTTTACACCAAAACTTTACAAAGTAGCTTCATACTTCTTACAAGTGTTATCCCAAATACTTTACACCATCAAGCTTTAATAGGTGCTTGAAAGACCTCTCATAAATGCTAATAAGATATTTAAAACTCACTCTCACTCATTACAATAGAATCTAGAAAGAAGAGATGAGTAGATATGCCAATGATGAACAATGAAAACAAGTGGAGCACTTTAAATGAAAGCTTTAAATGATTTCAAACAGTTAGGAACACTATAGCTACTTTTATTAAGTGCAAAATGGCCAAGAGTAAGTATATTTATTGTCCCAAACTATTTTTGACCATTTGAAAACTCATTTGAGCTTTATAAATGTAAATTTCAATAAAATAACCGTTATTTTATCGTTTTCTGTAATGTTGTGCAGAGTTGAGTTAGTTGGCATACTAGGAACAGTAACAAACCTGTAAAACTTTTCTGATCAACTTTGCAAAATTAAAACTTTGCACCAAAACTCAATAAAATACTTTTAGGCCATTCAAAACTTAAAAATAAGTTATAAAAACTTAGGATAAAAGTTTGAGGGATTAAAAGGTAATTTTATTGGCTTTACTCGTCAATTATTTTGACAAATAATCCTAAGAAACATAAACTAAGCTCTAAGCTATGTACCTTCATTTTGATTTTCAATGTAACTTGGAAGGTATCCTTTTCTTTCTTGTTTTCCTTGTCTTTCATTCATCTTGAGTTGCCTTAGGATATCATCTTTCTCTAAGGCACAATTTCACTAACTTCATGAATCTTCTTTAAATCCATTGGAAGATACATCACACCACTTAAAGAAAAGTTAGTTTGATTCTAGTTGAATTTTGCTATCATCAAAATTCATGTTTCTTTGAGCTCATGGGGTTAACAATATAATTAATTAAATAATTATTTATACACCAATGTCATAGCAGACCTCCAAGAATTTAATGAAAAAATAAGTAAATAAATAATACAATAAAAATTAGTAACTAAGTAGTACAACAACCTACAGAGGAAAATACAGGTCAAGCTCTGAAATAAACTTTTTCCTCTTACAACCTAGGAAAAAATGAAATTTAAATTTTTAAATTTTAAATTTTAGTAGTAGTTAGATGTAACCTTCTTAATTGTAGGAAGACTTGTTCTTTTGAAATTCTATAAGCTTTGCTTAAAGAAAAAAAGGCAGAACTTATCATTAATAAAATAAGCAGAATTTCCATGCAAAAATGTTCTTATGAGATCGGAAGTTCTCTCTCAACGAGGCTTCAATAAATTTTTCATAATAGGTTCCTCTAAGAAAGGCAGGAATGTGAAAAAGGAAAGTTCAAAGCACTTGAGGCAGATTTCCAAGTCCATTGTCCAGTGACAAGATCCTATTCAAGGGCACATAACACTAGCGTTATAAAATTGACAAATTAAATGTGTTTATATGTAATGTATTTTATAATATGCTGCTTATTCAAAGTCATGCTATTTTTTAATAATAAATACCAGTTTAACTCTGTATAAATTTAAATTTTTTGAAGAACTTAGATTAGAAACTAGACAACCTAAAATTTGTTTTTCCTTATTACTATCCATTTTTGTAAGAAACTACTAGAGGTTATTCATTTTTAGATAGCTGTGTAAATAAACCTTACACATAATATATCATATAAGAATTGTGCACTTAATGAGATGTAAAAACAATTTAAAGGGGAATTATACGTGAGATTTATATTTTATGGGGGGAAAAGAAACAAGAGGGAGGGGGATTACTCTTTTATCTCCTGCATCTTGAAGGGACCACCGAAGGAGCTTGGGCTTCTAAGGTGGTGCCATTTCTGATGCTTTGCTTGTTTAAATATTTTTGCTCACAAGTGGTTTTTTTTAATTATTTTATTATTAATTTTTTTTAATGTCAAACTTGAAATGCAGCTGCTGTTCATGACTGTAACATTGTTTAAATTGGAAGTTTCCTGTGAAATTGGTCATAAATTTAAAATTATCGAAATCTCCATAGCTTGCTTAGAATTGGACAGGGAAACATATTTCTCTATGTATTTACTCTAAGCCAATGGAGAATCCTGTTTTCTTCATGATTTATTCTACTGCATTCCAACCTTTCCTGTAAGATGTAAAATAAAAGAAAATGGCCAAAAAAAAAAAAGAGAGAGAAGCGTTTCACGTAAAGGATGCCAGGATTATTATATTCAGAGTTATAAGAGTTTAAGCTTTTTCTTCTCCCCTGCAAAATTTAAGCACTAAAGTCTAGAATCAAGGCAGTAACCCACAAATAAAATAAAATGATACGGGACCAGGAAAACTGAACATCCAGTGGCAGTAATACATCCTCATTGCATGTGTTGTATTTTAAAACAACTACTTAGATTAGACTCCAATATTATAACTTTTTCTCCACCTTTTGTGTTTTATCCATATGGTGTATGCTTTTGGGACACTACCTTCGAAGCCTCTAGTATCGGATGGAGCTGACAGAACTTCTATCCTTAACAAGCAAAGCGAAAGAAAATGATGCTTGTTGAGAATGGAGATGATCAAGTCGCTTGAAGGTATTCTAATTCAAACGCTTTCATCTGAAGTGGCCTGAAGTGAGAGAAAAAAAAAAAAAAACGGTGGTGTGCCTTTTGAGGTTCGGCTGTTCTCATCAATGCGCTAAAGCAAAAGGGCTCTAGAGTCTAGCACAAGGTACGGGCACAAAAATATGAAAAATTTATTAAAAATAAATTATATAATAAATTCATTAAAAATATGCACCATAAATTTAATTATTATATTAGTAATCATATAAAAATATATTAATCATCATTATTGTTAATTAAATTATATATATTATTGAAAATTATAATTAAAATTTTTTATATTAATTTTATTAATTAGATATAATATTAAAATAATTTTAACTTTTAATGCATTATAATTTTAATTTTAACTATGGGTTTAATTTATTAATATCTACCTAAACATAATGTAAAATAATCTAAACTGAATTTTATAACTATAATTTATATTTATTTCTAATTTATAAAAAATAAATTATTAAAAATTCCCTTATTTTCTTTCTTGTTTCTTGAGAAACAAACAACATAGTATGATCATGAAATTATCTTCAGTGAAAAAATTCACTCACAATCAAAGAATTCTCTTCCCACCATTATATGCCTCTTTATGTTACATAAATCGACCCAGAAGAATTATATTTAAAAGAAACCAGTACACCACCTCATTTCAACATTTAACTTCCATTGATTTAATGGTTATCCTTCTGTACATGTTCTTCATAAACCTTGAAATCCATATCATTTTCAAAATCGGCTATGGGTAAGAGTATGAATCGATGATCGACAATGGTTCTCGAAGTCTCAGATTTCATAGAATTTCATCCCTTTCCTCCCAAACCCCCCTTTTTTTTTCCCTCACAGAGCTTCTGTCTCTCACACCCATAAAATTTAATTGCATCAATGTCCTTCCAGCTTTGCAAATGCCATCAATCAAGCAACTATGGCTTTAAGCCACAAATTCGACTACTTTCAATTCTTGGAGGAGGCAAGGAAGCAAAAGCTTGAGACAATGAGGTCTATAGACTCTTTGCATTCCAGGCTCTAAAAACCCATCTCCAAAGATGACTCTAACAAAAAGACCCACAAGACCAAGAAGAAGCGGTGGAGGAGTAAAGTCTTCTTATTATGGAAGTGCATCTACAGCCACCATAATAATCTTGCCGATGAAGAAGATGTACATTAAGCTAGGGCTCAAGCTTTTTTATTTTCTTGGGTTTGGCCTTTTTTGTTTTTCCTGATTTTGCAAAATGCAAACTGCAAAACGTGTTCAATATTTTTGGAGTATGGTTGAATTGGATTATTGATTTATGCTTTCTCTATTCTTTGTCAGTGTAATAAGTTTGGAAGTTCAATTTATTTGTTGAAATTTTAAGTTTGGGAACAATAGGAAGAACGTTCGTCGTTTCTTGACCAGGCGTGCCAGGCTCAGCTCTTGTAGGTCGCTTGTCTTTGGGTGTCTTAAGCGAGGGATCCCTCGTTTAGTGCGCCTTGCACCTTAGAGGCGTGCCTTTAGGGGGGGGAGGGGCGCAAGCGCTCATGGCTGGGCTCTCTAGGGCGTGCCAGGCTAGGGGCGTGCAAACGGTTGATTCGGTTCTGAACTGAACCGAACCGATAAAATCAAAAATCAAAAATTAAAAATTTTAAAAATCGAATCAAACCGATTAATAAGAGAAAATTAAATCGAATCGATTTGATTTTAAATCGATCAAATCGAAATTTATAAAATTTCATATTTTAACATTAAATCTAAATAATAAAAACATAAAAACAAAAAAAATTAGAAATCAAAACTCAAAAATCTTAAGGTTCGGTTCGGTTTTCTTTGATTTCGGTTTGGTTCGATTCGATTCGATTCAATTCGGTTCGATTTTCTTTGATTTCCTATATATATTAATAATTTTGGTTCGGTTTGATTTTTTTAATTTTTTATGAAAATAACTGAACCGAACCGATTAACCGAAATTATCAAAATTATAAATCAAATCGAACGATTGAATTTTAAAACCAAATCAATTGAACCGAATTGAATCAATTTGGTTCGATTTTTGATTTAAATCGAAAACTGCTCTCTCCTATGCCAGGCTCACCTCTTGTAGGTCGCTCGTCTTTGGGTGTCTCAAGCGATGAGTCCCTCATCTAGTGCACCTTGCAATTTAGAGGCGTGCCTTTAATAACAATGTCTACATCAAGGAATGATCACATGAAAAAGGGAAGGTAAAAAAATATACCATCTTGTTTTTGTAAAATTTAGCTATAGTGTGAATTGATATGGAGGAAATTGTTATTTAAAATGACTTTTTAGGTTTATATGGTTTTATTTGTTTATTCTTTTATATATATATATATATATATATATATATATATATATATATATATATATATATATATTTTTTTTTTTTTTTTTTTTTTTTTTTTTTCTTGAGGTATGATAGAAATCATTGTTTAGTATTTCTGTTTTTTATGAGAATAAATTAGTTTTTGAAATATGTTTTTATTAACAAAATAGTTATTTTGTTAAAATTTATTATTAGAAAATTATAACAATTTAGTCTATCACATTTTACTTTTTTAATAATTTAGTCCTTGTAATTTTATCATTTATAACAATGTAATCTTTTGGTTTTGAATTGACTGTTTTAATTATGGCTAACTAATGATAAATTTTAACATAATATGATTTTGTAACATAAGGAATTTCAGGAATTATTTTTTTTTAATAAAAAATAAAGTAACGTAATTGTAATTTTTATCATATTTCAGGAATTAAATTGTAAAATATCTTTTTCCTTAACCGTTTTGTACTTTGTGAAATATATATGGCAAAGTCGTGTAAATTGCTAATGAAAAATGAAATTTTTGTGATGTGGTATCCAACTAAAAATTTGAAAATGATTTTTTATTTCGACTATTATTAATTATGAAATTAATTTATAAAGTTTGTTTCATATTGATTAATTTATTTTTGAAGCATTTCATATTGATTAATTGGACGCTGTATTATCACAAAATATTTATTAGTCTATATCATCTTGACAAGTTTCATCTTGTTTAGTTGGATGATATATTAGCAAGAAATGCAAAAAGTAAATTCAGTCTCAAAGCATATTAATCAACGTGATATCTCTAGTTTATTTATAAATTAACAGGATTTAGTTCATGTTAAATTCGATTATTTCTAATTTATAAAAAAATTTGATTAATTTTTTTAAATCTAAATTAATTTTTTTGTTCAAATTATAATCAAATTATCTAATAAACCACACTAGAATTTTAATTCAATTTCTTTTTCTTCCTCTCATTGCTTTAATAATCCTTCCCTCCAAAAAACTAACCCCGCTTCTCCCATAGCTCCGTTTGTTTGGCGTACACTTTGAACTCGAGGTGAAGAGGCACTTGGGACCCCGCTTCATTTGGCGCCAGAAGCTGTTCCCCATGACCAGGGCAGGATGCATAGAGCAGGTCCTTTTTTAATGAATAATTGGTAGTTTTGATATGAAATTTCACATTTCCAAAACTCAAACCATACTTCTATCCAATCTTTCAACAACTTCCAGAGCAATTGAAGTTGAAAACCTGCTTCTTTAACCTTGTCCATTCTCTCTCTTGCAAATCAGGCCCTCCTACCTTCGCTAGCCTGTCTACTTTCTCGCAAGGCCGGCAGGCCGCATTCTACATCCTCATCTCCTCCAAGATAACTTTATAGCAACTCGTCTCATTGGTCACTACCCATCTCATCTTTCTCTTCGTGTTTTTTATCAACTGCAGAGACCCAATTTGTTTCCGTTTAATTCCACTATCAGAGTCTTTGCACACGAGGGTCATTTCCTTGATGCTTTGTTTCTCTTCCGCAGATTAAAATGGCAATCCTCTCCCCTGATGACTTGACCGTTTCATTTATCTTGAAGGCATGTTTTGGTTCCAAAAATGTGGTTCATGTGAAACAAGTCCATGCCCATAACTTGAAAGTTGGTCTTATTACCGATCCTTTTGTTTGCAATGGTCTTGTAGCTGTTTAAGCGAAGTTCTTTAAATATTTGGCCACTTCCCGTTTGTTGTTTTATGAAATGCCTAACAAAGGTGTGGTTTGTTGTTGGACTTCTTTGATTTCAATCTGGTCGATATGGTGAAGTTTTCAGGCCATTCTGATTGATGGTTAAGGATAGTTTGAGGCCAGAGAATGATGCAATGGTCGGTGAGCATGTTCAAATCTTGAGATTGACCAAATTGAGAACGGGGTAACTGTTGTATCAGAATTGACTAAGGGTGTTGAACGTTGATACCAAGACTTCTAGTTATGATTCAGTCAACAATGTTCTTGTCTATTTGTATGGGAAATCAGGAAGGATTGAAAAGAGCAGGGAAAGATTTTATGATATTTCTCATAATGGGAAAAGAAGTGTGCTTCTTTGGAATTCTATGATAAATGCATATCTTCAAAATGGTTTCCCTTTGGACGCTTTGAGTCTTTTTGAGTTAATGGTGGAGGATCCTACTTGTAGACCCAACCATGTTACAATGGTTTGTGTGCTTTCTGCTTGTACTCAAATTGGTGATCTGGAGCCTGGAAGGTGGGTTCATGAGTACTTGAAATCTAAAGGATGCAAAGGTGTTCTAGAATCCAACACATTCCTATCAACTGCATTGATAGAATGTACTCTAAACATGGGAGTTTGGACAAAGCAAAGGAGATTGTCAACCAGATGGTTTCTAAAAATGTTGTCTCACTGCCATGATAATGGGTCTTGTAATAAATGTTGAAGCGATGGAAGCAGTTGAACTTTTCTCCACCATGCAAGAGTTTGTAAATGCTTTACATCCCAATGCTGGAACATTCTTTGGCTTTTTATGGGCTTGCAGCCACTCAGGATTATCAGATGAAGGACAAAAGATTTTCCAAGAAATGTACTCAAACTTTTATCCTACCTAAATTGGAACATTATGCTTGCTATATTGATCTTCTTGCAAGAGAGGGCCATTTGAAGAAGCAATTAATGTTGCTGGTTCCATGTCTTTCAAGCCTAACAATTTTATGTGGGAAGCATTGCTTGGTGGTTGCCTGCTCCACTCTAAAGTAGATTTGGCGAAACTTTTTTACAGGAGTTGGCTAATATATTTGCAGTTGATCAACGATGGAGTGATGTATCAGCACTAAGGTGGTTATGATGGAGTGATGTATCAGCAATTATTATTATTATTATTATTATTATTTTAAATTTCTGATCTCTGTTCAAAACGGTTTTTTTTTTTGTTTTAATTTTTATAAGCAAGATCATTTTATTAGAGAATGAGAGGAAAAACCATCAACAGAGAGCCCCAAGACCAACAGGTCCAGCCCCAATAGACCCAAACCTAAAAACTAAGTCTTTGTAGGCGATGAAAAGCCCCCTCCACACATTACATAAAAGATAAAAGTTGGACAAAATGAAGAGAAAGAACAACTAAAACATGAATTACATTAGCAAGCCAACCTAGAAAAGCAATTACAAAAGAACACAGTAGAACCAGAAAGAGCACGCAAACTAGCGGATCCAAAAGATGAAAAAGCCAACAAATGTAGCAGCAATCACACACGCAGCAGACCAACAACACCAAAATTGTAGCACAAGGACAATCAAAACACGGCAACAAAATTTTCACTGTGATTTAACCCCGCTTGGCCAACACATCGACGATAGACTTAGCTTCCCGTGGAATATGACTAACATAAACAGGGGGAAGGCCACTCAGACACTCACTAATGAAATTAGTTGGTGATGAAAATTGCCAAGGAGCAGAATCTAGGTGCAAAACCCAGGAAGATGCAATCTTAGAGTCTGATTCTATATAAATAGAGTGAGCAAAGCCACATAAATCAAGTATTGCCACAGATAACTCCAAAGTTTTCTTGATGGCTAATAGTTCAGCAACATTCGAATCTAAAATACCGTGGGGCAAGAAAAGATACAAATGAAGCTGCTTCTTGAATCCCTTAAAACACCACCTACAGCACTTCTACCAGGCTTACCCAGAGAGGAGCCATCGACGTTCCATTTGAAAAATAGCAGGGGAGGATCGGGAGGAGATTGCCAAAGCACATTTGGATGATGCTTTGGGGGATTCGATCAGGATCGGATAGTTGCTGATGTCAACAATAAATCTAAACCTGTAAAACGAAGGGAAGCATCTGGAGCCTTCATCCAAGAAGATAAGCAACGAAAGATAAGGGAGCATAGATCTGTAGTTGAGATGTCCTTGTCATTGAAAACTTTATCATTCCTAACCAACCAAATAGACCATATAATTGTGTGGAACAAATTTATCTAGAACCTTTTTTGAAATTTTCCTTGAATAAAAAATCCCCATTCAACAAAGAGAGCATGGATTGAATTTGGCAAACAAAAAGAGAACTCCCACCAATTGAGGAACCAACACCAGACACGCTAGGAATAAGTATGGTCTAGAAAAATATGAGACACAATCTCCTTTTCCCAACCACAGCTCAGACAAGTATTAAGGTCAACAAGGATGAGATTAATATGGCACAACCAATCCTTAGAACATAATCTCCCTTGAAACGCCAGCCACACCAAGACTTCTACCTTCAGAGGAAGACCTTTCCAGACAGATTGAAAATTAGAAGAGTGTTGGACTGAGGCACTGGTGAGGCTCTTATAAAGAGAATTAAGGGAAATTGACTGTACAATGGTAAGGAGGAAACAAAAATTATTAAAATTGGGTGTGATGTAAAAAATTTCGTTCCAATTTTATCAGATGTCCCCGGGTAAAGGAGGAGGGTTGCGGTAGGTGACAACCAGCGTAAAAATTTCGTCACACCCTATGATATGGATTCAAATGATATAAACGTTGGGGCGTCCTCTACTAACGACGCGCTACATCGGAGCCCGGGTGTAGTGATAAATATGCAAGGGTGTAGGGCGTTCACCGAAAGCGACGCGCCATGCCGGCGCCCGGGTGTGGTGTTAAGTGAGCAAGGGTTCCCACATCATTGACGGGTGTGGGTAAAGAAGTTAGTCCATAGGACAGATAATAGAATAAATAGTGGAACAGAACACAAGATAGACATAGAAAATAATAGAAGATATCATAGAAGGAGACCAATTAGGAAGGAGCAGGATAGGAGGAGGATCAGGGTTGGTACTTGGAATGTTGGATCACTTACAGGAAAATTAATGGAGCTTGTGGATACCTTGGAAAGGAGAAGGGTGAATATTGCTTGCATTCAGGAGACTAAATGGATAGGAAAGAAAAGTAAGGAAGTGGGTAATTCAGGGTACAAATTGTGGTTTACCGGAAAGGAGAGAAACAAGAACGGAGTGGGTATAATCATAGACAGGACATTGAAAGACGCAGTAGTAGCTGTGAAAAGAGTAGGAGATAGTATTTTACTAGTAAAGCTAGTTCTAGTCGGAGAAACAAGATCTATTGTTAGTGCTTATGCCCCACAAATAGGACTAGACAAAGGAGAGTAAACAAAGGTTTTGGGAAGATATGGATGATTTAATGCAAAACATACCGAATGAAGAGAATGTTTTCATTGGTGGAGATTTGAATGGACATGTAGGAAGTGATAGGCAAGGTTATGAGAATGTTCATGGAGGTTTTGGTTTTGGCAGTCGAAATGAGGAGGGAAAAAACATCCTGGATTTTGCTATGGCATACGACCTAATACTAGCAAATACCTACTTTATAAAAAGAGAGTCACATTTAGTGACTTTCAAAAGTGGGCAACATAGAAGTCAAATCGACTTCCTCTTAACCAGGAAGACAAATAGAGCTCTATGCAAGGATTGCAAGGTCATTCCAGGAGAGGCTTTAACAAGTCAACATAGGTTGGTGGTCTTGGATGTCAAGTTTAGGAACAATTCAAGTAAGGTCAGAAGAAATAGTGTAGCTCGAACAAAGTGGTGGGAGTTCAAAGGAGTAAAGCAAGTGAAGTTCAAAAATGAGCTTCTTGAGTCCGAAGTATGGAAGCTAGATATGGAGGCCAATGATATGTGGATACAGATGGCATCAAAGATTAGAGAAGTAGCTAGAAAAATACTTGGGGAGTCTAAAGGACATGGACCACCCTCAAAAGAGAGATGGTGGTGGAATGAGGAAGTACAAAAGGCAGTGAAGAGAAAAAGGGAATGGTATAAGAAATTACCTAAATGTGATAATAATGAGGCATATGAACAGTACAAGATAGCAAAGAAAGAGGCAAAAAAAGCAGTTAGCCAAGCAAGAGCACAGGCCTTTGAAAAGTTATATGAGAAACTTGGAACTAAAGAAGGGGAGAAAGATATTTATAGATTAGCAAGGAGTAGAGAAAGGAAATGTCAAGATCTCAATCAAGTTAGGTGCATTAAGGATAAAGAAGGAAAAGTGTTGGTGAAAGATGAGGACATTAAAGAAAGATGGAGAAATTATTTTAATGATCTCTTTAATAATAGTCAAAATGGAAATAGCGTGAATATAGATTATAGAACAATAGAAAAGAATGTAAATTATACTAGAAGGATTAGATCTTTAGAAGTAAAGGAAGCACTTAAGAGAATGAAAGTAGGTAAAGCCTGTGGACCCGATGAAATACCAATTGAAGTGTGGAAGTATTTGGGAGATATGGGAGTGGCATGGTTAACTAAATTATTTAATAAGATTCTAAACTCAAAGAAAATACCTGATGAATGGAGGAAGAGTATTTTAGTACCTATTTTTAAAAATAAGGGAGACATACAGAGTTGCTCAAACTATAGGGGAATTAAACTCATGAGCCATACTATGAAGTTGTGGGAGAGAGTTGTGGAGCATCGACTACGTCATGATACTTCTATCTCTCTCAATCAATTTGGTTTCATGCCTGGTCGTTCAACTATGGAAGCGATCTTTCTCATTAGAAGCTTGATGGAGAAATATAGAGATGGGAAGAAAGATCTACACATGGTTTTTATTGATTTGGAGAAGGCTTATGATAGTGTTCCAAGAGATGTCTTATGGAATGCGTTAGAACAAAAGAGGGTATCTATTAGGTACATACAAGTATTGAAAGATATGTATGAATGAGCAACTACTATTGTGCGACAAAGGGGAGGGGACACAAGAGATTTTCCGATCTCAATTGGATTACACCAAGGATCAGCCATAAGCCCTTACCTTTTTACATTAGTTTTAGATGAACTGACGAAACATATACAAGAGAGTATTCCTTGGTGCATGATGTTTGCGGATGATATTGTTCTGATAGATGAGACACAAGAAGGAGTCAATAGGAAGCTAGAACTTTGGAGAAGTACTCTAGAGTCAAAGGGTTTTAAGTTAAGTAGAACGAAGACAGAATACATGCATTGCAAGTTCCGTGAATGCCAAACTGGGGATAGGGAAGGAGTTAGTTTTAATGGAGTTGCACTGTAACAAAGTAATCACTTTAAATATCTAGGCTCGATCCTTCAAGTAGATGGGGATGTGAGGAGGATGTTAGTCATAGGATTAAAGCGGATGGTTGAAGTGGAGACGTGCCACGGGAGTTTTATGTGATCGTAAGATTCCCAATAAATTAAAAGGAAAATTTTACCGCATGACCATACGACTGGCTATGCTATATGGTAGTGAGTGTTGGGCCTTTGAAAGAGTCGTATTCATCTAAGATAAGAGTTGCAGATATGAGAATGTTAAGGTGGATGAGTGGCCATACTAGACTAGATAAAATCCGTAATGAAAGTATTAGAGAAAAGGTAGGAGTGGTGCCAATTGAAGATAAGTTGAGAGAAGGGAGATTGAGGTGGTTTGGTCATGTGAAGTGTAGACATACGGAGGCTCCAGTTAGACAAGTAGAGCACATTAGGCTAGAGGATAGAAAGAAAAAAAGGGGTAGACCTAAATTGACTTGGAGGAGAGTAGTACAGCATGACTTAGAAGCATTACACATTTCTGAGGATTTAACCCAAAATCGTTCAGAGTGGAAAAAGCGAATCCATATAGCCGACCCCAAATTTTTGGGATAAAGGCTTAGTTGAGTTGAGTTGAGTTGAGTTGTGATGTAAAAAATTTATCTGATCGGGAAGAGAGAAGTCAGAAGCGTAAAAATACTAGTACTAGTAGCTTTTTAATGTCTAAAACGCTATTAACAATAGCGTTCAAAAAAATAGTAAAAAACGGAAGCCATCACTTTGTTTTAATTTTTTTAATATTTTAAATAAAATATAAATATTATTTTAATAAATAATATTATAATAATTAATATTATATATTATAATATTTTTATTATAAAAAATTATTTTTTAATTTAAAATTAAATTTTAATTAAATAAAAAATTAAAATATAAAATATTATTATAATAAAAAAATTAAAAAAATTCAATAAAAACATGAACGCTACTATAAGTAGCGTTCAGCTTCTTATTTAATTTTTTAATTATTTTATTTTTATATTTTAAATAAAAATAAAAATATTATTTTAATAAATAATAGTATAATAATAAAAAATTTGTAATTTAATTTAATTTTAATTTTTAATTTAATTTAATTTTTAATTGAAAAATAATTTTAATTTTTTATTTAATTAAAATTTAATTTAATTTTAAATTGAAAAATAATTTTTATAATAAAAAATTATAATATATAATTTTAATTATTATGCTATTATTTATTAAAATAATATTTTTATTTTTATTTAAAATATAAAATAAAATAATTAAAAAATTAAAAATAAAATCTGGACGCTGTTATATAGCGTCTAGATTTTTTATTTTAATTTTTAATTATTTTATTATAATAATATTTTATATTTTAATTTTTTATTTAATTAAAATTTAAATTAAAAAATACTTTTTTATAATAAAAATATTATAATATATAATATTAATTATTATAATATTATTTATTAAATAATATTTATATTTTATTTAAAATATAAAAATAAAATAATTACAAAAATTAAATAAAAAGTTGGTAGCGTCCAGATTTTCATTTTAATTTTTTAATTTTTTTATTATAATAATATTTTAAATTTTAATTTTTTATTTAATTAAAATTTAATTTCAAATTAAAAATAATTTTTTATAAAAAAAAATATTATAATATATAATATTAATTATTATAATATTATTTATTGAAATAATATTTATCTTTTATTTAAAGTATTAAAAAATATTAAAACAAAGGCTGGACGCTACTATAAGTAGCGTCCAGCTTTCTTTTTTTTTCTTGTGTGTCCCAACTAAAAATGTTATTTTGAATTGCGTCTGTATTTTCAACTCACACTGTTTTTATAATTTTTAAATTTTTAACCCTTTTTTTATATTTTCTTTCCCATGACACCCTTGCACGATAATTAACTCTAGAACATGCCAAGTAGAGGTACAAGTTATTTATTTTTTTAATTATTTATTTTTTAATTTAATTTTTTATTTTATTAAATTTTAATTTAATTTTAAATTAAAATTTAATATTTATAATAAAAATATTATAATATATATTATTAAATATTATAATTTTATTTATTAAAATAATATTTATATTTTATTTAAAATATAAAATAAAATAATTAAAAATTAAAAAAAAAGGTTGGACGCTACTATAAAATATTTATATTTTATTAAAATAAGTAGCGTCCAACCTTTAAATTTTTTTATAATTAATTTTTTATTATTTAATAGAAAGCTGAACGCTATTTTGAATAGCGTCCAGCTTTCCTTTCAAATTTTTTATCCGGACGTTATTATGAATAGCGTCCGGACTTTAAAAACGTTATTATAGTTAGCGTCTTGCACTAAACCCGTCCAGCTCAGTACAATTCACACATTTTTAGTAATTAATTTCAAACTCACCTGTTTTTATAAAATTTTATTTTTGATTACCCCTTTTTGGTAATTAACCCGAGAATTAAGAGAGAAAACACCATCGGTGTTACAAATCAACCTATCAGAGTGTGACCTACATAGATGGACTGGCTGAAGAATTGCAAGCAGTTGAGCCAAAAGTTCAACTTCCCATCGAAATAAATTCCTCCTCCATGATAGGTTCCAGGTCCAAGAAAAATTAGCCCAATAACCTGCCTTGAACCGTTCAAAGCAGTTTTGGACTTCTTGTTTTGTTGATTTGACAGATCTGTGTAGTGAAATTTTAAACTCAAAGATGGAGCAATAATGATACATCTACTTAATATTTTGGTTCCACTTTCGTCATTCAATTTGATTAAGAACAGTAATTATGGAAGATCAAAAATGAAAATAATGATTGAAAAAAATGAAAACACCAGGTTCAGAAGTAGGTTATTGATATAACTCTCCAAAATATATATAAATATATATATACTTAACTCAGTAATTCAAAATTTCAAATAGCTAATGAGCCCATGAAATTCATTTATCCAGTTTAACTAATATAAGACTCACTCAATAAAAGGAAATCATCTTAATTAAAGATGAGCAATCTTAGTGAGATTGTTAAATATAACAAATGTCTAATTATGCACTATAAATATAAATATAATCATATAATTATACTTATTAATAATATCTATATAATTATATAATTAATTTATCCTAACGAATCATTGTCTATATTCAATCATTATAGAGGTGTGTTCTTCTCCCCAGTTAATCTAATATATTACGCTCTTATAGACCTCTAACCCTGTTTTGTAGGTACTTTACCTACAAGAAATTTCCATGAACCACGTCAGTTATTAATTCAAATGTCATGATGAAAAAAAAGTAGATTAAAATATCTCCAATTTCACTGATGGGGGTAGCTTGGATTGCAGATTCCGAGCACGATTTCTTGAAACCTCTGAGCACTGATAGGGATCAATAATGATCTTCTCCAGCAAGGCAGCATACTCAGCCAAGTGCATGACAAGTTCGTCATGATTATCATCCTCTCTAAACCCGACTATTTCCACCACTTTAAGGCATTGATGTTTTGGGCGACTAGTGAATTCCAGACTCTTCGTATACGTCAGCTTCTGAACACTACACGATCCCAACTTCAGTGATGATCTATGCAACGAAGGGGAAGCCCCCATCAAGCAGAAGAAGATGCGAAAGCCTTCATCGGTTTGTTTAGACAATGAGAGCTGCATATGCTTGAGATTTTCCAGAGTAGGGAAATGTGGGAAATACTCAGGCAAAGTTGGTTTGGCTGGGAGGAGCAATTCAAGTGACTTCAGCTGAGCAAACAAACTTGAATGACGAAGCAGATTTTGTGCTATAAGTGAATCACCGTAACATCCGCCAAAAGATGCGTGGCTAAGGCGAGGAACATCTTTAAAAACCAATGATGTCTTTTCCCCATGGGTACGAAACCGGAACGATTCAAGATTTGGTGCAGATATTTCAAGAAATCCGATTTCATTATGCCTTAAATCAAGGTGTTTTAGCGTCAGTGATGAAGCACAAACCTTAAGATGCCCCGGCTCGCGGCGTGTCCATTCGACGCACAACACCTCAAGAAGTGGAGAATTCGATAAGAAGAAGTTAATCAACTGGGAAGATACTCGTGCGCGGATCAAGTGGAGAGACACGAGAGAGGTGAAGCTGACAGAGCCAAGTGAGTCAAATTGCCCTGAAGGATATAAGTGGGGGTTTATGAAATCTAACACAAGCTTTTTAACTCTTTTTTCAATGGCAACATTTATCCAAACATGGATTTTGCATGGAGAATAATGATAATAGACATTGCCCCATCCTGGGAAACGAATGCTGAGTTCTTCTATAGTTGGAGCTCGATGTGATGTCAAGAAATAATACACTGAATCCAGAAGTGACCTAACATCTGAAGCATCAAATTCAAGAATACCCTGACTGAAAGTCCACAGGTATCTCCATCTCTTGGAGAGGACGCTGGTTCTTACTGCTTCTCTTAGCTTCAAATGAGATAGTATGGCGATAAGGATATCATCTGGTAACTCACTAATACAATCCTTTACACTAAGGCAATCCTTCTCTAGAGGCAGCTTCTTGATCTTGCGATCGTTTTTCCTGTCAGAAATCCCAGAAACTGGCTGAAAATCAGATTTCCCTACGACGTGCTTAAGCTTACATAGCGATGATCGCTTCTTCTGAACTGGGATTGTGAATGAAATCTGTTTCCACTTCCATGGGGTGCACTGCGTAGATTCAGAGGTAAGAACCATTACAAGGCAAGTTTAGGGATTTTTCTTTTAGCGGCTGGTGGAGTGAAGTTATTTCCGTAAGAGATTTATATATGGGACAGGCTATTCAGATTCATATTTCCAATCGCTGAAGGATTCCAAAATAACGATCGGAGATATATATATACATATATATAATTTTAATGTTAGTTTAATTAATTATATAAATAAAAATAATTGATTTAGGAATTAATATATAATTAATTAGATTATATTTTTATGAAAAGTTATATGCATGTTATAGTACCAATATATAATATTAATTTAATTATGAATTTAAATATAGTAAAATAAAAATATATATGGTAAGTTTTTTAAAATATATGAATAGATGAAGATGTTAAAAAGTTAAAAGGATTAAATGCTAATTAGTTCAATATAGTATTAAATTTTTAAAATCTGTTCTTTTTTAAAAATAAAAATATTTTTTTATTATATAAAAGAGGATTATTTATAAAATTGAATAAATAATATAAAAGATATATCAATCAAATAAAAACTATAAATTTATGGAAATAGGAAAAGAAGTTACATTTATTATAAAATTTTATAATTAAAATAAAATTTCATATTTTTTATTTTTTTTACAAATACATAAATTATCATTTTTTATTTCAGCAGTTCATATATTCTCTTGTATAAATTTATCGATAGATTTAATATTTTTATTATCAACAGCTTATATATATCTATATGGTAAAGTAATGGATAAATATTCTTTTTTAGGGTATGGATAAATACTTTTAGATAAATAAGCAATATTTAAAATAAATTTTTATGGAGTGAATAAGTTTTTTAATTACTTACATTAACAATTTAACATTACTTTAAACACAAATTAAAAAGTTGATCTCCTTATAAAATACTTCATAGTTAGTCAACTCACCTTTTTTCCTTATTCTAAATTAAACATATTTCTGTAAAAGATCAAATTTTTATTATAAGATCTCATTGTTTGTCGGTGAAGAATTTGATGAGGCAAAATATCAATTTCGCCCCTATATAGTATTAATATATATACAATTGATAGTAAGAAAATAAAACTTACAAAAATTATGGTAAAACATTTCTTTTTCACACATGAATGATTTGATGAAAAAAAAATAAAAAAAAAAAAGATTTCACCGTAATTCATGGAGGGAAAGATGTAATTTGCATAGAAGTTGGTAGCTTTATTGGTATAGTTATAATCAAATAAGATTATGTGTAAAATAAAATGTTCTAGTCATATTCAAATAGGAATAAATCAATTTTGGAATATGAATCATAATGGGATTGTAATTTAATTTATTGTTAATAATTGTTTTAAATATATAAAAATTATAATATAATAGAAATTATATTTAAAAAAAAAAAAAGATTTTTTTGTCAATGCATAAATTTGCTCTCTCAATCCTATTCACACACACACACACAAGGAATTTGAGCTTGACCCTATTTTAGAAATAGTAAAAATTTTAGAATATAACTATTATATGTGTAATAGTTTTATTATAACAATGAATCATGATAAATTTTATGTGAGTTCCATTATTTTTTTTTTAAGATTAGGGTCCAAATCCAAATCAAGATTATCAACAACTAAATGATTTGAAGGATTTGAAACCCATTCTAAGTCAAAATAAAAAAACAAATATTAAATGTTAGTAAGCTCATAGTATTAAATTTTTAAAAAAGCTATTCTTTTGTTTCTTTTAAATAAAAATTATTTTATTATAACATAAAAGAAGAATCATTTATAGAATTAGGAAATATAATATTTTTAAGAATATATTATGTGATTTAGTAGATTATCAATTAATGGCTAATTGATACTTTAAAATTTTTCGACGTCACATTATTTATGTAAGTTAATGAAAATAAGAATTTATCAATTAAATACAAAATTATAAATATATGAGAATAGAAAAAAAATGAGACTTCCTGTAAAAAATTTATAATTAAAATATAATTTTATAATTTTTAGATTTTTTACAAATACATAAATTTAATTTTTTTTAGCAATTCATATAATCTCCTAAATAATTTTATTGGTAATTTAATATTATTTTATATATATATAAAGTATTTTTAACATTGTTATATATGAAGTATATAATTCGTAAATATAGTATTACTGTAAATAATTAATATTATTTTTTCATTTGAATTTCTATTTGGGTATCAAAAAGCAATCCCTTAACTTCTTTTTCATAAAAATTTTATGAAAAAAAAAGTAACTATTTTCTTAAATTATTTGCTAATGTAAATTAATAATGAAATTAAATCAATTTTATTAAAAATTTTATGTATTTTAAGAATGTTTAGGGATAAGTGTTTTGCTTGTCTAGCCAAGACGTACCTAACTTGCCTTATTTAATAGTGGAAGGTATAAACTTCTGAGTATTATGAAATTTTGATCCTCCCTATTTCAACCTAACCACAGTTGATTATACCATAATATAATTTATATATGTTTAATATTGAAAATATAGTTAACATATATAATCTTAAATTAAAGAATCATCATAATTAGATGTGATTAAAGGAATAAAATAATAAGATAAAATAATAATAAATATTTAATCTAACGATTATTAAGTTCATTCTCATATGAGCTCGATATTATATAATATATTCCCTTAAATTATCCATGCTACTAAATTATTCTTAAAACTAATCATTGAATAGAAGCATATTAGTAAATTAATAAATAAATTTCGGCTAAAAAATAGAAAATAAATATATTTTTATGGGACAAATAAAAAAAATAGTAAACATATTTTTATGGGAGAGGGAGTATTCTTATTATGGTTGGACCCATGATATTTAAACTATGATAATTAATTATGAGAGAGAGTTTCATTTATTAAGATAGTTTAACATGACATTAAATTATTAAGTTAATCTATTGCTTACATGATAGACACTGCCTACTTAAGAATTTCTCTTGATATTTCAATATAATGAAGCTAGGTTCCTCTTTATAATTTGTTATATTCATACACAGGCTTGCGTATCAAGATATTAAACGAGGCACATGAAGGTTTCACTAAAAGTTATATATATATTTTTTAATATAGAGACTAATTAATTATAATTTTATTGAAATAGAGTGATTAAATAATAATTTAATTAATATTAAAATTTATTAACTAATAAAATATTTGATAGATGGACTAAAGATTTTAACAAAGGTAAAATACAAAACTAAATAATTTATTTTTAAAAATATAAGAACCAAATTTTTTATTTAATTAAAATGTATGGATTCAATAATAGTTTTTTTTTTATTGCATTTAATGAAATCGGTTTTGAGCACCAAACTAGATATGTGCACACGTCTTGCCTCCATTATGTTGAATTAATTGAAGGTTTTTTTTAAGCAGAATTAATTGAATAGTTAAGCATATTTAAAATTTTTGGTTTTCCTCCCTTAATGGTAAATCCATATGCATTAAGGGTTTAAATAAAAAAATAAAAATCTTCGGGCAAGATGAGTTAATCAATACTCCCTTCCTCCCTTCACAAACTTTAGTTTACTTTCTTTTGTATCTATTCCAAATTACAGGGTACCTTCTTTTTTTTAAAAAATAATAATTTATTTATTAGTTTACCAATATATTTCCATTAAATGAAGTGCATATTAAAAAAAAAGTTTAAATAAAATTTATTATTTTAATTTTATTATAATATTAATTATATTTTCTTAATTCATGTGAAAAAGGAAATAATACTATTTGTGGGACGGTGAGAGTATAAATTAATAATATTATAATTATTTTTTATTTTGTTTGGGAATTTATTATGTTTAGAACATACGATTTTTTGAGTAGGGGGAGTTGAGAACATACGATTAAGCTAATATATTACAATATATTTTGTTAAAAAATAAATAAAAATATAAATTATGAAATTTTAGTTTGGTTAGAACTCTCTTCTTGCCCTTGAAAAACCCTAAAAAAAACTATCAATAAAACCTCTGTTTGCAGCAATCACAACTACTTTTTCTCTCCCTCTCTATCATCTTTTGAGCTATCACAGAAAGATATGACAGGGATAAACCCAAATATATATATATATATATATATTAGTTCCCAATCCCTAAGCATCAGCCACTAAACCCTCGAAAAACCTCCATATTTTCTCTCTCTCTCTCTCTCACCAAACTTTCTCTCTTGTTTGATTTTTCAACATGGAGAGGATCCACCGTGATCGTCTATGGTCGTTGATGGCCGACAACTCGGTCCTCCACCACAACACATGGGACGACCACCTCCCTCAAAACCCTATCTCCTCACAAAACTTTGTTTATCAAAACCTTGTTTATCAAAACCC
The DNA here is from genome assembly GCF_030052815.1 of Hevea brasiliensis. Lineage (NCBI taxonomy): Eukaryota > Viridiplantae > Streptophyta > Magnoliopsida > Malpighiales > Euphorbiaceae > Hevea > Hevea brasiliensis. The sequence continues at coordinate 21,130,304 of NC_079500.1, read as the reverse complement.
AGACCCACCTTTGCAAACCCACTCTTATCAGATGAATATCGGTTCTTTAGAATCTGGGTTGCAACTAAACCCTAGTTTCGCCGAGCCCTTGCAGAACTTCCAAAGTCTGGAAAGTGCCTTGAGTCGAATGAACATATCGGCTCCACCACCACACCAGTCTCACTTTCTAGAGAACAATTATCTGACGAATAGGGGATTCGCCCATCTATCGTATCCTCAACAACAGCCCCTTAATAGGATGAGAAGCATCTCTGCTGGTCTTGGTCTGCGTCGGGCGAATTCAACTTGGGTTCACGATCGCCCATATCAGAATATGGCCTCTTTGAATCAATCCTTCTCCAACTTTAGCATCAACAACAGCAGAAGCAATTTGGAGCGGCGCAGCCCTTGTTATGATAGTTTAAATTATCGGTATTCAGCAAGTCCCTATGCAAATCATCGTGGGATCAGACTTGATTCTGATTCTCAATTTAGTAGGGGTCGATCCGTTTATGGGTTAGAATCATCAAATTCAAATATATTACTTTCTTCGTTGTATTATCGCCAACTTGCCCAATCAGGAAGGCGTGCAAATTACACCTCGTTGGAACAAGTTAAAGGAAGGGTGGCTTTGATTTCAAGGGATCAAGAAGGGTGTCGTTTCTTGCAGAGGAAAATCGATGAACGAAAACCTGAGCAAACTGAGATGATTTTCTTGGAACTGAAAGATCATTTGTGTGATCTAGTTGTTGATCAGTTTGCCAATTATGTCGTTCAGAAGCTTTTTGGAGCATGCAATGAAGAACAGATGAGCCAACTTCTGCTGTGTTTGATAAAAAATGAGCAGAAATTGCTAGATATATGCATCCATCCACATGGGTATAATCCTATAATCCTTGTTCATTTAGTAAATATAAATTTTGTGTTCTGTTGATGCAAAGATGCTGCTTTATTGACTCTTTAATTTGTGAACCGCAGAACTCGTGCAATGCAAAAAATGATAGAGCATATGAGAACCCCAGAGCAAAGATCCTTGCTTATCTCTGCTATGAAGTGTATTGCTCTCTCCTTGTGCAAGAACCATAATGGCCATCATGTAATTCAACAATGCTTTAAATACTTCATGGTTGATGATACTAAGGTAATATATCATTATATATGCCTCAATTTTTGATTTTCTGATATTGTATTGCTAAACAATTTTTATAAGGAAAGTGCCTATTTGTAAACTTATTTATAAAATGGTCTGGTTCATAAACTAGGTGTAGAGTAGAATTTCTTATTTATGTAAATTTTATATGTAACTTTTTATTTATTATATTATTTCTTAGATTATGATTGGTTAGTATATATGTATGGGTCCATACACCAGTGTGGAGTATACTTTTCTTATCTGATTTGTGTTTGTACCTTCTATATTTGAAAAAAGTTGTACAGGGGTTGTTAGTTGAATAATAAATGGAAGTCTTTCTTTTTTGGGTAAGAACTCAGACTTGAGAATTCATTATAAATTATTGGTCTTTTATTATTATTGCTAATTCTAACATGCTGTTTTATTTACTTTTGTTCATCGAACTCTTTGTTTAGTTGGATATATTAATTAATTGTCAAATTATTAACTTCATTAATCATTATTAACCTTTTGAATTCAATAAGAATGATTGAATTAGCTTGCAATGAGTAATATAGCAATGCATTGTAAACATGCTTCATCAATCAAACCAGTTCATTTGGCTTACATAAGCTCTCATATATCATGTCTCTTATGATACAAATTGCATGGAATTGCTAAAAGTTGTCTTGGCCTTTGTTAATACATGATGTCATTGCGCTGTAATTAACATAGTCTTTGTTCATTTTAGTTTACATTAATTTTGCATTATGATGTATTATACTTAATCTAAAAGTTGTAATGGCCATATGTTTATAATGTTACATCTTTTAATCTAAAATTTTTGATGTTGAACTGATTCGGGGAAAACATGATCTAAAGATTAAGGTTAAGGATTCTATTAATCATGAATTAAGGTTAAGGATTCTATTAATCATGAATTAAGGTTTCTAAACAACCTGACAGATCTGATTTTCTCAAGAAAAAAAAAAAAGAAAAATTAAACAAAGTACTTAGGATTTAATAAACATGCTCGTGCTTCATTATGATCTAATAAAAACTACATAGTAGTTCATTATGATATAATTATGATCTAATTAAATATTCAGTAGTTCATTCATCTCACATAAGTTCTTTTTATGATGCAGCATCTTTTGGATGAAATATTGAAAAGTTGTCTCGATATTGCAATGGATAAGAGTGGATGTTGTGTACTGCAAAAATCTGTGACTGAAGCTCAGGGGGAACTTAGAGAGCGACTTGTGGCTGAAATAACAGCTAATGCATTAGTCTTATCAGAAAATCCTTTTGGGTTTGTCTAGTTACTCTTACCTTTGCAATTGCAATTGCCATTCAAGATGACTTGGAAGATCTAAAAGCAATCTTTTTCAATCTTATTTACAATTGATTTCCAAAATTCCAATGCTTTCTGGGTTGATATATGTTTTAAATATTCTTTTTTATTTTTTCCATCTAGGAATTATGTTGTGCAATATGTACTTGAAATGAAAATACCACATGCTGAAGCTAATATACTGGAGAATCTCAAAGGCAATTATGTGACCCTTTCTATGAACAAGTATGGAAGCAATGTGGTGGAGAGATGTTTGAGAGGGTGCAATGAGAAGAATGCTTCGGAAATCATTGAGGAGCTTATGTATAGTTCTGAATTCTTGGATGTTCTTCAGGACCCTTTTGGCAACTATGTTGTTCAGTCTGCATTGCTGGTATCAAAGGTTAGATCTTCCATATCATCCAAACAGTACCTTTAGATTTAATGTTGACCCTTTTGAAATTTAATCTGACTGCAAATTAAATCATGGATTTTAATTTGAAATTGTAAATTATTTTTCACTTTTTTTTTCTTTTTCTTGTTGTGCCAAACCAGGGAGATCTCCACCATACTCTTGTCGAATTGATTAACATTTATTCTCCACATCTACACAGCCATCTTCATGGGAAGAAGGTGCTTGCTCGAACTCAGAGGAAAACTCCCAGGCGTTACCGTGCGCGAATGCGCATTTAGACTACAACTTGTGTGGTTGTCCCTTTTATTGTTGTCATTAGTCAGTGACTATTAAATTATGTGAGTTCTTTAGGATATATGCTGTGTGTTTAATGTGTGTATTCAGTAACCCTGATAAGGGTTGTGCTACAAAATTATTCCCACGGGTACTTGATATCTGTGGATTTATCAGTGTGTTATGTGTTTAGTTCATATTAATGATCCATTTTTCTAGCAGATGACTTTGTCCTTTGACAAAGAATAGGTCAATTACAATTATGGAAATAATGGATATTTTGTTATGGATTGATTGATAAAGCTTTCTTTCGAGTTTTGTTGGAAATTGAATATGATTGATGCCTTTCTTAATTTTTCTTTTTCATTTTGTCTTCTGCAAGCCAGACATGCATAGAAAGGTGGAAAAAACTTCATATTAGGGGAAAAAAAAAAAGAAAGAAAACAATAGATAATAGTACAATTCCAATCCCTTCAAGGCATGGGCTTTTGGTTCTCTAGGGACTCAACAAAGAAATGGGTTAATATGTTAGTGTCAGTGTAAATCATAGGACTTGAGAGGATTTGAGAGTTTTTCATATACACACACACACACTACTCAATAAACAAGAGCACTTATATCTTAATTGGGCTTTTGCTTCTCTAGGGACTCAACAAAGAAATGGGTTAATATGTTAGTGTCAGTGTAAATCATAGGACTTGAGAGGATTTGAGAGTTTTTCATATACACACACACACTACTCAATAAACAAGAGCACTTATACCTTAATTGGGCTTTTGCTTCTCTTGGGACTCAACAAAGAAATGGGTTAATATGTTAGTGTCTGTAAATCATAGGACTTGAGAGGATTTGAGAGTTTTTCTTATACACACACGCACTACTCAATAATCAAGAGCACTCATATCTTAATAGAGTCAAGCTATTTCATGACCACATAATTATGTGACATTCCTTTGCCAAAAAGTCATCATCATTGATTATAGTGTTCAAAATCTACACTTGCTCTTTATATACATATTTCGTTGATGTTAGAATATAGAAATTTAGGCATATATGCATGATGTATCATATATTTAGAAAATAACAATTAGAATTTATTTAATTTAACCGTTGAATACAATTGATAGTTGATAATTAATAAAGCCAATAGTTTATTATAGCTGATATATGTTAAGCATTTAATAAAATTATTTCTAATTATTATTGTTGATATATAAAATAATTAATAAAAGTATATCATCATACTATTTATTTTATTATTGAAATAATATAATTATTAATTTATTATTCAACATATATGAATTAAAAATAAATTTTTTAAAAACTATAATTGTTTTATATATATATATATATATATATATATATATATATATATATATATATATATATATATATACATACATATTTTTGTTGTCATGCGAGAATGAATATTATACCTAGTATAATTATTATTTATAATATTTTTATATTTATCTATTATTTTCTATAATTAAAATTAGTTTATTGAGATAAAAATTAATTAATCTGGAGACAAAAAAAGTTTGTAGTTAATAAATTCTAAAAAGGTAATTAATATAATTTAAATAAAAATTAAAATCAAATCAATTACTTATTGATAAGAAAAAGCTTCTATTTTAGAAGTGATTCAAACTACAATTAATAAATAGTTTATCTGACTATAATTTTTATAGGTTTATCAAATAGGTTAATTTAATTATTTTGAATATTTACTCACTGTTACTTATGTCTAATAGCTGAACTAAACACTTTTTAATAACGACTAATTACAATTTTTAAAAAAAGCTACTTTGAAGACGAGTTGATTAAAGAAAAATCAAAGGGATGGAGGATATGTCTTTGTTGATTAAAAATATAATTAATTGGATAGTTTTCGTTGACTAACTTGATTAATATTGACAATGATATAGGTTTATCAACATAATATAACTGTTGCAATACTGCTTAAGCAGTTATCATTCAGGAATATTCTGAATCATTTATTGGAGTTCTTCGAAGATTGAGGAAAATGATGAAAATTTAGGTTTTATCAATTTCACGTAAAATATTTTTTGAAAAATATTTTTTTATATTTTTTAGTATTTAGGGTATTTAGAAAAATTGATGAATGAAAAATATTTTTTTAATTAAAAGAAAATTAAGTCATTTTTAAGAAAAATAATTTTCATTTTTTAAAAGAGAAAATTATTTTTATTTTTTGAATTTTAATGATCTTATTAAAATATTAATATGCTTATACATACATAAAATTAACACATTATTAATTTAATATTATAATTAAATAATAAAAAATATTTTTTTAAAAAATATTTTCATATATAAATTATTTTCGTGATAAGCAGAGCCTTAGATGAAGTTTTTATTCCCTCTTTTTCTTTTTATAAAAAAAAAAAAAAGTACCGTTCCAATCAATGAGGAACAATAAGTGTATTGGTCAGTACAAAAGGTAGAACAACGGAAGGAACATTCTCCATAATCACAGTCTTATCCTCTGTCAAAAAGCTCACTTAGTTTGTTAATGAGCTACTTTATCTTTTTTTATATATGAAAAAAAAATTATTAAAAAAATTATTATTTAGCTCTTTTTATTTTAACAAAATTGAGTATTGATTCTCTTTTTTGAAAAATACATTTATTAGTTTCTATATTTTTGAGATATATTTTTTTTTAATCTCCTGTAAAGCTTAAATCAATTTTTCTGTCATTCAAAGAAAAGGGAAATTATCATTACTGAGATTAAATACTCCATTGCTTAAAAAATAAATAGACTATAAATATTTATATTTTTTTAATATATAGGGACCGAATAAAATTTAAATTAACATCTAAAATAACTAAAGAGACTAAAGTTTAAACAAAACAAAATTATAAGAACTAACTAATATATTTTTTAAAATAGATAACAAAGTATTCAATTTTGTTAAAATATAGGGACCAAATCAAATTTTTCATTATTTAAAGGAAAGAGAAATTACCATCGTAGAGATTAAAAAGTTCATTGTTTAGAAATTAGGACTATATATTTGTAATTTTTAAATTATATGGATTGAATAAAATTCAAACTAACACTAAAATGATTGGAAGGACTAAAATTTAAACAAAACAAAATTATAAGAAGTAATTAACGTATTTATGCCTTCTTAGAATTAAATGTTAATATCCAGAGCTTAAATTAATAATTATCTCTTTCAAAAGTTAAAAATTAAAACCTATAAGGTAATATTTAACTCTTAATTTTTTTTAATTTTTTACCAAACACATTCTAAATCTTAAAATTCTCAGAGTTAATGCTTAGCTATTATATAACTCGTTCAATGTAAGAACTCTGTCGACAACACATACAACATAAATCTTACAATAACAACAAAACAAAATAATCATATAACATTGCCACCCCCAATATAACATGTGACGCCCCTAACCCATCTACTGCATAACCGAGTAAGAAGTGCCACATTCGGTGCCGGAGCACCCTATCTTGTTTTATCATATCTATTGTAAACTTTTGATGTCATTTAAAACATATATTCTATGTGTAGAAATTTTTTGTTTTGTTATATCTTATTTCTGTGGAGACCCGGAAAGAGCCTCCCCTGTTTTATTAGTATCTGGTGGGTTTCCACTAATCACCTGTTAACATGTCCATATTCATTTCACACATTTCCATATCATATTCTCTTTTATCATATCATTCACAACTATTTATGAGATCTAAAAATGAGGTATCATCTATTGCATTCATATAGAAATTCATAGATAATAAATTACAAGTTTTTATTTCAATCTCAAGTTTAATTACAAGTCCAAAATGAAATACATCATTACTAGACATAATGAACCAAAATACTAGTCTATACATGGGCCCTATCAAAATACAAAAGACTAGTGAGGTAACTCTGGACAGTGGCAGATATGGTCGAAACTATGTCCGAACACTACTATGGCGGCTGCTGCTGTGGTGGCTGCTGATCTCCAGTACCTACGCGATGGAAAACCAACACGCTAAGCATAACGCTTAGTGGTGCATAATTTATAATAACAATAATTTAACAATTTAAATAATAATGGTAAATTTATAATTTCTGTGTCTTTTACATTTTTATTACACTTTGGGAACAATTTAATTTATCATAATTTTTTCTGTTTACTTATTGTATATTCAATCTTAATTAATCATTTTCAATGCCCAAGAAACCTATAACAAATTATAAAAGCTGGATGCACAGGTATTTACTGGTTAGACAGCCATATGTCCGCCCAAAGATATCGTCTGTCAGCACGAGGCCGCTTGTCCGCACGAGACATTATCGCCAGCTTGTAAAGCCAGAAATAAAGTAGGCACAATGGTCAGTAAGTAGGCATATAGCCTGTAGAATAATCATACCAGACATATATTGTCAGTTCATGATTTTCTCGGTAGGCAGTACTGCTATCTGTAGTCCCTAATTGGTATAACAATTTATCCAAACTAAATAAATAAGTCTAGGTATACTATGGGCAATTAAATATTTTTAATTATTTTAGCACTATTTACTGTTACTATTTTCTGGTACTGTTCATTGGTACCATTAATTTCATATTAATAGGACATTAGTCCCAATTTACATATTCATATCATTTTTAATATTTAATTATCCTTATGAGTATTTTAATTCTCATATATAGCATTTTTCCCATGAACCTTTCTTTAGGTTCATTTTAATGTATTATTTTTATCTAGAAATTTGACTAGGTTAAGATGTTTATTTGATCACACTTCCTTCATAATAAATGCTCCTTGATGTTTAAACTTGAATTTCAATTTTTGAATCACTGAATTTGGGGTTATAGAACTTAAGTTATGGTCAAAATACCATAATTGGTCCCTTTGCCTCAAAGCTGTCCAGAATTTATAATTCCTGGTCAATAAAATTTGACCAGTCATTTGATCATTTTATGGTCATTTTTATACTTAGGTTCCTTCACAAGACATGTTCCTCTATGTCTTAGGGACTCCCAAGTACAATTTCATAATCTTTCAAGCTTGGTATAGTAAGTTATAGTCAATGTATTTACCTGGACTCTCAATCCTATAAAGGCAATAACCAAACTTCAGGGCAGTATGTTTGACCCTCTTTTTACGGTCCTTCCATTTAGAATTTGACAAAGGTGTCTAAATCAATGTTGTAGCCCTAAGTATCATGTTTTCAGATCATATTGGCACATCTCAAATAGAATTTCCTAGTAAGAGTTATGGCCAAATGAACACACAGGTATCAAATGGCATTCTGGGTTCAACTTAACATTTTTTATATTTCAATTCCTAATTTTGGCTAATATTTTCCCTAGGATGCAATGGTTTCTAGAGCTTGGTCAAAACATAAAAATTGTTGTGCTATATCTTATAAAACTTTTGGCACTAATTTCACTCAATTTGAAGCTTTGGAGACCAAGTTATGGCATTTTTTCCAAAACTGGTCAAGCATACCAAAGGAACAGTATTTTAGACAATTTTTGGGTTGGGAGATTTAGTGACCCAACTTGTGCTAACAATTTGAATTGGTTAAAGGAAAGACAGGGTCAAGTGATCTTCATGAAAAGTGTAGCCCTATATCTAAGATTTCCATTGATGTAAATTTTAGGTCATTTGGACCAGTATAGAGAGAGTTATGTTCATTTGTTCATTTTCTGGGTTGGCAGTTTTAGTGACCCGATTTGTGCTAATAATTTGAATTAGTTAAAGGCAAAACTGGGTCAAGTGGCCTTCATGAAAAGTGTAGCCCTATGTCTAAGCTTTCAATTGATGTAAATTTTAGGTCATTTAGACCAGTATAGAGAGAGTTATGACATTTGGTCATTTTCTGGGTTGGCAGTTTTAGTGGCCCAACTTGTGCTAACAATTTGAATTCATTTGGTCATTTTCTGGGTTGGCAGTTTTAGTAACCCAACTTGTGCTAGCAATTTGAATTCGTTAAAAACAAAACTGGGTTAAGTGACCTTTATGAAAAGTGTAGCCCTATGTCTAAGCTTTCCATTGATGTAAATTTTAGGTCATTTGGACTAGTATAGAGAGAGTTATGACCAAATGAACAATATTCATTTGGTCATTTTCTAGGTTAGCAGTGTTTGGTCATTCGAGTTTGGGCAAAGAATTAGTCATGATTTTGGCAAAATTTGAGCATGGTGTCTACATGAAAAATGGGCTATTTTGAGTCTATTTTCATCTCCAATTGGCCTCATACCAATTGAAGTCACACATTTTCAATTATGGGTCAATAAACCCACTGGACTCATTGAGTCCAAACCTGCAGAAAATTGAACACTCCCAATATCTCAATTCCTTCAACTTCCTTACTTCAATTTGCATGCAATACACTTCTATAAGCAACAATCTCAACTCAATAGGTCAATTTCAACATTTACACCAAGTCCTCAAGCATTTACACAAACTTCAGTTTTCAAAGTTTTAAATTTTCACGAACACTACACAATCAAACACTCAAATATTTCAACTCATCACACATTCTCATGGAACTATTTTTCATCACTTAAAAGTAACAAACTTCAAGTTCCATGGCTGCAAAAAATTCAAGGGTTCTTTTCTCAAGATTTTCTTTTTGTTTTAATGATATTTATGCTTGGCTAAACATGCTTTTCATGTTTAATAAAGAGAAGAAGAGGGATTAGTACACTAACCTTACTTGAGCTTCCCAAACCTTAACTTTCTTGCTTCTTATGGGTATCTATGGCTTCCTTATCGAGTGAGGAGTATTTTTTTGTGAAGGGTGCTAAAGGTTTTGATGGGTAGAAGCTTAGGAAATCAAGCTTGAAAGCTTGAATATCAATGGAGGAAATGGGGGACAAGGGTGCTAGAGGAAGAGAGAGAGAAAGAGTGGAGAAGAAGATGGAGTTGGTGGCTTTTGTCTTCTAATGGATATATATATTCTATTGTGTACTTTAAATTTTAAAATTTCCATAAGCCTTTTTTTTTCCTTTTCTTTTCCTTTCTTTTCTTTTCTTTTCTTTTCTCTTCTCATTTTCCAAATTTAAATTCATAAATTTAATTTATGTTAATTATTTTATTTCCTAATTTTAATTTGATATTTAGGTCAAAATTCACCTCTAGGGGTGAAATGACCAAAATGCCCTTCATATTGCTCATCGAGTTATTTTTATTATTTTATACCAATTAATAAATTCTCTAAATTTTATTTTATTTTCTGAAAATTTTTCCTATATTTTTTTAATATTTATTTTTATTAATTTATGCCCCTCACTATAATTTAAGTGTAGTTCCAGACATCTTGACTGTTCGAACAGATATTAGTCATCGGAACAGTAAAATGTATGGATTACTTACGGTAAGGTGTTACATAACAGGTGAAACTTCAATACTTTCTAGCATCAAATTTAGCGGCTACATATCTTTCAATACTGAACAATCTATCGATAACAGTCATTGGCATCAGGCACAACAGATTTCAGTCTGAATCTAATGAGTCATGGCTTTCACTTTGCCTAACACTCCTCCTGGTTTGTGTGCTAGATCTCGATGGATTTAGAGATGATTCACCCTCAAAAAAGATGACATGAGCTTTAGCAAACCTCTTCTCTAAATCCTCTGTGCTAAACTCATCTGTTCCACCAAGTTCATCAAACCCCACCTAAACACATTACAAGGACATTTCAACATTCAGACAGTTAAGGGACAGAAAGTAAATTAAGCCAACAACACATATCCATCCATAAAACATACCACATAATCATCCACTTTAGCATTCTTTATAAGGGCAAACATTGGAAGAATAATAATCTTGAGTCTCTCAGCCAAAAATGGACTTTTATCAGCATGAATTTTCACAAAACGTGTTTCTATGTGTCGCTTTGCCAGTATACTCAAGTGCTTGTCTATCAGCTGCAAATGAACTGTAAACATGGTTTGCATCTACTAAATTTCCAAGTACTTAATGGTGGTACAAATATCTTTTTTTCAATGTAATATATTTTATTGCATTTTTCACATAGCTAGACAGTTCTTAGGCATAACCTGCTTCCCTACATTCCCAAGGGTACACTACAATTGAGAATATTGCATGTACAAAGCTCATTAAGGTTACGACAGAATGGTTTGTAAGAGAGGCTAGAGTTGCCTTCCATTTGTGTAGCGTTGTAGCTTAAGTAATAAATTATAGGAAAAAAAAACAGAGAAATTAAAAAAAAATCCCAATTTCTTAAGAGGTTAGCATTTGATGTATAACCATGATTTCAAATTAACATAACAGCTGTTGCATTAAATAAAGTTTTATGGAGGTATCACTACCGATGTCCAGTATGACTAATATTGGGCATTCAAATTTAAGACTAATAACAACAGTTACATACCGTTAACAAAATGAGTTTTGATGATGTCTGTCTAGTTATTTTTGTTTTAAATTAATTAATGCTAATAATGTTTAAGAATAATGAATTTAATTTCTTTATTTAATGTATTTATACTTAATATTTGGTTATCTATCTTAGTTTTAATTATATTTTTTAATATCTATTTATTTTATGAATTTTGTAATTTTTCAAAAAAATTTATCATAGCAATAGGCCATTACCATTATGTTATGGCTTATGTAGACTTGTTTCCATTACCTATTACCATGATTTAAATCTTTATGTACAACATATGATTAGTGTCCAAATAGCTCAATGCCCTCTAAGAAATTAAAAAAGCAAAAGGCTATTTCCATAGTCTTGTTAACAAGAAGATATAGAGTTGACAAATTCACTCCAATTAGACATACATAACTAAAATAACCCAACTAGACCTATCGAGATCAATCAAGTTGATAAGGATGAGAACCACATTTCTTTATCAACCAAGATTTAACTTTGCTGGAGAGCACTCCAGAAATATTTAAAAATCCTGAATGCATCAAGGCTATAAAGGGAAGTGCATCCTTAAGATCACTTAAGGAGGAGACTTACTCTTAGTATGTGTAAGCTAGCCCAAGAACAGCTCTGACTGTGAGTACCAAAAAAAATAATAAAATAATCCCAACTAAAAAAGAGGAGGCATGGGATTGGGGGAATCACAACAACTCTTCCATTCAATCTTGACATCCATAAACTGAAGTCTATCTCTAAGCCAGTAATTAGAACTCCAATTCTAATTGTAGGTCTCCAATTTCCCTCTTATTGGCTACTTTGGATTCCTTCAAGTGTCATAATTTCATAAGAAGTCTTCTTACTTGAAGCTCTAAGTAGCAATAGAACTAAAAGAGGGCTGAAGAGAGGAAGATTCTTTGGTAGAGGAAGAAAAAGTGGAGAAATCATAAGACAGTCTTTTGGGAATGAGAACAGAATCTTTGATAGTCATCACAAAAGCTATCATTTTTGGAATGGGGATATATTTCTATTTTTTTTTTCCTTAAAAGAATATTAGGGGAAAAGACAATTTCTCAAATTTCATCTTGTCATGTCATGCTTTTAATCTTTAGTTATATATGAAATTGTTAACTCAATATATTCACGTTAATTGAGTTATGAAACAATTAATTCATGTTAGTTTTGCACTTCTAACTCATAATCAATGTTTTAAAAGCGAAGATGCATTTACATTTCAACAACTTAAAACTTGTTTACTGAAATATAATTGTCCATAATGGAATACAATCAAATAAAAATTGAATAGAAGCATAACTTAAAAATTCACTCCACTATATTCCATTATGCTCTCACAGTCCACCAAACATGCTCTTAGAGTATGTCTATGTGAAGAAGTTGAAACAAATGCTATAACATGGGAATGCAATTTAACAATGAATATGAAATTCTTTCCTTATTTCCATTACATTTTGGTATGCTTAATTACTATTTGACATTATGTGTTGAGAGACCATAATAGAATGTAAAGCATTCATGATATTAGTGGTCATGCAATCCAAGAATAAAATTGTGAAAAAAGTTCAATTACCTAGAATCTAATACAGAGAAAATCCCTCCTGGGCTAAATGCAAAACTATGAAGTAGTAAGAGCTTCATCATTTTGTTTCTCTTTACTTAGAAAACCATTTAAAACCAACCTAATGACAATTTCACTCTGCTCCTTTTACTTAGAGAAGGGAAAAAATTGTGGTGATGGCAATTATCTTATAGGCCCAATTCTTGCTATAGAAATGACAAACAACATGGTCACTGGCTTTAACAATGAAGAAGAAGTCTTTCTCAGAGGGGATCTCAGAGTACTTGCCATGGCTAAGGGAGATCCAGTGATTGCGCTTCTCCGCCATTTTCTTCATTTGTTTTATGCACCTCTCTCTTAGTGCTTCCAGATCATTGACATCAAGACGCTCAAGTGCGATGATCTCTTAATCTAGCTTATCCTCCGTGGCCTTTGCTACCATAAGCACTTGTTTCTCTATAATCTGGCAAAACACAAAGATTGAATTCGATAAAATGGAGTGTCGACACCATATTTTGGCCGATTCCCCGAAATCAATAAACTTTGAAGCCGATCCCCAACACATAGTCTCCCTTTGCCAGCCAATCACATTTTCGATCTCTCTTCAGAAGGAATCGAATCAATACTAAGTCCTCATATCATCTAAAGCCTTACTGATCTCTCAAACTAATTGTCAAATCCCCTGACCAGCCAATTACATTCCCGATCTCTCTTGTCAAAACACTAGATCTTTATGTCACCAGTTTTATTGCCGATCTCCCTTTTAAAAGTTTAGGAATAATCAAGTTAAGGTTCCAATCCGGTTTAATGATGATTCTGATCTTAAGTGTCCAAATTAAATTTCCAATTTTAATCGAGTCCCGTTTAGTGTTTGTTCTCATCCGATCTCATGCTTATAGTGTTTTCCGACCTCTTACACTTAGATTAATAATTACTTTTAGTTGTTGTGATATGATCAGACAAGTGCTTAGGCAACCAGGATACTTTCTGATCCCATCCAATCATTGAACAAAAAGGAATTTCATTTCATTTCAAATTGAAATATATACAAGTCATTCGGCTAGAGGATCACCTCCAGCCTGTTCTACATTTTGCTCATCCCCTCTCTCACCCTCGGCCTCCTCCTCACTATCCTCTTCGTCCTGGGGAGCCAGGTCCACCATCCAGGAGAAGTCCTCCTCGGGATAACGCTTCCTGAGCTCGGCCAAAAGGTCCCTATGGGCGTTCACATAAGCGCTTTCCTCCCTTGTCATCACCTTTTCTTCTTTCGCTTTAAGTTCATCAGTGAGGTGGGCGACGTCGGCTCGGAGTGCTCGAGCCTCTTCAAGAACATGTGCTTGCTCGGCCAGCTTGTCCTCGTAGAATTTCATCTGCCCCTCAATTTTAGATATGTAGTTTTGGGCGGACAAAAGTTGAGATAGGAGGGAAGCCGCTTCCTAACCCACCTTCTCGACATCCTGCCTCAAGCGGTGAGCCTTCTCCCGGATAATATGTTGGTTCACCAAACTCTCCACGCTCAGGCTCATAGTTTGTGTCAGGATATCGTCGAGGCTATTCGGGGTTAGCCTATCCTGATCCTCCCGAAGGCAGATGGAAGACCCCAAGACCTTAGCAAAACTCAGGTTCTCTCGAACCTTGCGGTTCTTCTCCAGCGAGTGGATCAGGATTTGGGCGCCGCGGGAAAGGGTCCTCACAGGTGGTTGGGAAGGACCCCCTTCCGAACTCGGAGCGACTAGAGGAGGTGGAGGCGGCTCTTCTTGACGAGGAGGAGACCGAACCACTTCTATGTCGGGGATCGGCTGCCCCGAGGGTTGAGACAAGCCTCCTTGCATTTCCCTGGGCTCATGCCTGGGTGTCTGCAGAGCCTCAGCCCGCTTCATCTCCCGTACCTTCCGGGAGATCTCTCTCTTCCGCTTCCGGCTCTCCTTGGAAGCCTCGCCGCTTGCCATACCTGCACAAAAAAGAGGTCAGTGAGATCGCTAAGGCCCAAAGATCAGAGATATAGAAAGTACCGGGGCCGAGGTCAGAGAGCTGAAGCTCGCGTTCTTGGCCGGTGATCAGTTGCATCGTCCAATGATGCAGTTAGGCAGTCACTGCATCCAAACAAGAGAACTTCTCTTTGGACGCCTGATCCTTTAGTTCCATTACTATTAGGCCTTCTTCCCTATTTAGGGTCATGCGCTTCGGAAGTAAAGGGCCCTGGTGCAGCCAGCTGCGAGGGAAACCCTCAAAGCCGTTCAGAATTTTGCTCCTTAGGATAAAGAAGCGATTCTTCCAATTCTTCAGGGAGGAAGGCAGATCGGTAAAAAGCCCACAATGGGGTTTCACCTGGAAGAACCAATACTCATCGTCCTTTCGACGAGTCAGCCTATGTAGTTCGGCGAACACCTTAGCTGTAGGACTAATTCCTTTGGCTTGGCAAAGGCCTCTGAAGGCCACTAGGATCCGCTATGAGTTCGGGTGAACTTGGGCTATGCTCACTTGGTGAAATTTGAGGACTTCCTTGAAGAAGTCATCGAGAGGGAATCGCAGCCCGGCTTTTAATTGCTCTTCGTATACCATGATCATATCGTTCTCTTCGAAGAAGTGATCGGCTCGAAGATCGCCGTGACACTTAATGAGTTCGTATGAATCGGGCCGAATGTTATATTCCTGGCTGAACGACTGCAGGTCGGTTTCTTGAAGGATTGATGGCAGCTCATCCATGGGGAGGTTGTCTCTCCCTGAAGAATGTACATGCCTTGAGGGTGCTGCTTGACCCCGAGCTGGAACAGAGGTCCTAGGAGGTTCAGGTCGCACGCTTGGTCCGACCACCTCCACTTCATCAGACGACCACGAGATCTGAATGGAAGGGGGGCTTGCCGCTTTCTGTTCCTCGACGCCGCTCATTTTCAGAGAAAGGAGGAAATTTAAACTAAAGGAAAGATCGAAACCCTTACCGGAGTATTATCGGTGTCAGGAGAACTTGAGAAAACGAGAGAGTTTTTGAAATTGCTCGCGAAAAGGCTGAAAATGACATAAGGGAGCAACTGGCTAACCCTTCCCCTATTTATACCTGTCCGAGCATTTAATGCTCACGGAGTCCCAAGCGGCGCATCGGTTAACAAGATCTACCAGCCTTTTCTGACACGTCTCACGAACATTCCAGAAATTCCATGAAGAGATCGACCAGTTAGAGAGCGGCAGATTAAGGTGTTTTGAATTACAGATCAGATAAGGGTCATTCAAATTAAGAGTCGGATCGGGTAAATATTTCAGAGATCGGAAAATAGCCAATGCATCAATAATAAAATAGTAATTGACAGAATAAAATTTTATTTCCAAAAGATCGGATTACATCATTTGGGCGATCTCTAGGGATCGGATTTCATTAAAGGTCGGATTACATCATTTGGGCGATCTCTAGGGATCGGATTACATTAAAGGTCGGATTACATCATTTGGGCGATCCCTAGAGATCGGATTACATTAAAGGTCTGATTACATCATAAGGGCGATCTTTAGAGACCGGTGGAACATCCTATCTAAAAGGCCTATGTCAAAGCCTAGTCTCGTGGCTGAGTCAAAAGATGTGTTTGACCAGGAGATCGGCCATAGACAACGGATAGATGTACAGCTCAGACGGGGTGATTATGACTCTCATTAGTCATCGACCAGAACCGAGTTGTAGTCGGGACGCCCAATGTGGTGAGGAGCCAAATGAACTTCAAGGGGCAGTCACCGATGTTAAGAGGAATATTAGCAGTCTTCTCGCCCGAAATTAGTTCGCCGATTATATCGGTCGAACGACTCGAGATCGACACGATTGAGGTCCTTTATCCAGATCGGTTAATTAGTCCGGTTCTCTCACTGTCATCAGATAGGATTATCATGATTCTCTGATCACCGGGATCATAAACTTTCAGACGAGGGACAAAAAGGACAATCGAGAAAAGATCAAAAGTGGCCATCATGGCCGTAATTGTTGCCGGAGCAACTAAAACAAGAAAAGTGAGAAGGAAAGAGGAGATCAAATGAGGAAGGGTTTCCTGTTGAAGGTATATATAGAGGATGGTCCGAGCATTTATTGCTAAGAAGAAAACGAAGCAGATACCTCAGAAATCGAAGGAAATAAATGCTTTGACTGAGCCAGACCAAATACAGGAGAAAACTGGAGCAGGAGAGATCGGGAAGAGGGCCTGGCACAAGAGATCGAAAAAGGGATTGTATTGGAAAGATCGGAAAGGAGGGGAGATAGGAAAGCAAGGAGAATAAGACAACTTCCAATAGCTATCGTCATAATCAGAGCCGAGGTAGTTAAAGCGTTGCAGACGAGATCTCCACCGCACGCCTGAGAATTGCCCACATTACTGACAGGTGCCAGAGTATGTCATGACAGTCCTGTACATCCCAATCTCCGCCGTTGATTTTACTTGTAAGGACGAGCACGGAGCCCTTGGATCAAAAGGAAGACGACAAGACTGGCGCCATTTATTCCTAGCCCTCGGATCGCCCCGGACAAGAAAATTTGGGACCGTCAGATTAGAAGAGGAAAGGGACAAATATTCTGAAAAGGATCTCAGCCGTTCATTTTGATTCTCTTTAATTCTCCAGCATCCGATCATGTCCTTTAAAATCCAAACCCTCCATCTTCCTCAAGAAAAATCCTGACCCTTCATGGGAAGCGCCCGGTCCCTATAAATACTTGCATGAAAACTGTTGAAGAGGACGAAAAAAGAAAGGTGGTGAATATAGTGGAAAGGCTCTGAAAATTGATTCAGCTTTGCTACTCTGATATTTTTAAGCTTTCGAAATAGGAATACTTCAGAAACCAGTTTTCTAAAGTATTTTCTTTGAAGGAGTGTTGGACACTGAAACTCTTTATTTTCAGTTCGTTCATTGCTCTGCGACACTCTCTCTTAGTTTCAGTTCTGATTCCATCACCTTTATATCCACACTTATTTTGTGAAATAGATCTCATTCAAACCCGGGTATTTTCATTTCGTTTCAACTTGGTACTCTTCATCACAAGGCAAAAATTAGTCCCCAGACTGTTAGCGCGCAGCCCTACTATATTCGTGGCTCCATAGTTAGTTCAGTAGATTTAACTCCTTACAGGTAAGTGTTTAGATCATTGCTTTATCAAGTACATCGTTTTCTTTATATTTATTTTCTTTATTTTTCATGCTCGTAATTTTCGTCAAGTTCATGTTATGTTGAAAACCCCACGAAGGTGGTTATCCTCTTGAGTGTACTTTTGTCCATTCGCTCATGTCGTTTATCTTTTTAGCCTTAATTACCTTCAAATGTAGGTGTTTAGGTCCCAAGTAACGTGTAGGAAGCTGTTAAGAAAGTTTCTTGAAAATAATAAAAGTTTGGATGATAAATCAGAAGAAAATTATTAAGTCAAACCACTAGACTAGCTTAGGAGATGACTGGGCATAGCGGGGAATCGAAGTAAGGTCGGATCCAGGACTAGCAACCAAAAAATCAAATATTGCATGTCGAGAAGTACTGGTAAGGTGATCATTTAGGAGATCGGTAAAATTTCGTCTAGTATCCTTCCCTTAGTTATAAGGTGCCAATAGGATAAGAAAAAGCCTTGTTCGGGTCCCCGGCGTCTTTGAGTGCCAGGACCCTTAGTCTAAGGATCTTACAATACGTAGCTGTAATCAAATTTTAAGAGGTCGGAAAAGTCCTTATTCGACCGCCATGCAAACAGAAAGAGATCGTAAGAGAATTCTTATCTGATTCTCAATCTAAAATTTTAATAAATATTTAAGGGAGATCGGAGGAGAGTTCTTATCCGAGACCCTTCATTGAAATTCTCAAATTGCATTTTTAAAAGGAGATCAGAGGAGAGTTCTTATCCGATTCTCAATCTAAAATTTTAATAAATATTTAAGGGAGATCGGAGGAGAGTTCTTATCCGAGACCCTTCATCGAAATTCTTAAATTATATTTAAAAAAGAGATCAGAATAGAGTTCTTATCCGATTCTCGATCTAAAATTTTAATAAATATTTAAGGGAGATCGGAGGAGAGTTCTTATCCGAGACCCTTCATCGAAATTCTCAAATTATATTTAAAAAGGAGATCGGAGGAGAGTTCTTATCCGATTTTCAATCTAAAATTTTAATAAATATTTAAAAAAGAGATCGGAGGAGAGTTCTTATCCGATTCTCAATCTAAAATTTTAATAAATATATATAGGGATCGGAGGAGAGTTCTTATTCGATCCTCAAAATCAACTTTTAACAAATATGCAAAGTAATCCCTTAAATGAAAACCGCTACACGACATCAATTCACTAAGGTTGTCTCATTTACTTATGTATCTGGGTAATCCGAATTAGTGAAAAATCAAATATTCCTTTTTATCAAAAGGATTAACATCTCCACTCGAAACCCCCCCTAACTATCTATTCTAGTTTATAAAGAACGTAAGATTAAATCTGCTCACCCTCATTGAGGGACGAGGTGGGGTGCCTAACACCTTCCCTGCCCGTATACGAACCCCGAACCTAGAATCTCTGTTTTCGAAGTGGTTTTATTTAAATTTGTTTTCATAAATGGTTTCCTTTAATTTCCCTCAAAATTAAAGTGGCGACTCCTCACTCTTTCCCACTTCGGTGAGTGTTCGTCCAAGCGACCGCAAAACCTTTTGCGACAGCTTGGCGACTCCGCTGGGGACAAATTTTTCTTTAACCCCGGTCTAGAGGTCCAAAGGCAGGTTTAATTTTACGATCCAAACATAGTTAGGTAGGTTCAGTTTGCAAAATTCCTTGTGTTAATTATTGTTATTTTTGCTAACCGTTTTGCTTGTTTTATTCCTTACAGCATTCTTCGCCTAAAAAGAAAAAAATAAAATTCCCCCTATGCTGGGAAGAGGTAAAAGGTGTCCCTTCACACACTGAACACTCACACGATGTCCTCACACACTGCAGCCCTATACCTGGGCCTTCTTACCCTTTTAGGAAAATAGGAGGGAGTCATATAGCGGTACCCATGGGTTTTACCCCGTTAGTATCCGTGAAGGCTTCTGCTCAGATTGAAACTCGTTTTATTTACTGTGATATCCGTGGAACTTTCCCGACAATATCATGGGGATAGAATGGGGCTCTACTGTTTACAGTAGAGGTAATTTGGGAACCTATGGCTTTTAGAAAATTAGACCTTGAGCTAAACTATCACGATAGCTGGAAGCCATAGCAAGCTACCTTATAAGATAGAACTATCCAATTAGGTAGCACCTAGCCGGTACTAGGACTCCCCTTATTTTAGGACAAAAGGGGCATGCTTACTCTTACCCTACTCTGCTTGTGTTTTATTTTGTTTTGAGGGTAATCTTGAATCATACTGTTAAGAAAACCTACACACTTTCCTACTTTGATAAATGTGTAGGTGTAACTCTGTCAACAGTATAATTCAAAATTACATGAATTTATCGTGCTAACAAGTTTTTCCCGCAGGCATCACCAAATTAAGGTCTGTAAAAGGATAAGCATCAGTTTAACATGGCATCCTCGAGTCAGTCGGCAGAAGATATTCCTAAACCGGAATAGCATGCTAAATCGTGGCCCGAGCCGCCTCATGGTTCAGTGCCCCCACAAAGTGATACTAGCTTATTACCTCCATTGGATCTGAGCAAAGTTGAGGTCAAAATGAACTGTCTCGAGGGTCTATGTAATGGTTGGAGTTCATTTCCCGATCAGGTCAAGGCACGATTTGAGGAGAAATTTGGGAGGATTGCAACCTTGATACGAGTCAAAGTCCAAGTCCCAGCATTAAAGGTCATGCTGTCGGTTTGGAATCCTAAGTATGGGGTGTTCTCTTTCAACGATATTGATATTGCTCCCATTATGGAAGAATATCAGGCATTACTAGAGATTCCTTACTCGACGCAGAATCGGATCTACCTACACCTCGAGCATAGGCAGACCTGGAAACGATTGGCACATATGTTGGGTATTCCCCCGGAGGAAGCAAAGGCAAAAGAAACTGTCAAAGGGAACACGCATGGATGGTATTGGACCTATCTCAAGATGTGGTTGGATCAATGCATCCAAGATGAACAGTGGGATCAAGCTTCATTGATGCTCACTTTAGCAATCTACGGCCTGATCTTGTTCCCTGGACCTTCCGGAATCATAACCGGTGGCGTTGTGGAAATGTTCTGGGCAGTAGAGAAACAGAAGGTCAATCTAGTACCGGAAATTCTTGCCGAGACTTTCTTAACCCTTACTTACTGCAGACAACAAGGCAAGGGATCCATTAAATGCTATTCTCAATTGTTGCACCTCTAGATCATCAGTCATATGTGTCCTGTGGAGACGAAGGGATTAACTTGGTACCTTGACCAGTTTCTCATCGAGAAGATGACCAGATTAGTAAGCAGCCCAAAGGATGAGCCGCAGTGGCAAAAACGGATTTTGAGCTTCAACAGCCATGACTACTGCTGGAGGAAATTATGGACGTCGGGTCAATCAATTTTGGTCGGCACAGGGGGTAATCAATCAGTATCCCTAATCGGAGTGACTGGATACACAAGTTACACTCCAGCATTAGTAATGAGACAGTTCGGCTCAACACAGTTCAGAATCAACGTTGAAGAATAACACCAAGGTCATTTCTACCGAAAGCTCAAGGAAGAGGAAGGGTTGAAAGTAGCTCGCAGATCTTGGGAAAACATCACTCTGATGGAGAGGTCACCTAAAGGCCCAAGTGCCACGGGCGATTATCTTAAATGGAGGGCTGACAGGGATCAAGAACACTTGACTGCAGATCCAATAAAATTCGAAGACAGCAATCCTCGCCGAAACGTCCTTTCAGAAGAAGATGGTGATCGTTTAGCCGACTCCCTACAAAAGGCAAACACCGAAAACTCGCAACTGCAAGAACAAATAAAATAGTTGGAGGACCAACAGCAAATCCTCAAGAGAAAAGTAAGGAGGCTCAGAGAAGAGGCAAGGACCGAAAAGATGGGGTTCGAAGAACAAGAGACACAGTGGGAAAAGGAAAGAAGCTCCCTCCAAGCTGTCATAAAAGAAGCAGAAGTACAGAATAGCAAGCTTCAGGAGAAAATGAAATATCAAGATATACTCATAGAGGAGTATAAACAAGAAAACAAAAAGAAGAAGCTTGAACTGAAGGAACAGGCATAGCTTATCAATGACATTCTGAAGGAATGTGCCAAAGAAAGGAAGGAAAAAGAAAGACAAGCCGCTCTTTATCAAGAGCTAAAAGAAAATGTTCACCAGCTGGAGAGAATGGTAGCACAGGAGAAACAAGAGCTCCTACCTGAATCTGAGTATGCCCTGAAGATGTTCAACCCTGCTAGACAAGAAGAAAGGCTGTATGAGTATCTCAGGAAATGTCATTACATCATAAAGAACCTTCCTGAGCCTAGGCCAATGTAAAGAATGCCATGTATGAACTATTCAATTAATGGAATAACTTTGGGCCATTGTTTAGCAAAATTGTGAATGAATAGCATGACTCCCGTAGGAAACCCCTCGCTAGGGTTATGCGAAAAATTGGATGAGCCATATGGACAAGTATCATAGACGCGCATTCAATCCAGTCATTCACCGTCGGACTATCGAACGATGCCATGATAAAAGTGATGCAATTATCCTTCTACAGATTTCATTTCTGGCTCTCAGATGCCTCCGTATCCTTTGTCCACATCAGGACCCTTCTAATTTTTAATCAAAATTCACTAAAATTTTCCTTTTTTTCAACTTCCTACAGAAAATCAATATTGCTTCGAACAGAGCAAGCCTGACCAGACACGCAGTTCAACCCAAACGAGTGTACTTAACAAGATCACGAACAAGAAGGCTAATGGAAGACCAGGAATAAGTACAGAACCTACAAGGGCAAGTTTCCGAACTGAAAGAGCAAGTCTCAGAACTCATGAGACTAATGAGAGAGATGTTCCAAAATAAACCTGCTTCAGAACCCAACTTACCACTACCTCCCCCACCACCTACAACAATTGATCCTCATCAGGCTTCAACCTCTTTTACCTTTCAGTCACCTATCCTGGATCCGACAATCAATGTCAATCCGGCTACCATAAATAATGACCTACCTTTCTCCCATTACCCAGTCGTCTCAAATGCCGACCCATACCCTTCAATACTAATCCCTCCAGTTCACTCCACCCCTCATCTCCCAACTGGGGGAGCATTTCATGCAGTAGGAGGAGAAAATAAGACCAGGGAAAATGAGAAGCTGTCTGCTCTAGAGGAGAGATTGAGAGCAATGAGGGGCTAAACATGTATGGTTCAGTCGACATTGTGTCACTGAGATTGGTGCCAGACGTGGTGGTGCCGCCCAAGTTCAAAATCCTGGACTTCGACAAGTACACCGGGAACTCAGACCCCTGCATTCACCTGGCAACTTATATTGCCAAAATGTCTGCCTTGACAGAAAATGATAGACTTCTCGTCCACTTCTTTCACGAGAGCCTCTCCGGAGCAGCCCTGAGATGGTGTATTCAGTTGGACAGGAGCAAACTGTGCTCCTGGAAGGATTTAGCTGATGCCTTCTTGAAGCAGTATAAATTTAACTGCGATGTGGCCTCCACAAGGAGGGACCTCCAAAACCTGGTGCAGAGAGATAGGGAAAGTTTCAAGGAATATACCCAGAGATAGAGAGAGAAGGCGGCAGAAGTATATCCTCCGGTGACCGACAATGAACTACGCTCCCTATTCATCGAGACATTGAAGGCTCCTTACTTCAATTTGATGATTGGAAACACTTCCAACAGCTTCTCGGATATTATCCAAGCTGGTGAGAGGATAGAAGCTAATCTAAGGATGGGACGACTGCAGGAGGTGACTGAGAATCCTGCGAAGAAAACTGCCAGTTTTGGCAAAAAGAAGGAGGGTGATGTGCATTCCATCACCCGGCAGAACAATTACTCCCCACTTCCTCAAAATAACTACCGGCCATATCCTCCCCCTCATGGCCAAACCATTGCAAACATTCCACCCCATTTTCCAAATTATCCACACTCGCGCCCACAGTATCCACCACCTACAAATTACCAACCCAGACCGCCTCCTCCACCTACCCAACCCAGACCACCTCAAAAAAACCCAAGACCACTAAGAAATACTGATCCACCCCTTCCCCTCCCACTCAGCGAAATATACTGATACCTCATCGGTATAAACCAGATAGTACCGGTTCCCCTTGACCCAATTCAGCCACCATACCCCAGGTGGTATGATGCCACTGCCCGGTGTGAGTATCATGGAGGGGCACAAGGGCATTCAACCGATAACTACGGGGCACTCAGGGGAAGGGTGCATGCCCTAATCAGGAATGGGTGGTTGAAGATTGAAGGGAACGGTTCTCTCCCCAATGTTACCTCAAACCCATTGCCCAATCATGGTGCGGGCAATAGTGCAAATATGATAGAGTTGGAAGTAGAAGGGTCAACCTTAGAGGTGGATCAACTAATTCCTCACTTTGAGGAAATTTTCACAATGGCAGTAAGGGAAGGTTACCTCCACCCCCAAATAACAGAATCTGAAAATAAGGCAGGATGCCCCTATCATGGAAATGCAGCTAATCACGAGCTGCAAAATTGTGAAGAGTTCGAACAAGAAGTTCAAAACTTACTGTCCCTCAAAGTTTTGAGATGCCTGGCAAAGTCAAAAATGGAGGGCGGAGTAAATACAGCCCGACTCGGCCAAAATACCTCCACTAAACACAAAATCACCTTCTCACCCCCGGCATCATCACCCCCAGTGACAATTATCCGAAGCCCACCTCAGCTCCCTGTCACAAACACCCATGCCATACCTTGGAACTATAATTTCCAGGTCTTCACCCAAGGAGCATCAGGCAGTACACCGGCTCTTGATCTCGCCTTACCTTCAGTACCTCCTAAACCATGCTTCGCTCCTCACGAGCACTTCAAGATGACCTATAAGGGACCTTCTGATAATACTACTCCCCAATTTAAACCTTAGCTAGTCACCACCCCAAAGTTCTCCCCACCTGAGTAAGAAGTCGAGTTTATAACCCGAAGTGGGAGGTGTTATGGGAATGAAGAAAGGGAAAAGAAGAGAGGGAAAGCAAAAATGGGAGAGCCACGAGAAAATACGGAAGGAGAGGCTGAGAAAATGGAGAAGGAAGAACCTACTGGTCTAAAAGAAGAGGAGGAGCTACTGCTTCAAATAATGAAGCAGAGTGAGTACGATGTTGTTGAGCAGTTGAGGAAGACACCTGCGCGAATTTCACTGTTGTCACTGATTCTGAGCTCAGAGGTGCACCGCCAAGCCTTGCAAAAGATCCTGGACAAGGCCTTCGTAAGCCCCGACATCACACCGAGGCAGTTCGAGAAGATAGTGGGACAAATTCAGGCATCCAGCTTTGTTACTTTCTCAGAGGAAGAGATAGACCCTGCAGGCCTAGCACACACTAAGGCTTTGCATGTGACAGTGAAGTGCAAAGGTTGCATAGTAGCCAAGGTCCTTATTGATAATGGATCTGCGCTCAATGTACTGCCTAATGCCACTTTGGCCAGGCTGCCAGTCAACCGGTCCAACATGCGTCAAAGTGTTATGGTGGTAAGGGCTTTTGACGGCACAAGAAGGGAGGTGCTGGGAGACATTGACTTACCACTCCAAATCAGTGCATGTACTTTCAACGTCACATTCCAGGTAATGAACATTGAGCCTGCATACACTATGTTGCTGGGAAGGCCTTGGATCCATTCAGCAAATGCCGTTCCTTCGAATTTGCACCAGAAGATCAAATACATTATGGACGGCAAAATCATAACTGTGAAAGGGGAAGAAGCCATGCTGGTCACCAAGCCACAATCACTTCCTTATGTGGAAGCAGCTGAGGAGTCATTGGAAAGCTCTTTCCAGACTCTTGAATTATAAGAAACCATCTCAACGAATGGAGGGGCTACGGCTATGGTGGCAAAGGTAATGCTGAAGAGCGGTTATGAGCAGGGCAAAGGGTTAGGCGCCACATTGCAAGGGATTGTCGAGCCTATACCGGCTATCCAGAAAGTTGGCCATTGCGGTTTGGGCTACGAGGAAGATGCCCTGATGGATGGGCAGTTCTGGATGAGAAGTATGCTTCGGGATCAGAGATTTGATCAGAAAATCGAGAAAACAAAGGTAATCCTGAAAATCACAGAGATCTTCACCAAGCCGGTTGTTGAAACTCCGGCAGAAATTGAAGAATCACCCGATGAACCATCCATTGGTGTCATCCATCTTGATTCCTTGTATGAAGCTTTAGTCTCGCCAATGGCTGAAGGGCAAGAACTGGACAACTGGACGGTAGAGGACATCCCTGTACTCAATTTCGAGTAAAGTGCTTTTGGTTATCTACACTTGTTCATTTTGTCCATGATGACAAGTGTAATACCGTAAATGGACCCTTCTCTTATGTCATAAATGTCAATGAATTAATAGCGCATTTTATATCCAATTCTCTTTTTTTTTCTTCCTTTCTGAAATCCATTTTTATAATACATTCCATTTTCGTTTCTTCAGGACCATTCATCAATTAACACCTAATAATTCGATAGATTCAGAAATTCCACTGGTTAATTTTAAAATCCTCATAACTACCATTACTTCAAGTGATTCTGGGGAGAAGCTCGCAGAAGAAAGGGATGAAAGAGAGGAACCTTCCCTAGTGCCTTGTGGGGACGAAACGCACACCATAAACTTAGGCACGGAAGAAGTAAAAAGGGAAATTAAGGTTGTGGAGAGTGAAGAATTAGAAGATATGATCAGTCTGCTCAAGGAATTCCTAGACGTGTTTTCATGGAGCTATGACGATATGGTTGGCTTGGACCCCCATATAGTGACGCACAAAATTCCCCTAATTCCGGGGACAATCCCGGTAAAGCAGAAACTAAGAAGAATGAACCCTGACACGCTACTTAAAGTTAGGGATGAAGTCAAGAAGCAATATGATGTTGGGTTTCTGAAAGTGGTCAAACATCCACAATGGATAGCTAACGTTGTCCCGGTAATGAAGAAGGATGGGAGAGTCAGGGTGTGCGTTGATTACAGGGATCTAAATAAGGCCAGCTTAAAAGATGATTTCCCTCTCCCGCACATAGATGTGTTAGTAGACAATGCTGCAGGACTGGGCAGATGTTCGTGTATTGATGGGGCATTTGGGTACAACCAAATCCCAATGGATGAGGAAGACAAGGAAAAAACTGCTTTTATCACTCTATAGGGAGTATTTTGCTATCGGGTCATGCCTTTGGGGTTGAAAAATGCTGGCGCCACCTACCAACGTGCTATGGTCACATTATTCCACGATATGATGCATAAGGAAGTGGAGGTGTACATGGATGATATGATCATCAAGTCCAGGGGAGGAGAAAGCCATGTGCAAGTGCCGAGGAAAGTGTTCGAGAGGCTCAGAAAATATCAGCTGAAACTGAACCCTGCCAAATGCATATTCGGGGCTAAATCTGGGAAGTTGTTGGGATTCATAGTGAGTGAGAAGGGAATAGAAGTAGATCCAGATAAAGTTCGAGCTATTCAAGAAATGCCATCTCTAAAAACAGAAAGGGAGGTACGCAGTTTCCTGGGGAAGTTGAACTACATATCGAGATTCATTTCCAACCTCACTGCTAAAGTTGAGCCTATTTTTAGATTACTCCGAAAGAACAATACCACTCAATGGGATTCAGTTTGTCAAGAGGCTTTCGAGAAAATCAAGCAGTACCTGTCAAACCCACCAGTATTGGTTCCTCCGGTGGAAGGAAGGCCGTTGATCTTATATATGGCAGTCCAACAGAGCTCGATGGGATGTGTCTTGGGACAACACGATGATACAGGTCGAAAGGAGAGAGCCATTTATTACCTGAGTAAGAAGTTCAACGATTGTGAGTCAAGATACTCTTCCCTGGAGAAAACTTGTTGCGCATTGGCCTGGACGGCAAATCGGCTTAAACACTACAAGTTGAATCATAAGACATGGCTCATCTCTAGGATGGATCCTATTAAGTATGTATTCGAAAGCCCGTTTGTGCCAGGAAGAATAGCAAAATGGTAGGTCATACTCTCCCAATATGATATTGTCTACATGACCCGGAAGGCAGTGACAGGTAGCATAATTGCTGATCTCCTGGCAGAGAATCCCATCCAAGATTATGAAGCCTTGGATTTTGAATTTCCTGATGAGCATGTTAATGAAGTGGAAAGCGAGGAAAAAGAATCCGCTGATGTATGGGAAATGTATTTTGACGGAGCTGTCAATTTGTCCGATAATGGGATTGGAGCTGTGTTGGTATCCCCTGAGGGGAAACACTTCCCGATAGCTATCAAGTTGAGATTTGACTGTACCAACAACGTCGCAGAATACGAAGCTTGTGTGATGGGTTTACAGGCTACTATCGAAATGAAAGTCAGGAAGTTAGAAGTATATGGAGATTCAGCCCTGATCATTTATCAAGTCAAGGGAGAATGGCAAACTAAGGATCCGAATTTAATCCCATATCAGAAGTACTTGCTGGAGTTGATCAAGAAATTCAAAGAAATCTCTTTCACTCACCTTAGTCGCGACAAGAATCAATTTGCAGATGCCTTAGCCACCCTGGCTGTTATGGCTCAAATGGAAGAAGGGCAGACAACTCAGGTATTAAAGGTTAGAACAAGGAGTGAGCCAGCATACTGCTTCATGATCGAGGAAGAACCTGATGTAAACCCTGGTATCATGACATCTTGGTCTACATCCGAACCAGAGAATTCCCTCCAGGGGCAAGCAGAAACGAAAGGAGGATGATCCAGAGATTAGCGTTGGGATACTTCCCCAGTGGAGAAATTCTATACAAAAGGAGCTCCAATGGCGAATTGTTGAGATGCGTGGATGCAAAAGAAGTAAAGAGGATCCTTTTTGAGACTCATGAAGGAAATTGTGCAACCCATGCCAATGGGCATATGATGGCTAAGCAAATCATGTGACGGGGATATTTTTGGACTACTATGGAAAAGGATTGCATCGAATACTTTCGAAAGTGCTATAAGTGTCAGATCTATGCGGATCCGATAAATGTTCCGCCTCACCAATTGTTCAACCTCGTCTCACCATGGCCTTTCACAATGTGGGGCATCGATGTGATTGGTCCCGTCAACCCTAAGGCATCCAATGGGCATAGATTTATCCTGGTGGCTATCGATTACTTTTCTAAATGGGTCGAAGCAACATCATATGCTCACATCACACAGAACACATTCCTCAAGTTTCTCAGAAACAATGTCATCTGCCGACATGGTCTCCCCAGCGAGATTGTCACTGACAACGCCAAGAATTTGAATGGTCCCAAGATCCAGAGGTTATGTGATCAATACAGGATTCGACATCTCAATTCCTCCCCGTACCGTCCCCAGATGAATGGAGTAGTGGAAGCCGCAAACAAGAATCTCAAGAGAATAATCCAGAAAATGACGGTCACTTATAGGGATTGGCATGATATGCTCCCCTACGCCCTTCACGCTTACCAAACTTTTGTAAGGACATCAACTTGGGCAACCCCATACTCACTGGTTTACGGGATAGAAGCAGTACTGCCTATTAAAGTTGAAATTCCTTCCCTAAGGATTCTGAAGGAATCAGGAATTGACGAGTCGGAGTGGATCCAGTCAAGGTTGGACCAATTAAATTTGCTAGACAAGAAAAGGCTAGCGACAGCATATCATGGGCAATTATATCAGAGAAGGATGGCCAGGGCATTTGACAAAGGTGTTCGCTCACTTGAATTTCAACTCGGGGACTTAATCCTGAAGAAAGTACTCCCGAATCAAAATGATCCCCGGGGTAAATGGTCGCCGACCTATGAAGGACCCTATGTGGTCAAGAAAGCATTTTCTGGTGGAGCCCTGGTCCTGACCCACATGGACGGTGAAGAACTTCCAAGACCCGTGAATGCCGACGTCATCAAAAGATACTATGCCTAAAAAAAAAAAAAGTGTGAAAGAAGGCGAAAACCCGCAAGGGCGCTTTCGGCAAAATGAGTGGGAGGTGAAAACCCGAAAGGGTGCCCTAAAAAGCGAGCAAAATAAATAAAAATGAAAATCTAAAGGTGAAAACCTAAAAGGGCACCTTTAGAACCAGAAAATGGAGAAATAAGGAAGGAAATATGGGACAAGGGCAGGAAATAAACCATCACGATATGATCCTCCGTCAGTGGAATACTTGAAATGATGGCAGTTAAGGGACTTCAAAGCTAACTACCAGGAATCTGTGAGATATGTCCCTATACCTTTGAAACTGTAACTTTATTTTCCCAAACCATAATAAAGTCATTTTTGGTATACTTTCTTCACATTTGTCTGTTCGCTTTTATCTTTCCCGTATACTCACTCTTTAATATTGTCCTTTTTAACCTCCTTATCCAATGCGCTATTAATTTGTTAAAATTTTGCTATAAGATTAGGATTTGAATATTGATAACCTCATGTACTTTGCTATGAGATTTGCAGGGAACGCCAAAAAAAAAAAAAAAAAAAAAAAAACAAGAGGTGAAAACCCGGAAGGGCGCTTCTAGTCACAAGGGCAAAAGGGAAGGTGAAAACCCACAAGGGCGCTCGTCGCAAAATAAGAAGAAATTCGAGAACAAAAAGGGACATCCGAGGAAGTGAATGAAGGAAAGGGATTTGTAGGTCAAGTCTTGTAACTCGTCCTCCATTAATCGTTGACCCTTGGGATCCTGTTAAGTACATTTCGTCGCGGAAGAACTTCTCGTGTCAGGTTAGGTTTACTTTGTAAGCATTTAAATTTCCCGTTATCAACCTCTGGGTCCTTGATCTAAGTTGATTTTAATTTCCAGCATTTAAATTTCCTGTTATCAACCTCTGGTTCCTTGATCTAAGTTGATTTTAATTTTCAGCATTTTAAATTTCCTGTTAATCAACCTCTGGTTCCTTGATCTAAGTTGATTTTAATTTTTAAGTATTTTAAATTCCTGTTAATCAACCTCTTGTTCCTTGATCTAAGTTGATTTTAATTTTCAGCATTTTAAATTTCCTGTTAATCAACCTCTGGTTCCTTGATCTAAGTTGATTTTAATTTTCAGCATTTTAAATTTCCTGTTAATCAACCTCTAGTTCCTTGATCAAAGTTGATTTTAATTTTCAGCATTTTAAATTTCCTGTTATCAACCTCTGGTTCCTTGATTAAAGTTGATTTTAAATTTTCCTGCATTTTAAATTCCTGTCAATCAACCTCTGGTTCCTTGATCTAAGTTGATTTTAATTTTCAGCATTTTAAATTTCCTGTTAATCAACCTCTGGTTCCTTGATCTAAGTTGATTTTAATTTTCAGCATTTTAAATTTCCTGTTAATCAACCTCTGGTTCCTTGATCTAAGTTGATTTTAATTTTCAAGCATTTTAAATTCCTGTTTATCAATCTCTGGTTCCTTGATCTAAGTTGATTTTAATTTTCAGCATTTTAAATTTCCTGTTAATCAACCTCTGGTTCCTTGATCTAAGTTGATTTTAATTTTCCTGCATTTTAAATTCCTTGTTAATCAGCCTCTGGTTCCTTGATCCAAGTTGACTTTAATTTTTCAGCATTTAAATTCCTATTACCAACCTCAACATTTCAATGCTCAATCGTCCAAAATATGGGTCTGAATCTTTACATAACCCCTACACGGATAATTCTTTCCAGTAGGAATTATGTAAAGAGGGGCAGCTGTCGACACCATATTTTGGCCGATCCCCCGAAATCAATAAACTTTGAAGCCGATCCCCAACACATAGTCTCCCTTTGCCAGCCAATCACATTTCCGATCTCTCTTCAGAAGGAATCGAATCAATACTAAGTCCCCATATCATCTAAAGCCTCACCGATCTCTCAAACTAATTGTCAAATCCCCTGACCAGCCAATTACATTCCCGATCTCTCTTGTCAAAACACTAGATCTTTATGTCACCAGTTTTATTGCCGATCTCCCTTTTAAAAGTTTAGGAATAATCAAGTTAAGGTTCCAGTCCGGTTTAATGATGATTCCGATCTTAAGTGTCCAAATTAAATTTCCAATTTTAATCGAGTCCCGTTTAGTGTTTGTTCTCAGCCGATCTCATGCTTATATTGTTTTCCGAACTCTTACACTTAGATTAATAATCACTTTTAGTTGTTGTGATATGATCAGACAAGTGCTTAGGCAACCAAGATACTTTTCGATTCCATCCAATCATTGAACAAAAAGGAATTTCATTTCATTTCAAATTAAAATATATATAAGTCATTCGGCTGGAGGATCACCTCCAGCCTGTTCTACATTTTGCTTATCCCCTCTCTCAACCTTGGCCTCCTCCTCGCTATCCTCTTCGTCCTGGGGAGCCAGGTCCACCATCCAGGAGAAGTCCTCCTCGGGATAATGCTTCCTGAGCTAGGCTAAAAGGTCCCTACGGCGTTCACATAAGCGCCGGCCTCCCTTGTCATCACCTCTTCTTCTTTCGCTTTAAGTTTGTCAGTGAGGTGGACGACGTTGGTTCGGAGTGCTCGAGCCTCTTCAAGAACATGTGCTTGCTCGGCCAGCTTGTCCTCGTAGAATTTCATCCGCCCCTCAATTTCAGATATGTAGTTTGGGCGGACGAAAGTTGAGATCGGAGGGAAGCCGCTTCCTGATCCACCTTCTTGACATCCTGCCTCAAGCGGTGAGCCTTCTCCCGGATAATATGTTGGTTCACCAGACTCTCCACGCTCAGGCTCATAGTTTGTGTCAGGATATCGTCGAGGCTGTTCGGGGTTAGCCTATCCCGATCCTCCCGAAGGCAGATGGAAGACCCCAAGACCTTGGCAAAACTCGGGTTCTCTTGAACCGTGCGGTTCTTTTCCAGCGAGTGGATCAGGATTTGGGCGCCGCGGGAAAGGGTCCTCACAGGTGGTTGGGAAGGACCCCCTTCCGAACTCGGAGCGACTGGAGGAGGTGGAGGCGGTTCTTCTTGACGAGGAAGAGACCGAACCACTTCTATGTCTGGGATCGGCTGCCCCGAGGGTTGAGACGAGCCTCCTTGCATTTCCCCGAGCTCATGCCTGGGTGTCTGCAGAGCCTTAGCCCGCTTCATCTCCCGTACCTTCCGAAAGATCTCTCTCTTCCGCTTCCGGCTCTCCTTGGAAGCCTCACCGCTTACCATACCTGCACAAAAAAGAGGTCAGTGAGATCGCTAAGGCCCAAAGATCAGAGATATAGAAAGTACCGGGGCCGAGGTCAGAGAGCTGAAGCCCGCGTTCTTGGCCGGTGATCAGTTGCATTGTCCAATGATGCAGTTCGGCAGTCACTGCATCCAAACAAGAGAACTTCTCTCTGGACGCCTGATCCTTCAGTTCCATTACTATTAGGCCTCCTTCCCTATTTAGGGTGATGCGCTTCAGAAGTAAAGGGCCCTAGTGCAGCCAGCTGCGAGGGAAACCCTCAAAGTCGTTCGGAATTTTGCTCCTTAGGATAAAGAAGCGATTCTTCCAATTCTTCAGGGAGGAAGGCAGATCGGTAAAAAGCCCACAATGGGGTTTCGCCTGGAAGAACCAATACTCGTCGTCCTTTCGACGAGTCAGCCTATGTAGTTCGGCGAACACCTTAGCTGTAGGACTAATTCCTTTAGCTCGGCAAAGGCCTCTGAAGGCCACTAGGATCCGCCATGAGTTCGGGTGAACTTGGGCTATGCTCACTTGGTGAAATTTGAGGACTTCCTTGAAGAAGTCATCGAGAGGGAACCGCAGCCCGGCTTTTAATTGCTCTTCGTATACTATGATCATATCGCTCTCTTTGAAGAAGTGATCAGCTCGAAGATCGCCGTGACACTTAATGAGTTCGTATGAATCGGGCCGAATGTTATATTCCTGGCTGAACGACTGCAGGTCGGTTTCTTGAAGGATTGATGGCAGCTCGTCCATGGGGAGGTTTTCTCTCCCTGAAGAATGTACATGCCTTGAGGGTGCTGCTTGACCCCGAGCTGGAACAGAGGTCCTAGGAGGTTCAGGTCGCACGCTTGGTCTGACCACCTCCACTTCATCAGACGACCATGAGATCTGAAAGGAAGGGGGGCTTGCCGCTCTCTGTCCCTCGGCGCCGCTCATTTTCAGAGAAAGGAGGAAATTTAAACTAAAGAAAAGATCAAAACCCCTTACCGGAGTATAATCGATGTCGAGAGAACTTGAGAAAATGAGAGAGTTTTTGAAATTGATCGCGAGAAGGCTGAAAATGACATAAGGGAGCAACTGGCTAACCCTTCCCCTATTTATACCCGTCCGAGCATTTAATGCTCACGGAGTCCCAAGCGGCGCATCGGTTAACGAGATCTGCCAGCCTTTTCTGACACGTCTCACGAACATTCCAGAAATTCCATGAAGAGATCGGCCAGTTAGAGAGCAGCAGATTAAGGTGTTTTGAATTACAGATCGGATAAGGGTCATTCAAATTAAGAGTCGGATCGGGTAAATATTTCAGAGATCGGAAAATAACCAATGCATCAATAATAAAATAATAATTGACAGAATAAAATTTTATTTCCAAAAGATCGGATTACATCATTTGGGCGATTTCTAGGGATCGGATTACATTAAAGGTCGGATTACATCATTTGGGCGATCCCTAGAGATCGGATTACATTAAAGGTCTGATTACATCATAGGGGCGATCTTTAGAGACCGGTGGAACATCCTATCTAAAAGGCCTATGTCAAAGCCTAGTCTCGTGGCTGAGTCAAAAGATGTGTTTGACCAGGAGACCGGCCATAGACAATGGATAGATGTACAGCTCAGACGAGGTGATTATGACTCTCATGAGTCATCGACCAGAACCGAGCTGTAGTCGGGACGCCCAATGTGGTGAGGAGCCAAATGAACTTCAAGGGGCAGTCACCTATGTTAAGACGAATATTAGCAGTCTTCTCGCCCGAAATCAGTTCGCCGATTATATCGGTCGAACGACTCGAGATCGACACGATCGAGGTCCTCGATCCAGATCGGTTAATTAGTCCGGTTCTCTCACTGTCATCAGATAGGATCATCATGATTCTCTGATCACCGGGATCGTAAACTTTCAGATGAGGGACAAAAAGGACAATCGGGAAAAGATCAAAAGTGGCCATCATGGCCGGAATTGTTGCCGGAGCAGCTAGAACAAGAAAAGTGAGAAGGAAAGAGGAGAAAATCAAATGAGGAAGGGTTTCCTGTTGAAGGTATATATAGAGGATGGTCCGAGCATTTATTGCTAAGCAGAAAACGAAGCGGATACCTCGAAAATCGAAGGAAATAAATGCTTTGACTGAGCCAGACCAAATACAGGAGAAAACTGGAGCAGGAGAGATCGGGAAGAGGGCCTGGCACGAGAGATCAGAAAAGGGATTGTATTGGAAAGATCAGAAAGGAGGGGAGATCGAAAAGTAAGGAGAATAAGACAACTTCCAATAACTGTCGTCATAATCAGAGCCGAGGTAGTTAAAGCGTTGCAGAGGAGATCCCCACCGCACGCCTGAGAATCGCCCACATTACTGACAGGTGCCAGAGTATGTCATGACAGTCCTGTACATCCCAATCTCCGCCGTTGATTTTACTTGTAAGGACGAGCCCGGAGCCCTTGGATCAAAGAGGAAGACAACAAGACCGGCGCCATTTATTCCCAGCCCTCGGATCGCCCCGGACAAGAAAATTTGGGACCGTCAGATTAGAAGAGGAAAAGGACAAATATTCTGAAAAGGATCTCAGCCGTTCATTTTGATTCTCTTTAATTCTCCAGCATTCGATCATGTCCTTTAAAATCCAAACCCTCCATCTTCCTCAAGGAAAATCCTGACCCTTCATGGGAAGCGCCCGGTCCCTATAAATACCTGCATGAAAACTATTGAAGAGGACGAAAAAAGAAAGGTGGTGAATATAGTGGAAAGGCTCTGAAAATTGATTCAGCTTTGCTACTCTGATATTTTTAAGCTTTCGAAATAGGAATACTTCAGAAACCAGTTTTCTAAAGTATTTTCTTTGAGGGAGTGTTGGACACTGAAACTCTTTATTTTCAGTTCGTTCATTACTCTGCGACACTCTCTCCTAGTTTCAGTTCTGATTCCATCACCTTTATATCCACACTTATTTTGCGAAATCGATCTCATTCAAACCCGGGTATTTTCATTTCGTTTCAACTTGGTACTCTTCATCACAAGGCAAAAATTAGTCCCCAGTCTGTTAGCGTGCAGCCCTACTATATTCGTGACTCCATAGTTAGTTCAGTAGATTTAACTCCTTACAGGTAAGTGTTTAGATCATTGCTTTATCAAGTACATCATTTTCTTTATATTTATTTTCTTTATTTTTCATGCTCGTAATTTTCGTCAAGTTCATGTTATGTTGAAAACCCCACGAAGGTGGTTATCCTCTTGAGTTTACTTTTGTCCATCCGCTCATGTCGTTTATCTTTTTAGCCTTAATTACCTTCAAATGTAGGTGTTTAGGTCCCAAGTAACATGTAGGAAGCTGTTAAGAAAGTTTCTTGAAAATAATAAAAGTTTGGATGATAAATCAGAAGAAAATTATTAAGTCAAACCACTAGACTAGCTTAGGAGATGACTGGGCATAGCGGGGAATCGAAGTAAGGTCGGATCCAGGACTAGCAAACAAAAAATCAAATATTGCGTGTCGAGGAGTACTGGTAAGGTGATCATTTAGGAGATCGGTAAAATTTCATCTAGTATCCTTCCCTTAGTTATAAGGTGCCAATAGGATAAGAAAAAGCCTTGTTCGGGTCCCCGGCATCTTTGAGTGCCAGGACCCTTAGTCTAAGGATCTTACAATACGTAGCTGTAATCAAATTTTAAGAGGTCGGAAAAGTCCTTATTCGACCCCCATGCAAACAGAAAGAGATCGGAAGAGAATTCTTATCCGATTCTCAATCTAAAATTGTAATAAATATTTAAAGGAGATCGGAGGAGAGTTCTTATCCGAGACCCTTCATTGAAATTCTCAAATTGCATTTTTAAAAGGAGATCGGAGAAGAGTTCTTATCCGATTCTCAATCTAAAATTTCAATAAATATTTAAGGGAGATCGGAGGAGAGTTCTTATCCGAGACCCTTCATCGAAATTCTCAAATTATATTTAAAAAAGAGATCGGAAGAGAGTTCTTATCCGATTCTCGATCTAAAATTTTAATAAATATTTAAGGGAGATCGGAGGAGAGTTCTTATCCGAGACCCTTAATCGAAATTCTCAAATTATATTTAAAAATGAGATCGGAGGAGAATTCTTATCCGATTTTCAATCTAAAATTTTAATAAATATTTAAAAAAGAGATCGGAGGAGAGTTCTTATCCGATTCTCAATCTAAAATTTTAATAAATATATATAGGGATCGGAGGAGAGTTCTTATCCGATCCTCAAAATCAACTTTTAACAAATATGCAAAGTAATCCCTTAAATGAAAACCGCTACACGACATTAATTCACTAAGGTTGTCTCATTTACTTATGTATCTGGGTAATCCGAATTAGTGAAAAATCAAATATTCCTTTTTATCAAAAGGGTTAACATCTCCACTCGAAACCCCCCCTAACAATCTATTCCAGTTTATAAAGAACGTAAGATTATGTCACGACCCAACCTATGGGCCGGACCGGCACTAGGACCTGGGCCAGCCTAAAGCCCCCGAGGCCCGTAGTAAGCCTAACTGTTCATTAACCCAACTCTAAGGCCCATTTAGGCCCAATTTCAAGAAACCAAACGGACAGAGCCCGGCCATAAAATGGACTTTCCAACGGGGAGTTTTCGACTCACCCGACCTGTAAACATAATAAATACTCAATTGGGGAGCTCAGCTCACCCTCCACATACTCATATCCTCATAAAAATAAATGGGAGCTCAGCTCCCTCATCCAATCCATCAAACATACATATCATTATATGTTTGCAGGTCCAACATGATAATAATATTACAGACCATAATCAAATAAATACTTCTAACACATGCGGAAATTCTAGGAGTAAATAAAATTACACAAATATTGATAAACAACCTGCGAAGGAGAAAAGCAGGTTAACCAAAAATAAAATCCTCTGTAGCTAAAAAAATATTGAACAGAGTGAGCGTCGACTCGAGAGAGTAAAATATCAATTTTAACCATAATCTCTATAACTATCTATAACTAATGCACCCTGTAGAGTGAAATGAAACATCAACATCATTTTCACAGCATAACATCAAGAAGTTAATTTGGAGCACTAACGCACTCGTAGCATCAATCATAACATATGGGAGCCGATCCTATACACTCTCTTAAATCCAACTTGGTGCCGTGAAGAACTCAAGCCGGACTTTCGCTTAATAAACCAAATCGAGGGTCCCAAATGAAGAACTCAAGCCGTGACTACCCCTCGAAGGATCGGGTCCCAGCGAAGAACTCAAGCCGTGACTACCCGTCCTATCCATAGTCCACACCACATCACACGCACGCCAACGCACGCACACTGCTCCAAATTACCACAACAACATCCATGGCACGCTAACAGTTATGAATGCAACATAAATCGTGCCTAGAGTTTAACTACATAAATATATGCATATAAGTGATGCATGGGCATGCTGAACATATAATAATATCGAAATTACAATTAAAATTAATATTTTACTCACAGACTTGACGGTGGCCACTGAGGCGGCTGGGCGGAGGAAGAAGGCTGTCCCGGCTCACCTGACAATACAAATGACTCAATACAAATCAAGAAAAGACCCAATACGTCCTAAGTCATGCCGAAAATCCGGCAGAGTCTCCCCTATACCTAGGACCTACCCAACCTGTAAAAGGGCTCAAAACACACTTCTATATCCACAATCCATATATCCACAACTCAATCACATCACACAGCCCCTCCTGGGCCCATCAAATCAATCATCCATCACAATATGTAAAATTTCAATTTAGTCCTTATAATTGATCATTTTTGCAAAAACTGCTCAAATAAGCTCTAAAAATTATAAAACTCTGCCCCGCGGTCCTTAGAAATATTACTAAGCTATTGCAAAAAGAATCGTAATTTTCTAAGCTACCACGAATATTTTATGGATTTTTAATCCTATTTAAGCACTAGAAAATTACGAAAAAGCAAGGTTCGTGTTTACCTTTGCCGATTCCGACTTCGGGAACGTGCTCGGGATGCCTAACAATGGTGGGGTAGCCAAAATCTCGATCCAATTCGGAGACTTTTCCAGTGGTCTGTTCGGCCGAAATTCACAGATCCGGACAACTGTCGAATTTCCGTGAATTGAGGATACCTACACGAAGCCCAATAATAATATATAAAAAAATCAGGGGTGTTACAGATTAAATCTGCTCACCATCATTGAGGGACGAGGTGGGGTGCCTAACACCTTCCCCGCCCATGTACGGACCCCGAACCTAGAATCTCTGTTTTCGAAGTGGTTTTATTTAAATTTGTTTTCATAAATGGTTTCCTTTAATTTCCCTCAAAATTAAAGTGGCGACTCCTCACTCTTTCCCACTTCGGTGAGTGTTCATCCAGGCGACCGCAAAACCCCTTGCGACATGGAGGATAAAATCTACATTAAATTTGAAGTGTATACACAAATGGTGGTTACCTCCTGAACCTTAGGGTTTTCCATGGCTGGAGTAGGAAATATCTTACTCTCCCTCTCTTAGCAGTTCAAAGGAAATTGAAAATGGAGAGAGATATTTGATTAGACGAAGTGATGCAGAGGGAGATGACAAAAACAATGCCATTTTGTTGTGTTGTGATTTTTTGGTTTTTGTCTTGCAAATGTAGACTGTGAGACAGGTTAGCTCTATTTCTATGGATCATTGATTAGGTATTCGAAGCCATGGTCAAACTGGGTCATTGCGGACTTTTGGTTTGGGCTATTTTGAGAGCCCACTCTTTATATTTTCTTTCTCTCCTCCAAAGTCAATAAGCTCTATCCCTCTGAGTCTGGGTTGCTCTATCTCTCTCTTGTAGCATAGAAGCATTAGCTAATTTTATTGGTATTGAGCCAAAAAGACCATTTAGGTAAATATAGAAGTACTTTTCTCCTTTACTTGCTTCCTTTGAGTGTAACTAGGTTAGACTCAAATTCATAAGTCTAGTTATCACTTGACATTGTATAGGATTACTATTTACTTGGGATTGGCATTTTTTCTGGCTCTGTCTACAAGGGTTTTCTTGATTAGGTTGGATGTTGCATGCAAGCCGTAAGTCTTGAGAATGAAGATATATGCTATATTTGGTTTGCTATTTGTGTTCGAACTTTGAAGTTGTTGTGTTAAGCTAGGGGCATGAGTATCTTTCTCCTCTGCTCGTTGGTGATTGGGCAAGTAGAGCACGAGTGGGATGCTTGACGATTGAAGTTATCATTGCCTTTCAATTGTTAATGTTGCAAAATGTTTCTATTGGGATTCTGCAATTGGCTTTTCATCTCCTTGACCATTGCCCACCCATGGGTTCTTGTCTTTACTAGTTGTTATGGATCCAAGCTTGCTTATGTATTCACTATGGATGGTTTGTTTGGGTCTCTCTAGCTAGCTTCAGTCTGCATAGATCAGGTCTTCCCCTGGTTTTCAAGTTTCACGGTGATGGCTTGTGGAAAATAATGCAGCGGCAACACAGAGGAGCCATTTTCTTTTGTTGTTGGTTTTGCCCTAGCGAGGGTTAGAGATGGGTTACGAAGTTGGGTCCTTATTATTTTTTGGATCTTTAAGTGGGTTTTTACTATGGGCTTCAGCCACCCATGTAATGTTTATATTTAACAAGCTAGATTGAGCTTTGTATATGGAATTTGATCAATTTTTTTCTAATTAGTCTTTAAAGCACGTGCATTGCACGTGTATCAAATTAAAGAAACAAAATATAATATTAGAGTGTTTATAGTTTATTATTAATAATGTACTATATATTACATATTTAATTACATATAAATATATAATTATATTAAAATTATATATTATATTAGAAAATATACAAAATATATATATATAAAAAAAATTAATTTTTGTTTCATTTTTTTATTTGATACTATTTGATAAAGTTTTCATTTTAATTATTAATAAAAAGATAAAACTATATTAAAATTATAAAATGAGTTCAGATTGATATGGTTCAGCTTTTACCATATCAATTTTTATAGTTCTTATTAATTGGTTTAATTAAAGATAAAAGAAAAACTAATAACTCTGCAGTAGTAATTTTTAATAAATTGTAGTAAATAAAATAATTATCTTTTTTAGTAAAATTATATATATATATATATATATATATATATATATATATATATATATATAATTAAATTTAGGCATACTTGTCATCAACTATTTTTGTTATTATTAATTTTTATTAAAATCAAATAAAATTCTTCTTTAAATTTTACTTTGGTTATTTGTTAAAATTAGGATTCGTCTTTATTGCTTTATTATTGATTTTGTTCTTTTATATTCATAATCATAAAATAAAAAGTTAAAAGGTTTAATTTTATTTATTCATAATTTATTATTATTATTATTATTATTATTATTATTATTATTATTATTATTATTATTATTATTATTATTATTATTATTATTATTATTATTCAATTTAATTTATTTTTTATTATATTTTATTACTTTTTAAATTTTTTATGATATTTGATTGAAGCATTGCTGATGATATAAATTTTTTATTTAATGAATTACAAGAGATTAATGAGTATATAAAATGAAATAAAACTTTTAATCATAATACACTTATATACCAATATCATCTCAATAAATAATTTATTTTGTCAAAATAAATATACGATTTACTGTATTATAAAATTTTTATATCTAAATATATTAAATAATGTTAGAATTTTATTAATTAGTATTATAATATGATTATAAAAAAAAAATTAAAAACAATTTTTTTCTATCACATAATGCTATTAATATATCATTTTTCAAGTAGAAACATGAGTTCAATTTTTCCTATTGTCAATTATTTATAGTATATTTTTGGTTCTTAACTTATTATATTTATTTTTTATTATTTTTATTGTAACATTTTATTTTTATTTTTTTATTAACTTTTATAATATTATAATAAAAGTTCAAGATATATTTATCCATTAACAAGTTTAATCTTCATTAGTACTCTTATATTTATAGATTATTATTATTATTATTATTATTATTATTATTATTATTATTATTATTAAACTTTTTATGTTTGGAAACGTAAATTTATGATTTTAATTTTTTTATAAGATTTTATTTTAGATTATAATAAGAAGTATAGTAGAATTTGGAATTTTAAATTTATTAAAACTCTAAAGTTAATTTAAATATTAGAAAATAATATAATTATAAATAATATAAAAAAGTAATGATATTTTTGTCCACTCAAAAGTTTGTCCTCGTATATTTATATATATTATAGATGAGATATCTCTATATTACGGTAAAAATAAAAATAAAAAAAATAAAAAAAAAAAAGATAAATGGGCTAGCATATTACTATAAATAAAACCACACAATCTAAAAGCTCAAATTTATAGGTAAATGTTTCAATAATAGTTTAATATCTCTAAGACACTCCCTTACTTCAATACTTATTGAGCTAGAAGTATAAATAAGGAAAAAAGCCTATTTTGACTCTTGAAAAATAGGTCAATAATCATATAAGTCATTATAGTGTTTTGAAATTAAACAAGACCTTTAAATTTTAAAAAAGATTAAATAAGCCTTTCAAATTTTAAAAATGGATCAAGTAAACCTTTTTACTATTTTTGGGATAAATAAACTCTTTAACTTTTAAAAATATAAAAAAAAAATGATTGAACTATAATTTGGATCTAATATAAATCCAGCCAAGGCCATGCACAAAGATATTCTAGTTTATAGGGTTCTCACTAACAATTCTGCATATTTGATTTGCAATATACCAACAATTGATAAATTATTCTTTACTAAGTGGTTCAATAGACTTCTCTACAAAAATTATCAATACACTTACCGATATACTTCAAGATACAATAGATACTTACTGATATTTGGCAAAATCAGATATCCTAGGATGCAACAGATACTTACCAATATCTGACAAAATCAGATACGCAGGATTGCTGATGAATATCCGTGCACTAGAAGATTTTATGTATGGCCTTAGCTGAATTTATATTGCAGACAAATTATAATTCCGTCTTTTTTATCTATTTTTAAAAGTTAAAGGGCTTATTTGATATATTTTTAAAAAATGTGAAAGACTTACTTTTGTTTTTAATTAAAGGAATTAATTAGGGCCTGAAACACTTTGAGGACTGTGACACTCCTTACCCGTCTATTGTATAGCCGAGCAAGAAGTATCACATTCGGTGCCGGAGCACCCTATCTTGTCTTGTCATGTCTATTGTAAATTTTAATGTCATTTAAATTAGGTAATTTATGTGTAAAATTTTTTTTTTTTTTTATATCTTATTTCTGTGAAGACCCGGACAGATCCTCCTCTGTTTTATTAGCATCTGGCGGGTTCCACTATCACCTGTTAACATATTCATAGTCACCTCACATATTTTCATATCATATTCTCTTTTATCATATCATTCACAACTATTTATGAGATCTCAAAATGATGTCATCTATTGCATTCATATGGAAATTCATAGATAATAAATTATAAGTTTTCATTTCAAGTCCAAAATGTAATACATCATAAACTAGTAATTACATCATGACTAAACATAATGAACCAAAATACTAGTCTATACATGGGCCCTACCAAAATACAAAAGACCGATGAGGTGACTTTGGACAATGGCAGATCTGATCAGAGCTCTGTCGATTGCACTCAGTCTTCTTCTTTGCATTCTTTGGACCGATCTCCATTACCTACACGATGAAAAACCAACATGCTAAGCATAACGCTTAGTGGTGCATAATTTATAATAATAATAATTTAACATTTGAAATAATAT
The DNA here is from genome assembly GCF_030052815.1 of Hevea brasiliensis. Taxonomy (NCBI): domain Eukaryota; kingdom Viridiplantae; phylum Streptophyta; class Magnoliopsida; order Malpighiales; family Euphorbiaceae; genus Hevea; species Hevea brasiliensis. The sequence goes on along the minus strand of NC_079500.1, from coordinate 21,086,332 downwards.
CTGCAACTCATAATTTCTGGGTCTTTTATATTTTTGTTACTCTTTGGAAACAATTAACAATATCGGGATCTTTTATGATTACTTATTGTATTTTAAGTCTTAATTAATTTTTATCAGTACCCAAAAAACCTATAACAAATTATAAAAGCTGGATGCACGGGTGTATACTGGTTCGACAGCCATATGTTTATTCAAGATATCGTCATCGAGCACGAGGCGGTGTCAGCACGAGACCACATTGTCGAGCTTGTAAAGCCAGAAATAAAGTAGGCACAATGGCCAGTAAGTAGGCATATAGCCTGTAGAACAATCATACCAGACATATATTATCAGTTCATGATTTTTTCGGTAGGCAGTACTGCTATCTGTAGTCTCTAATTGGTATATCAATTTATCCAAACTAAATAAATAAGTCTAGGTATACTATGGGTAATTAAACATTTTTAATTATTTTAGCACTATTCACTGTTACTATTTTCTAGTACTGTTCATTGGTACCATTAATTTCATATTAATAGGACATTAGTCCCAATTTACATATTCATATCATTTTTAATATTTAATTTTTCTTATGAGTATTTTAATTATCCTATATAGCATTTTTTTTCCATGAACCTTTCTTTAGTTTCATGTTGATGTGTTATCTTTATCTAGGAATTTGACTAGGTTAGGATGTCTATTTAGTCACTTCCTTCATAACAATTGCTCCTCTATGTTTAAACTTGAATTTCAGTTTTTGAATCACTGAATTTGGAGTTATAGAACTCAAGTTATGGTCAAAATACCAAAGGAATAGTATTTTGGGACAATTTATGGGTTGGCAGTTTTAGTGACTAAATTTGTGCTAACAATTTGATTTGGTTAAAGGCAAAACTGGGTCAAATGGTCTTCATGAAAAGTGTAGCCCTATGTCTAAGCTTTCCATTGATGAAAGTTTAGGTCATTTGGACCAGTATAGAGAGAGTTATGACCAGTGTTCATTTGGTCATTTTTTGGGTTGGCAGTTTTAGTGACCTAACTTGTGCTAACAATTTGAATTGGTTAAAGACAAAACTGGGTTAAGTGGTCTTCATGAAAAGTATAGCCCTATGTCTAAACTTTCCATTGATGAAATTTTAGGTCATTTGGACCAGTATAGAGAGAGTTATGACCAAATGAACACGTACTGTTCATTTGGTCATTTTCTGGGTTGGCAGTTTTAGTGACTCAACTTGTGCTAACAATTTGAATTGATTAAAGGCAAAACTGGGTTAAGTGGTCCTCATAAAAAGTGTAGCCCTATGTCTAAACTTTTCATTGATGAAATTTTAGGTCATTTGGACCAATATAGAGAGAGTTATGACCAAATGAACACGTACTATTCATTTGGTCATTTTCTGGGTTTGGTGCAGGGTAATCCAAATTTGGGCAGTATTTAGGTCAAGTTATAAACAGAATTTGGGCATGGTTTCTTCATGGAAAATGGGCTATGTTGAGTCTAATTTCACCTCTAATTGGCCTCATACCAATTGGAGTCACACATTTTCAGTTATGGGTCAATAAACCCACTAGACTCATTGAGTCCAAACCTACAGAAAATTGAACACTCCTAATATCTCAATTCCTCCAACTTCCTTACTTCAGTTTGCATGCAATACACTTCTATAGGCAACAATCTCAACTCAATAGGTCAATTTCAACATTTTACACAAAGTTCTCAACCTTTATACAAATCCTAGTTTTCAAAGTTTCAAATTTACACAAACACTATACAATCAAACTCCCAACCATTTCAACTCATCACACATTCTCATGGAACCATTTTTCATCACTTAAAAGCAACAAACCTCAAGTTCATGGCTGCCAAAAATTCAAGGGTTCTTTGCTCAAGATTTTCTTTTTATTTCCATGGTATTTATACTTGGCTAAACATGTTTTTCATGTTTAATAAAGAGAAGAAGAGGGATTAGTGCACTAACCTTACTTGAGCTTCCCTAACTTCAAATTTCTTGCTTCCAATGGGTGTCTATAGCTTCCTTATGGAGTAAGCTAAATTTTTAATGAAGAGAGGTTAAGGTTTCGGTGAGAAGAAAGCTTGGAAAATCAAGCTTTAAGGAAAACAAAAATGGTGGAAGGGAACATCCATGGCAACCAACTCCAAGGAGAGAGAGAAGAGGGAGGAAAAAGATGGTTGATGGCTCTTGTCATCTTGTGTCTATATATATATTTTTTTATTGTACTTTATTTTTATTTTATATCATAAGTCTTTTTAATTTTCTTTTCTTTTCTTTTTTTTTCTCATTTTCCAATTCATTTCATAAATTTTTAATTTATGTTAATTATTTTATTCTCTCAATTTTTAATTTGACATTTAGGTCAAAATTTACCTCTAGAGGTGAAATGACCAAAATGCCCTTCATGGTGCTCATCGGGTTATTTTTATTATTTTATACCAAATAAATAAATTCTCTAAATTTTATTTTATTTTCTAAAAATTTTTCCTACATTTTTTTTAATATTTATTTCATTAATTTATGCCTCCTCACTATAGTTTAAGTGTAGTTCCAGATACCCTGATTGTCCGAACAGACATTAGTCATCGGAACAGTAAAATGTATGGACTACCTTTGGTGAGTGCGTTACAAAGGACTTATATAATTATTTGGCATAACTGTAAGAACCTAAATAAGCATTTTTGCCTATAAATAAATATAGATATCTTACTTTACGCTGAAATATTTAAGCAATACATAAGAACCATCAAGGTATTCAAACTCTTAATTTTGTAGTTGAAAAGAATACAAAATGTTAAGAAATTAGTTAATTAAAAAATTTAAAGAGTAATAATGACAAGAAGTTAAATTCTCTCTCTCTTCTCTCACTCTTTCTTCCTTTTAACTCTTTGAAGTAGCTATTTTCACTAGTGGTTATCCCTCTCACTTTCTTTTTTGTATTTTTTTTTATATTTATTTTAAGATTTTCTCAAAAATCTCAAGATTTATATCAGTTTAGAATAAATATGTATTTTTGTTGAGTTCTGTCTCCAATTTTGTGAGAATTTGTTGTCTCTTCTACAAAGATTTGGTATTTCTTCCTTTGGATTTAGTGCTTCCTCCATTGTGAAAATCTTTTTATTATTATTATTATTATTGTAAAGTTGTTTGGTATTTTGCTTTCTTACTTGGGTATGAGTATAATAATAAGAAGTACAAATTTTCTTTTCATGAGGATATCAAAATTTGATGATTTCTAAATAAGATTGATAAAAATAGAGTCGAACAGTGATAAAATACCACTAAATAAAACATGCTTTTTAAATATCACTAAATAGAAACTGCTCTTTATTGGATGATCAACTCAAATATTTTATCAACATAATCAAGTCTTTTAAATTAAAATAATTGTTATTATATTTTTTATATATGGTTTATTTTAAATTTACTTAGGTAAAATTGAAGTAGTATGAAATTTTTTAACAAAAGTTTTATCTTTATTTTTATTTTCTAAAAAAAAATAATGACAAGAAGTTTATATATATATATATATATATATATATATTTTTTTTTTTTTTTTTTTTTTTTTTTGGTCAAGGAGCGGCAGCAAAGTGTTGGTAACTGGTAGTGATACTACTATACCCATGTGAAGCTGATTAATATTTTGATACTTTTGTTTCTTATAGAAAAATAATTCTTTTCCAACAACCGACCACCGAACTTTTTTTTTTTCGTTGTTTCTTCTCTTTTGCTTAATGGAAATAATTTCCCTTCAATGTTAATTGTCCACAAATAAATAACTGAGTTATGAGTGAAATTTCTAATTAACAACACTAATATATAAATTAAACATATAAAATTAAATTTATTTTAAGAGCAAATCCAAATCCACAGATCACCAACACATGATCTCACTGATTGAGCTCCCACAAGATCACACACCCATAATCTAATTAATGGCTCATCTTATGATATCTACTCTAATAAAAAAGAAAAACCCACACACTCACAACTCTCATATTTTACTTGGTAAAAGTAAAACATGATTTTAAGGGCACTTGGGCTTGCCCTTTGAGTTCTTCTTGTCCCTATAGCAAGGGCACTCATGTTTGTTCCCATAAGTTCCAGAGGGCACACACTTGCATTCAGCGCAGCATATTCCACAGTACTTTATGCACCTATCTTTCACTCCTGCTTTGGCACACCTTGCCTTGCATTTCTTCGTGCAGTAAGCTATCACACAAAACCAAAAAATGCAACCTATTAACATCCCATTCCCGTACCATGTGAAGTATCCATAAAGGGTAAATTATCACTGGATATTTTATCAAAATTAATTATTTAACACTAATTTTTAAAATTTAATTAGAAAAATCCTTATGTTTTAATCCTTAATTTGTAATCTTGTATGGTAATATTATTTATTACCTGTAATTTCTGTATACTGTGTAAAAGTTTTAGAAAATACTATAAATTTTCATGTTCAACAGATGAAGTCACTTGACAATGTAGTACCAACAGAGAGAAAAACCGAAGCTATTTTGGCAGTTTCCAAGCAATCAAATAAGAGATCAAATGAACAAAACTAAAGCTTATGGATACAGGGAATTTAATTAACAAGTAATTAGAATGATGAGAAGCAGCTCTTACGGGACTTGGCCATGGCAGGTTCCAAGAAAGATGAGCTCAGGAGGAGTGCGCAAAGAAGCAAAGTAGCAAAGAAGAGCCTCATTTTCTCTTAGCTGCAAATTGAAGAAGCTGTTTGTCTAGATCAGGAGAGTTGAGTGGAATGGTGGTTTGAGAGGAAGTGAGAGCTCAAGTGGGAATATATATAGTGACTGAAGGAAGCAAAGGGAACCCTTTTTTTTAAATCGAACCCAAAGTTGAATTGATTATTAAATTTGGGTTGATTGAATTGGTTTACGTGACAACCAGGGAAGAGTAAATGGGCAATAAATTAGGATGAACAGGGAACAGCTGGAGCTTATTTTGGCACTTTATGGGGGAGAGGTGAAGTCTGGCCCTCAGTCCACGCTGTTTCTGCAGAGTATGAGTTGTGATGAAAGTACCTAGTACCTTCTTTTTTCTTTGTCTTCTTGTAATGGCTTTTTTTTTTTTTTTTTTTTTTTTTTTTACATTTAAGGAATATTAAATTCAGTGCATAAATTGTACAGAAACAGCAAGTGATGCCTGCCTTGGTTTTAAAGTTGTTTAGGTACAGATACAGGAACAGCAGGTGCATAATTTTTATAGCTCGATTTTAGATTTAATTTATTATTTAAAAATTTTTAAATTTTAATTTTATTTTATAAAATGGTGATGCCTGTCTAGGTGCGTGTTCGACACTTTAACCTAAAAATTAAGCACTTGCAACTTTAAGGATTTGCAGAATCCTAGGTGGGTCTGCCAGGCAAAGCAGTGTGCTCACTCAACGAATCTACTTATATCCCAAATTACTGAGCCCATACCATACTCCATTAATTAAATTCGCTGTCAAAATTTATGGTGAAGTCTTTATATGTAAAATGAATACATTTGACCGTTCATCATAATGAATTTTATATTAAATTTATTATAATTAATAATTTAAATAAAATTGTTATATTTTGAAGACAACCTAACACAATTTGACTTCCTGTTAGCAGTAAGTCCGCTATCCTACTATCAACAGGTTATCTAATTTTTCTAGTCAATAAATTAAATTAATTCTTTTAATTTCGTAGTTTTGATTGAAATTTTTATGATTCTTTGGTACTGTTAATATTGGAAATTGGGATTCATGAACATCAAAGTCATCCCTCTAGCCTTTCTTTCAACTTTCTCTCACTAAAATTCTCACAACACAAAAATAGTTTTAGGGAGGGTTGTTCCCTTGGTAACAACTCTTCCCTCTCTCTTTTACTTTCTTCTCCTTTCTTTTCACCTCCTTTTCCTTCTTTTTGTATGGTAATTTTCATCTTTTTCTTCTCTTTCTCTTCTTCCTTTGTCTTTCTTCCTCTTGTTCCTCTATTTTTCATGAGTTTTACCCATTTCAGTGAGGATTCTATACTCTCTTTTATTAGTTCTTCTTTAGTCTCTCTAGGGAGTTTGTTATACCAGAGAACAGAAAGAATGCCAAATCAAATAGTATTTTGGACTAATTTACTTGACATCCAATCTACCTATATGGTGATTGGTGTTTTTTTAATGATAAAATGATTTAGATCACTAATTTGCAAATAATCTTAGAAAGTTGACTCAACCTACCTGAAAATTAATAAAACTTTTGCATGCTTCACCTCCCTGCTCAACTCATAGATAATTTTCAATCTGGATTCTCATTTAATTTTAGTTGGCTTATTGATTACTAATCTGGTTTCTTTTTCTTTTTCAAGCTATATAAACATTGAATATATTAAAAGTGCTAAAAATCAATTTTTTGGGAAGTTTGAATGTACTTTAATTAGATTTTTAGACTTGTGCTTTCTTTATTTTATTTGAATGAAATGGATGTTATGTTAAAAAAAAAAAAAATTGGGATTCGTGAATATCTTTCTTTTATAATGATTGATTGTAGAGAAAATGCCATGATTGACCAAAATTGATATGAACTTTTTTAATTTGACTTGATTCGAAATCATATATTTCAATTTAGTTTACATAATTTTCTATTTTATTTATTTCAGTGCAAAATCCTTAATTTCAATTTATAACGTAAGCATAGTTATACTATTAAAACACATTTTACTATGGTTTGAATAAAATATTTTATTATTGATTATTATTTGATAAAATTATCTTATAATTAATGTTCTTAACTTTATAATTATCAGAAATAAATTAGATTAACCGGTTGAATTAATTTAATCGAGAATTGAATCAACGACACCACAAAAATTAATTACTTTTGCAACCAATTTTTGCTATTAGTTTATAATTTCAATTTTTTTAATAAAATAGTTAATTTTTAAAAATTTAATAATCAATTTATAATTGAGGTTGCTAATTTAAATTTTTTTAGTGTGACGGGTCCAATTTAAATAAAAAAAAAATCTCTTTTCAAAATTTAGGTTGATTCATTTGCTAAATTAATTTGATAATTTTATTGGAATTTGACATATATGTGATCTGATATAATTTTTTATTTAATTGTTATTAAAAAATAAAAATCATATGAAAATGGTAAAATGAATTGGATCGATGCGGTTTGATTTTTATAATATCTATTTTTTTTCAATTCAGTTTTTCAATCCTGTCTGAAATAATCAAGGCCATGCACACTTCCACCTTCAATATAAAAAAAAAATAATATTTGTAATAATGCACAGAGATCTAATTATTAAATTAATATAATAATATTTCTTCTTTATTAATATATAATAATTGATAGTTGATTATTAATGATAAATTTAAGATAACAATTTTTAGGAAATCATAACTATAAAATAGTTATAATGATATAGATATATAAGGGAATTTCAAATAAAATTTCTTGTGAATTGAACTTTTGGCTAATTTCTAAAATTAATATTCATCTCTAAAATAGTTACCTTATTAATTATTAATATATTAATGTTATGTTTGGATTGAGGGATTTAGTCATATGAATTTGAATTTGAACTAAATATATTTTTGAATATTATAAATAAAAATAGATTTAAATTTTATCCAAACCCTATACATTCGTAACATGTTTAAAAATAAAGATTTAAAATAAATACTTTTATCTTAAATACTTTTATCTTATTATTTTAAATCCATCCCACTATAATAATCAAATGTATCAGTTTTATATGATATTACAACTCTTGAGCAGTTCTATGGAAATTTTTTTTATTAATTAAATAAAAAATTTTAAAATTTTAAATTTTAAATTTTAAATAAATATTTCAAATCCAAATGTTAAATTCAAATCTTAAATTTATATGATAGTTTTGTCTGTTCATAAGTTCGGACGCTCACAACTATTAACTAGAAATAATTTTAAAGAAAAATAATTATTTATCCATTTCATTTATTAGAGTATTTGATTGAATTATTGAATTGTTCTCAATTTTATAATATTTTATATCATAGACAGTATATAAAATTTTCTTTGTTTATTGTTTTATAAATGTCACGACCCAACCTCTGGGCCGGATCGGCACTAGGACCTGGGCCAGCCTAAAGCCCCGAGGCCCGTAGTAAGCCTAACTATTCCTTAACCCAACTCTAAGGCCCATTTGGGTCCAATTTCAAGAAATCAACCGAACAGAGTCCGGCCATAAAATGGACCTTTCAACGGGGAGTTTTTGACTCACCCGACCTGTAAACACAATATATATCAATTGGGGAGCTCAGCTCACCCTCCACATACACAAATGTCATAAAAATAAATGGGAGCTCAGCTCCCTCATCCAACCTATCAAACATGCATACAATAATAAGTTTACAAGTCCAAAGTAAAAATTTATATTACAGACCCAATTCAATAAATACTTCTAACACATGCGGAAATTCTAGAGTTAACAGGTTTATACAAACATTAATAAATGACCTGCGAGGGAGAAAAACAGGTTAACCTCAAAAATATCCTCCTGTGGCCTAGAAAAATATTGAACAGGAGTGAGCGTTCGACTAAGAGAGTAAAATATCAATTTTAACCATAATCTCTATAACTATCTAAAACTAATGCAACCTGTGGAGTGAAATGCAACATCAACAATATTTTCACATCATAACAGCAAAAAGGTAATTTGGAGTACTCACACACCCAGTAATATCAATCATAATATATGGGAGCTGATCCCCTATACAGCTCTCTTAAATCCAACCTGGTGCCAGCGAAGAACTCAAGCCGGACTTTCGCTTAATAAACTAAATCGGGGTCCCAGCGAAAAACTCAAGCCGTGACTACCCCCGAAGGATCGGGTCCCAGCGAAGATCTCAAGCCGTGACTACCCGTCCTATCCATAGCCAACACCACATCACACGCACGCCAACACACTCACACTCTCCAAATTACCACAAAAACATCCATGGCACTTTAACAGTTATGAATACAACATAAATCGTTCCTAGAGTTTAACTACATAGATATATGCATATAAGTGATGCATGGGCATGCTTGAACATATAATAATATCGAAATTACAATTAAAATTAATATTTTACTCACAGACTTGACAGCAGTTACTGTGGCGGCTGGGCAGAGGAAGAAGGTTGTTCCGGCTCACCTGACAATTACATTTCAATTATTTAATACAATTGACTCAATACAAATCAAGAAAAGACCAAATACGTCCTAAGTCGTGCCGAAAATCCAGCAGAGTCTCCCCTATACCTAGGACCTACCCAACCTGCAAAAGGGCTCAAAACACACTTCTATATTCACAACCCATATATCCACAACTCAATCACATCACACAGCCCCTCCTGGGCCCATCAAATCAGTCATCCATCACAATATGTAAAATTTCAATTTAGTCCTTATAATTGATCATTCTCGCAAAAACTGCCCAAATAAGCTCTAAAAATTCTAAAACTTTGTCCCGCGGTCCTTAGCAATATTACTAAGCTATTTTAAAAAGAATCATAATTTTCTGAGCTACCATGAATATTTTATGGATTTTTAATCTCATTTAAGCACTAGAAAATTACGAAAAAGTAAAGTTCGGGCTTACCTATGCTGATTCTGACTTCAGGGACGCGCTCGGGAAGTCTGACAATGGCGGGGTAGCCAAAATCTCGATCCAATCCAAAGACTTTTTTGGTAACTGGTCTGTCTGGCCGAAAATTCACAGACCCGGACAACTGTCGAATTTCCGCGAATTGAAGATACCTACACGAAGCCCACAACACGGGGGTTAGTACATAAATTTTGCGGAATTTTCTAAGCTCATTTAATGCTCGAAAAAATACTGCGAAGTTTCGTAGGACCCACCGAAAAACGGTGTTGGAAAATTTTGAAATTTATATTGCCGCGAAGCTCTTGACGAGTGGAGCGCTCTGGTACTCTCGGTTTTCTTGTGGGGTTCACGGTTTGCGAGAAATCTAGCCTAAAAATTGAAATGGGCTAAAACTTCCCGGGCAAAAATTGGACAAACCGCTTTACGGATTTCAATGTTCTTGGTGTCTATGGAAAGTTCTCGACGAGTAGATGGATTTAGACACAAGACCCGGTCCGATTGGTGGCCGGATCGGCCGAATTTCTACCTGGAAGACCAAGCGGTGCGCTTGCGCGTCCGCCGCGCCTTTTTCCGCTGCTCCAGTGTGGCGGTGAGTCGGGCGACTAGGGACGGCGCTACCGGGCCGGGTGGCAGGAGAGACGGCGGCGCGGCAAGGGGAGGAGGGAGGAGAGAGAAAACGGGAGAGAGAGAGGAAGGAGGAAACGCGCGTGGGAGAAAAAGAGAAGAAGAAGAAGGAGCCGGTCCGATTCGATCGGTCCGATCCGGTCCTCGATTCGGCCGGTTCGATTCGAAATACAAAATTTTAAATTTTTACTCTGCCTTGTGACCGAAAACGAGGTCCAAAAATTCCGAAAAAATTTCAAAAAACTCAGAAAAATTCATAGACTCCAAATATATTTTTAGTTTTGCCACATGGTCTTTAAATTAATTTTTAAAAATCATCAAAGTTTTTATTTTCGGAAAATCGAACCTGATTTCTAAAATCTGAAAAATTTCAAATAATTTCCTAAAATTTAAATAAAATTAAAATATCAATATTTGCCCAAAAATAATAAATTTAAAAATTAGGGGTGTTACATAAAATTTTAATATATGAAAATTATTTTCTATTATTATAAATAAATTTATTGTAACGAAAATTTTATTTGAAGTATTTCTTTTTTTATAAAATATTATTTGTAATTAAATTTAAAATAAATATTTTTAATAATTTTAAAAAAATACTATATATTAAAATTTAATTATTTATAAAATTAATCAAACTATTAATTTATAATAATACACCATTATTATTTTCGAGAGATTATTAATTTTATAATACAAAATTAATATTTATTCTATAGTATAAACTTTAAAATTTTAATTGACTCCCTTTACTGATTCAACCGAATTATACTGATATCTTTTATATTTTAAAACTATTCTTTTCAATAAGTAATTGTGTATTTTCTTTTTTTAATTACTTAGTTTTTATGCTTTTTTTTAGATGAAATAATCAATTTTCATAACAACAATTTTGTTGCTTAAACGACATGGCGTTTTATGAAGAGCCGTTTTGTATCTTTCTCCCTAATTGAAACGGTGCCACTGCATTTGCAACCTATTGTTCGAGCTTCTTTTGATAGGGGTGAGCATTATTTAATTTGAATCGGATAAAGTGAATCAAATTAAATCGAATCATTTTAATTTAGTAATTTAATTTGATTTTTAAAATAATTAAGTTGACATTTTAAAAATTTTAATTATTTTAGTTCGATTAAATTTTGAAAAAAGAAATCAATTTAACTGAATATAATCAAATTACTTTATTTATTTTTAAATTGATTTATTTTCATAAGAAATTTATAAATTATATATAATTATATATATATATATAAATTGTTTAATTTCATTGATTAATGGTTATTAAATTCAAACTTGTGTTAAAATCAGACCAAATAATTTAAAAATCAAGTCTAAATTAAAAAAAAAATCTATCAAAATTCAAAAACAGTTCGGTTCAACCGAACCAAATCGAAATAAAATGATTCGGTTTGATTCGGTTTTCATTCATCTCAGTTCAATTCAGTTTTTAAAATATGATAATACATTTAATTCGATTTTGATAGTTTGATTTGGTTTGATTTAAACCCAACGCGCAGCTTTTTTGTCCCAGATATATGAAGGCCAAGTTTTGGAAACCTAGAGGCAACGCAAGATCGCATGAGCATCAAAAGAGCCATCGATCAAAAGGACGGCTTTTCTTCAAGAAATCACTGGAGATATCTTTTCAAGATTGCCTGCCAAATCCCTACTGCGATTCAAAAGCGCTTCCAAAACATGGTATTCTTTAATCTCTGATCATCGATTTGTTCATCTGCGTGCAAAACGAGCATCAGAAAAACCGAAAATCCTTTTATCCACATATTCTCATCAGTTCAATCCTTAGACTCTATGAAACATCATTTGGATATTCTTCTGCATTAGTTAATCTTAGCTTTCCCGGGGGAAAAAAAAAAGATGAATATGACGACAACATGATTGGGTCATGCAGTGGTTATAGCCGCCAGTCAGATCTTTATCTGGAACCCATGTACTGGAATCCACCAGGAAATACCTTATCCTGATCCTTTTTTCCCCACTGATTTGGGTCCGCATTCGCATGGCTTTGTCTATGATTCATACTCTTGAAGATTTTAAGCTTGTTCTGTGCCTGTGCACAACAATATTGGTTTCCCATAAAAAAACATGGTCATGGAGAAGCATTCAGTACCCTTATGCAAGTCAAAGAATACCTCTTCAAAATAAGGCCTTATCTGCTCCCCTTTCAAATGGAGCTCTCCATTGGCTTTCGCACTTACTCACCGAACCTTAATTGACTCTCAGGGTTGATATCATTGCCAATGAAATCATTGCTTTCGATTTAGTACAGGATAAATTCCAGATGCTGCCAATGCCTGAAATTGATAAAGATCTTATTCGACTAGGAGAGCTCGGGGGATGACATAGTTTAACATTTCCTTCATCTTACTGTGGAATTGAGATATGGTTGATGAAAGAATACTGCATCAACACATCCTAGAGCAAATTGCTTACCGTCCCTGTTCCAATTACTGATTATCTTAATTATTTTTTGCCACTATGCTTGTCTAGAAGTAGGGAAGTCGTAACATTGCATATTGGGAAGGAATTGATGAGGTTTAACAGTAAAGACTGGAAGCCAGTTGATGCCTACAAGATCTGTAAAAAACCATTCAAGTGCCGAGCTGCTGTTTATGTGGAGACTCTAATCTCCCCTAACGATTTCAATGATGAACTCTCGTAGCCTTTATAGCCCATCTGATAAGTCCTTAATGCCTTGATATCTAGTGATAAACATTCTTAAATTCACAGCAGCTAAATATTCCCAGAAGAAAATTTAGTAAATCATGTCAGCACTCTCACGTCTATTACCTAATTAAGTTTTAAGGTTGAGCTTCAATATGGTATCAAAACCGATTCTACACTTTTCATTATAAATGCACTTTCCACCATTTGAAACTTGATTTTCTATTATTTCTACATATTTGTTTTAATTTAATTAATGACATGTTTTTTGTACGTGCTTTTATAAGATTGGACTTGAATTTTTAATAAGCACTATCAACTTATAACGTGTGTTAGGGGCCACTTCGATCGGTATTAATCTTTGAGAGATTTGCCAGTAGGTGTCTCATGTTCTTGTTGCCAATATGAAGATGAAGGAAATCATAGTTAGAATGATTTTAACCCTTTTGAGAACATCTTCTGTCCTATGTTACAGGGAAGAATGATGTAGGCAATTTGGGATTCCAAGACTTTGATTTGGTTGCCCTCTTTGATGAGCCATCCCTTTCTTAATAGTTCAGCAGGTATGATCCTGGACAGTTAAAAATTAAACTTGACTTGAATGCTGAAATTAAGAGACTAGAATTTGTAGGTGCTATGGCCACTCAATGTTTGAAACTACTAGAATTTGAAGGGGCCCTATCCCAAACAAGTGGATTTGAAAAAAAAAAAAAAAAAACACACACAAAGGGGTGACTTACAAAATATTTATCAAAGGGACGAGAAGCAACTTGGATGCTAAGCAACTTGGATATTACTTATAATAGTGTCCCGCTGACATGGATAGCTTCGATGCTAAGCTTCTTGCAAAGTGCTTATAATAGCGTCCAAGCTCTCCAAGCCAACCGGACGTACTATAAGTAGCATTCAAGCTGCTTTTTTGTCTTTACCCCGTCTTACCCAGCAAAAAACACCCATATTGGTAAATATTTTGCAGGTCACCCCTTTGTGTGTTTATTTTTTTCAAACCCACCTATTTTGAAAAAAAGTCCCTATCTATCTACCTTCCAATATTTCAAACTTCTCTTAATTAGAGTTTGCTTTGGAGCACTATGTATAGCCATGTAATCAACTTGTAAGATGTGATTTCCTCTTCCATCTTCTCTTTCTTTATGTGTTTCTATGCCCATCTTATTTGTTTCTAACAACGTGGTATCAGAGCAACATTCAAGAGAATATCTTCTAAATTAATCACTCTTTCTTCCAAATTACGTCATGGGAATTGAAGAAATGAAGAAATTGTGTCTTCAAACTCTAAGGATCGAGTTTGAGCTCTTTTGATGAAAAAGAATGAATCTATTTTGGATTACTTCACAAGACTATTGATTGTGATGAATCAAACGAAGAGGCTTGGAGAAATTGTTGAGAAGATTCTGCGCTTTCTCAGCTCCAAATTCAATCATGTGGTAATACGCTTACCATTGAAGAGTCTAAAGATTTGGAGGCCATGTCTATCAATGAATTAAATGGAGGCCCATGAAGAAAGAATGAACAGAGGTAAGCAAGAGCAAGTAGAGCTCAAAGGGCAAAGTAAAATCACAACAAGAGAAAAGATGTGACGAGAGGTTAAGTGAAAATATCTACTTTATTGTTGTCTAGATACTTTCTTCGAGTTTCATAATCTAAGACAAAAACACATTATTATTACAGAGTATGTTGTTAAATTTGAAGCCTTAAATATGACATCTCTAGGCATCAAGAGCAAACAATTTGCTAGATTCCTGCGGGAATTGAAAACATAGATTGCTAATGTTGTCCAAGTCTAACCTCTTCATAGAAACTGAATATTGGTGGATGTCCTCTATTGAGTAAAAGATGTCAAAACAATGATGTTCTTTATTTAATCCAACCCCATAAAAATGACCTATCATCGAGTTCAAGATTAGTTTTAAGATATTGAGATGTGGACAACCTGCAATACACTCAAAATGGAAACAATATTTAAGTCTCAAATGCTGATGCAAGTGATCGATCTGAGGTTGGATATATCCAACATCAAAGACCTATCACCAGCCACCGTGCTCGGAGATGGGTACTTCAACTAAGTTCACTTTCTTAAAAGCTAACAAGATTGATAAAAAAAAATGATATAAAATATTGTCAGAGTAGTAAATCAACGATAAAGAACTCGAGCTCATGTGAGAATGATCTTATTAACCGTTAAATTAAACATTTGTATCTAAATTTATACACTTTATATACATATTTTAATTAAAAATTTTATATAAATTTTAATATAAATATTTAATCTAACGATTATTAAAGTTTATTTTCATATAGTCTTGAACTTTATTATAGTCTTGAGCTTTTATTAGATGCACCATAGTTCTAATAAACAACCAAGCGTGCAGAATTTGAACACATCACATCACCTATTCTAATAACGAGCTAACATAATCTGAAATATAATTGCTAGTTTGCCAACCGCTAGAGGACATAAGCGCTTTTTTCTTTTTTTAATATTATATATAATAAAAAAATTGATTCTATTTAAATAAGAAATTATTAGGTGCACTCATATACATGCACTATCTCTCACAATCATATGGGATCTACTCTGTATATTATAGAGAGGATCCACTTATTTTGTGAAAGACGGAGCACTATTTTTTACTGCTCTCGATGTATCTAATAACTAGTCTTATTTAAAACAAGTTAACTTTTTTTAAATAAGATTAGGTATTGTTAATTTTTTAATTATTTAAAAAACCTTTCATGTTAATAAGTAATTTTATCATTTTCTTTTTAGTCTATTGAAGTATCTTAATATTGCCTAACACATACACAAGATGCAGAGTGAGCCCATAATCAACAGCCCAATGTCTTCAGTGGACAACTACTTGTATGTGTCTGTTATAGCCCAATTAACAATTCCCACTTGCGAATAAAATACCATTAAAAGAAAATATCCATTTTTTCAAAATTCCTTTTCTTTTCTATTATGTGTCCATTTCTAATTATTATTAATTATTAGAATAAAAACTATAGTAGCAAATGATAAATTATGATTATTATTAGAAATCGGCACTCATTATTTCTTTTGTTTCAATTATGATTCCAACTCGATAACTCATAGCCTTATAAACGATTCTAATAGTATTAAAATAAAGCTTATTGATTAATTAGCACCAATTACCTATTATTAATAATAGTTGGTGACTATCAACTGTCAATGTTAATCAATTACCATAAATATATGACTCTCTAGAGGTGTAATCGAGCTGAGCCGAGTTTTGGCTTGTTCAGGCTGGACTCACAAGTATTTTTTTCAAGTTTGAGCTCGGCTTAAGCACTATTCAAGCTTGATTTGAGCTTTAATATTAAGACTCGAGTTTAGCTCATTTAAAATTTATTAAAATCAAGCTCGACTCGTTTTAAGCTCATTTAAATCATAAGCAAGTCAAGCTCGAGCTCGAGCTCGACTCACTTTAAGCTCGTTCAAATCATAAAGAGCCCAGTTTAAGTTCGGCTCACTTATAAAAACAAGCCAAACTCAAGCTTGGCTCGATTATAATTATAAAAAAATCTCAATTTAAAAATTTTAACTACTAAAATGTTATCATGGAGACTTAAAAATTTTTTTAATCTAATTAAAGTCTTATTAAGACTAATTCTATGTTTTAATCACATAAAACCTCTATGAGGAGTTTTTCTTTTATAATGAAGCCAACCCCTCCCACTTCATCAAGACTTCCAATGTGAGACAAAGGATCTCACTTCAGCATTTGAAATATTGTTATATATTTAAGCATGATAAGTTTTAAATAAGAATGTGATTATGTTCTAGTGGTAGAGGCATGTAGTTATTTCTTTACCTCCCTAGGTTTGATTCACACCTTTGGTTAATTGTTTTTTTTTTCCCTTTTTTTTTTGGATTTTGTATTTTTTTTAATTTCTTTTTTTTTCCTTTATCTCTTTTGTATTTTCTTTTAATTTCATTCCCTTTTATATTTCTTATAGTTTCTTTGTTTAACTACATGTCAACAAATTCTTTAGTTCTATTTTTATTCCTTTTTCAATAAATTTTTCTTTTTAAAATTACTATGTGAATTATTTAAAATACTTTTAAGGTTTCATTATTATTATTATTATTATTATTATTATTATTATTATTATTATTATTATTATTATTATAACAACTTTAAACATGAACTCTTATTGACTCAAATGCTAATTAGAACCTTTAATTATATATATAATACACTAATACATTTATAATATGTCATTCTATGATTAAATCCTTTTATTTGATTTAAACTTTATAATTATATTACAATAATACAAAAGAAGTATATGTGTATATGTGTATGCATGTGTGTACATACTACATGTTTAATTTTTGAGATATTACTTGTATTTATAGTCTATACACACTCAACACCTTACATAATTTATTCCAGGATAGTTTAATTACTTTGTAAGGACTATATAATTAAAAATTAGAATATAATATATATATATATATATATAGAGAGAGAGAGAGAGAGAGAGAGAGAGAGAGAGAGAGAGAGAGAGAGAGAGAGAGAGAGAGAGAAATAGTATTTGTTGGTGTTTCTGCGCAATCTGAGAGAGAGCGTTTATAGAGACAGAGATTGGGAGAGGGATAATGTAGAGTAATAATAATAAATGGATAGATTAATTGTTATTAATATAAAGAAATAGGAGGGAGAATGTAGAAAAAGAAAGAATGCGAACAATAATGATAGTTAAATAAATTAGTGTTAAATTTGAATTTTAATCTTTTAAAATTTGAAAATTTAGGAAGAAAGAGGAAAAGAGTGAGAGAGAGATGGGTTCATATTTTTAAGTCATATAAAAATTAACTTAATTTTTCATAAAAAATTTAATTTTATATTAAAAAAATTATATTTATAAATTTACTTTTTATTTTGATTACATCATACTTTTATATAATGATATAATATAAAATAATATATTATTTTATATTGAGAGTACATATTTAATATTTTAATTTAATTTTTATGTATAAATTATCTTAATTTTTATAAAATAAATTAAAGTACAAATAACTATATTTTATATATTGATTATATTATAATTTTAAATAATATATTATTTTTAGAATAATCATAAATAAAACAAATATATTTACAATATTATGAAATGCAATTTAAATGATATATTATTTCTAAACAATCATAAATGAAAGAAATATATTTACAATGATATGAAATGTAATTATTAATATAAATATTTTTGTAAACGAGTCAGTTCACAAACTTATAAATAAGCCTATTCATAAGCTTATTTATAAACCATCTTACGAGCCTGTTCAACGAGCTAACTCATGGGCTTATTAACGAGCCGAAGCGGAGCTTGAGCTCGAGCTAAATACTGTTGAACTCGAGCTCGACTCATTTATTAAACGAGCATAAAATTTAAGTTTGAGCTCGGCTCATTTAGAAAATAAGCCAAACTGAACCGAGCTTTTATCTAGCTGAATCTCGAGTAGTTTACGAGTGGCTTGGCTCATTTATACCCTTATCTCTCTCTCATTTCAAGTTCCTTTTAAGGTTTTTACATAACAGTTAAAGAAATAATTAGATAGCTTCATTTTTCTAAAAAAAGTATTAATAATTAACTAAAATGCCCTTACAATACCCTTAGAATATAGAAAGGTGATAAGAAGAGAAATACAATGAGAATAATAATAGATAAGAGTAAAGTTGAAAAAAATAATTAATACTTTTTTAATTTTCTAAAATGACAATTAAAGTGAAAAAAAAAATCAAAAACATTACTTACAACGGGATGGATATTCAATAAATTTTAAAATTTAAAAATAATTTAATGAAGAATGCTCAATGTG
Organism: Hevea brasiliensis; assembly: GCF_030052815.1. Lineage (NCBI taxonomy): Eukaryota > Viridiplantae > Streptophyta > Magnoliopsida > Malpighiales > Euphorbiaceae > Hevea > Hevea brasiliensis. The sequence continues at coordinate 21,067,538 of NC_079500.1, read as the reverse complement.
GTGTAGGAGCATGCAGAAAATTGTAATCCTATTATGCCATGTTTGGGATTGAGCTCTGGATAAAAAATTGCTTTTCAGAAAAAAACATAATTTTAAGTAGTATTAAAAAATAATTTAGAAAAATTGTTTTATGGATTGATTTTTTATGATTATAACATGTCAAATTTAATTTATAATAAGCTAATGAGCTCTAGATGGTAACAATAAATGGAGAAATTAGTTGAGGCACGAGGAAAAGACAACTCCATATTTATGCTTATGTAAACCTTTCTAAGTCCATATTTAATTATACCATAATATATACTTTTGTAATCCAAAAAGAGAAATTTATTTATATATTTGTGTATCCAAATAAACACTAATAACTATTAATTATAAAAAATATTAATTTCTATTCGGTAAGTGTTACATGGTAACTCCAAGAAAAATTGTATCATATATATATGATAAAAATATATAAATACTATGGGATACATTCACGAATATTAAAAAAAATTATTAATTATATCTCTGAGAAACTAAAAAAAAATATAATAAATTTTATTATTGATGTATTGAATTTTGGTAATCAATTAATAAATAAAATAATCATTTAAATTGTACAAGGTAATAATGGCTATAATAAAGATAATTAAAAGAAAAATAGAAAGAAAATTAAATACTTAATATAAATGGCAATAACTATTAATTATAAATAAATTAATTATTATATGGTAAGCACCATGTGGAGTTGCTAAGATACATGCCACGTGATAACTCCAAGGAAAATTTTATCCCATATATATATATGCATAAGCATTAAAGAAAAAATATTAATTAAATTTTTAATAGTATAAAAAATAGTGTGATCAATTTAATTATTGAGTCTTTAAGTTTTGGTAATTAACTAATAAATAAAATAATCATTTAAATTATAAAAGTTAAAGTAAAAATGACAATAATAAAATATAATTAAAAGAAAAATAGAAAGAAAATTAAATATCAAATATCAATGGCAATAACTATTAATTATTAAAAAAATTTCTATATAGTAAGCGTCAAGTGACGGCGCTAATAATAAGTGTCACGTATCAGTGTATCCATAATAAAAATATATGAATATTATGAAATATACATGCATAAGCATTAAAGGAAAAAAATTAAATATATCTTTGATAATATAAAAAAATAATATAATAAATTCAATTATTGATGCTTTGAGTTTTAGTAATCAATTAATAAATAAAATAATCATTTAAATTATGAAAATTGAGATAATAATGACAATAATAAAAATAATTAAAAGAAAAATAGAAAGAAAATTAAATACTTAATATAAAAGGCAATAACTATTAATTATAAAGAAATTAATCTCTAAATGGTAAGCAGCACGTAGCACATTCAAAATAAGTGTTACATGAGAAATCCATGGAAAATTTTGACTTCTATATATATACATATTCATAGATATTAATTTTTAGAGATATGCCAACAGGTGTCTCGTGTTCTGGTAGCCAATATGAAGATGAAAGAGATCACAGTTAGAATTATTTTAACCCTTTTGAGTTTGACATCTTCTGTTCTCTGTTACAGGATGGATGAGTAAAGGTTCTGCTCTAGGCAATATGGAATTTCAGGATTTTGGATTGGTTGCCCTCTTTGACCAGCCTTCCCTTTCTTAATAGTTCAGCAGCTAGCGTCCTGGACCTGGTGTCCTGCTGCCCTCTGCACATGGTTTCAGCATATACTAATCCTTTTTTTTTTTTCTTCTTCTTCTTCTTCTAATTAACCATCTATAGCTTCAAAAGAAAAATAGTTGGGAACTATGAGAAATAAATATATGCTATTCCATAATGGTCACGATAATAGATGGAAATAAGGTTCGATTTGCCCTCTATACTTATTGGGAGGTTTAATTTAGTCAATTTTTAATTTTTAATCCAATTTAACTCATAAATTTTGATTTATATTCAAATTAGCCAAATTAATAAAAATATTATTTTTTTAATATTAAAATATAATATAAAAATAATTTATTTAATATTTTAATTATACAAATTATACAATATAAAAATAATATTTTAATATCATTTTTAAATATTTTGTTTAAATAATATTAAAAAATGACTTTTGTTAATATTAAAATATTATTTTTATATTGCATAATTAATTAATTAATTTGTTTATATATCAAATAATTTATTTAAATAAATTATTTAATATTTAATTATTTTTTAATATTAAAATATTATTTTTTATATTGTATAATTAATTAAATAAAAATATTATTTTTATTATTCAATATTATTAATTGGAATAGTAATAATTTTTAATTTTAATTAATTATATGAAAATATAAAAATATTTTTTTATATTTTCATTTTAATTAATAATATTGAATAATAAAAAAATATTTTTATTTTTATTAATTAATTATACAATATAAAAATAATATTTTAATATTTAAAAAAATAATTAAATAATTATACATTTTTATTAATTAGGTTAATTTGAGCATAAATCAAAACTTATGAATTAAATTGGACCAAAAATTAAAAATGTGTTAAATTGAACCTCTCCAACAAGCATATTAAACCTTATTCCATAATAGATGTGCACTCATATTACTTTCTATTGCTTTTTTTTTCATTATTTTATAGAAATTCAAAAAATACTATTATTTTGAAAATGAATTCTTCATAAAAATGGATTTGATTTATCCTTTCATTAGAAAAACGATTTCTTCTACTGTTTCCTTATGTGTGAGACGAGAATTATTATAAGGGGATAAGATCCCATTTAACATAGAATCTTATCCCTGTGTTTTTATGGGGAATTTTAAATTTTAATTTGATATATATATATATATATATATATATATATATATATATATATATATATATATATATATTCCTATTGATTAGAGTTATATTAAACTTATAAATATGGAGAGCATTTTATTTGAGTGTTATTGAAATTTACTATATTATATTGGTTAGTATAAATAAATTTTACAAAATTTTATGAAATTCATTTATAAATTTGAATGTTTGTTTTAAATAGAAATTCATTTAAAATTCTTAATAATCAATTTCATAAAATTTGTTATAATTAAATTTAATAGATAAAATTTACAAATAAATTTTAAATGACAAAATAGTCCTTATAAAATACCATGCATATTATTGCATTGAGTTTTTTTCCCCTTAATTAGAATTTGAATTTATTAATGAGTTTTTTAAAGAATTAGTAAGTAATAACTGAAAAAAAAAAAAATCAAATGTAGACTCCATTTATCATGTGGATTAACATATATGATATATAATATTAAGACATATAAATTTTATATAAGTTCTTCACTTTGGAAATCTCGTGAAAATAAAAAAGTAGAATACACAAATTCTTTACAAATTTTCACATAATTATTTTCTTTTGATTTTTCTTTCTTTTCTTTGTTAAAAAAAATAAAATTATAAAATCATACATATTATTGCATTGAGTATTTTTTTTATTTCTCTTTAATTAAAATTTGAAATTATTAACGGATTTTTCAAAATTTTAGTAAAAAATTAGTGAAAAAATTATGTTTAAACCTAATTTATCATGAATTATTAAATAAAATACATATGTTAATTAGAGTAAACTATATATAAAATACACATTTTATTTTATGGATATTACAATTCTTGTGGAATATTTTTTTTTTCAATTACATATCCTTTTCAAAATTGTTTTATAAAAAAGTATAAATTTATTTTTATATTTTATATTTAGATATATAGATTTGTTCAGTTTGATTTAAAAAATAATTATGTTGATTTCAATTTATAAAAATATTTTTTAGTATGAAATTTTAATTGAAAATAAATATAAAATATATTTTCTTTTTAAATATAAAGTTTAATTACTAAAAATGCCAAACATTTACGTTAAATCACGATTATATTCAAAATTTTTATTTACTAATCAAATAAAACTATAGGTGCTACATTGTTATTTGCCGTTAACTTTTTAAATTTAATTTTACCACTTTGGATACAATTGTAACAAATCTTAAAGGTTTAGAAATTTTAGATATAATTGTAATTTGATTTAAACATTCGGATTTTTTTATCTAATTAACTTAATTTATATTAAAATTAAATAGAAATCTCTAATTTTAAGTTTTGATATCAAACATATATTATATATATATACTCTAATTAAATAATCTACAAATTAATTGGTATCTAAATTTTTATTATTCACTGGTGTTTTTATAACTGTAACATTATAAAGGAAGAGAAAAATAAATAAAATTATTAATAAATAAAATTAAAATAATAAAAACTAGTATTTTAACAATTGAATAAATCAACAACTTTAATGTAAAAAAAAATGTAATCATAAACAACAAAATTTTGCCTAATAAAAGTTTGATCAAATCCATTTTAATTTATAGAAAAAAAAAAAACACATAAACAAAGAAATTTTAGAGCATAGTTAAGCCCTTCTGCCACTTAAAAAAGAAAATCTAATGACAGTATAAATAAATTGACTACACACTTAGTAGAAAATATTACATTATTCTCACATTCGTGCAAGAACTTTTATTGTATTTATGTCGAAATTAAAGTTTAAAATATTTTCATGGATGGAATTAATTAAATATAAATATGTCACTGTACAAAGAGATGAGTGGCTGATTCAAACCTGAGATTTGTCAAATTAAATAAATCTCTCTTGCTACTTGAGTTGGCCAGTGGGTAAAAAAAAAAAATTTCTAACTTTGATAATTTAAAAAAAAATTGATATATATAATTTTAATTTTATTAAATTAAGGACAATTATCTAAATAACTAAAAAATTTTAATGCACCTCAATGTAATTTGGAAGGTCTGATCGTCATGCATAATTATAAATCACTCAAAAAATTATATTGAAGGTTGAATTGAATATATATATATATATATATATATATATATATATATATATATATATATATATATATATAATGTTTGACAATTAAAATAAAATTATTAAAAATTAAAGTTGCAAATAAAATTAAAAAAAAATAATATACAAAATTTTATATTATAAAATTAATATTTATTTTGATTGAAAAAAACATGAAAAGGTTAGAGGTGAAAAAGGGAAGAGAGAAATAGTGCAAAAAGAAAATTTTATTTGACAACCGGATAATCTATTATATGACATTCATGATTTTTTTTTTTTGAAAAAAATTAAAATTAAATTATATTATTTTAAGTCACTGAAATGAAACCACTATCAAACTTAGTCACTTTTTTTATATATGAAAGAATCAATTTTCATGAGTACAATAATTTTGTTGATTAAACGACCTAGCGTTTTATGAAGAACTGTCACTAAATGATGTTTCGTGATCTAACGATTGAAACTGATGAGAATATGTGAATAAAAGGATTTTCGAGTTCTCGGATGCTCGTTTTGCTGGCAGCTTAACAAATCGACGATCAGAGATTAAAGAATGCCATGTTTTGGAAGCGATTTTGAATCGCAGTGGGGAAATGCCAGGCAATCTTGAAAGGATATCTTCAATGATTTCCTGAAGAAAAGCTATCTTTATGATCATGCTGCTACTGCTTGCCGGCCTGCTCTTTTCATATGCTCTCGCGTTCTTGCGTTATCTCGAGGTTTCCACTGCCTTGTGTCACGTGGGAAAATTTTTCGCATCCAAAAACCTCCCAACACCCGTGCGGCACTTATTCCTCCAACAAGTCAGCCTCTTCAATGGTCCCACGGACTCCCGGTCACCAATCCAATACAAGGATTCACGGCAACACTTCCAAATACCAAGAGGTTCACACGGCAACAATTCCCACAAGGATTTACAATGGCCAACCGTAATCTCCAACAACCAAGCAACCAAAGATCACACCCTCTGGTCACAAGGATACTTACGGCAATGACCAACACCAAGTCACACTAGGAATGCTCACGGCAGCCCAACCTTACACCAATGAACCTCACGGCAACAAGCTTTACAATGCCAAACAATCCTAACACCAAGAGTCACACGGTAACAACCAACACTCCAAGTGTCCCAAAGGATGTTTACGGCAATGGCCCAACCACAAAGGGCTTCAAGGGACCTCACGGCAGCTAGTTTCACAATTGAGTGTCCCACGGCAACAACAACCCACAACAAGGATTACAATAGCCGAACCTCAACACCACAAGCAACCAAGCTCACGCAAGAATCCCAACTCAACACCAACCCAAGCAAGAAGAGTCACGGCAACAAGCAACCACAAATATTCAAACCGTAACAACAACTCAACGTCAAGAGTCACACGGCAATATGGTTACACTCAAACCCAACAATGGCCGAATCCACAATCACAAGTAACAAGCAACAATCTCACGGCAACCACAAGCTACCACAAATAGACCCCGCAAGCAACAAGTGACCACAAGTGTTCAAACCACAACACAAGGCAAGGCAACAAGTTACTAACCTTAACAATGCGCAATACACCAACACCAAATGGGCAACCGTATCAACAATCAACCAAGCTACAATCCTCACGCAAGGCCACTAGCAACCCAACAAATGGAATCCCACGCAAGGCAACCAAGGTCACACGGCAACAACAACCCATGCGCATCAACAAGCCACGAAGACAACCATACAACCATGCATAATAACAAGCATAAGAAAGGTAGGAAGCAAGAGTTTAGGAAGTAGGGGACTACTTCTTTATTCCTTTACACAAGCTATACAATTGCCATAGAAAAGGAAAACAAAGAACTCTCTCAAAGCTCTTCACAAATCTGCTCCCGCTCACTCACTCTCAAACTCACTCTCTACGTGAACAAGAACAAGGGAACAACCCCTTTTATATACAAGCTAATGGCCGGCTGCCCACTTGATGGATATTGTGTGGCCATTTTTACACCATTTCAAATTACAACATAAAATATTATGGGAAGGACAAGAGGGAGCGGCAGCCAATGACACCTATCTCCCGCTTGGAGAATTTCAAATGGCCAAGGACACTTTGGGCGCCAAGTGTTTTGGCTCCATGGGCTGCTTCCTCATGCGCCCCACTTTGGGCTTTCTTCACTTCACGCTGCATGGGTCTTGGGCCTTCCATACACGTAGCTTTTGGTTGTCCACCAACCTGTTTTCATGCGCCCACTTTGCAAGTCCCCAAGTGTTGCACTATATTTGGCCTTCATGTTGCATGAATTGAGGATGGCCATGCACTTTGGCCCTTTGCTCCACTTGCCATGCCACTCTCACGCCACCTATCAATCCCATGCAATTTCCCACTTGTCAAGGCCATGTGCGTTCCACTTTGCTTGGCTCAATTCCTTCACGCTGCATGCAGCTCACCATAGTGCGCCACACTTTACTTGCAATTCCTTCACACAAGAAGTGGGCTGGTTCCACTCTAGGACGCCACATGCCCCACTAAGTGGACTTGACTCCATGTGATTACCATATGCGCTGCACCTTAGCTCCATGTGCTCTTGCATGAAGTTTTCCCAACTTAGTGCGCCTCACAATTGAGTCACCATGCATAAACACATTTGGCCACTTAGGCCCCACATGGTATTCCACTACCACAATTACATGCAAACTTGCCATGCAAAAAGGGACAAATCCCACGTCCACATGTGGTCCACTCACTTGCCATGCACATTGAGAATTCACGTGAAGCTTCCTTGCATGTTCCATGCACAACCCAATTTCCACGTGAAACCAAGCCACGTAATTTCCATTCTCACGTGACCTTTCCCATGCAAAGTGCCATTCACGTAAACCATGCCATGCAAGCTTACGTCCATTTTAGGAACCCTGTGCACAAGTGACATTCACGTCCTCTTCCCACAATAACTCGGCCATACACACAATTCGGCTTCATTTTGGGTAGCCTCAAGCACAAAATTCATTGGACTTCTCGGGGCAACAAAAATGGGGTGACACTCTCCCCCACTCAACTTAGCAACGCCCCCGTTGCCTCAAGTTGACGGCTCCTCTTGGGCTCTTCACGCTGCCTCCACCAAGGCAGTGAACCTCGCCTCTTGCCCCACGAGCCCGTGGCATTTCCCGGCTGACCAATCTTCCTCAGTCGATCGGCTTGCTTTCCATCCAGCAAACTCAGCCCATTTGCCACCAAACCGGCCAACTGACACACCCAGTCAGTCAACTGCCATGAATGACCTCCCCGGTCGAATTTCCCTCTGAATTGCTTTTGCCGCCTAGGACCTCTCTCATGTCCATGCGACCCGTTGCCTTCTGCCTTTTTCTGTGCTTCAGTGCCTTCCCCGTCCTTGTGGCTAGGTGACTTTGCCTTCCTCTCGGCCTTGCACCTATTTCTGCTCCTCCTTGAGCGTCGTTGCCTCGGCCTCTCTTGCTTTGGCAATACCACTTCTCTCGGACTTCTGGCTACTGAATCTCTCACACAGCCCACCTCTTCCTCGGATGGTAGCTCCCTCGGCAACACAGACACAATCTTGGCATCCACCATGCCACTGTCCCGCTCCCCATCACTGCTAGGAACCTCACTCGGTCTAACCAAACCCATGGCACCAAGTGACCCACACGGCAAGCTCTCCATGCCTGCTGGCTCCGATGGTGGAGTAGGTAGTTCTGGCTCTTTACCCTTGGCCAAAACAACTGCCCTCTTCGGACAATCCCTCTTCTTGTGCGGTCCCCTGCACCGAAAGCACTTCAACACTGCCCTTGAACCTCTTCGGTCTTCTCCCCGGCTGTGGAAGTCTTTCTTCCCCGCGCTTCCTTCTCCCTTGGATGCGCCTGGCTTGGGTCTCACCACCCTTGCCATAGGGACTGAGAGTGTAGAGTGAGGACTGGTCCCATTCTCTCGGGTCACCAATCTCTTGAGCAACACCATTTCTTCCCTCATCTGCTTCACTTCCTCTTGCAACTGTTCTACCCTTTCTTGCAACACACGGTTGTCTTCCCTCACTGTGGACACTTCCTCGGCATGAGCAATCTTCAAGGCTTCATTTTCACTCACTGATGCATACATTTTGCATAGTCATTTAGGTCTAATTTCATAGCCATTTTATTTTATTATTAGTCATTTTTAGCCAATTTCATTAGTTATTTAGTTAGTTTTTCATAATTGTCAATTTTGGATTAATTTGTAATTTTTACTTTGTTCTGTAGGAAAAATGGTGTTTTTGAAGGACTGAAGAGAAATTTTGCCATTAAGGAGTGACTTCTACAGCCAAAGATGTCAAAAACAAGTTTTCAAGCTGAAATATGCATTGACCAAATTGTGCATAACTTGCCGCATAAGCCATGCAGATCTGCATGAGGAGAAGAAACACTGTTCCAGCACCTGCCGAAACGTGCATAAGGAGACTGCATAGCTTATGCACATTCACGCCTCCCTTATGCACTCTCACGGAATTGTGCATAACCTATGCACCAAGTCATGCAGTTTCGCATAAGTGAACCAGAATACAGCAGCGCATAAGGGACTGCATAACTTATGCGATCCACTTATCTGATCCCACAAAGGTTTCATTAATGAGCTGGCAGAAGATTCCCTCAGAAAATTCCTCCTAGAACACACCATTTTAGGGCTCCATGTCAGAAAATGCTATAAATAGTCCCATTTTCCATTTTAGAAGGGGGGAGAAGGAGCAGAAAAGGAAAGAAAGAGGAGAGGCAGCAGCTGAAGAGTCATTTTCACCTTCCACACCATTTTCAACCAAGATTTGCAGATTTCTTTCCTTTCTTAAATTTTTCCTACATTTCTAGTGTTTAGTTTATTGTTTCCTAGCTTAGATTAAAGCTTTATTTCCATACAAACTAAGAATTTCTTGAAAACATTATGGGTAGTGAGTAGTTTTACTTAGATTCTGGAGTAAGGGTTGTAATATTTAAGATATTTTGTGGATTTTGATTGGGTAATCCATATTTTGTGGTCTTAATGAGTTTTATTCATTTCTTGTGTGCTTAATGACATGCTTAGTGTAGGATCCCATTAAGTGATGTTCTTAATACATGGTTGAGGCACCGAAAGGAGAAGGCCTTGTGATAGATAATCAAGAAATTGGACTTAATTAACTTAGATCTAGAAATAGACTAAGGATTAAGAGGATTCACAGATTAATTAAAGAACCTAATGGGTCTTAATTAACTCTAACTCCACGAAAGTAGGATTAGATTGATTAAGGCACTCTTTGTCTCACTCGAAAGGGTATTCAAAGGATTTAAGAATTAATCTCCTTAAAACCCGTAAGTTCCGCAAGATTGGATAACCAATTCAAAATCCCAAAATAGCTCGAATATGAAATCCCGAACTCCGGAATCGCCTTTTTATCATTGTTAATTTCTAACTGAATTTAATTGCTTGTCATTTTAAATTTTGCCATATTTCAACTTGCTTATTTTAATTTGATGCAATTTTAGTTTAAATCATTACATTGTCGAATAGATCATTAATTTTACACATTTAGAATTCATACCTCAATACCCATCAATTTATTGCTTTAATTTCAAAAAGAGTTTAAATTAGACAATTTTTTTTATATCAAAAATTCAATCATTAACACAACTCCTCGTGGGAACGATATCTTTTTCTATATTACTTGTACGACCCGTGCACTTGCGGTTGGGCCACATCACTCACCAACTTGTCACGAGTCTCTTTGAGTGCAGCTTGGAATTCACCTCGGGTCTCCTCTAACCCCTCACCAAGTTCACTTACTCGACTCTCCAGCTCCTCAAATCTGTCATCCCCTTGCACCAAGTGGCTTTCTATCTTGTTTAACCTTGTTCCAAAGCTCCCCAACTCTTCTCTCATCCTAGAAGAGCTCACAAACATGGGCAGCCCCTTGCTCTTTGCACCAACTGACTGTCCCACCAATGAAGAATCTGCTTGCACAACTTGCGCCTTGTCACTTTCCACTTGCATTTTGTTGCTTGCTTCAGCCATTTTTACCGAACACTCCTCAAACCTGGCTCTGATACCAACTGTCACGGGGGAAAATTTTTCGCATCCAAAAACCTCCCAACACCCGTGCGGCACTTGTTCCTCCAACAAGTCAGCCTCTTCAATGGTCCCACGGACTCCCGGTCACCAATCCAATACAAGGATTCACGGCAACACTTCCAAATACCAAGAGGTTCACACGGCAACAATTCCCACAAGGATTTACAATGGCCAACCGTAATCTCCAACAACCAAGCAACCAAAGATCACACCCTCTAGTCACAAGGATACTTACGGCAATGACCAACACCAAGTCACACTAGGAATGCTCACGGTAGCCCAACCTTACACCAATGAACCTCACGGCAACAAGCTTTACAATGCCAAACAATCCTAACACCAAGAGTCACACGGTAACAACCAACACTCCAAGTGTCCCAAAGGATGTTTACGGCAATGGCCCAACCACAAAGGGCTTCAAGGGACCTCACGGCAGCTAGTTTCACACTTGAGTGTCCCACGGCAACAACAACCCACAACAAGGATTACAATAGCCGAACCTCAACACCACAAGCAACCAAGCTCACGCAAGAATTCCAACTCAACACCAACCCAAGCAAGAAGAGTCACGGCAACAAGCAACCACAAATATTCAAACCGTAACAACAACTCAACCTCAAGAGTCACACGGCAATATGGTTACACTCAAACCCAACAATGGCCGAATCCACAATCATAAGTAACAAGCAATAATCTCACGGCAACCAAAAGCTACCACAAATAGATCCCGCAAGCAACAAGTGACCACAAGTGTTCAAATCACAACACAAGGCAAGGCAACAAGTTATTAACCTTAACAATGCGCAATACACCAACACCAAATGGGCAGCCGTATCAACAATCAACCAAGCTACAAACCTCACGCAAGGCCACTAGCAACCCAACAAATGGAATCCCACGCAAGGCAACCAAGGTCACACGGCAACAACAACCCATGCGCATCAACAAGCCACGAAGACAACCATACAACCATGCATAATAACAAGCATAAGAAAGGTAGGAAGCAAGAGTTTAGGAAGTAGGGGACTGCTTCTTTATTCCTTTACACAAGCTATACAATTGCCATAGAAAAGGAAAACAAAGAACTCTCTCAAAGCTCTTCACAAATCTGCTCCCGCTCACTTACTCTCAAACTCACTCTCTACGTGAACAAGAACAAGGGAACAACCCCTTTTATATACAAGCTAATGGCCGGCTGCCCACTTGATGGATATTGTGTGGCCATTTTTACACCATTTCAAATTACAACATAAAATATTATAGGAAGGACAAGAGGGAGCGGCAGCCAATGACACCTATCTCCCGCTTGGAGAATTTCAAATGGCCAAGGACACTTTGGGCGCCAAGTGTTTTGGCTCCATGGGCTGCTTCCTCATGCGCCCCACTTTGGGCTTTCTTCACTTTACGCTGCATGGGTTTGGGCCTTCCATGCACGTAGCTTTTGGTTGTCCACCAACCTGCTTTCATGCGCCCACTTTGCAAGTCCCCAAGTGTTGCACTATATTTGGCCTTCATGTTGCATGAATTGAGGATGGCCATGCACTTTGGCCCTTTGCTCCACTTGCCATGCCACTCTCACGCCACCTATCAATCCCATGCAATTTCCCACTTGTCAAGGCCATATGCGTTCCACTTTGCTTGGCTCAATTCCTTCACGCTGCATGCAGCTCACCATAGTGCGCCACACTTCACTTGCAATTCCTTCACGCAAGAAGTGGGCTGGTTCCACTCTAGGACGCCACATGTCCCACTAAGTGGACTTGGCTCCATGTGATTACCATATGCGCTGCACCTTAGCTCCATGTGCTCTTGCATGAAGTTCTCCCAACTTAGTGCGCCTCACAATTGAGTCACCATGCATAAACACATTTGGCCACTTAGGCCCCACGTGGTATTCCACTACCACAATTACATGCAAACTTGCCATGCAAAAAGGGACAAATCCCACGTCCACATGTGGTCCACTCACTTGCCATGCACATTGAGAATTCACGTGAAGCTTCCTTGCATGTTCCATGCACAACCCAATTTCCACGTGAAACCAAGCCACGTAATTTCCATTCTCACGTGACCTTTCCCATGCAAAGTGCCATTCACGTAAACCATGCCATGCAAGCTTACGTCCATTTTAGGAACCCTATGCACAAGTGATATTCACGTCCTCTTCCCACAATAACTCGGCCATACACACAATTCGGCTTCATTTTGGGCAGCCTCAAGCACAAAATTCATTGGACTTCTCGGGGCAACAAAAATGGGGTGACACTTGCCCTTCATATGCGACGAAAAGAACCTTGAACAATGATGTGCAAACTAAAAACAAGGGAAAAGAAAAAGAAAACGTAGCGGCCTCGTTTCAATTACGAAGAAAGATAAACGATAGTTCTTCGTAAAACGACGTGTCGTTTAATCAACAAAATTATTATACTAACGAAAATTGATTCTTTCATATATATATATATATATATATATATATATATATATATATATATATATATATATATAAAGGACTAAGTTTGATAGTGGCTTCATTTCAGTCATTTAAAATATATAATTTTAAGTGAACATGAGCTATGTATGCTTGGTTCTGTGATTGGGTTATGCAGTGGTTGGTTTTTATAGCCACTAGATATTGCAGTCAGCTTTTTATTTGGCACAGGAATCCACCAGCAAATACCTTCTCCTGATGATTCATCCACCACTGGTTTGATGAGGTTTAACCGTAAAGACAGGAAGCCAGTTGATACCTTCAAGATCTGTGAACAACAATTGGAGACTCTAATTTCCCCTAGCGATTTCAATGGTGAATCCTCTAATCCTTTTAGCCCATCTGGTAAGTCCTTAATTCCTTGATATCTACTTAAACAAATTCTTAAATTCCCAGCTTATTAATATTCCCAGAAAAAAAAAAAAGTAAATCAATCAGCACTCTCACGTCTAAAAAATATAAGAGAGGATAAAATTTAATGACATTTTAAAAACGATTTCGTAAGGAGTAACCTAATATATATCACGTCGACCTAATAAAAGAAAATTTGATTGAAGAAAATGCTACAAAAGAGCATTTTTAAGTGTTGCCTAACTGTTATACAAGATGAAAAGTAAGCCCATAATCAGCAGCCCAATGTCTACAGTGGACAATTTCTTGTATGTATAAGTCATGGCCCAATAACAATGCCCAATTGATAAAATACAAGTAAAAGAAAATATCTATTTTTTCAAAATTCCTTTTTTTTTTTTCCCCTATTATGCGTCCATTTCTAATGATTATTAATTATTAGAATAAAAATGATAAATTATGATTATTATCTCAAATTGGCACCGATTATTAATAATAGGTGTTAATTATGAATTGCCAGTGATAATCAATCGCGTAAATAAGTAGCAATGAATATGATGGATATATTTTTTGATACAATATTTCATTAATGGAAAAAAAAGAATAAAAGTGAAGTATAAATTAATATATTATATTTTTATAGAAACAAAATTAATTATTTATTTAAAAAAATAATATAAAAAAATTAAAAGATATAATAGTATTAAAAAAGCAGGTTGGCTAAAAGGTAAGCCGTGCGAACTTTATTATTCAATTTCATTGTGTTTTTACAAACCTTATCAAATAATATCTAATGATCTACTAAAGGAATAATCTACATATCATAAAATGCTCTTCTCCAAAAAAAAATAAAATAACTCATTAATAAAAACATATAATCACTCCATTAAAAAAAGAAAAATACAATAAAATTATGTACTCGAGATCTAATCTATTTATAATAAAATAAACCCACAATTCATTTAAAATAAAAAAAAAAATTTGAAAGTTATTAGAAAAAAATATAAAAAAATAAAGTAAAAAACTGGAAGGGAGCTGTTATCACTGGTAATAACTCTCATTGGTACTTACCTAAAGAGGAGATGAAAATAAGAAAATCATATCGAAGGAGAATATGACAGATAAATTAATAAATATATGTTGATATAATTTTTTAAAAGTTAAAAATAATTTAGCTCTCTCTTTGATGAAGAATGCTCAACACGCAAGGACATGCAGAAAATTGTTGCATGAGAAAAATATTAGTTTCCAATTTCCTCTGTGATTGTATTTGGGCCAAGGGAGGGTGAAATTGGGCCCAGTCCAACACAGTTTTTCTAGGTCACCGGTTCAGAAGTTCTTCATCACAACGAGCAAATGGAGTTAAAAAATTTTATTTTTTAATTGTTCATTAAGAAATCCTTAATTTTCCCTAAAATTAAAATAAAAAATATATTTTTTTTTTTACCATGCAACCAATTAAAAATTTTTCTTTTATTGTTAAATAAGTAGATTTTTCTAAAGAAATATGTTAATTAATAATTATAAAAGCTATTTTAACTATTTAATTTTAAATAGATAAAATTATACATATATTTTTAATGATTAAAAATATTTCAAAAAATAAAAAATAGAAAAAGATTTTACCTTCAATAAGATCAACTTTTAACTTTATAAATTTTAGCTTGTTTAACTAAAATCATTAAGTTGTTATTTATTATCTTATGTTTGATAAATTTTATATTAGAAGAGTTATAAATGAGTCGAACTACTCGTGAAATGTTTGAAGCTTGACTCAATTGGCTTAGTTTGATTAGTTTTTTAAATAAACCAAGTTTATGAATTTTTTAATATTAAATGATTATCTAATTTAAAATTAAATCAATAAACTTTAGTTTCCTACTTTTAAAATCATTTCTAAAAATTAAAATTTCAGATTGATAAAATTAGAAGAAGAAAAAAAGCAAAATAGATATTGTTTTCCAAACAAAACTTTAGTACCCAATAATATTTGGGCCTAAAGATTTGATAGCCCCAGCTTGTGAGAGAGATTGATCCCTCATCTTCTACCTTTTATGAAATAGGCTGTTCTTCTTCATTTCTTTTTATTCTGAAAGATAATAAGTAGGCTGTTCTTCAAGGGTAAGAAAAAGGGTATAAAGTGAAGTTGATTAAATGAGATTATGACCAGGCTTTTTCCATGGAGGTGCCCACTCATTTCTCTAAGTTAGTAGTGCACCTGCTTTGGAGCTTAAAGGGGAAGGCTGGTGTTGATGCTTCAAGAAAGAGCACCATATGGTTTGGGACCCACATAAGCCCATATGCTTTATACCCCCTTTGATTTGTTAATGATTTTGCTCCTCCAATCACTAACACACTTTAGCATTGATGTTTCTATTTCAGTTAAGCATAAAAAGAAATTAATATATATTTGGATAAATTACTATTAAATCCTTATAATTTATCAAAATTGATTATACTCAATTAAAATATCCCTATATTTTATAAAATTAAACTTTTTAACCCTTTCATTAAAAAAAATCTTAACAAAGTTATTTTAGTTTTGAATATTTATAATGTTTAATTCTTGTAATTTTAACTATTTATATTATTTAATCTTATAATTGTAAATATTCACATCATTTATTTCTTTTATAAAAATAAAATAAATTGACTAATTTTTTTAATAGAAATCTAACCAATGGATTAATAAAAAGTTTGATTTTATTAAATATAAAGGGGTTTTAATTGAATTTTAAAAAATAAAGACTGGATAATTATTTTTTATAAACTGGAAAAATCTCAAAGTAATTTATCCTATCTAATATTTCCCAAGGAGGTTAATTAATTGTCAAAAAAATTTTATTCAATAATACCATATTCATCTTTAAAATTATAATGTAAGTCTGAAAATTCAATCTGTATACAATTGATTAAAAAATTATTAAATACATATGTAAAATTTATTCAAATATTACTTAATTTCAAATATTAAAATAGCATACATGAGATTAGTATCATAGGGATCAAATGCTTATTTGTAAATAAAAATTTTTAATTTCAATTTTATACTATTGCTTTAAGTAATCAATATAAAATGCATTAGATTAAAATTCAATCAGTAGGTTAGTGGATTAACTTGGAAATCTTTTGGAAATCTTTAATTTCCGATAACAATTAATGACTTTTATAAAACTAAATTGAAGTTTAGTGATTTTAATGAAAAAAAAATTTTAAATTTAATAATTTTTATAAAAACACTGATAAAGTTGAGTGAATGCATGTAATATTTATCTTTTAAATAATAATAAATGAGAAACTAACTTGTTAAGTTTAGTATTAAAGTTAAAATTATTATATACTCCGTTTGTTTAAAGGTCTTGGAAAATATTTTTCTTATTTTTTAATGTTTGGGGGTGTTTAAGAAATTTGGTCAAAGGAAAATAAGTTGTTGATCAAAGAAAAATAATCTCAAAATCCCCTTGTTAAAATCAGAAGTCATTTTTTTAACCTCATTCTCCCAACTTTCACAATACTTAACTTGGTAAATTTTGTGAATGATAACATAAAATACTAGGCATATGTCAAACAACAGAAAATATTTTTATAAAAATTATTTTTTAAAAAAATAATTTTTATTGAAAATATTTTTTACATATACATTATTTTTCGTGAAATAAATGGAGGCTAAAATGCATGAGAAATTATTTTATATTTTTTTTATTAATTTTAGCATTCTCATAGTGTGAATGTAGATGTGAGTTCTCATGCTAATATATATAGAATCAAGTAGTTTTTTAAAATTGCTACTTTAGTGGCACATGTTGCTAGAAAGAAATGTGCAAAAGCAAGTTGTTATATATTCAATTAATTGATTTTTTTTTTCAAAGAGATCAATTTTATTCATAAATAATTAAATAAAATTTTTATAATTATATTAATAAATTATAATAAAATTATCCTTTCAAATCATTAATAATTGTAAATTAATTCGGTTCTAAAATTATAATAATATTTTTACTATATTTTATTCATTACATTGAGATCTACATATTTGATATATAACTTTTTGAAAATTTAACATCTTTTGATACATTAGAAAAAAAATATATTTTAAAAATATAAAAACCAAAATTGATTAATTTTTTAATAATTAAAAACTCTTATATTAAAAAAGAAAAAAAATTATATCCCTTAATAAATGAAAATTTTGTGAAAAAGGAGAAATATTAAATAAAATAATTAAAATGCTTTATTTCTTTAATTAGAAAAACATTGATGGCTGGCTGCAATGCAAAAGAATCTTTCTAAAAGAGGAAAAATAAAAGAGAGAAAAGATAAGGAGAAGTAATAGAATTTTATCACTGATTCACATTTTTCTTATTTAAATATATTCTAAAAAACATGTCATAAATCCAAACGTTCACATTATACTTTGCAAGATAATCAATATATTGTGTACTTAAAAATAAAAATAAAAATAACTTCTATTATATAACAATAAAAACTCCTATGAAGAAAGCAAAATATTCTTTTTAAATACTATATTATAATTTATCTCTAAAAATATGTTGATATATTTATTTATTTTAGGCTTATAAGTTGAGTTTATAAATTAAAAAAATTAATTTTTTTATTTTGGTGCTTAAAAGCTTGTGTTTGTAATCTAATTTGATCAAATATTTTATTATATTATTTTTATTTAATTTGTATTATTTCATCATAAATCTCATTTAATATCTTTTTTAGTCATTATAATAATAATAATACTTATAAGCTATCTTTTACCAACTTATAAATACTTTAATTAAATATGTAATTATTTAAAATTTTAAATATTTATAAATTTAAAATAAATCAAGTTTTTTATTATATTATCCTTATTTAATCTGTAAAATTTCATTATAAATCTCATTTAACATCTTTTTTAATAATAAATGTGTTTATAAGTTATCTTTTACCAAACACATTAACTACTTATCAGTCTCTTTTAAGTACTTTAATTAAACATGTAAATGTTTAAAATTTTACATTCTTATAAATTTAAATTAACTTATAAGTTTTAGGGATTTATAAACTGATTTTTGATAAATTAAGTTAAACATCCTCTAAATCAAAAGTTTATTAATATATATATATTCAAAATTAAAAAAAAAACACTAAAAAAGAAATGGGATGTCTTTACAATTTAGGGCAGGCATAGGTCCTTTTTGCAAATTAACAATGGCCCATAAAACCAATTATATATAGTTCTTTCAGTTGTAAATACAATATGTCCCACATTTGATATGAAAATATTCATCAAAGAAGAGAGAGTAAATATTTAAAGGTGAAGGCTACTATTGAGTGTATGTTAACAAACTAATGTAAGATATTTATGCTAGAATGATGGGACTCATAAGGACATGAATTTCCAAATCACAAACAAAAATACTTGTGGGAGCAATTAGAGAATCCAAAAGAATATCTTAGGCATAGCAAGCTCACATGAGATGCCAACACATACATGCAAAGAACACAATCCTATCATCTGGATTTGTTGATTTGTAATGTATCATGAACACAATCCTAATGTGTTTTGAAATAATGATCATAGAATAAAAAGAAAAACTAATTAGTTCATCACTGTATTTTGAAAAATACTATTATTTAGTTCCTCTATTTTAGTGGAACTAATTAGTTAGTCTTTAAATTTTTAAAAACACAATATTTAAAAAAAATATATTTCTAAATAAAAATAGAAGTTTTGCTATGTAGAGGTTAAATATGAATTTACAATTTTTTTTTTAAATTGTTCAAGTTTTTCATCACATTCCTTGGACATTATTTTTATATTTTTTATATTAAAAAATATTTTTCCTTAATTACTTAGAAATATAAGAAAACTGATTAACCTTTTTGTAGAGAAAACTTGTACCATTTTTATCAAATGATAAAAGCAAAAAGATAATAAAGGGGAGAAGGGTGTGGATGCAAAGGAGAAAAAAAATATGTAGAGATATAAGAGAAGGTAAGAGAGCAATAAAGGGGAAAGATTAGGATAACTTATGTATAAAAAAATAATTATGAAATAAAATGGTAAACAAAACCAAATTATAGAACTAACTAATTTATTTTTTTAAAATATAAGAGCTAATTGATTAGTGTTACTAAAATAGATTACCTAAATAGTAGTTTGACTGATATTAACTAACAAAAAAAATAATGGAGGGAATAAACATTTTACCAGAAGTAAATATAAAGAATAAATAATATATTTTTTAAAATGCATGGATCAAATAGTTAGTTTTATTAAAACATCAAAATTAAATAATAATTTATTTAAAATAAAAATAATCATAAAAATTTTAATTAATATTTTTTTTATTGAAGGCATAATAAATTGAATATCAACAGATGAGTTATATAGTGAGAGATAACATTTTTTCTTTTTCAATATAAAAGTGAATAATCTTATAATAAGTAAATAAAAATATTTGAATTTTCACATCTTCACTCTCTTTACTTTAATAGCGAAGGAAAATCAATTAAATTATTTTTATTAACAAATTTTAATTAAAATTGAATATAGATTATTTAATAATAATGATAACAATTTAAACTACCCTTGGTGTTATCCTCTCTCAACCTTTATTTTATTTTATTTATTGGCAGACAATGCCATAAGATGTCTTTGACAATAATGAATAATTTTTGGATAAGAATAGTGAAGCTAAAGCATATATGTTGAAAAAATTCCTCAGATTCTCTATGCAAGAGCAATATCCTCTTAATATCTTTCTTTTTCTATTGAATTAATTAACAACCAATTTTGTGCTAGCCAGGCCATTATGTGGATATATGCTGTCAGTAATTAATCAAACACCAGACAGCTCTTTAGTCAAAAGTAGTGTCATAAAATTATTTTTAAAAATAAATAAATCAAAATAAAGGTCAATTCAATGATCTAATTAGAGAAGAAATTTGAATTGATATAATTAATTTAAATTTTAATTTAAAAATTAAATAATTATTATTTTTTTTAAAATCAATTACCACTTCAACCTACAATTTGTAAATTAATTCGAATTTTTTTTATAATATATAATTTGATAAATAAATCAAATTAATCTATAAATTTAAAATGCTCTGATCTGAAAAGAATCCAAATCCATGCATATGTTTGCCCCCTATAGTGTGAAGTGATCCCTTGTGAGCAGTTATACACTATCACTGCATATGAATAATTGGAAGCGAAAAGTACCTCTATGAGATATAGCTATTAAGCAAAATGGATGGTGGGGCAGGAAAAGTAATAATAAAGAAGAGTGAAGTTGGAAAATAAGATTTAAACACTCAATTATTTTTTAGAGTATTTCTGAATTATATATATATTATTTCAAATGAAATCAATAGGCTATCGCCTCCAAATAGTTGGGTTAGGTAGTAAGAGAGATTCATTCAATATGGTAAGTTTCAAATTTAAATCTCATTGTTAGTCTCTTAATGTAGTGGCATATCTATATCCAATTAACCCCATCTACAGAAATATCCTAAACTTTGGCCTTAACATATATAGGTGCGATGGGAATATTTATAGATGTGCAAGAATGTGAAAGATACTTATAGATGTGTAAGAATGTGAAAGATTCAATGTTTAATTTCCTACCGGCTGTAAGGCCAACCTATCTATATAATTATTTTTTCCAAAAAAAAAAAAATGAATAGGCCATGCTCACAAATCAGTCCCAACATATATAGATACAATAGGAATGCTTCCAAATGTGTGTGAGTTTGAAAAGCATAATATTTTTTACGAGTGTCAGGTCAATTTATATATGGCTTAAAACTCAATTACACCTTATTAGGGAAATTAAATTTAGTCTATTTTCAGCTTTTTATCTAATTTAGCTCAAAAGTTTCAATTTAAAATCAATTTAGCCCAAAATCAAGAAAATCAATAAATTGAACTTCTTAATTTTTAGACTTAAATCGAGAAATCAATAAATTTAGTCCTAAAATTAAGAAATTAAACTACTTAATTTTTTATTTAACTAAAAAAATCAAAAAATTTTGTTCATAAATTTTAATTTTTGGACTAAATTAAACTTAAATTGAAACTTTTAGGCTAAATTAAATAAAAAATTGAAAATGGATTAAATTAAATTTCCCAACAAATACAAGGGTTAAATTGAACATTTTTTTCATTTATATATACACTAAAAAGAAAATTCAATAGGCCATGCTCACAAGAGAGCACTACAAGAAATCAAGTATTTCTTTTCTTTGCTTGTAGCAGCAGTTTAAACCGCCGCTACTTTGAGTAGCAGCAATTCACAAAAGTGCCTTAAGACCGCCTTTGTTGACAGCGTCTCTATGAATTAGAGGCGATTTTAGAAACCACTGAGGTAGACCATCGGCTGTAAAGGCGGTTTGTAGGGGCAGTTTAAATCGCCTCTATCAATTGGATTTCTCAGCAATTTTTTTTAGTTGAAAGTATTTGGGACAGTTTGTAAAACCTCCATTAAAGAATTGAATTCCCAGTAATTTTTTTACCAGCAAATAGTTGGGGCTGCTTATAGGGGCAGTTTTTATTGCCATTTAAAAATTATTTTGGACTTTAGACGGCTTTATAGGGGCGGTTTAAACCTCTCCTATTACACTCGGTACCAAAATTTAGTTGGTTGCTCCCCTATATTATTTGGTGCCAAAATTAGTTAAACCGCCCCTATTATACTTGGCACCAAAATTTAGCTGGTTACTCCCCTATATTATTTGGCACCAAAATTAGTTAATAACTTTTTTTTTTTTATCTTCATGCAATCATAGGAGTGATTTTAACTGCCTCTATAAAACTTGACACCAATTTAATCTATTGAATAGTTTGACTACAAATGATATGAATACCTGAATGAATTTAAAAAGACCAAAAACTTCACAAGGAAATGAAATGAAAATTCATTCATTTAATTTCTAAAAATTTCATCATCCAACCATATCAAGAAATTAATCCAAAAATAAAGGAACATATTGCAATGAATATTGCAACCTCATAAAGCTTTGCATCAAAATATCTTATTAATTATCTAATATTTCTCCTAATAATAAGAGTAATAACATAACTAAAAAGTTTCAAAGATCTCTCAGGTTGTTCGATAATTATTTTAACTGGGTTCATGGCTTGAGTGAAAAGAATGATTGTTTGAAGAATGCTGATTGCCTTCACTTACATTGTCACCAACCTATTGAAAATACAGTAAATTCACAACATCATTACACAAACTCAACACATATTGGTTAAATGGTATTAAAAATTGGTTTAAAATTAAATTTGACATGTTTTAGTCATAAAAACTCTAAAATCAATATCTAAAATAGTATTTTTCTAAAAAGCAGCCTTTTGACTTCCTAACCACAATCCAAAACGGAGCCTAAGAGTAATAGATGCATAATTTCTCACAATTTTATGAGAACAATTACTACATAGCATAGTAAAACTTCTTAAGGCATAAGCTACATTGCTGTAATATAATATCCTAACACCAATCTGAAACAATCTCAAAAAGTTTTAAATAATAAACAACAGAAGATACCAATTTTAAACTATGCATAATGTAACTAAAACTGATAGAGGAATGATTTCTTATATAGAAATAAGAGCAATAATAAAAAATTTAATAGAATTTCTTAAGGATCTCCTACATTATAGTGCTACATTAGCAATATTCTTTAACAAGGATTTAGAGTTCAAAAAACAATAGTGATAACATAAACCAAGCATGAAAACACATAGGTAACCTTGTGAAACTCAAGCAAATTATCCAGTAGGCTAGTTGTCACAAATATTTCCAAAAACTGAAAAGCTCATTGGGACAACCTTATCCTACATTTCCTCATGCATGCACACAATTAAGTTCCCAAAAAAAATTTCACATGAAGAATGTTTTCTTAATTATGCTTGCTAAATATCCATAAAAACCAACCTAGCCATTGCAAACCAACAATCCTTACTAACTTGAGCTTGCTCAACAAATAAAACTTACAACACCTCTTAATGCCAACAATCATATAATATGTGTTGCATGCATGTAATTGTTGAACTAAATCTTTTTATGTATGTAAATGTAACTAATTCTCTTATAACAAAGTATATAATATCAATTTAGCATAGTAACAAAAAAAAGGAATGAGTTACCTGAAAGATATTGCAAAACTATGTTTGTAGTTGTCCAGGATATTTTTGAGAAATGAATCTTTTAATTGAGCATAATCATTGTTCACCGTTTGTAGTTTCCCTTTCAACTCATTTATCTCTTTTAACTGATTCCCACCAATGGTAAACTCCCATATTGATCATACATTTTGGGTTGTCACACCAAAATAATTTGAAGGAGTTGGTCCAAGACCCATACCCCGCACTCGACCATTATGCTCTGGACCCATAAGTTCTGGAAAAATTTGTTCATGCAATTGTGCTAAATCAGTTCCAGATCTTTCACTTTGTTTAGCTATAAGAGCATGAGCTTTTTCCCATAAATATTATAAATGTTTGTTTTAATAAAGACGAAACTTAAAATAACAATTAAATCAAATAACAATTATCTAAGTTGTAATTAGGACAACTGATTAATGTAGAAATAAAATGGTTCATACAAGTAAAAAGCATAGTGAAAGAGAAAAAGGCAAGGATAAATTTGGCACTTAAAGCAAGTAGATGATAAGAAAAACTGTGAGGAAAAAAAATTGTGATTAAAAGTGGATTACTAGTATTTGGAGAATAATGAAGTAACAAGCAAAGGCATTTTGAGCCAAAATAAAATGTGATTAAAAGTGGATTATTGATATTTGGAGAATAATCAAGTAACAAGCAAACACATTTATGAGCAATAAAAATCATGTCTCTGCACATTTCAATTGAAAATAACAAGAAAATGGTCAATGTGAACCATTTGACATAGCTTAAACCAACAAGATGATCATAGCAAGTGCAACCAGCATGTTATCTGCGTTCTCAACTTTCTACAATGTCCAGGCAGGTGGATTACTAAATGGGGGCATGCTCATTCAGCATATACAACCCTATATTTTCTTTTGAGAAATTACTAAAATAAATAGCCTTAGAAATAACAATAAAATTTGATTTAATTATGGATATGGACTTTCTATACTGATAAACAGGAAAAATCCAAAATATATCCATTCTAGCAGATCCATAAGTCTGAATATCATCCACCTTAAATGTCTATCAACCTTTTGTTTTTCAGAGAAAACAAAAGGAGAACGGTTAGGGTAAATTAATATTTTAGGATTTTGAGCGCCTTTTTTTAGCAGAATGAGGACTGGTGCGTGGAAACGCCTTTTACTGATACTACAAAGATAAGAGGCTGTATGTTAAATCGTCTCTGGGATTTGCCTTAATTAGAACCATTTAGAATATTAGAGTTAATTTAAAATACCACCTCTATTTAATCGTCGGGAAAGAGTCCTTCTCTTGCAGTGGAGCAAATGGAGGTTTTAATGCGTACAAAAAAGTAATTAAAAATAATAGAACAAGTGTGTAGAGTTGAATGCCAACTACAAAAATTCATGGGCGAATGAAGAATGGTGTAGGTATAATATGATAAATATATACGGTACTATCATCTTCCAACCACCTTATATACCGCCATTCAATTATGAGGTTTTCATATGGCAATTTCTACATTTTGATAGCTTGGCTGTTGCAAGAAATTATATCGTATTTGGACATATCTCCTTTACTTTGTAGGGTACCCTCACATAATTGTATACAACCTTCTTAAAGCGTCAATTCCATCTTTCTTCATTAAGCCAAGCAAGGTTGTTCTTCATATATTCTTTTATTATTATTATTATTATTATTATTATTATTATTATATATATATATATATATATATATATATATTATATTTTTTTTCTAAGTGGATCTGTGATGGGAAGTTTTTTTCTTAGCTGTGTGCACTATATAAAGAAATAAAGTTAAGAAAACGCGTTTGCTTTGGGGCCTTAAAGGAGGTCTTGGTGGGAATTTCACATGCCTAATTGTATTCTTCTAATGTCTTAGTTTTATCTTAAAGCCCAATTGGCATTGGTTGATTTTGCTAATGGCTTGACATATTGTTGCTTTAGATTGAAAATGACCAACTCTCTAAAGCAATATTACCCAAATCTTAATTATATTATTATCTTGTCATTAAACATTTAAAAAAAGATATTGTTAATGCACATTTAGTACTAAATTAAAGTTGGTAGATAATCATAAAAGGGATGGAAAATTTCATCCCACTTTTTTAAAAGCTTATATTCGAATTACCCAAAAGTGGCTTTTTACACTGCTTTTGGTATCCTTTTAATTTTTTTTAATATTTTATAGCATATACATTGTAATTGGTTATGATTATGATTTATAATATATATAAAAAAAATAAAGATTTAAAAAAAAAATCAATCTTAACAAATAAGGTAGAAAGCAAATTAACCCATTTATTTATCTGAGTAAGTCTTGAAATTAATTATTATTATTATTTTAAATATGAAAAATTCATATTCATTAAAAAGCACTTATAACGTTTTTTAAATAAAAAAAAATGTTAGGTTCTTTAAAGACAAATTGATTATTTATTTTTTTATTACTCTTAATAAAGTTAGTTCAGACGAGCAGAGAAGTAGATTTATTCTTAAACCCAAAGGGCTCAGAAGCCACACTCTTCTAACCCATTAGCATTCTTTAAAAATGTAGAACATAGTCTCCGCAGCTTCATCACCACGAGGACACATCAAAGGGAGATTCATGCAAAAGGCGCCACATGAAAACACAAATTTTTGAAGGACCCTTCAAACTCTACACTTTATTCCACTCCATTAGGCAGACTCTAAAAGCAGAGGAAGATTCTTGCATTGAAAGCGCAAGGTAATAGCCATACCATGTGTACTGTGTAGTGGCAGCTAGGCCAGACCCGGCCATTGGGCCTGTTCTTCCTGTCTGGTTTCAGGCCAGAATCACAAATTCAACTAGTCTCGGCTCATACATTCTGGTTTCCCCTAAACCACATGTGCAAATGATTATTCTTTCCATTTATTAGAGAATAAATTTCAAAGATCCATGAGATTGAGATCTATCTGTTTTAATCCTAACTTGGAATTTACTCAACCTGGCCATTTGTACTTTGGATTTTGATGCCCTTTAAATTTATTTCTTTATTTATAATAATGTCTGTATTTTTTTTTTTTTAATTTGAAAAGTATTTGTCCGGCAAGAATTCGAATATATATACCATCTGGACCCTACGTGCCACACGTGCAAAACTACACTGGAATGATCACATACAAAGCCTGCTCATGAACTGTCAAAGTTCCAAGGAGCATCAAACGGTCAAACAAATCTTAACCGACCACCTTGCCCATAGCTTCCACACCCACCCACCCACCCCCCACCCATAGAAAGCCAAACCCATATACACATTAGCCCTAGCTAGGGCAACACAATTACAGTACATGGCAACAAAGTGATGTCACGTACAGGTAGTAGAATCCGGGGAAGCAACACCACCACGAGCAGCACTGGAGACCACCGGCCATGGATGGTAGAAAGCCTACCCAAGAGGCCTCAAACACGCAGAAAACAACCCAGGATCCACTAGTGCCAAGCTAGGCTCCAAAACAGGGATAGAAGAACTTAAGGCCATAGAGGTGTTGAACGACAGAGGAGATTAGGAAAAGAATCAAAATTAGGAGAAAATCAAATCCACTGTAATTGAATTTGTTTAATTCTATTCTATTTGATTTATCAATTTGAATTTCTTCTTAACTTTTTTAGACTTATTTATTTTTAATTATATTTTATACTTTTAATTTTAATTTTAAACTTAATAATAATTAGTTAAAAAATAAATTATTTCACTTGATTTATTGATTTTTAAAATTAAACTGATTTATCAAAAAATTAAACTATAAAATAATGATTTTGATTTCTTTAATAAATTATAAAATGTAAGATAGTCTAAACTATGATGATGTTTAGTGTATATTCTCATCAATAAATAAAATAGTGTCATATGAAAATCATTTATGAATTGATTTTATTGATAAACATTACTTGCCCACAATAAAATGTTTGGGATTATATATAATTTTATTCATCATTTCATTTAGACAAATTTTAAAATCATAAGTTTTTATATTATTAATAAATTAATGTTTTTCTTAAAAAAAAATTAAAGGGAAAGGTATCAAAATTGTCCATATATAATTTTCATTTTAATTAATTTAAATATGCAAAATTATTGATTAATTTGAGACACAGACTAATCTAAGGAGTTTTTGAAAGTAAAATAAAATTTTTTTTAAATTATTAAATTTATTAAGAAATTATCCATGCTTTGCACAGTATTAATAATTTTAATATATAAATAATATATTAATAATTTTTAATTTAATAAATGAAATTTAAACCTATTTTAATTATTTCATGTTCTATTTTTAATGAAGCTTTCATAATATTAAGAAAATATAAAAATATTTTTAAAAAATAAAAAAATACATATTAAAAATAAAAATACAGATTAAAAATATGGAATAATTTGATATTAGTTAAATCATATGATATTTTCATCATTTAAAATATTAAAAAAAATTTTATATCTTCTTAATATATTAAAAAATATTTAAATATTATCCTTATTAATATTATTAATATTCTTAGAAAAGATGCTAATAATTTGAAAAGTATATTTATATTAAAAAAAATAAAAAAAATGTATTATACAAAATTTTAATATATAGAATATATATTAATATGTATTAATAGTATTAAAACTAAAAGCTAAGTTAATCATCTACCACTATATCTATAATTATTTTGATCATGATAATTAGGATCTATAAAATAAATGCAACTAAAATAATAAAATAAATAAAATAACTTTTTCATTTCAGATACATAATTAATTATGTAGCTCCTACATTATTATATTTATTCTAAGTTATAATTAATAAAGAATAAATTAATAATAATAATAATAATAATAATAATAATAATAATCTAAGAAATAGTGAAACTATCTTTAAGATAATGTCCGCATAAGTTATTATCTTTCAAGATTTAATAGATATTTTTTAATATTATAAATAATAAAAAAATTAAAAGAAATATAAATAAGTTTTGATATTTAAATAGATAAATTTTTAATAAAAATAATAAAAAATATAGTAAATAAAAAATAAAAAATAATGATTGATATGTCAAATGTTTCGCTATATAAAAGCAAAGAAATCAAAGCCATTTAAATCAGAAATTAATTTTATCATTAAAGATAAAAAAAAGTTTCCATTTTAATGGCCAAAGTTGGCCATTTGAAGTTAATGATCATAACCTACATTTGGCCATTCAATGCTATAATATACCAATTATTAATTATTATTTAAAAATTATTTTAAATAACTCCGACAATAATTATTACTCATAACTATAAAAAAAATGTTAAATATATTATAATTCTTTGTGGCACAAATAAATTATATATTTTTTAAATAAATTACAATATTATGAGAAAACACCTACATTATATACTGCATAAGTTAGTTATAATTTTTACAATATAATTTTAAATTTTTAAATAATTTTATATATATTATACATGAATTTTATGATAAAATAAATATTAAACATTTAAAAAATTAAAAAAGGAAACTTAAAAAATTAGAATTAAAATAATTATTTAAATTATAAAAATTAAAATAATAATAAAAATAATAAAAATACTTAAAATGAAAATAAAAAAAAATTAAATACCTAATATAAAAAAAATAATTATTAATTTTTAAAAAAAATTAATCTATATATATATATTAAATAGCACGTGACAATATTAAAATTATAAGTGTTATATGATAACTCCAATGAAAATCTTACCTAAATAGATAAATAGATTCCATAAGAATATTTTTTTAGAAGAATTTTTTTTTAAATTTTAAAATCTTTTATTATCTTTTTTTTATTATATTCTAGACGTATTAATATGTTCCTTTTATTATCTCATTTTATTTTATTTTAAAAAAATTTATTTATTTCATCTAAATACATTATAAATTAAAAAAAATTTATGCATATGAATTTTTTATATTTTAAATTATATATTATTAAATTCTTAAAATTTTGATTTGAACACATTAAAATTAATTAAAGTCACAAATAAATAAATTAGTAAAAAAAATAAAAGAAATTAAAATCTCATTATTTTATAGAAAAAGCTGCAATGCTCAGTAAATAAAACTTTAAAATTTTAAATGAGTTTATCCTTTTCTTTGATTTTAATAATTTTGACAATGAAAAGTGATAAACAATTTTAAAAATGTTTTCTAACCATTCTGAATGAATTTCTCATTTTTTCTTTTACATATATATAATGATCTTCAGTAAGTGGGCCATTCCTCAAAATACTTTAATTGTAAGCAAAATAAATAAATAAATAAATAAATAATAAATAAAAAGAAAAAACTCTTCCCCCAATATTAATACATCACTCTCTCTCTCTCTTTCTCAGAAAAAAAGGAAAAAAAAAAAAAAATCACACTCTTTAACCTGCTCACTCCATTTTTGCTCTCTATACTTCTCAGAGCCTCTTTTCTCACTGTCATTCTCTTCTACTTCTCGCACCATCTTCTTCTTCTTTGCCCACACCAATGGAAAAGAAGCAGGGCTTCTTTTCTGCTCTCAAAGAAGAAGTAGTCCGTGGTCTCTCCCCTTCCCGTTCCCGCTCCAATAGCCCCGCCCGAACCGCTTCCCCAATATCGGGTCTGCTCAGGAGAAAGAAGAACTGCAGCAGCAACGACAGCCATTGTAATCCCTATGCCGCGCAGCAGGATTCTTTGGTCGTGAGATCGGGGAGCTTGAGGCCTGTGCTCGGGGAGACTTTGACGCCGTTGATTGAAGGTCCGGATCCTGATGGAGGTGAAGAGGAGTCAAAGCGGGTGGGTTCAAGTCTTGGGCACTGGATGAAAGGGCAATTATCGAGGACTCCGTCGGTTTCTAGCGTGGCGTACAGGAGTTCTGATCTGAGGTTACTTCTTGGGGTTATGGGTGCACCCTTGGCTCCGTTGCATGTTAGCACAATGGACCCTTTGCCTCACCTTAGCATTAAAGACACGCCCATTGTAACTCTCTCTTTCTCTCTCTCTTTCTCTCTCTGTCTGTCTTTCTCTTCTTCTTACTTTCATTGCTTAGAGCTTCTGTTTCTGGGTTCTTTCAACTAACTCCTGGAGTTTTTCTCAAGGGTTTAACTAAAGAAAGAAAAAATTGGTTTGCTTAAATTTTTGGAAACTACCTTTCTTTTTACCTCATTTTCGTTGATTGTTTTCCTTAAACAATTTTTTACTCACATTCATTAATTTCTTTAGATTGGGTTTGATTTACCAAAACTAGTAGTATTTTGGATTTTTTTTTTTAATGTTTTTATTGTGTGTATAAGTATGGAATTCGATGCTGGAGTCTTTTTGTTGTTTAGATTTCCAACTTTTTTTTTTTGTTATGGTCATGTTTAAAACCGTGATTTGGTGTATTTGAAGAATCTTAGATCCATGGCATTATTTGCCTTTCTATTCTTTTTATTCTCTGTTGATTTTCTGTTTGGTTGGCAAGAAAATTGAGGGAAATGGTAAAGAACTCAAAAGTCAGAGTCCTGGGTAAATTTCTTGTTTTGTTCTCCAAATTTGAGATTGTTGCTTTGATTTGTTTATCTCAGCTATCAAGCAGATCAAATTGCACCCAAAAAAAGAAATTACTGATTTTTTTGCTTAATAGTCTGAAACTGGTTGTTGCTAACTGGCAGAATTGATGTCTGGCTTTTTCTACAAATGTGGACAGAACCTTATTTCCTTTTTTCTGTAACTTCATGGTGGAAAAAGGATTTTTAAAATTCATGTAAGAAAAAAAAATTTTAAATTTTGTCTTACGAGAGATGTATTATTGCAGGAAACTTCCTCTGCTCAGTACATATTGCAGCAGTACACAGCGGCCTCTGGTGGGCAGAAGCTGCAGAACTCTATCAGAAACGCATATGCAATGGGAAAGGTTAAAATGATAGCTTCGGAATTCGAAACGCCCACAAGGGTGGTGAAGAACCGGAATGGTTCTAAGGGTGCTGAGTCAGGTGGGTTTGTGCTCTGGCAGATGAATCCTGACATGTGGTATGTTGAGCTTGCTGTTGGTGGTAGTAAGGTTCATGCCGGTTGCAATGGCAAACTTGTTTGGAGGCACACTCCATGGCTTGGTGCTCATACTGCAAAAGGGCCTGTCAGACCTTTGCGTCGTGCACTTCAGGTGAAGTTTTGTGCATTAATTCTCCACATTCTTGGCTTTTATTTATTGATTGTGACATTGTGTTTTAGTTGTTTGCTCATTTCTACACATGTACCTGTTTCAGGGTCTTGATCCAAAAATCACAGCTAGTATGTTTGCTGATGCAAGGTGCATCGGAGAGAAGAAGATCAATGGTGAGGATTGTTTTATACTAAAGTTATGTGCTGATCCTCAAACGCTCAAGGCTAGGAGTGAAGGCCCTGCAGAGATCATAAGGCATGTCCTGTTTGGTTACTTTAGTCAAAAGACTGGTCTCCTTGTTCACATGGAGGATTCACATCTGACCCGCATCCAATCTAATGGTGGTGATGCAGTTTACTGGGAAACAACAATCAATTCATTTCTTGATGATTACAGACCTGTTGAAGGGATCATGATTGCCCACTCTGGTCGCTCTGTGGTAACTCTTTACAGATTTGGTGAGGTTGCAATGAGCCATACCAAGACAAAGATGGAGGAAGCTTGGACTATCGAAGAGGTTGCGTTCAATGTTCCTGGCCTTTCAGTAGACTGTTTCATCCCCCCATCAGACTTAAGATCAGGTTCCATCAGTGAAGCTTGTGAGCTAACTCAGGATGAAAGAGGCAAGAGTGCAATGGCATTAGCAGCACATCGGGCAAAAGTTGCAGCACTAGAGAAACAACATGATAACAGGACAATATGATAAGGAAGATGGAGGTCAAAGTAAGGGTAGGATTGAATTAGGAAAATTGTTTATACCGTCAGCTAGTTTTAATTAGCTAACCCCCTTTAGAAGTTGCAAGTAGGAGATGAAATCCATTTTTTGTTACTTACATATATTTATCTGTTAATCTGTAAATAGAGCATAATCATTCACAGGTCAAACTAGGCCTGAATGAATCTTTATACTCTTAATACAGAATCCAACTAGGGAGTTGGAGTTTGATTTTCCAGTTAGGGATAGAGCAAATGGAGGTCAATTTTTAGTTTATCTTCCGTGTCTGGGGGAAGGCGGTGATGCTCTTAACAAAGCAGAACCATTAACATTTTTATAGTTCTTCAAATGCTTTTGCTTGAATGCATACAGCAGTGGCAGCAAGAAGGGAAGCTGCTACTGGCCAACATGAGTTTAACGCTGATGTCTAGTTTGTTCATTTTCCTGTGTGTGAGTTTCGTACTCTTTTTGTGTGGTTGCTTAAGTGATGTGAAAGCTGATTCTGGGTTTTGAAGGAATTGGAAATCTCTGAATCTGATGAAAGAGGGGATCACAGATGAGATGTTACTAGATTCTTCGCTGCAATTACAAAATTATGCATCTCAGCTACTATGTATCTGTTGGGTTGGGGGGAAGCTAATATGTAGCTGGTTATTTAGTAGCATTTGATCAGTGCTGCTGGACAAGGAATGTAAACAGAAAATTTGTTGATCAACTATTGAATACTTAGGATGAATATAGATATCAGAAATCTCTCTCTCTCACTCTCTGTCTCTGTCAGATTTTTTTTTTTTTTGAAAAGCAGTATGTGTTTTTCTTTGTTCATGTGTGGATGGTCCTTATGAATATTAGTCAATTATTAGTTATGGTAGGGTCTGTTTATTGTACTGGATTTTTGAATGCTTGTGTTAATGCCCCTATTTCCATGTAACCATCTTCTCTTCCAATGGTGCTTGACAGCATCTTTTGGGTATCTGTATACACTTTCTTTTTTACCTTCTTTGACTGTGCGTGCACCTGGTGGGGCGAGAAGGCTTACTTGTGGGGTTTCAACTCGCAGAAACTTTTAAGGTTTATCCCTTAATTAATTTGGAAAATCCTTTTCTGTCCATGTGGACCTAAACCATCAGCCAAACTTATGGGTTAGGTTGGAGAGGCATTTGCACTCTGCATCGTTTGAGGCAAAAGTGAAACATCATTACAGCAAAGGCACGGGGGTGTAAAAGTCTCTTCAAAAGCCAATGTGATTTCCTCTATCTTCCTTTCTCTTTCTCCTGCTTAGCTGCTTTGTTGTATCATAATATAATTTTCATGCTTATTTTCATGCTTTTTTGCAGACAGTCTCTTCCTTCTTTACCCCACTCTACACTACGTGGGTTGATTTCCATTTGTTAAATTTTCTTTGTTGAGAGAAGGTTCCACCTCATGATGATGATCCTGAATGGTCAAATTCCCTATTGATGAGGAGGGGCTTGCAATTGCTTTGTTATTCAATTGGAGAGCAAGGTATTTTTTTTTTCTCTCTCATCCCCCCTCTATATAAGTATGAAAAGTAGCATATTGATGTGAGTTATTGGTATGTATTTATTTTGAGTGGGGGGGTTGTGACATTGAAGTTTCAAGTAGGTGAGTAAATGAGAAAACCAAACAGTACACAGAGGCTGGAGAGCAGATCATTCATTAAATTTCACCCAATTTTAGCAGCATGTGTTTCATTTTGGTCTCTATGATTTGGGTGCTATGAAGAGGATAATGTAAAAGGCAGGTGAGAATGATATTTTAGCTACCATAGTTTCAGATCCTTATTTTCTTCTTTTTGTTTCCACCTATGTGTTCTTTTTCCCCTTTTTTCTGTTTTTGCAATTTATCGTTTGGCTATCATTTTTTTTTCCCATGTTTTTTTTTTATATTTAAATTTGCTAAACTCAATAAATTTTCCCAAAGTGTAAAAATAAATGATATACTTTATAATAAATTATTTAAAAGCATATTTCCAGAATATATTAAATAAATAATAACCCAATGCATTATTGAATATAATTGACATAATAATTCATTTTTTTATTTTTTTAAAAATGTGCAATAAATGAAAAATTATAATAAATATCTTTGCAAGTATAATAATAATAATAAGAGAATTATATTTCCAACTCCTGCTTTATTTTTTTAATGGGGAAAGATACTCTCTTTGATTTTGACAATTCTTGCTGTACAAACTTATACCATTGTGTTAGCATGGCTTGACCCAATTGTTGGAAGCATAACAATCATTTAATAGATGTCAGGTTTCGAATCTTTATTTAAGCTTGGAAACCTTATGCTTCTAATTTTTTATTTAAAAAAAATTAGAAAAAGTCGTTAGACTACTAGATATCCTCCAAAAGAGGTAACTTTGCCAAAAAAATACTCACTCTTCTAATTGTCTCCATCAATATCATATCAATCAATCTTTGAAACTTAAATCTGCCTCTGATATTTGATGAATGCTTAATTAACACATTGATTTATACAACTCAACAACTCAAATCACAAAATATCACAAAATTTTATATTAATATGTATGATCAAAATAATAATTTTCCCATTAATAATTCTCTTTCATCTCTAATTTAATAGAATTTAATTGGCCACCCATAAAAGGATTTTAAATACTTCTAACTGAATTTCTAAGGTGTAGAAGAAAAATATGGCAGGTAGGTAGCTCAAGATTTTAAAATGTGCACATGCAATAATAGAAAATCCAGGTATCTTGGCTCAAGATAACATGAGTTGAAGGCAACGAAGTGTGGTTCCATCGAGTTTAGTGAAACTTAAAAGATTATTCTATTATAGTCCTTAACAATATTTTCTTTAGGGTATTTTATAATATAATCCTTGAGGTTAGATAAAAATTATAATTTCATGTTTGCTTTTTTAAAATGTAAGAATATAATACCTGAGTTTTCAATTTGTTAACAGTTTAGTCCTTCTGTTAAATTTAACTCTAATTTTGTAATAATTTAGTTCTTACTGTTGCAGTTTACTAATAATTTAATCTTACTGTTTCAATTTAATAACGCTAATAGCAAATTAGAGTTAAATTTAGCAAAAGGATTAAACTATTAATAAAAAAAAACTTGGGGATTAATTTATTACATTTTAAAAAAGCAGGGATTATTTTGTAAATTACCCTTTTCTTTAAGTTACCCTATACCCAAAATGCTACAGGAATTAAATAGACGTTGACTTTGAATATTAAGAATCTTAATAAATTGTCTTTGTTGATTGGACAAATGTGGCTGGGTTTTAGGAAGTGTTCTTAAATTGCTTGACATGTTGAGCATTTCACAAATCTATGTATGAGAATCAGCTAGGAAATCTATTAGTTGTTACCCAGAAATTTAAAAAATAAATACTAATAAAAAAATAAAAAAAAGTGTCGGCAAAGGAAGCTTCTTTACTGGTTTCCATGGAAGGCTAGTTTACATGGTGCATTTAATGTTGGCATAGCAGTACCCAAGAATTTATGCATATTTATGATACCCTTTTATGTAAGAATCCATTTTTACAAGTAAGATTGACCATCCAAGCCCAATTATTTATTTTTTTATTTAATTTTATGTACAATAAGTATTAAATTATTATGTAATAATACTGTCAGTGTGAACATGCACACTTTGAATAAGCATGGTTGTAGTGTGTGCTTGCAGACTTCTATGAGAGTTGTGAGAGTTAAGACGTCATTAATTGTATCACATAAAAGATTCACATCCCCTGCTCAATGGTTTGTACCATTTCTGAACTTATTAGATTCTCGTGTCTGTAAAATACTTGCATGGAGTAGAAATTAGTGAGGCTCCTTAAATCTATGTGCATGTTTAAGGTTTATTGAAACGTGATTTGTGAAGTGAAAAATGATCAAGCACATGGAGAGCTTGACTTTTGTTGAGTAGATGCTTTCGTTTTTCATGGAACTTCCTCTTCCTTCGTGAGTAGAACTCTATGAAGGTCAGGGATTCGTGACCTTTTTGCTCCCGGTGATGGAGATTCTGTTGTTGTTAATGGTGGCATGGCTGTCCTCGTTCCTTTGTATTTGGGATACTACACTTGCTTTATTATTTTATAAGTATATTCTGCACTTGTCTCATTATACGAGGAACATATATATCAGAAAATATCAATTTAATAATCCATTGCAATGATCCTTTTATTATGATTTTATATAACAATACATAAAGACACAACTTTAATATTATCTCAGTATTGTATGAGTATTATTATATATGATTAGGTTAAAAGGCTTTCAGCTAGCGTTGATATCAAATCCTTGAGTTTTTAAGAGGGTCTATGAATAAGGTTAAGATCAATAAGAATAACTTACAATAAGCATGAATACTCTCACTATATCTATTCTATTTACGCGTAGTTTACTTAGTTTTATTAATCTCTTTTTTTTTTTCTTTCCTTATCTCCCATTTTAAGAAAAACTCTCGCTTATAAAATAAATAACCTTATTGAAACAAGCATATAATTTATGTATATGCGTGTGAATTTAAAATTATTGGCATAAAAATATAGATAAATAAAATCTCGAGCTTATATTTCTCCATATTAGAGCTTTTACATGCCAATATCAAAGTGTTCTATCACATAGCTTAAGTAATGATCATATTACCATAGGCCATAGCCATTTATCCACGGTTTATATGTTACCTGGAATGCAATTGGCTACCCAAACGAAAAAAATGAGAAACTATTTTGTTTTCTTTTTAGCCAAGCATTTCAGAAGCATACTTTTATTTTGCTCCAATAGTTATGAATTTTTCTTATCTAAACACGATTTATCATAGACCCAATGAGATTTACTTATTAAATATGTATGTTCTACATATTTATATCATGAGTTTATAGGCAAAAATTTCTTGAATAGCTACAGTCCATTAGTTTTTGTTTGAATTGGTGATAGCCATACTTCTCCACTTCTTCATGTAATTGGATTGGGAGATATACTGCATGCTATGTGCAGTTTGTTTCAATTCGAAACTGACCATAATGGGCCTTAGTCACCAGAAGCTCCAAGCATTCGTTATTTGGGTCTAGACATTATGGATTCTAAGCCCATTCATGGGTGTTATGCCTTCATCACTCCATAGACTAATATTTAGTTTAATTGTGGGATTATATTTGGAATAAAAAATTTACATTAAAAGAATTCTCATACAATTGTATATAAATTTTATTTTTTAAAATTAAAAATTTTTCATTCTACATATAAAAATTAATAAAAAAATAATTTAATTTAATTTAATTTAATTTATGTAAAATTCTACATACTAAACAATGGGTTAATGATTATTTCAAAACTTTTTCTTGCATAAACATACATGTATGTGTGATTTTTTTAGTAATATTATTTTTTTTATCTATTATTAAGGTAATGTTATATTACATCCGAAGTATTTGCATGGTTAAAAACTTTTATCTTTATTGTTTTAGATTTTATATATTTTAATTATTATTTAATTATGTCTTTCATCTTAAATAATATGATTGAAAAGAAGAAAATTGCAAGTTCCTGTTATAATATTTGTTTTATAATAATCTCATCGAAATAATTTATTATTAAATAAACAATTATGATGGATATGACTTATCCTAATAAATGATACCTCCAATAATAAATTTTGTTATTTTTATAAATTTTATTAAATCAAGGTATACATTATTTTGGTAAAAATGTAATTATTTGAAAATAAATTTAATTAGAGTTAAAATTTCATCGGTTATACTTTTTATATTTTAAAAAATAAAATTATATTTAATTAATATAATATATAAGTAACATAAATCTAATATATTTATAATTAAATTTTAAATTTATCACTGATTATATATATATATATATATATATATATATATATATATATATATATATGAAAATAAATTATAAAAAAATTAAAATAATATTAATTTAAAATATAAACTTTTTTGTCGATAAATAGAACACACGCATAAGCAGCATACGCGGGCAGTGACAGAAATAGATCGCTGTTAAAATCAAGTCAATTTTAAAAATATTAAGTTACAACTCATGAAAATATTTTCTAAAATTCAGTACATCCATTAATGTGAAACCGGCAATCATACATAGTAAATACAATACAATCAAACAATGAGAAGCTGGTATGCCCAAACAGGTGAGCAAAACCATAAAAATAAAATAAAATTAATGGCTCAAACAACTCATAAGAGACGCAGGTAAGATCGTGAACTTTAATATGGAGGTTTAGTTTCCAGCTGGTGGTGGGGAGAGGAATGGTATGGAGGGAATTGTAGTTGGCATATCAGGGATTGAGGGGAAGCTTGGCAATGGAGGCAGGGTTACCTTTGGGGCAGTAGGCATGGTGGGCAAGCTTGGAAGTGGAGGCAGAGTGGGGTTAGGCAAAGAAGGTTGTGTAGTTGGTGAGATTGGCAATGTGGGCTGTGGGAGAGCTGGAATCGTGGGCAATGGGGGCAATGTGGACTTTGACAAATTGGGCACTGAAGGCAAAGGTGGTAATTGCAAAAGATTGCGAGCTGCTAAGCCAATATCCGCGCTTGAAAATGAAAAAACAACGAAGAAAGAAATGATGAAGCAATTGAAAGAAGCCATCTTTTAAGTTGAAGTGTTGTAAAAAGGAAGTAGTTTGTTGTTATGTTTTTGAATGAGGAAAGCAAAGTGTGATTTGGGGTTTTTATATAGCTGAAGATTCATTCAGCTTGGCCATTGTTAGTTCACCTTCTCATGAAGTCTTTGGGGTCTTGGCAGTTGATCTTTTGTGATCTAATTGGTGGGTTATCTAACATTGAGTTCCTCAAGAAGTGATTGCAAACTAAAGTCACAATGTAATAATAATTTACAAAAATTCATCAGAGAAACAATTACTTAAATATAAAAATAATAATAATTCAATTAGTTGTGATGGTATAGAATCCCCATCTAGTTTGAACCACATTTGCCTAAAGATTTTTCATTGTAGGAAAATTATCTGCGGATGGTTAACAAAATTCACAATTCGAGGGAGTCTCAAGTTGTGCATTTTGTTTTCCTTTTTATTACGAGAGCTATCCAATTTTCTAGTATTCAAGGCAAATCATTTAAATCAAAACTCAAATATTCACACCATTAAGAGGTTTTTTTATTTATTTGTTTGTTTTATAAATTAGATATATTCATTTATAAGTAAATTATTATTTAATTTAACTTATAAATTAAAAATTATTTAAAATAAGTCATAAATAAGATATTCATATTTATCGCTTATTTATTTAATTAAATAAAATATTATATTATTTTAATAATATTTAAAAAATATTTTCATTATAACAATCAAAACACTCAATTAAATTTTTTTATTCATTTTAATAAATTTACTTTTAATTAGTTTTTAATTAAATATTTAAACTAATTTTAATTAATTTTATTAAATAATTAATTATTTATTTTTAAATTAAAAATTAAAAAATATATAAAAATTAAAAAATATATTTTAAATAAAAAATTAAAAATAAGTAGTTAAATCAAATACCCATTTTATTAGTTTTATTCCAAAGACGGGACAAAGTTAAAAAAAAAAAAAAAAAAATGCAAGACATGAGGTTATACTTGAAAATGCACAAAAAAAATAAAAGAAATGAAGAATAATCGATCAATAAGCAGGAAGACAACCAGTGAACTTCACCTCTGTAAGTCGTGAGATCAAACCCAGATACAAAACAAGTCTTCTCCATCAATCCCTCCCCTCCAAATACAAAAGCTGTCCCCAAAGAATGCAACCGAATGTATATATATAAGCTCGAAATCAAATACAGACAATGAAAGGTAATCTCATCACCGAACAGAGGCTAAAATGGCAGCCACTACTATATAATATATATAGCCAGAATGTAACAACATGTTCAAATTTAAAAAAAAAAATAAAGAAGCTGAGAGATAAGTCTAAAGTAGCCACCAGAAAACACTCCATCCAAAGACCAACATGCCGCCCATCTTCTGCATTGACAACAGCCTTTCTACTCCACTCTGCAATTACATTTTGCAACATGATTTAGCATAAAATTCAATCATCACATACAATTGAAAACTTTAATTAATATTATAATTTTCTTTTGCACCCATCCAAGCCCACAGACACAGTTACCTATCTGCATTATTAACAGAAATAGTTGGGCTTCGGCTGAGTTAATTTTGGGCCCAAATCACCTATACTACTACCAACTGTTATTGGCCTATCATGCAATTCCACTAGCAGATTGCAGTGGCAGCAAGCATTTTTGCGCCGGACTATCTGGTTAGGGTGGTCCTACTACTATACTACTACCAACTTTCTTACTTTGCTCCCTCTCTTTTAATGACACCTGTCACGTTTCACCATGTCTCCGTTTTTCACACTATGACTGTCCTTTGCATTTGACGGAGCAATTTCTACCGTCGCGTGGAAGTATCCCTCTGGATTATTTCATCAGGGAAGGAAAAGAAAAATAAAAATAAAGGAACTTTGCAGGGTACAGCACGCCTATGATCAGACGGGTACAACACGTTCTCCACACCAGTGGATCTAATGAGGTCAAACATTGACTCGTTCAGTTCCAACGAATCAGATCCATGAACTCCTTCCTATTCAGGTGCTATCATGGTATGATAGAAAAACACGAACGAGAACCCAAGGCGGGAACACAAACTACTTTGGCGAACGTTAGAAAAAGACAATATGTTTTGTCTACGTTACGCATATCCCTAACTATAAGTGCTATCAACTGTGGTGATATGGAAAATGAAAGTGAAATAAAGAGGATGTGCGATCTGGTAAGAAAGGCATAGATCAGGTGTGCATTGAACACAAAAGCGCATTTTAGAGATAAGCCATTAGTTAACGAATAACAAAAAGGACGATTGAAGTACGCATACGTACCACATCTGTGCCAGCTGGTCCTGGAGAGATTGAACCCAAACTGGGTGCGGGAGCCCCCGTGGGTGGAGCTGGTGGACTCGGCGCCAAGGGAGATGGAGCTGGAGCCTTCAACTTCTTCTTGCTTGGAGCAGGAGCTGGAACCTGAGCAGGTGAAGGAGCGAGAGGAGCCGGTGGTGGTGTAGCAGGAGGAGGAGTTGCTGGTGGTGGTGTAGCAGGCGGAGGAGATGCTGGTGGTGGAGTAGCCGGTGGAGGAGAAGCTGGAGGTGGAGTAGCGGGAGGAGGAGATGCTGGTGGAGGAGTGGCTGGGGGAGGAGATGCTGGTGGAGGAGTGGCTGGAGGTGGAGTAGCAGGGGGAGGAGATGCAGGTGGTGGAGAGCTTACAGGAGGGGGAGTAGCCGGTGGTGGAGTTGAAACTGGGGGAGGAGTAGCGGGAGGTGGAGATTGTGTTACTGGAGGAGGAGCTGAAGCTGGGGGAGGAGTAGTGGTAGTTGGTGGAGCAGGGGTGGTAGTCGGAGGATTAGTCGGAGATTGGCCTCCGACGCCGGCAATAACAATGCAGATCAAAGAAACAAAGATCGCAGCTTTTTGATGCTTCATTTTCGTTAAATTCAATTTCCCTCTCTCTACAGGAGAGAAATATGGCAAGAGAGAGAAGTGAGTAAAAGAACAAGTGAAGAAACGGAATAAATAGGGAAAAGCCCAGGAGAGAGTGAACTCTAAGGTTCACAATTTTGAGGGGGACCCACCATCTACCCAACAAATCTGCGCCGTCTCACGGTTAGGGTGGGTGGGGTCCAGGACTGCATGTGATTTGGATTTAAGATCTGGGTGACACGTAGGTTGCCAGCTAGGTTTTATGTTGTTGCTACGCAGTTTTTAATGTTTTATTAGTGATAATGATACGACGTTGAATTGTTGTTGTGGTTTCTTCACGTTTACGATTTTACCCTTCTGTGAGCAGTAAAAAGTAAAAAAATATAAAGGGTGGTTGTGAAGTGGGGCCCTTGTGGATGATTGTAAATGATTATTAATGTAAGTCGTTAAGAGTCCCATTGAATTTGGCTTATGGGTAGTAAAGCTTGCTTGTTATCATCATGTGATCCCTCTTGTATGTGATATATCCATTTTTAGGGATTTTTTAAAAAAAAAAATAAAAGAGAGCTTTTAATTATGATTTTAACTTTTATATTATTAAAAAAAAATTGAGTTTATAAATTGTTATTTTTATTGTAGAACACGGACACGTTTGAGAGATGAAAGTTGTGAGTTGTAGTTGAAGCTTTAACTAAAATTTCTTACTTGGATTGGTAACAAGACAATAATGAAAAATTATTGTATGCATTAAGAAAAATAGGGTTGAATTGACTTTTTTTTTTTTAAATTAATTTTACATGTATATGTACTTGTTTATATTGATTTTTCATAAATTTAATTATTGAATTTTTTTTAATTACATTGACAATATTTTACCTTAAAAAGAATATTGACTATTGAAAAGCTTTTTATATATTGACTTAAAAAAAAAAATTTTGTACCCTCTTTTTTTTTTGATAGATACATTCCTTTAAATGAGAAGTCAATTTTATTTTTTTAAAAAATTTACTATAAAAATATAAAAGATTTTTATAATTTTTATATATTTTTTTTTATTCAGATGTAAACACACACACAGGCAATTCAATGACCGGACACACCTTTTAATAAAATTGTAACAATTTTACCAAGACATGCTAACTCATATAAACTATCTACACATACTATTCACAACTGATGTGTCATCCCGAAGAACCAGCTCTTCACACAGCAGACACATGTACATGACTTATGTGTGGGGGTTAAGCTCAAGCACGCGCTCACTCACCCTCTTGAATACTTTGATTTTTTTTTCTCTAAAGGTAAACACGTGCATATAGGTATTTAGTAACAGAATATGTTACTTGATAAAATCATGATAATTTTATTAAGACATGCTAAAACTACCTACACACGTCATTCATAACTGATATGAAATCCCGAAAGATTATAATTTTTATACGTTGAGCTAAGAAAAAAATCTTTTTGGATTTGCCAATTAAAGGATAATTTAATTAATTTTTTTTTCTTCTTTAAATTATAGAGAGTAGATATGTGGACTCTTACTCTCACGTTTAAATCTATTCACTACATATTTTAAAATTGTTCACTTTATGGTAAAAAAAAAAAAAAAAAGAAAAAGTTTATCTTTTGCTGTAGTTTACTAATCATTACTGAATTCATATTGTACCTCTGCTAAAAAAAATTAATAAAAAGCCATCCTCTATCTCAATTATGGCTTATGGTGAATCTTTATCCTCACTTTTTGATCTTCCTAACGGGCATAGATTTTTTTTTTTTCTCCTAATTCTTGTTTTTATCAAAATTCTCATTCTTCACTTTTTTTTTTCCTTTTAATATAATTATGTTAAAATACATAAAAATATTTACTAAAACATAAATATGAATTACATGTTTACATACTCTGGATTCTGTCTAACAAGGATACGCAATTTTTTTTTCTTAATTTTCTTTTTTCAGATCATTATGTATATTTTTGATAAATAAATTTGAAAAATTATAAATTTAAAAATATTGTTAAGTACATATCTAGTTATTTTGGAAGGAGCAAGGATAGAAGGTTGGAAACATGAAGGATAGAAGGTTGGAAACATGATGTATTGAATTTTATTGAGCTCTGCTAATTACCAATGCACTATGTAATAGTAATTTAGAGTTGTTGGTACTAGGGTTATGAGATTCGAATTAAATTAAAAAAAATATATCATATTGAATTAAAATTGAAAAGTAGAATTAAATTAAATTGAGTTTTTTAAATATTAATTATGTTTTTTTTACTAATAATTGAATTGAAATGATATTGAAATCATATAAAACTGAAGAATTGATTTGTACATATATTTTAATGATTGTATTTGAAATTGTAATGTATGTTGCTACGTATACATAAAATAATTATAACTATAAATTATATAAAACCTAACACTAATTTTCATTTATCTAAGTTCTTTTAATAAGTATGGATTAAATATCTTAGATCACTTTATGGACTTTGATTATAA
The DNA here is from genome assembly GCF_030052815.1 of Hevea brasiliensis. NCBI lineage: Eukaryota > Viridiplantae > Streptophyta > Magnoliopsida > Malpighiales > Euphorbiaceae > Hevea > Hevea brasiliensis. Next base: position 21,022,691 of record NC_079500.1, on the reverse strand, counting down.
GTGTGTTATTATATTATATAATGTACTCATTATTTATATACGTATTTTCTTTTATACATGGATAATTAAAAAAAAAACTTTGAGTTTTTTAATAATTTTATCCTTTTTTAATAAAAATATTTTAAACTTTGAATTTATTTGCAATTACACCTGCTGTTTATTCTACAGTTAATTCTAAAGTGAAAATGTTCAAAAAAATCTCAAATTTTACATTTTTTTTACAATTTCATCATGATTTTTTTTTAAATATACCCTATACTTTGAAATTCACTACAATTGTATCCCACGTTAGTTATCCTATTAAATGCTAACAGAGTTGTCAGGTTAGCACCTCTAATATCTCAAATTAAAATTAATTAAATCCAATTTACAATAAAATAAATTCTAATTGATGAATTAGTGGGTCTTGTTTTTGAGTTGTTAAGGTGGGTGTGGTTGAGTTATTAACAGGGGATGCTGATGGTGAGGTTGAGTTCATAAGGGCAGAGTTGGGTTGGCAAAAGTGAGCATCACAGAGGTGATAGCTTGTTAAGGTGATAAAGGATGGTTAAGAGAGATGTTCTATGTTTTGCTATAATAAGGGAGGAATAAGCACGCTGGTCGATGATGGTAGAGTGAGTAGAAAGTTAGAAGATGAACCTCAATGTTCTTGGTAGAAGTGATGTCAGTTTTATTGGAAATGATTTTTTTTTATTGTAAATTAGGTTTAATTAGCATCAATATGGGGATCAAAAGTGCTAATATGACACCTCTGTTAGTATTAAATGGAATAATTAACTGTGGCTTTAATTGTAGTGAAGTTTAAATTTCATGATATATTTGTTTAAAATACAATTGTTGAAAAAAAAAACAAAGTTTAGGATTTTTTTTTTAATATTTTTCATGCTGGTGTGACAAAATCGATGGACTAGACAATAAAGTATAATTGTAAAAAAATTAAAAATTAAGGGTATTTTTATTAAAAAAATTACGAAAAAATTTTAAAAAACTCAAAGTTCAGGTATATATATATATATATATATATATATATAATTTTTATTACAATTAATTATATATATTTATATATAATTAAATATTTAAGATGTACCACACTTATATAGAATCTATACAATTATTCATATATTTATATACAATTTATAATAAATTTATTTAGTTTATATATTTTTCATTTTTTTTTAATATTTTTCTTGATCTTCTTACACATTTATTATGTGATAATAATTGTGCTATTATTTTAGAGTGCTTAGAATTTGATAGATGAAGGGAGCTTCATTTTTGGTGAATGAAAATGAAGCTCTTCACTTGATGTTATAATTAATTAGTTAATAATGATAGTTTTATGAGATCATATGTGTTGTTATGGATTATTTCTCTTGAATTATCGTATTGTGATTTTATTATAATGTTAGGATCCCTTAATTTTACTTTAATTTTAGGATTTTTTATTAAAAGGAACAAAGAATTATTGTGATATATTTTGTTAATGGTAAAATTTTAATTAAAATTTGATTTTAGATATTATTATGATTATGTTTCTCACTTATAATTTTTTTAAAATTAATAAATTTATATTATATAATAATAAATTTTTAAAAAATATCACAGAAAATTAATTATACCCATATCTGAGAGAAGCTTTCGTCTTGACTTTAGTGTTATATAAGATGGGAATAAAATAATTAATTTTCAATCTTAATCTATGTCGTTGTTATTCTTATATAAAGAATTATTTTTATTTTTTAAAAATTTAAATATATTAAATAAAACCACAATTGTTAATTTATAATTTTAATTAAAAAAATTATTGTAACCAACAAAAAGCAAGAACATGAAGAAATAATGATGATTATTCCTTTTACAAGAGAGGAAACAGGATAATGAAGAGTGGACCATCGTTCATGTGCAACACACATTACTCTTTATAGTAGGGCAGGCAAATAGCATTACACTGAATGGCAACTGGCAAAGTGTAATTTGTAAGCTAAGTTTTCCCCATAATCAGCCAAATTCTAGTTGGTACGTTGGAGCCACCGTTTAAATCATTTGTAGGGCCCACCCTAGGCTGTCACACCCTTGCCCGATCCTCCACGTGTCCATTCAGCCGCACCCTCACACGATGAGTAATTATACGCTACATTGAAAATTTATAGAGATAATTATAAAAAAATATTTATATTTTTTTAAATTTGGAAATTTAATCTGATTTTTTTAATTTTTGTCAATTTTATCTCACCGTTGACTAAACAGCTATCTTACTGATGGTGCTTAACAGTTTTGTGATCTTGAATTAATAAATTTTAAAATTTGGGAGAAATTTTATTCAAGTTTATAAATTTTTGAGCTTTGTCTATTAATCAGTTTAATTTTTTAATTAATGTTAATAATTTTTTAATAATTGTAAGAAAAGTATATAAAAATATCATATAATTTTACATATTTATTCGATGTAATTATTGAAATTTTCTATTCATACTTTGGTGCTTTATGATAATTTGTATAAAATCACATAAAATTGTAAATAAATTACAAAATGTTATTATTTCTGATTAAAATTATATAATTTTGAATTTTTCAACACAAGTAAAATGTTTTACAAAATTTTATTACATATTAACAAATAATTTGCTCAATTATTTTGTAATTAATCTCAATTTCATATTATATATGTTGCAAAATTATGATAATATATTAGGACTTCAAAAATTTTTATTTGTGATAAAAAAATTATATAATATTTCTTAATTTTTAGATTTATAAAATAATTTTTAATACATGCTTAATACTTTTGACAAAATAATTAGTGTTTATATATTATATAAAAAAATTAACATTATTAAATTATAAACAAGTTATAAGTATATAATATAAATAATAATATTTAAATCATATATAATTAATAAAACTAATATGTGTTTAAATTTTTATTATAATGTAAAAATTAAAAAAAAAATGAAGTAGAAGAAAAAATATTATAGTGTCAAAAAAATTATGTCCCTTTTAATAAAAATTTGAAGCCATATAATACTTTTCCATATTTTATTTAATTTTTTTCCTTTTTCAATTTAAATTAAATGGAACTTACATGATTTGTCTGAAATATATATATATATATATATATATATATATATATATATATATATATATATATAGAAGAATCAAAATTTCATAAAAAAAGGGTTTGGACTCGCTTAATAAAAGTGTGAAATCATAAAATATTTTTCTGTATTTTTTTCAAAATAATAATAAATAAGATTTTAATGTTTTTTAAGTTGAACATTAAATTCATAAATTTAATAACACAAATTGAAAAATGAATTTGAATCTCCTATCATATTTCCACCATTTCCATTCTTTAATTTAAAAATGTTACTTGATTTTGTTTAAAAAAAATGAAATTTAAATTTTCCAAAATATTGTTAAATATTGAAAAAAAAATTAAATTTTATTCTTTTAGTGAAGATTGCACAAGAAATTATTACTAATGAATATGTTTGGCGTTACTGTTAAAAAAATACTTTTTAAATATTACTAGTGAGTATTTAAAAATAATTTAATATTGAATTTAATAAATTTTAATTATAAGAATACTAAAATAAAAAAATAATTTTTTTTTCAAATTTTTTTCTTAACAGCATTTAAAATGATATATATATATATATATATATATATATATATTTTTTTTTTTTCGTTAAAAAGCAGTTTTAACTATCCAACTGTAATGCTAAACGGTCATAAAAAGAAAAAGGGATTGAAGCAACAGAGGAAATAAAGGGAAAGAGGAGGTTGGTAATGAGATCCAGCCAGGCAGAATAGCAATAGGGGAAGGGGAAATGGGGTCCTTTAGACAGTTGGGAGAGATGATTATTATTCATTAACAAAGGAGTTGGCAGGTCTCAGTCAATTTGGTTTCAATTAGAAAAAGAAATTAAGCTTTGCTTATTAATTAATCCATTCTTAGATTAGATCTTGTTTTTATGCCTCCTTCCATCACTAGTACCTTAATATTTGGGGACCCCTTTTATTCATCCATCATCCACTATCCTTGTACCATGAGTGTTCCTTTTTTTAGGCATATAGGGTATCCTTTATGTCCATTTTATGATCTTTTATATTTAAGATTTGTGGCTATCTCTCTCCCATTACATCTAACACTAATTAGTGTATCATGAATGTTCTTTAGTAACATCTTCCTCCCTTTTTTATTTTTTTATTTTAGTGATAAAATCATGAAAAATGAAATTAATGATACCTTGTCAATAAATGCAATTTTGAATTTATTAGGTAACATTAGAATGTATTTGTTCAACAATTTGGAAGGCAAAGCCTATTAGGTAAGATAATTAAGATGAAATAATTCTTCCCATAATAGCATAATTATTGCATGTTTGTTTTTTAATTTATATGAAATGTCAAATTTTGGTACATATTGAATAATAGTTTGAAGGTATAAATTAATTTCTCATCTTTATTTTAAAAGTCTAGTAACTAGTGTAACTCTCAACTCCAAAAAATAAGCTAGATTGTCTTATATAGGGGAGAGCAGTTTTCGGTTTAAACCGAAAAATCGAACCGAACAGATTTAATTCAGTTCAATCAGTTCGGTTTTAAAATTTAATTGATTCGATTTGGTTTATAATTTTGATAATTTTGGTTAATCGGTTCGGTTTGATTATTTTCATAAAAAAAAATTGAACCGAACCAAAATTATTAATATATATAGGAAATCAAAGAAAATCGAACTAAACCGAATCGAACCAAACCGAAATCAAAGAAAATCGAACCGAACCTTAAGATTTTTTAGTTTTGATTTCTAATTTTTTTTTATGTTTTATCATTTAGATTTAATGTTAGAAATATGAAATTTTATAAATTTCGGTTTGATCGGTTTAAAACCGAACTGATATTTATCGGTTCGATTCGATTTGACTTTCTCTTATTAATCGGTTTGGTTCGATTTTTAAAATTTTTTATTTTTGATTTTTGGTTTTATTGGTTCGGTTCGAATCGAACGTTTGCACACCCCTAATCTTATATAGGAGAAAAGGAACTTAAAATAGGCTAAGCAATTTAATTAGCAAGAAGGACAAAAACCTTTCCCTTAAAATATGCTCGCTCTGCTGGACACGCACATATGAATTATTGATAGAAATAGTCTATTATTAAAATTATGATAATTTTAATAGAGTTATTGTTCTTATATGACCCACATTTATAAATACTCCACAATCCATGTAAATTCTCGAATAATGATAATTGTGATGATGAAACTATTAATTTAGGTGAGGATGATTCTTTCATGAAAAATTGAATTTTGAAAGAGGGAGAGAGAGATTGCTAATAGAAATCTACATCAGGTTGGCAATTTCAACCGATCTTTCTAGAAATTAACATCAATGCTAGGGGTACGTGGTAAACACTAAAACCTGTCCTCTTGTCTAATGGAAAGCTGATGGGGACTTCTCAACAATTTACAGCATCCTGAAATGAAAATTACGCCATTGAAACTGAAAGGCCAAGCTGCCTGCCTAGTTTGACAATTGGGTTCAATTTTCTATGTAATTGACAAATGAATTTGTTTCTAAATTTTATTAATTCAAGTTAAATTATAGGATTTTGGTAAGCTATATTCCATCCCATGAGAGTTGATTAACATATACTCAACATTTCTTCACAAGAGAAATATGAAAAGCCCATGTGTGGAGCCACCATAACTAATGTTCTAGATGAAGTCTTATACTTTTTAGAAGAAGTAAAATCTCTATGTTGGAGCTCTTATGTAAAAGAGTATTTTAGAGGGAGTATTGATTTGGAGACAACTCACACAAAAGATAGGAATAGTAACAAGCGTAGAGTAAAAGCGAGAGAGGAGAGGAGGGGCCAAGTTAGTTTGAGCGTCATATCCTGCAATGAGGAATGATGTAACCTATTAGCCTCCTCTTCTTGTTGGACTTTTATTTATTTTCCTCTAGCTTCAATCCCATATATAGCAGACTTCAGGGGTTTTCAACTGCAACACACTTACATTTGTGATGCTGATTAGGATCCCATTGTTCATTTAAATTTTTTAAAAATTAATGTGTGAGACAGACATTTTTTAAAACTAGGATGCTACTAAATTTTTTAAATAAAGATGAAAGAATAAAAAATATGATATTTTTTAATTTTTTTTTTACATTATATAGCTTAATATATATCCTAATCAGTTATCAATGTTTTGTTGATTCTTTATTAATATTTCACGATGTAATGTTCTGTAACTCACACGGACTCAATCCCATGATCACGTGCCAAATCATTTTCTCCTTTGAGAAAACACTAAAAGAAGTGACTCAAGAGGCAGTACGTCACACGGCCTGACGGTGTGAGTCAAAGCAGCCACAAGGCGCTGTCGTGTAAGAGATAAAAGAGCTCCAACTGCTTATACAGGTAGATTGCACGCTAGTGTTTCTCCCCATGGTCAGTGGCCGTCAACTCTAAGGGCTGTGCACGGTTCTTAGGGAACCAAACCAAACCGAAGAACCGTATCGAACGGATAGAAACGATACCAAACCGAATTTATTTTGATATTTTGATTCGATTCTGATTCTTCACTAAAAACTGAATCGAAACCGTACCAAAATCGAACCGAAATCGTACCAAAATCGAACCGAAATCGAATTGAGAACCGAATTTATATATATGTTTTTCTATATTTTTTTAGATGTATTATATATTTTCAATATAATTATATATAAATTATGAACTAAATACAACTTAATATTATATTATATTTTTTTTTATTTTCTTAATAATTTTAGTTATAAATACATTAAATTACCTTATCATTCTTAATTATAAATATACTATTATCTTATATTAATATATATATATATATATATTAATTATATTTGTATCTTATAGTTAGATATTATATGATCAATAAATAGTTAAAATGTATATTATATGATATACTATTATATTATATAATATATTTAATCCTAAGTTATATATGCACGTCATAATTAAAGATTATATAATTTAGGTGTAGCTAAAAGATATATTATATGATATATTATGTATTAATTACTCAATTCAAAACTTAAATACTAATCCAAGTATGACTTTTTAAGGAAATAATTACATAAAATTATTTTAAGAACCGAGAACTGAACTGAAATCATACCGAACCGAACCGGAATTGAAGAACCGAGAACTGTACCAAACTGAAACCGAAACAATGAAGAACTGAATTGGAACTGTACCGAAATTTTGAAATTTCAGTTCGGTTCCAGTTTCTAGGCAAATTCCGAACTGAACTGAAACCGAACACCCCTAATCGACTCCAGTAGTCCATACGGCCTGACCATGTCTTTTGCCACGACCGTGTCCTTGTTACCAAGATGGTGCCCTTGTTTTAAATAGCTTACACGGCCAAGTCGTATGATACAACAGGACTATACCACCGTTGAGAATTTATTTCCGGAAAGGTTTCTACAAGTTCAATTCAGTTTTTTTTCCTATTGTAATTAGGATTTTTTTTTCTCATATTTTGCAAAGACTTATTCTAACTAATTTAGAAGGTTAACTGTTGTGCATCTCGGAATCGTATAAATTATAAAGAAATAAAATAATATTTATAGAAATAAAATAATATTTATATGATTCACCTTCTTAAAATAGGACTACATTCACGAATATATCATTTTCTATTATCAATAAATAATCAATCAAATATAAGCTCAAAGCTATTTACGTATCAATACAGTTACACTCAATAGAACCCTCACATTATAATGATTTATAGTAAATATATTAGTTAATCATCTTATTCTCCTAAAGATAAACAAAATATATTTATTACTTCAACTATATCATCACAAGGGTGTGTTCAACTATAATGAAAAATAGTCCTTTATTCTTGGACTATGCCATTCTCCACTTTAGACCAAAGTCACTTTCTCTCCTCTCCATGGGATTGCAATGGACAATTGTTTTTTTTTCTTAGACTATTCCCTTCTCCACTTTAGGTCAAAACCTTTCTTCCTTCATAGGACTGCAATAGGCAAAAACTCCTTATCAATGGATAAAGTCAAATTCTCAATATTGGCAAAATCATTTACTGGGCTAAAAACCAAATAACTTTTCTATAATCCTCCTATTTATTAAAATTCAATTATTTATCGATCCTTTATCACGCTAATCGTTACTTCATTTTATTACAAAAATGAATTTCAATTGTTTACTACCTTTTCCGCAAGAAAATAGAATATGAATGATGTGAGCTTTTTTGATACACACATTAAAATCATGGTCTCTAATACCATGCATTAAAATGCATATCACCCACAGTAAAAATACATAAAGCCCATGTTGGTCTTTAAGTATTTATCATAAAAAATTCATTTACAGTACAAAGACCAACATGGGTTACAAATTTTTCATGTGGTGTGTTCTTTTGCCAAGACAAATTATGGCCAAATAATTTTTTTTAGTTCTTTTTGTTGGAGAAAAGCAATATGAACACAAAGGTCCATTTTAAATTTTTTGATTCCCCCAAACCAATTTCTTTAATCAATTGACTATCTAGTTTGCACAGTAATTTACCTAAATATTGACGAATAATGTTTATTTATTTGAATTAGTATGAATTTGCAGTTTCAATGTTGGATTTTCTAAGTTGGGGATGGCTTGTGGTTCAAATACTATCAAGGGTGGAGAAAAGGACAATGATAGACGCATCATTTAAATTTAAAAGTGGATAGCTACAAATTAAGGTATCTTGTATTCATATCTTGGTTCAATATCGGACATAATAATTAAATTTATAGGATATTTAATTTAATTTATAAATTAATTTAAATTTATAAATATTTAAAATTTTAAATAATTAAATATTTTATTAAAGTAATTATAAATATCTAATAAGTAGCTAATTAATACATGGTTTATCAAGGAAAAAAAGTAACTAATGTATTTTTAGTAAAAAATCACTTGTAATTATATTTATTATTAAAAAACTTAAAATTACTAAAAAAATATATTAAATGAGATGTGTTGTGAAATTTTAAAAATTAAATAAAAATAACATAATAAAATATTTAGTCAAAATAGCTTATAAATACTAAAATAAAAAGCAAGTCCAACAGGTTATTATTATTATTATTATTATTATTTTTAAATTATAAGCCTGAAAAAACAAGTGAACTTATGTTTAGAGCATATAAGTTAGTTTTATAAATTTATAAGTTAAAACAAATATCTTCTTGGTTGTATTTTAATGTGTTTCATTCAAAATTTTAAAATTCATTTTTTTATAACTAGAAGGAAATATAAAAAATATTAACCTTTATTTTTTTATTTTAATTTAATCAATAAAAATAACTTTTTAGTTTTTAGAATATGAGTCATTTAATTTTTTTTATTTAATTGGATTAATAAATAAATATAATTATTTTAAACTTTTGCTAGAAACATTTTTTAGTAGGCTTAATGTGAGAGTTTATTAAAATAATTCACATTCAAACTACTCCAGTTAAAAATTAAAATTTTAGGAAAGCAGTGGCTCCTGCCAACTCCCTTAGATCCGTCATTGGACAAAGGGTAGGGGTATCCTTGGCTCACCCCAAAAACATTTTCAAAAATATTTTAATATATATAATAAAATTTTTTTATTAATTGATCTCTTAAAATTTGTATTAATATCTATATATATTTATAAAGATATTAAATAAGTGTATAAATTTTTATTTTTTTTATTAATTGATCCCTCAAAATTTTTATTGATCTCTAATAATTTATATTTTTATTTTAAATTGAAACATTAAAGTTATATGGTTCTCATTAAATAAGTACAAAAGTTCAATTAAAATTTAATTATTCAAATTTTTATTTTTACAAATTAAAATTTGATTGATAGTTATTATTTGATGAAAATTAAAAATAAGTTAATTTAATTTTTTGTATTACACAATTTAAAATTATATGAAATTTGTCTGTTTTTATTTTTGCTTCTCCTCTCCTTCTATGGTTAAATATAATTTTTTTTTCTTCATCTTTCCTCTCATTTTGCTTTTTCTCCTTTATTTCATTTTAATTAAAAAAATTATTTTATTTTCATATATGCAAGTAGATAAAATTAGTAATCTCAACTCTTATACAAATTTTATACAAATTTTAGACTGATATATCAATTTAAATATATATTTATTTTTATATGATATGTTTATTTTATTATTTAATTATTCTCTATGTTTTTTCATTTCTCCTTAATTTAATTTTTATTATTATTTTTTTAATTTTGTACTATTATATTATATAATCTAGATATTTAGGATTTATATTTATTTTTTTCTTTTCAATCTATAAATTTCACGTAAAATTTGATGCAATACTATTTTTACTATTTTTATTTTTTTCAATAATATAATTAATATTATGAAGCTATATGATAATCAAAACTATAATTTTATAACAATTATATTTATTATAGAAGTTTTGTAATACTTTTTTTAATAGATAATTAATTTTCATAGTTTGATAGTTTGTTTTATTTTTATTTATTATATATTTTATACACTTTAATATATATATATATATATATATATATATATATATATATATATATATATATATATATATATATATATATATATATTTTGTTAGAGTCCAAGTCCAATTGGAATTAGAAAATATAATTAGTTTAGGAAGTTTAGTAAAATTTAAATTATGAAGTTTAATAATTAGAGTTCTAAAATGACTAAGTTTTAGTGGTCTATATATATGAATAGTTGGTTGGCCATTATATGGAATGTATTGCAAAGAGCCCATAAAGTGGAGAGGTATGTTAAATTCCTTGAGTTTTATTTGAGTGATTTTGAATAGTGTGTATAATTATTTTTCCTTAATAGTAGATTTGTTTGTGGAGCAGGTTTACGCCGAACCACGTTAAATTTTGCGTTCTTTATTTTGTATGGATGTGATTTTCACAACAAGGAGTATCAGAGCTGTGGTTTGAGATGTCAAAGATGGCGAGCATAAAATTTGAGGTGGAGCTGTTCGATGGGAAAAATAATTTCAGTTTGTGGCAAAATACCGTGAATGATGTCCTCGTGCAACAATGATTAATCAAAGCATTGAACGATAAGCAACCGGCGACCATAAAAAATAATGATTGGGAGGAGCTTTAACAAAGGGTTGTGAGTACAATTAGATTGATGTTGGCCCCAAATGTGAAGTACAATGTCTTGGAGGAGACTTCGCAAATGGTTTTGTGGAAGAAATTGGAGAGCCTGTACATGTCAAAGTCACTCACAAATCGCTTGTACTTGAAGAATGAGTTATACCAACTCAGAATGGATGAAGGTATTGATGTGAGAGATCACCTTAATATTTTTAATAAATTAATTACCAAATTGACTAGTATTGGTGTGAAGGTTGATGAAGAAGATAAAGCCCTCTTGCTTTTAACCTCTCTCCCACACTCTTATAAAAGCTTGGTGACAACTCTAGCAATTGGGAAGGAGACATTGAAGATGGAGGAGGTTACCGCAGTTATCTTGGATGATGAGAAATTCAAGAAGACAAGTAGTAGTAATGAAGGTGGAGCTTTTATTGCTGGTTCTAGTCGTGGTAGAAGCAATCCACGTGGAAATAATTGGAGAATGAATAGTAGATTGAACTCGATACCATGAATAGACCATGAATATAGAAAATGCTACTACTGTCATGAGAAGGGTCACATTCAATACCGTTGTATGAAGATGAAGGAAGATCTTGCAGAATTTAAACAATTCAAGAAAAGTCATGGAAAAGAAAAAGAAGGAACTGCTGCAATTGCAATGGATGATGGTGTTGATGGGGAATGTTTGAATGTGGATGATGATAAAGAAAATGCAAAAGATCCATTACAAGATTAGTGGTTAATGGATTCTGCTTATCCATTCCATGTTTGTTTAAAGAATAAGTGGTTTGATGTGATTGAAGAAAAGGAATGAGAAAAAGTGAAGCTAGCCAATGGGAACAAGATTTGAGTATTGGAAGAGTGAAGATCAAGTTGCATGGTGATCAAGTAAAAGTGTTCGATGAAGTGAGATATGTTCCTAAATTTGAAAGGAACTTAATTTCCTTGGGTAAATTGGATTCTTTGGGTTATGGGTGTTCAATTCATGGTGGAGTCATGAAAGTTAGCCGATGTGCTCTTGTGATCATGAAGGTAAGAAAATTGGTACAAAGAATCTCTATAAATTAAAAGAAAGCATATTGATTGGAAGAATGCAAGTGGAAGCAAGAGGCAATATCAATAATCAAAAGTGCAATGAAGTACCTAAGAGAAAATTGACTTTTTCAGAAATTAGGAAGACTAATTCTATTTGACTTGGAGGTGGAGATTGTTAGAGTCCAAGTCCAATTGAAATTAGAAAGTATAATTAGTTTAGGAAGTTTAGTAGAATTTAAATTATGAAATTTTATAATTAGAGTCCTAAAAGGACTAGATTTTAGTGGCATATATATATGAATAGTTGGTTGGCCATTATATAGAATGTATTGCAGAGAGCCCACAAAGTGGAGAGGTATGTTAAATTCCGTGAGTTTTGTTTGAGTGATTTTGAGGGTGAGAAAAATAATTAGTATTTAATTATTTTTTCTTAATAGTAGATTTGTTGGTGGAGTAGGTTATGTCGACTCACATTAAATTTTGTGTTCTTTATTTTGTGTGGGTGTGATTTTCACAACATATATATATATGTCAGAAAATATTTTATTGATGTATTACGATTTACAATTGGCCTATTAAAATTTTCTAACTCCAATAAATTTTCTGGATCCCACACTAAATATTATTAAGCTGTATTTTTCAATATTAATTTTTATGTTTATATAATTAATTTTATTTGTTGAGCTCTAAACCCATGAGCAGAATTATTCATATGTCTAGTCTAGGGAATTAACCTGTCCATAAGAAAAACCTAAATTGTCCGGACTAGGCCCATCCTACCCTGGTTCTATTTAACAAAAAAGAAATTTACTTTTTAATCATTTAATTTTAACAATTTAATCCTTTAATTTTAACAAAATTATCTACTTTGTCCCTTTATTTTGAAAAATAAAAGAGTTAGTCTCTGTATTTTTTATTTTTTTACTCTATAGTCTTTTCATTAAATTTTTTATTAATTAATATATTTAAATGAGAGAAAATTTAGTGTTACAAATATTATTAAGCTTCTAATTAAGAGTAGAATTATTCATGTCTAATCTAGGGAATTAGCTGGCCCATAAGAAAAACCTAAGTTGTCCAAACTAGGCTCATTCTACCGGGTTCTATTAAAAACAAAGTTGAGGAATCATTTATATAATTTACCCAAAAAAAAAAGGAAAAATTATTATTTAATTTATTTATTTTAACGAAATTAACTACTTAATTCATATATTTTAAAAAATACATTAGTTAGTCCTTATATCTTTTATTTTGTTTACTCTTTAATTCCCTTCTCAAGCTTTCTATTAGTTAATATATGAATAGGGAAGAGAAATTACTATTAGGAGGAATAAATAGTTCAAAACTTAGAAAATTGAGGGCTATACAATTGTATTTTTCAAATTAAAGGAGCTGAATGATATGCAAACTAATGTCTAAAATGACTGAAAAGATTAAATAGTAAATAGAATAAAAATAAAATAACCAACTAATATAATTTTTAAAATAGAAGACTAAATAGTTAATTTAATTAAAATAATATGATTAAATAGTAATTTTTTCAAAATAAACACCTCAATCCTTGTTATTTTAAAATTAGTTATTTTAATAAGATTGAAGAGATTTAAGTATTTTATAAAATAATAATTCTGGGATAAGAAGTGTTAATTGAAAATTTCATAATTTTATAAGGATTTAATTATGGGGACATTAATAAATCTTTAGGATTAAAATACTAATTTTATAACCATAAAAATTTTAAGACAAATCTCATTAGTTTTTTTAAGTAATCCTCATTTTATTATTATTATTATTATTATTATTATTATTATTATTATTATGGATTGATGGATTTTCTTGTTCAAATGATGAAATTCTACTCCTGACAAATGGACCTTCAAAGTACTGGAACCTGGATGATGTCTGTGAGCCAGTTCTACAATAACTATAATCGGATCTTTTAGGCACTCAAAATTGGTTAGATTTCTGTCCTTTGGTTCAATTTTGAATCAAATTAAAATAAGAAAATAAGAGAAAAATAGAGATCAAATCAAATAAAAATTTTAAGTTCAGATAAATTTTTAGTTTAAGCGAAATTTAAATCAAATGTATTGAGTATTTTCTAACGTTTAAAAGTAAATAAAAAGATTAAATTTAAGCCTTATTTACACACATTTGAGTTTGTTGTCTAATTAAAGTTATATGTATTGATTCAATAGAGTTAAGAATGATAATTTTTCTTTCTCGTCGATTAGAGTTTGACTTCATTAAAAATATTTTAAAATTATTTATTTTGAATAAACCAGACACACTCCTATTCCTTGGTGTGGGCTTCCTCTCCACCTTGGGTTGGGAGGTCTATCCATTTTGTCTTTTGATTATGCAACAGAATTCAGGTGGGTTGAAGGATCTTTTTAGACCGCATGTTGCTTATTGTTTATTATTTTCATCTTTGCTTTATCTTTGTCTTGTGTGAAGTGGTTTTGAATTGGGTTTGCGCACCGTAGTTCAGGAACAGTGATCGTATTGTCAAAGCTCTATGAGAAAGTGCATCATTTTAGCGTTTTGAAGGTTATCTTTGGGTGTTTCCACCGACCACGCCTTGGTCGCCAACGCTTAAGGTCAAAGATGTCGATGAACTCTGCATTCAGCCTTCTTGTGGGTCAATGGCGAAACTAAGGAATAGGGCTAGACTTATTACATATATATTAAACTTAAACTAAACTCGTATTAAATTTATTTATAATATAAATAAATCACACTCAAGCTCGGCTCGTTTGTAAACTAAAATCAAGTTCAATTCAAGTTTGTTAATACTATTATATTAAAATAAATTTTAATTTAAATAAAAATTAAAATAATTATAATTAAAATATATTTAATCTTAATTAAAATAAATTTAAAACTAAAAAAAATACTAAGAGCCCATTTGGACCTCACATGTTGGGGGGAAGGCGGTGAGTGGCTTCCTTTTTTAAGTGGATAATATTAAATATAAAAAGATTTAAGAGAGAAATTTTAAAGGATGCATAAAGAGAAATTGCTTAGAGAGAGAGATAAGAAGAATAATAATGGATAAATAGTTTATTATTAAAATTAAATATTAATTTTTTAAAAATTTAAAATTCACATAAAAGAAAACTAATCAAGAGAATAGAAGTGAAACTATATATAAAAAGAAAGTAATAATAATTGTTAGATATATTAATATTAATTTTGAAACTTAATCTTTTAAAAGTTTAAAATTTTAATAGAGAAGGAAGAGAGAGAGAGAAATATACTTCATGTTTCAAATTACACTAACGCCAAAAATATGTAATTTTAATTTCTTTAGTAATTTAATATAGATAAAATAGTTCACAATAATTTTTATGTAGTTGTTATCCAATGTTCTAAATTTATTCTCATATAAAAATTAACTTATTTAAAAAAAAATAAATCTAAAGCATAAATAACTATATAATTATAAATATATTTTATATATTGTTTATATCATATTTTTAAAGAATATATTATTTTAAAAATAATTATAAATAAAATAAATATATTTATAATATTATAAAATTATAATAATTAATATAAATATTTTTGTAAACGAGCTTGTTTAACCTGTTCAACGAGCCAACTCGCGAACTTATAAACTAGCCTAGCTCGAACTCAAGCTCGAGTTGAATACTGCTAAGCTCGAGCTCTGTTTGTTTATTAAACGAACTTAAAATTCGAGCTCCAGTTCTGCTCGTTTAAAAATCGAGTTGAGCCGAATCGAGCTTTTATCAAGCCAAGCTTCGAATAGCTCATGAGCGGCTTAGTTCATTTACACCATTACTAAGAAATGACAAGCAGAGGCCACCGCCTCTAGGCAAAAAAAAAAAAAAAAAAAAGAAAAATTAAAGAGTTTATAAATATTATTTCTTGTGTGGATTCATTCTGTTCCCCAGCTGCACTTATAGCTTAACTCAAATTTTTCTTTTTTAATGTTTAAATCTAATTATTATCAAATTTTAACTTAGCATATTTCATTATTTAAACTGTTAATTAAATAAACATTTTAATCCAACAAGATAACAAATCATAATTATTTATACTTATGTATATACCCTATAAGTTTAAGATCTTAATATTCAAAAGTCAATTTTTCATAATATTCATTCTCTAATATTATTCTCTACTTTTTTTTTTTCCTTTTCATTCTATTTTTTAATTAAAATTGACAATTTCATTTATAAGATTTTTATTAATTTTGATATTTAAGTATAGATGAAAAAAAATTTTTATTAACTTTTGACGACTTATATTTTATTTTGGTAATTCTATTTATACATAAATTACGAACTTATAAAGTCGTTATTTTATAATTTGAATAGCAAACTAATAAAATTTTAAATTAACATCATGAATAAAAATAAAATTTTTAATGTATAATGAAAAGAAATTTTTAAAATTTAAAAATTATTTCTTCAATTTCAATTAAAAGTGATCATAAAAAATATAAAAATTATAAATTGTTCGCCCCTAATATCAATTTTTGGTTCCATCGCTGTTGTGGGTCATCAGTGATTTGATGTGCTCGATGATCTAAGGTCCTCTTTTGTCCATGGAAGATGATCTCTAAGGCCATTTTTCCTTAAGTCTTCCAAGAGCTGGATAGCGCTGCAATAGTGGGCTTATTCTTTATCTCTTGTCTGCTGGGGTAGCTAGGGTTACAATGAGTGAGCTAGGCTTATGGATGGGGTTTCCTAGTTTGGGGGCCTTTTTTCTTGTTATTTTCAATTGCTGTTGTTAGGCCTGCTTTAGTAGGATTGTCATTGGTCCTAACTTGTGTTTCCATCTTTAACCCAATTTGGAAATAAATAAATAAATATCAATTGCACAATCTGTAAAAAAACATTTAAAATAGATAATGATATAATAATACAATCCATAAAATCTACATATAAAACAACATTTCTTCAAAATATTTTCAATAAATTCCAAAACATCAACATTTCTTCAAGAAACAAAATGCATGACAAGCCTGAAAATTAAGTAAAATAGAAAATTAGCTATGTTAAATTTAATTTAGTGTTGAAGGAAATTTTGTAATTTATTAAAAAAATTAAACAATCTAAAGCAGTGGAACTAATTTAATGGCAAACATATCTATTTATTGAAAATTCAACAAACCTGAAAATGAATCAGTTTGTTGGAAGTGGCACTTGATTGTCTATATCAATGGATAGAAGCGCTGAAAATTAAAGCAGAAAATGGCAAAATCAATAAGAAACTAATTTGTCAAACTGAGGCAAGCCACACACTCCTCGGCCTTTTCCACTCCATCCCTCTCTAATCGCCGAAGACACAATTGGTAACTGTAACTAGCATTCATCATAGCCCAGCGGCATCCTTAAGCTTGGCTCCTCCTGCCTGCCAGTTCATGTATCAGCGGCAGCCCCAAGCTCAACGTCGATGAGTCTGGTGCTTGCGTGCAACCCATCTCATCCAAGTCACCCTCGATGAAACAAACCTAAGTGTTGTGAGTCTTGTGGCTGTCTCATCCTCTACCTCTCCATCTCAAAGTTTCTTTGCTCTTGCTATTGTGGGTTTTGTTCTATACTCGTATTTTACTAGGATTTTTCTTGTGGATGGATCGTATTGGTTTTGAGTTTAATCTCAATTTTGTGTTGTTTTTGTTTTGCCTTTAATCTCTGTCTCAATTTGGTTTATGTTTGGATTATTTCATTTTCAGAGAAATATGTTAAGTTTTGTTTGCTATTGGAATGGAAGAAAATCAGTTGTTTTCGAATGCTAGGGTTAGTACTTGGCAATATTGTTACTATACGGCAGCGTTTAATGGAAAACGGTAGCGGCAGCATTTTGCATTTGGTTTTTCGATTCTGAACTGAACGAACTAATATTTATTGGTTTGATTCTGTTTGATTATTCCTTGAATATCGGTTCGATTTAATCTGAATTTAAGAGTCAATCAATTTTTATTATTTTTTATTTGATTTAATTTAAAATTAAATCAATCGAATGCTTCCCTAATTTAACTTAAACCACCATCACTTGACACAGTTTGTGAATTGGTTTTGCTTGATTGCTCATGGTTTGGTTCATAAATATTCTTACATTCATTAAACAACTCATTCATGCATTTTTTTTTAAACAAGTCATTAATCTCACTAAAGAATATATTAAATGTAAAATATCATAAACTCAAAATAAATAAAAAAAAACTCATAAAAATGGCTAATCAATCTATATAAAAAAAAAATCTATGATTTTCTTAATACAAGAACACCATCTCTTCCACGTTTGTATTGGTTTTTAAGATTTGTACCTATCGAATAGTCTCTCAAAAATTTTCAACATCAAATGGGTAATTTCATCTAGTGACGGTTCAAACACAAAGAAGAATTACTTTCTATTTTTTCATTTTTAACACATTTCTTAAATTTTTTCAATGTAGTTGGAAAACTTCTACTATGTCTATCTTACTGCATCCCTCATCTCCAGATCTCCAAATATAGCTGGAGAAATTATTTTATAAATCTACAAAACAGCTCAAGGGACCTCTCCAAATTGGATAAAATTTAACTACTGTCCCTTAATTTATATTGTTATAACATTATAGTTCTTCAACTTTAAAATGTAATATTAAACCCTTTCAACTTTTAAATTTTGTACAATAAAATTCATTTGATTTTCAATTATTGATTTGCCAGTTAGATGCTAACGTGAACAGATCCAGCGTGACGTTTAGTCAGTACTTTTCTTTCCTTTCTTATGCAAAGTATAAAATTATTCTCTCAATACATAAAAAATTATTTTCTCTAAGAGAATAGAAGGATTAAATTTACACATGAGTTAAGAAAGGAAAGAGAAATGATGACTAAGCGTTACGATGAAATTGTCCGGTCAACGTCTAACTAGAAAATCAGCGATTGGAGGTTAAAGGGATTTTACTGTGCAAAATTTGAAAGTTTGAGAGAGTTTTATGTAACATTTTTAAATTGAAGAATGATAGTATTACAACTATATAAATTTAAAAATGGTTGTTAAAATTTAACCCTCAAAATGATAGCACTTGTTTAAACCCTCTTTCAAAATCAATGGGCCGATTCAATTATTTTGACTAAATTAATTAAATTAAAAATTAAAATCTTAAACCGAATCAAATAGATAAAAAATTGAATTGAAAACTGAATTGTGTTCGGCTATCATTCCAATGCTGGATGGACTTAGACCCAGTCAAGGGTTGAAACCTTTTATTCCTAATGATTTCAATTCGTAACAATTCTAGCCCGAAAATGATTCAATACAGTTTCAGTTCAACCCTGATTTCATCGTATAAAATTAAAGGAATTGAATATAATTTAAAATAAAAATTAATTTTTTTAAATTGGACCAGTTTCATTTTAAAACCACTGATTCAAACTAGCAATTCAAAGCCAGTTTTGATTCAAGTCAAAAGAGGGAGGACCGAAACTAGCCTCATATTCTCGGTTTTGAACCGGTTCATTAGTCGAAGCTATTGACTCGAGCTGTCCTAATCAAGTCGGTCTACATGGACTCTTCTCCATGATAGGGCATTTTCGTCATTTTAAAATAGTTTAAAAAGTTATATATATTTGAGACGATTAAGCGGGCTCAGGCAATTCTCTCTGCCACGCAAAACCCCAAAAAACCTCTATCCCTTCCCCTTCTCTCAATTCTCAATTACCAAAAACTATCAGGATAATACAAAGCCTCTCTGCAGCTGTGAGATTCACTGAAGTTCAAATGGCCATTTCTTCTGGCATTTTCACGTCTTTCTTCCCTCCTCAGAAGGTGTCTTTTTTCAACCCTTATACCTCCTCTTCCAGACTGCTACACGCACTTCCTTCTCCTCCTATCCTGCTGATGGTGCACACTGCTACCTGTGCTACAGTATCGTGGCAGCCGCAGGAGTGATGGCCCCGAGTCATTATGAAATCCTGTCGCGTCACTCCGGAAATGGCTGACTTTGTTGGTGCATCTGAGGTTTCTCGTACTCAAGTTCTCAAGCATATTTGGGCCTATATCAAGGAGCACTATCTTCAGGTCTCTTTTTCTTTTAATTATAAGTGTTCATTTTCTTAAAACTTGCTCTGAAAGACTTCGAGTATTTTTGGTTTGGGTAAATTATTTTTTTTGATGTTTAGATAAGGCTATCATATTAGTTTCCTAAAGGTATATGCGAGGTTTTGTGTTACTTGAGAAATGGGGTTGATTTATTTATTTTTTTTTTTATTGGGAGCTGAAGAAGGTTTATTGTGCTGGAGAAAGTGCATAGATTGAGGGTTGGACTAGGTTTTGATGGTTTAAATGTCAAGGTTTTGTTTTTACTAAGTGAATGTGTGCTTTTGTATTAATTGTACTTTATTTGGTTATTTTTGAAAAATTTTATATTACTAGCAATGATTGTGGGTATTGTTGTTTCGTGAGTGCATAAATTGAGGGTTAGACTAGTATTTATGTTTCAAGAAGGGTTAGTGGGCTCAACGAAATGCTGCTTGATTTCTTTTCCATAATTTGGCCCTTCAGTGCTTTCAATCTGTTCATATGTGATTCAGCTCTTTCGTGGTGAACTTGGTGTTCTTAAATGAAGCATTTGTTCTATCATGTTTCCAGTTGAGTTTATCCTGTTGGATCCACAAGTGGCCTGACACGAATTTATACATGTTAAGGGCATTATTTTGTATCTTTTGTGTTTGTGAGCGTGATGTATCTGTACATTAGAGCTGTTTTATACAACTACACTTTGGGATCTGTTATGGAGAGAGATAATTATAATGTTCTTCGACTTCTTGCAGTTTACTGCTCTCCTAAATTGCATTAATGCAGCGGTCTCAGTGAAATCAAGATTTTTATCTCTATGGTAAAACATTTTCACTTTAGCTGCTATATGGGTTCATAAGTTATATTATATATAATTTCTATGATGTCTGTGTTTCAAGTTGCTATAATCATTTTTGATACTTGGCTTTGCTGGTGGTTTTATGTATATGTTTGGCAATGATGTTACCTTTTATGGTTTTGGGTATTATTTTCAACAATCTGAGCCTTTTTTTTTTGGGGTTTTGCATGAGTTTATTCCATTTTATTAACGTTAATCACAATTTTACTGCTAGCTTGTATATAGGTAAACACAACTTATTGATTATATGAAGAATGATTTGTTTTAGTAAACGGATTATCAATTTGTGTATTTCATAATTATGATCCTACATTCTGTTCAGACAAATGACTGTTGGTCAAGATTGTTGTTTATTTGTATTCTCTTGCTTTAAATGATACAAGGAATTATGCTTCATGATTATTGTATGAAATCTGATTATGGGAAAGTAAAGAAGTAGCGCGAAGTACTGTCATCTTCATGATGGAGAATAGATTTCTGTCATGCTGGAATGGACTTTGCATATTGTGTATTTAGATTTCTTTGTTGGAAAGTTATTTTAGGATAAAGCTCCTTTTGCAAATTGTCTAATATTATCATAGTATATTACTTCTACTCATATGCCATTGAACTGACTATCCTGATGTTGAATTTCTTCCTTTTTTTCCTTCTTTAAAATAAATGTTAAAAAAAGAAGTTAAGCAGTTCATTTTGGTGAATGAATTGCAATCAATGTTTTTTTAATTGGCGGTTATTAAATCTTGCGAATGTAGAAATTTCAAGCCTATTTATTTGTGGGAAACATGGAGGCTTGCTGGTGACATGTCATTTTGCAAGCTGATGTTGCCTGTCATTGTAAGGGTTAAACTTTTAGCTGATTGATGGCTTAACGTATGGATATGTTGCCTGTCATTTTGATAAAAAGGCTTGATAATTTTTTGCTTACTGTGCAAGGATGATGGCCAATGAAGTTATATTGATTCTAGATGGATTTGTGTAAGATTCTTAAGATTTCTTCCTGGTGCTTTATCCAGAATATAACGTAACATTATTTTACAAAAAAAGCAAGAAAAGCTTCAAGTTCGTCTGCCTGTACACTTCATTTTTTTTTTTTGGGTGACGTGTATAACAGTAAGATAAGATTTTTTTATAAGGCAAAATAAAATAATAAAAGGTAAGATAAATTTTGGAAGAATGGTAAGATAAATAACATTTTACTAACTTCATATTATTTAGATCAAAGGTATGGGAAGGTAAGTATTAGTAATAACTAATATTTAATTTATAAAGACTTTTTCAATGCCCAAATATGATAGGTCGATAAACTTAGAGTTTTAAAAGTTTTAAAAACCTCCAAAAACCCTAAAAAAACCTTACATTTCTTACAAAACTTTCCTGCCAAACAAACTCATATATCTTAATTACATTAAAAAAAAAAAATCTTACCTTCTAAAAATTTACCCCCAAATAAAGTAGTAAGGGGTTAAATGTTAACCTTGTATCTAAATTAATAATTACTCTATTTAAATATTAAAACTTAAAATGATAATATTTAATTATTATTTTTCTTTTCTTCTATCAAAAAGATCCTAAATAGTAACTTTTTCTTAAAAAATTTTGGGTGCAGTAATAAAATTGTTTTTATTAAGCTAGTGGTGGCATGATTGTTAAACGTTCATTAAAAAGTTAAATTTTTAACATTTTGCTTTCCTGCTAAAAAAAGTCTTTAATATAAAAATTTTTAGACCAGAAGCATTTTTCTTGATAAATATTATTGGAGCTGCCAATATGGTATCGTAATCTTTGCTTTTTCGCTTGGCTGGCTTTCCTTAAATCTATCAAAACCATTAACATTACCCCTTTTTTCTCCATATCTCAGCAACTCCTTTCTTACTTTCTTTCTTTCTCTCTATTTCTCATGTAAACTTCATTCCACTTTTCCTCTCCTCTCTACAAAGCAATATGAATAATCTCAGAGCTTACGGCTCCTCCCGTTTCTCCCACTTTCCAACAAGCTTTTCTCTTCGGCAAAAAGTTTCCTGGTGGGATCAAATCCTTGACCCCAGAAGCAACTTTGTCAACAAATGGAACCACATTTTCCTTGTCACTTGCATGATCGCCCTCTTTCTAGACCCTCTCTATTTCTACCTCCCAATTATAAACGGGGACACTTGCATGGGGATTGACTATGGCCTTGGCATTTGGGTCACCTTAGCTCGCACCGTCACTGACATATTCTTTTTCATGCACGTTATCATCAAGTTTAGGACAGCCTTCGTCGCCCCTAGCTCCCGCGTTTTCGGAAGAGGTGATCTTGTTATGGACCCTAGAGCCATTGCTATACGATACTTGAAAACTGAGTTTATTGTTGATCTTGCCGCTGCTCTCCCTCTTCCTCAGGTTTGCCATTGATTTATTCTAATATTTTGAAGCTTTTTTGATCGGCCTAATTTAGTCAATGGTCACCAATATTTTTTAAATTTATTTTTAAATAATAAAAAAGAATTTAAAAAGAATTATATTGTGGTTGAGAGCATAAAACACTAATTGTAGTTGTTATATCTAAATATTATAATCACAATTAATTTTAATTTTTTAATTAGCTCAATAAAGCAAAATATTATAATAGATCAATATTCTAGAAATTTAAAAATTTTTTTATAGTCCCAATTGAACTAAAAACTAATGAGTCCATATTTTCATTTTTAAAATTAATTTTCGTTGGTCAAACAAAATTAAAAAATTAGTGATTCAAATTTTTAAAAGTTTCTTTTAAATATTACAAAAAATTTTAACAAGATTCAAATTATGAATTAAATACACAAAACATTTGAGGCTAAATATTGCATCCATTTAACATAAAAATTGAGGGTTGAAACAGAGCTACATCAACTCTAAAATTTTAATTTTTAATTTAAAGTATATTAAACGTGAGTATATTCTTAATTATTTTTCACGTTTAGTCTCAAGAAAATCTTAATAAATACTTAAAAGGTTGATTTTTTATTAGATAATTACGTAAAAATTTAATGGGCTCATACTCTAAAATTTTGCAGCTTATTTTTTCATTGACCCAATATATTTGAGAAATTGGTTACTGATATTTTTTAAATTTACTTTTAATTAATAAAAAAGAATTTAAAAAAATTAAGTTGTGATCGAGGTACATAAATCACTTAGTTCTAGTTATTGTATCTATCATTGGTCCCATATATCTAAGTATTATAATAACCGTTAATTTAATTTTTTTATTGGCCTAATAAAGCAAAAAATTAATCAACCAATATTCTTGTGATTTCAAATTTTCTTATTGGCCTAATTAAAAAAAGTTCATATTTTGATTTTTAAAAAATTATTTTTTATTGACTAAAAAAATTGAAAATTAGTAGCCAATATTTTTCAAATTCTTCTTTAAGTAATAAAAAAATATTTTTAAAAAAATTTAAATTATGAGTTAAATGCACAAAACACTTAGTTTTAAATATTGCATCCGTCTAATACCAAACTCGATGGATGAAACAGAGCCATAACTCCTCCAAAATTTTAATTTTTAATTTAAATTACTTTAAATGTATGCATGTTCTTAATTATCTCTCACTTTTAATGTCAAAAAAATCTTAATAAAAATTTAAAAAGTTGATTTTTTTTTATTAGCATTACTAAATAAAAAATTTAATGAATCCATAACTTTGTTGAAAAATTTACCACCGATATTTTTTAAACTTATTTTTAAGTAATAAAAAAGAAATTACAAAGAAATAAATTATGAATGAGATATATAAAATATTTAGGTCTAATTGCTGCATCTGTCATTGGTCCCATATATCTAAATTTTATAATTTTAATTAATTAATTTTTTTATTAGTCCAACAAATAAAAAAATTAATAGGCTAATATGCTAGCAATTTAAAAGTTTTGTATTGGCTCAATTAAATAAAATATTAATGAGTTCGTATTTTACATTTTAAAAGATTATTTTTTATTGACCTAAAACAAATTGAAAAAAAAAATAGAGGTGCACATTTTTAAAATTTTCTTTTCAGTAATGAAAAAATATTTTAAAAAATTCAAATTACAAATTAGATGTACAAAACACTTAGATCTAAATATTGAATCTATTTAACACTAAACTTGAAAGTTAAAACAGAGCCACAGCTCCTCTAAAATTTTAAATTTTAATTTAAAGTGTTTTAAATGTAATATATTTTTACAATTTCTAACATTTAGTCTCAAAAAAATTTTAACAAAATTTTAAAATGTTGATTTTTTTTATTAGTTTAATTAAATAAAAAAAATTAGTGAGTTCATATTTGAAACTTATTTTTTTTGTGACCCAACTTATTTAAAAATTTGGTCACTAATATTTTCTAAATTTATTTTTAAGTAATAAAAATAATTTATAAAGAATTAAATTATGAGAGAGGCACATAAAATAATTAAATCTAGTTATTATATCCGTTATTGGCCCCATAAAAGTTATAATTATTATTAACTGATATTTTTTATTGGACTCATAAAGTAAAAAATTTAATGGACAAGTATTCTAGTAATTAAAAAGTGTTTAATTGGCATAATTTAACAAAAAATTAATCAGATCATGCTTTAATTTTTTGGAAGATTAGTTTTTATTGACTAACAAAATTTAAAAATTAGTGGTCCATATTCTTAAAATTTTCATTGAAAGAATTAAAAAAATATATTTTAAAAAGATTTAAATTTTGAGTTAAATGCACAATAGAGCTAGGTCTAAATATTACACATGTCTAACATTAAACTAGGGGTTTGAAAAGAGCCACAACCCTTCTAAAATTTTAAATTTTGATATAGAGTATTTTAAATATGAGTATGTTCTTAACTGTCTCTTATATTTAGTCTTAAAAAATCTTAACAAAAATTTAAAAATTAATTTTTTTAATAATCCAATTAAATAAAAAAATTTATGAGCCCATATTCTAATAATTTAAAGTTCATTTAAAATATTTTTAGAAGAGATATAAAATGGATTTTGACTTGGCAGATTATGATTTGGTCCACAATTTCAAAAGTGAATAAAGTCCGATCAACCAACCATGCAAATCATACAGTTTCTTTGGCGGTTCTCCTTCAATACATACCTCGAATTTATGTTATGTTTCCTTTGAATCGCCGGATTGTTAAAAGCACTGGTGTGATAGCCAAGACTGCTTGGTCTGGGGCAGCCTACAATCTCCTCCTCTACATTCTTGCTAGCCATGTGAGCATATCAACCCCAAGTTCTTTCTTCTTTTTGTTTGATTAGGCCATAAAATCTGTAATTCTTCGTCATGTACTTGTTGGGTTTTGTGAATGCTTAGTGCAGGTTTTGGGAGCATCATGGTATGTGGCTTCCATACAAAGGCAGAGAGAGTGCTGGGAAAGACAATGCGATCGAGAGAGAAACCACACACATTCTCCTTCTTGTAGCCGTACTTTTTTGGATTGTGCTACCAGGAATACTCCTGCACGCAATGCTTGGCTTAAAAGCACTCAGCTGCTCACTAAATGTGATGCCAAAAATGATGAAAATTTTCAGTTTGGAATGTTTGCTGATGCCTTTACCAATCATGTCGCTGAAGCAATTTTCATTGATAAATATTTCTATTGCCTTTGGTGGGGTTTAAGAAATCTGAGGTATGATTAAATAATTACTTTGTTGAGTGTTTTTTTGGTGAAATTACTTTGTCGGGTGTTTGATAGACATTCTAATGCATAGTTAATTATATTAATTTTGTAACTGGCAGTTCATATGGGCAAAATTTGATGGCAAGTGCTTATGAAGGTGAACTATTGTTCAGCATTGGCATATGCATTATGGGTCTTGTTTTCTTTGCACATCTCATAGGCAACATGCAGGTATTAATTGTTTGTTTCCTAACCATTTTCCAGTGCCATTTTTTCTTATAAAAGTAAAATTTGATTTGTTGAATTTTTCTTGCCCTTAAGACCTATATGCAATCCACAACAGCTAGACTAGAAGAGTGGAGGATTCGAAGAAAAGATACAGAGGAATGGATGAGTCACCGACAATTACCTCCAGAATTGCAAGAACGTGTTCGACGTTTTGTCCAATACAAATGGCGAGCGACAAGAGGCGTCGATGAAGAATCCATCTTGAAGTCTCTACCTTTGGACCTGCGACGTCAAATTCAAAGGCATCTCTGTCTGGCTCTTGTTCGACGTGTAAGCTTGTTTGCCATGGTGCTAATAATTTAGCGATTAGTGTGCCTGTTTTGTAATGCAAAGGGTCAAGTGTTTATGAAATAAGGATGCATATGAAATTTCTTGGTGATGTTGTTGTTGTTCAGGTTCCTTTTTTTTCACAAATGGATGATCAATTACTAGATGCAATATGTGAACGTCTAGTGTCATCTCTGAACACCAAAGATACATACATTGTGAGGGAAGGAGATCCAGTGAATGAGATGCTTTTCATCATTAGAGGACAACTAGAGAGCTCCACTACTAACGGTGGAAGGACAGGTTTTTTCAACTCAATCATACTAAGGGCTGGTGACTTCTGTGGAGAAGAATTGTTGACATGGGCGTTGCTGCCAACCTCTTGCCTAAACTTGCCTTCATCCACTAGAACAGTCAAGGCACTAAATGAAGTCGAGGCCTTTGCTCTTAGAGCAGAAGACCTCAAATTTGTTGCTAAACAATTTAAACACTTGCATAGCAAGAAGTTGCAGCATGCTTTTAGGTATTACTCTCATCAGTGGAGGACTTGGGGAGCTTGCTATATACAAGCTGCATGGAGGAGGTGTAGAAGAAGGAAATTGCAGATGGAATTGGCAAGGCAAGAGAGTTTATATTATGCTCAAGTTTTGGAAGGTGAAGGTGATTATAGTAGTGAGGGATCATCATTAGAAAATGCAAACAATGTACAACATTTTGGGGCTACAATTCTTGCATCAAAATTTGCCGCAAATACAAGGAGGGGAATGATTAATAGAGCAGTCCTTGATGATGATTCTACCTTAAAAATGCCTAAGCTGTTTAAACCACAAGACCCTGATTTTTATACAGAACATGAATAGTTGAATTTTGCACAGGCTACAACTCCCCCCTACACAACGCGCCCCCGCCCACGCCGCCCAGCACCCCCCCCCTCGCCCCACCAAAAAAAAAGGGCATGAAAAAACAAAAATACATAGTCCATATGTGAATATTGTATACTTAAAACCATGAAATCAAAGAATAATCTTGTATACATTGGTTTCCATTTGTTTTTTTTTTTAATTTTTTTTATTTCTTCATTATTAGATCACTTAGAAACTCAGTTTGTCAATGAAAGGCGTCTATGCCACCACTCTTTCCAAGATAGATAAGCTTGAGGTAGACGTGGAGTTCTTGGAAAGGCAACAAGCTCCAGCACTTCAAAAGACACACAATCAGCTCCAGCAAAGTCTTTTTGAATTTTTGAAGTGTAGTAAGCAAGATGCTCAAGAACACAAGACTAGAAGCAAGGCTAATCATCATATAAAAGACCTCAAATATTATGCCGCTACCAGAGAAGGGAGAGGATTTAAACAATGGGAGTCAATGCAAGAAGCATCCCTCGATGGCATGCATTGAATAGGCAAAAATGATTTAGTATTGCAATAGTTAAGATAAAGTTCTAGTCCTAAAGAGAGCTATATAAAGGAAAAGTATTCATAAACATAGCTAAAACTAAATAAAGGAAAATGACTATACATTTTATAAAATAATATTAAAATGAACATGGAATCTGGCAAAAGAATTCTTCTAAACCTGGTTTGCATTATCTCCATTCATCTGATTACTATGTGCCAACTGCCATTTTAAGGAAAAGCATATAGTTCTTTCACACTTAAAGCTCTGAAAATAGCCTTCAAGCATTTTCCCTGAATGATACCATTTCATACCTAAGGTTTAATCTGATTTAACAATAAAGAAACATTTGCTTCTGATATAAATCAACAGGAGATGATAAATATCCTAAAATATGCTATCTATATTGAGAAATCATTAATAGGAAATTTGGAAAGAAAAATAATTCGAGAAGTACTTGTTTAGGTGTAAAAATTTCAACTTTTGGATCAGGTTCCACTGCAACACATATAACTACATTTTCTTCAGTCCCTAAGTTTCTCAAGTATGTTATTGGAATATAAACCTCTTCAAGCAAATATTCCCTAAAGTTAATGAGGCTGGGTGCTTTCTAATCAATTATCTATTAAAACAAGCTCATTTTATTTTCTAAAGCCTCCTGAAGGCATATCTTCCTCTCTCTCCCTTTCTCTCCCCCTCCTTTTATTCTAGTTTATAGTGGTTATACTAGCACAAGGTAATGCATTTCCCTGTTGATGTTCTCTATCCTGTTCAGAGTGTTGCTTCGATAGTAAGGATGCAGTTCATCCACTTCACCATTTTGATATTTTCCTTTGAGTTCTAAATCATTTGACCCAAATCTAGAAGGAAAATATAGAATAATCTCTTATAATCCTCAAACCTACTGAAAAACAATCTACCCATTAAATTTTTATGTATATTTCACTTACAGTAAGAGGGACCTAAAAAACCATTTAAACAGAAAACCTTCAGAGTTGCTATAGTCTCCAGAAATTATTAGTTATACCATGATTAACCAAACAAGAAGATATCATCAGATAATGAAAATTAAACAGAACCAGGTAGGGCATGAGCTCTAGCTCTCTGCTTGCTAATGCTTCCATGCTTGTGGAAGGGGAAAAAATAGCACTATTTAAATTTTATAGAACTGCATGGTTACTATGGCAGTTATTATGCAACAGTACAAATAAAATACACTGTAATTTCCAATCTAAGTGAGGATGCAAAATTTCATATTCTTAAAGCAGTTATATTATATCTCAGAGTGATTTTCTTGGAGCATACCCCCTCATCTTCTGAGTCTAAATTCATCTTCCATCTATGCTGTTAAAGTTTCACAAGCAATAGTGCTAGTTGCTCATCAGACACACTAACGTTGACACATGTTCCCAATGCTGCAGCAAGCCTTGCAGCTAATTGATGCTTACACTAGGAGAGATTAAAAAGTGGGGAAAAAGAAGAAATAATCACTAGAGCATTAGAGAAAAGCAGTGTACACAAACTAAAATGATGAACTAGCAAGAATACAATCTTACACAAAGTTGCTCTCCTCTGTTTACAATGTCATAAAAAAATGAGTAACAGGCACAATATTGTTCAGGGAAACAGAAGTACTCCTCCTTCCTCTGTGATTCCCCCACCACCTAACCACACAATATAAACAAGAAATCCACTTACTGAAAATGTTCGTTAACAATTCAATGTTAAACTCTTTATTGCCATCTTTTGAATAATTCTGAAACTAACTTTGGTCACATTGATATCATTATCCAACTAGAGTTTCATCTACCAAATTTATGGAAAATTTTTGCAGCTCCTAACCCTCAAACCTCTTGCCATTTGGCTAAAAAGCATCTAAATTTCTTGAGAATTCCTCTTTAATACAGCTAAATATCATCTAAATTTCTTGAGCATTCCTCTTTAATATTTTAGCAAACGCCAAAACATTCTAGCTCTCCAAATATTTGTTAGTCAAACATCCCTTCTAAGCTGGACATTCAAAACTCATTACCACCCATTTTCTCTCAAATTAAACCCAATTCAGTTCAAATTGCATTTTCAAACACAAATTAGGCCCTAAATTCAAACTGTAAAATCCCTATACAAGTAATAAGTGTGAATACAACATAATACAGAGCAAAGAGTAGATTTAACCTGAAAGATGGAACGACCACTGGGCTCACCAGAGATCCTCTTGACACCTCTTTGATCCACTATCCTAGTGGCTCTCTCAAAGTTTTTACCAAACAAGAAATGCAAGCTACAATTAACAAAAAGAGATAAAAAAACTGGAAAATATCAATACCCACATACGCATCTAAACAAATTGTAGAGCAGAAGTAAGCATACACTACTGACATTGAGAGCTGATCCTCAGTCACTGCCACCAGTAAAACAAAATCAAACCTCATTTATATAGTCGGTGGGTTTTAAAGATGCTCTAAACTCAAATAAATAAGGGAAAAAAGAAAACTTTAAGAAAGAAAGGACCTGAAAGAGTTGACTCAATGGTTTTCCACACCGAGTCCGCAACCAAAGAACCTGCGTTCATTCTTTGTTTTCCACACCGATCTGCAAAAGTTTTTTTTGGGATATTGGGAAATAGATGTTTTTGATTCAAAGAGAAGAAAATTGAATCTAGTTTAAATAGTAGGTTCTTGGAAAGCTTCTCATTTTCGCGTCACTCTATTGTGCCGAGTGAAGCTGTGCTCAACTGTTTATGAGTTATGACTCAACTCAACTGGTCTATTTCTCTCTTTGGTTATTCACTTAGTCCCTTTTTCCCACTTTAAAATTTAAAATTGTAATCTTTGGTTTTCCCCCCCCCCCCCCCCCCCTTTTTCTCGTCCGAAATATGGCAATTAAGGATTATATATATACACAAGGGCCACTTTAAAATGAGTCTGATAAAAAAAAAAAATAAAATAAGTCGATATGAAATTCAAACCCCATTTCTTCTCTCTCTCTTTTCAACTTTCTACTATTTATTTGGTTTCTTTTGTAAAATTTACAAGTTTCTTTTATTTCATGCTTCTAATGAATTTACAAGATCTTACAGATTTTACCAAGTTTTTAATCAATCAATTTACATTGTCTTGGTGCCTCTTTTCGTTTCCCCATACAACAATGTGAGTACCTTCAAATTAAACATTATATGTAGACAAAGATTAACCATAGAGAAGGAGAAGTAACCTCTTAGTACAAAATTGTATATAATCTCTATAATCAATTAATCATCAGCACAATGTAGAAAAATAAGGTTAGATCTTTACATGGAAAAGTTTATGGCAGTTTTTTTTTCCTTTTTCCTTTTCTTTTTTTTTTAATCCAAATTTCAATCCTCATCCATCTATCCATCAACTTATCTACACAACCATGAATTCTTTCTCATGACCAGCATCAATTTGTAACCCATATTTGTAATTCCAAAGTATAATCCAAAAATCAAGAAGTCAGTATCAGCCTTCCAAAGGGGTTTCCTTTTTTCAATAAATTGACTGAAGCAAATCCTTCTCTACTTGGTCTGCATTTAGAGAGAAAATATCAACAGGAGCAGTGGTGCAGCCAATGACATTCTGCTTCAATCCACCACTTGAGGGGCCTTTCTGGTGATCTAGATAAATTACTATCACAGTAATATCATCATGAAAGTGACGTCTTACTCCCCTGTCAATTTTCTTTATATCATCATATCTCATTTCTCTTTTCTTCGCAGCCTCCTGAAGAGCAGCTCTCACCAATCTCTTAGCGATCCCCTGCAGGTACATAGCAGCAAAGCCTAGTTAGACAAACTACTCAAAACCTCCCAAGTTATCGAAATACTATGCAATTGAAAATTCCAAGTGAACTTCTACTTCATTTTTCAATGCAATGAAACACATTGTTTTGTTCAAGAGATCAGATAATACCAGAAATATACTTTTTTTTTACTCAAGGAATGCTCGTGCTCCAATAAACAAGATATAGGACGGCGAAAATCAACTGAATTATTGCATTCCCATGGAATCAATCAAGCTTCTAATTCAAAATGATATCCCAAAGCCCAATCAAAGTTTAAATTGATTAATTGACTAACTTCAAAGTTGAAATAAGTCAAAGACAAAAGGCAATAAATGAGAGATGAAAAGCCAAAGAGAGGAACTCACAGCTCTTGGGTACTTGAAAACAATCTCTACGGCTGCTTCATCACTCAGCTGTTCCCAAAGACCATCTGAAGCAAAGATCAGGAACAAGTCCTGAGGTCTGAGCTCTCTAATGAGTATTGAGGGTTCTGCTGTCATTACAGGCCGTTTTAAAGGAATAGGGTTTCCAAATTGCTGAAACACTGGGTCTCTGTTAAATTCAGGTTTCTTCAGATAAACATCACCAATAGATCTTGATACCTGAAATAGAAAATAAGAAAAAGGTTTAGAATCACACTTCACTTTCAGTACTTGCATTATTGGCCATAAGACATCAAAGAGAAAATTAATTGTCTGCCACCAGCAAAAGGAACACATATTTTAACTTGATCTCCATCAAAATCAAAGCATAAACTTCCAAGTACCCAGTGGTGAAGAAGTATTTTGAACAATTATCATAATGCTTAAGAAGCCCTTAGTAATAGTATTCATCTCAAGCATGGAAGATATACTGCTTTGCTGAGCAGAGCATAGGATTGTAGGAAGTATATGCAGTATAGCCTTTGGAACAATTTTAAGTTTCTAACCATAGTGTTTTCCAATTTTAAGCTTCTAAACATAGTGTTTTCCAACTTACATAGAGGTTTATCCATAAAGCAAAAGGACATAGATAAAAATAAGAATAATTACCACTATGATCCAGTTGATTCATTCTCAAACAATGGTAAACATGATACATACAATTATCACCATATTAACATTTGCAGACACAGAGACGTTGCTCACAAAAAAAGAAAAGAAAAGAAAAAAAGAAATAAAAGGAATCATGCATCGCTTCAGTGGCAAGATAAAGAGACAAAACTACATTGACTCCTAAAACATTTAAAAGCAATATGTTTGTTATTGATTAAACTTTCAATCAGCTAAATCCTTGTAATTATGTCGCAAAGAGCAGAAAGGAAAAGATATAACTCAAGGGTACCTGAATTATGCCCTTAATTCTCCAAACTCCACGAGTATACACCACAACATGTGAATCATCAGGATGAAGAGCCTCAACTTCCTTCCTAACCTCCTCAACACAAACATTGTGATCAGTTGATAACCGCTCTGCTACTACTGGTTTTTTCTTATCCTTGCAAACTCTCCGCCCAAGAACTGCTCTCGAATCCCCTAAATTTGCAACATATAAGAGATCATTTGTGATTGCTCCAACTAGACAACATGATCCAACAGAAGCAATTTGCGGTTTCATTGGCAATGATCGCTTCACTAAATGACAAAATTCCTCCTCAGTGGCATTAAATGCCTTCTTTATGACATCAACTGATAGTCCCCCTTGCTCTGTCGCATATTCTGTAATTGAAACAAACAATTTAGTGGGAGAAAGAGAGAGAAACACACAAACAGATAGTTTTGATGCTTTGATAAGCAAGTCCAACCCAAAGGTTTGGTAGCAAAACTTAGTCTCGTAACATTTTCCGTAATTTTTATTTCAAAATTGGGTTTACTTTTAATTTTTTTTTAATTTTTACTCTTGAATTCTCAATATCCAAACATTGAAGGCGTTCAAAAGTCCATTATTAAACACAGATGCCAATTCAGTTGGAAACAAAAGAATTATATAAAGAAAGCTAACAAGAATCATAATTGATTAATAAGAACAGACAAATAGATGCATACTATTGACAAATGTTGAAGCATAATGATCACAAGTATATCCAACAGAGTTCACGGAAATCACTTTGATAACACACAGAGGACACATAAACGAAACGCAACACAATCAAAATCTCAGTATCAAACAACTACAGAGATTCTATCTCCGTAATTGCACAGAAACAGAGCCCTATCAAAAAGAAAAAGATGACAGAGAGAGAGAGAGGAATTACTATGCATGAAAGGGAACAAATGCTTGTTAACGAATCTAGAAGCCTCAGGACCACCATGGCCATCATAAACCCCAACATAAGTTGCGGAAGGAAACGTAAACACTTGGCTCTGATCCTCAAGATTAGAGTTAGCTTGAACAACGGCAATCGAATAGTCACCGGAAGCGTGCGATTTCAAATCCGTATGCCACATCAACCCATCACCACCACCACCACCAACACCAACACCAGGTCGCCTCCCAAAACACCTCTCAAGCGGCCTGTAGCACGAACGCAACATCGTCGCCGATTTTCTTCGTCGTAGTCGTCGTTAGAGAAATTAAAAAATAACGAAATGAGATTGAAAATAGGAATTTGGGAATCGTTTTGAGAGATATATATAGAGAGAGAGAGAGAGCGTGAACAGAGTAGGCCAAGAGAAAGAGAAAAGGGAAAGTGCTTGGCAAAAGAGCGATGCCGCGTGATGAGGAAGACGACTCTCTATATATGTTGCTTTTATTACTGTGTTCTCTGCGCGTTTAAAGTTAAATTCTGTTTCTTTTTCCTTTTTCTTTAATTATAATTTTAATTATTTATATATTTTTTAATTTGATCGTTGACCTGTCACCGGTATGTTTTTAATATAAATTCGATTCCATTTGATTAATTCAGTTTTTTTAACTGAATTAATTTAATAAAAATAAAAATAAAAATATTAAATTAATAACTAAAATTAAACTGATATATTGAAATAAAAATTAAATTCAAATAAATTCGATTTAATTTTTAAATTAAAATCGACGTATGCTTACTGGTAATGGGAGAACAAGAGGGTTGGTTGTGAGATCTAAAGTTTGCATATTTATCAAGGAAACTAAGCAAACGTAAAAATATTTTATACCTAAATGCCATCTCAACTTAAAATGAGCAGTGATTAATACTAATGTTATCAATTTATTTTTTTTTTTTTTTTTCTTATTGCACCATTACGCGTGGGTTTTATTTAGCTTTATGCTTATCATAATAGTTTATTTTACATTATTATTAAAATTTTTTTAAATATATTCATTAAAAAATATTAAAAATTAATTAAAAATTAAATTTAATAAATTTTATTAATAATAATATTAAAATAATTATTTTTTTCAATAACAAAATAACGCTTTTATTAAAAATAAATAATTTTGACTTTTCAAACTCAACGCCAAACAAATAAAGGAACACGAGATTAATAAAGATAATTATTATACTTATAACTCTTAATTTTTTATTAATATTATTTGAAAACAAAAGAGACTATAATAATTTTTTACCTTATTAATATTTATATCCTATTAAAAAATTAAATATTAATTTTAAAAAAATTAAATTAATAATTATCATTAAAAAATTTTAAATTTATAAGAATAATATTTAACTTTTAATTTTTTAATTTTTTATCAAACACATTCTAAGTATGATTAGCAACCAGAAAAAGTTGATTAAAAGGTAGATTATTTCCTTGGTTTTTATTTTACAGTGCATAATTGTAATTTTCGGATCTATTTATTTTTTTCCATTTTTGAAATAATTAAGTTGTTTTAATTGCATTTGTCCCTTAATTAAAGTTAACATTTTCATCACTCTTCCACACGCATATGAGTTGCCTAATTTTCTTTACTTATTAACATTAAATGTGTAATACCACTTTTTAAAGTCTAGCCCGAGGAAGAACGTTAATCAATTGTGAACCAGTGCAAAAACAGGGAACATGGAATTTCTAACTTAATTTACTTAAATTAAACATAAACGAACATCCAGTGGCCAAAATGATTGAGGGACTATATAAAAGAGAAGAGGGAAGGTAGTTGAGATATATTTTCCAAGACTAACCATTCTAGAGCCTTCTCATTCCTTTTTCCCCTTTTCCTTTCCCTTTTCTTCTACTTCTTCTAACCTACACCATCCTAAAACACTTTCCTCCTTTTTTCGTTATTAATTAGGTAAACCCATTTGATACTGATAACCTTAATACCAACAAGGGAATGAAAAAGCAAGGAGATGGAAGGAAATCCAATGATTCCACAGCTAATAACAAGTATTCATTCTCTAAACTCCGAAATCTAATAAAGTTCTAGTGAATAGTTTGGGAAAATTGATACATGAACTTGTGAAATGAGAATAATAAAGGAATGAGATGGGGAAGGATAACTTTAAGGTTGATTTAGATACCATAAGTACACAAGAATAGTATGCAATAAATGAACTTAAACGTTAATAATGTGTTAAAAATAGTTGGATATAATAAAAAGGCAACTGGGGGATTGAAAACTATTAAGATAAAAGAGGTTATATGTTTAGGGCATTTGGTAAGAATGCAGGATCGGTTAGGGTGAGCATTCGGTTTGAATCGAACCACACCGAATCGAACCGAATTAAATCATAAAAATCAAATTATGTATTTTAGAAATCAAACTAAAATAGGTGAAAAATCGAATCGAACCGAACCGCTCTATTTTGATCCGATTCGGTTTAAACCGATCGATTTTGATTTTTAATTTAGACTTGATTTTCAAGTTATTTAATCTAATTTTGACTTTGGTTTGAACCTAATTATTAATCAATGAAATTAAACAATTAATATATATAATTAAATATAGTTTATAAATTTTTCATAAAAATAAATCAATTCAAAAATCAATTCGATTCGATTTAGTTCGATTTGAACATATAAATGACTATTCTGTTCAGTTCGGTTTAACAGATTTTTTTTTCTTCAAAATCGAACCGAACCGAACCGAAAAAACTGAAATTTGTATAATGTAAAATCGAACCGATTAAATTTTAAAACCAAACCGAATGAACTGAATTGACTAAGTTCGGTTCGGGTTTTCAGTTTGAATCGAAATCTGCTCACCCCTAGGATCGGTGGCCGATCAATAAAAAAAAAAAAAAGCCAAATGAAAAGGAGGCTTACTAGCTTTGGCTAGGGGTGAGCATTTGGTTTAAACCAAACCGAACCGAATCAAATTATAAAAATCAAATTACATATTTTAGAAATCAAACCGAGCTAAAATGGATGAAAAATCAAATCGAACCGAATCACTCTATTTCTGTTCGGTTTGATTCAAATTGATTGGTTTTGATTTTTTATCATTTTTTAATTTAGACTTGATTTTCAAGTTAGTTGATCTGATTTTGACCTTGGTTTAAATCTAATAACTATTAATCAATGAAATTAAACAATTTATATATATAATTACATTTAATTCATAAATTCCCCATAAAAATAAATCAATTCAAAAATTAATAAAACTATTCAGTTCGGTTTAATTTAATTGATTTTTTTCTCTTCAAAATCGAACCAAATCAAAATAACTGAAACTTTTATAATATAAAATTGAATCGAATCGAATTATCTTAAAAGCCGAATCGAATTACCAAATTAAGGCAATTCGGTTCGGTTTATTCGGTTTGAACCGAATAAAGCTCACCACTAGCTTTGGCCATCGAACATTAATTATTTAGCTACCGAAGAGGGTTCTGCCCCATTAGCTAAGATTGTATTAATCGTCTAAATTACCTATAATCTAAATACAATACATATATTTTTCTTCGAAGCTAAGATAATGAACTGTAGGGGAGAAAAAAGGTCAAGGGATGCCCAATTAAAAGTATATGTCAAGTAAAAAAGGGACAACTATCAAGATGAGTAAAAATTACAAAATACTTTCTTAATTTTACGTTTTCTTTACATATACATTCATGCATCATTGAACTATTTTCATTAGTTATATTGCATATATAATTATATACATGTGTATTTAACTCGTAGATGTGCATATTATAATTGTGTTGTGAATGGTGGTTATGGATGAGCAGGTGGTTATGGATGAATGGGAAAGATACATGAAAGTAAAGAAAAGAGTATGCATACATTATGAGCTTATATACTGAAAGAAGAAAAGGGATGTTCAAGTAAGACAATTCTGTGTATCCAGACCCATTATTTAATATGATATATTAAGAGAAAGTTTTAAGGAGCTCCTATACTAGGCCGGACATTTTGGATTAAAAGAAATGATATTGTCCATTCATGTGCTTGAATATGTATTTTAATCATGTGTTTTCTTTTCCCATATAATTATCTACTCACTAGATTTATATACCCACTCCCTTTTGTTTTATCTATCCCTTTTAGAAACATTAGTAAAGGTAGTAGTCAATAGATTTTGGGATAATTGAGTTTTAAGGTTTGATGTAATTAAGTTTACATATTTTGTACAATTTCGTACAGCTAATTCGAGACATGTATAATTTTGACTATTTTAGAACTGTGCTTGCTTTGTAATAAGATTATATTAAACATATATTTATAATATTATGAGAAATTATATCACCTTAAGAGTGATTATGAAAGTATGAGAAAACGAAAAGACCCTTTTTACGCATATTGCAATTTTAAAGAAAGAATATAGATTGAATGTGATAAAAAGTCTTTCTAGGCCCAAATGAAATGAGCTTCTTAAGATGAAAGTGAAATTTATTGGTAAATTGGAGAATGACATGTGAAGTAACATTGTATGAACAATGTGAAATGGTCTCGCCCATTATAATTATAAATGTATAAATATAAAAATAACTAAATTAAGGTTAGGCTTGATATGGGTTCTAATGTTCTTATATTTTTCAGTGCTCTAACGCTAATAATGGACAGGATTTGGATCGGTACAAAATATTCTCCTCAAGCAATATTTAATGCATTTAAAATTATTACTTTTAAAATATTATCGATAGAATTAAACCATAATTAATTGATATAGTAAATAACTATTTAGTCTCTAAGATTTACCATTATTTATTAATTAACTCTTTTAAGTTTTAGTCCGTCGGCTAAATAGTTACTCTAATTATCACGGCATATTCTTGTGTATTAATTAGTGAGTCAAATGAGAAATATAATTTATTTTTACTATGCTACCCCTGCCCAAATTACGCCCTGCCCTTAGACCTTCAAAACCTAAAGCCCGGCGTAAGTTGACAGTAAAAACTAGGTTGCCCTCATTTTCTTCTTTCTTCTCCCCCTATCTCCATCCAATTCCTCTCCTTTCTTTGCTCATATCATAGAATCCAAACGCTAAATCTCTCTTTCCTGACCATGGTGAAACCTTGGAAGCACCTTACATCAATTTCTAATTATCCTTTCATCATTGATTCATTAATCAAAAGAGTTGTTTGTTTTTCATTTTGGAGTAGCCTAGGCAAAGAGAGAGAAATTCATCTCTAAATCACTCTCAATAACGCCGTCTTCACCCATTACCTTCTCCAAACATGGACATGCCTAGAAACCCATCCACTGTCGTTGCTTCTACATCATGGAAAATGGAAAAATCAATCATTTGAGCTACAACAACGAGAGCAAGAGAAAGTGAAAAACAAGAACTATAATCAATTAGGAGACTAAGGTCGTTAGTTGAGATTGAAAAAAGTGGATTGGGTTGGGGGTATCATGAGACAGTGACCAGTGAGAGGACATAACACTACAAGAAAAAAGGAGATTTGAAACCGAATATTCGGTTTCAAATCAGTGAAAATCGGTTTCTAAATACATTTAAAAACCGATTTGAAACAGAAATATTCAGTTTTAAATCCACAAATTTCTAAATAAATTTGAAACGGAAAATGGCGTCCGTTTCAAATTCTGAAGCTATTTTCAAACCACTATTCCGTTTCAAATTTAGAAACCACATATATTCGGTTTCAAATTCCGTTTTAATTTAAAAACTGATATTTTGGTTTCAATTTTTTTGAAACAGAAATTCCGTTTCAAATCGGTTTCTAAATTCTGAAACCGATCCTTGTGTTATTGGATTAGAAACGGAAAAATTCGTTTTTAATCCGTTTCAAATTACTAGTAGAAAATTTTTATTTTTTTATTTAATATATTATTTCCTGTATTGAAGCATATAATATAATATTAATTTTAAATGCTCAA
Organism: Hevea brasiliensis; assembly: GCF_030052815.1. Classification (NCBI taxonomy): domain Eukaryota; kingdom Viridiplantae; phylum Streptophyta; class Magnoliopsida; order Malpighiales; family Euphorbiaceae; genus Hevea; species Hevea brasiliensis. Next base: position 20,982,046 of record NC_079500.1, on the reverse strand, counting down.
TATCATAATATTTATAATATCAGGCTATCAAATATCAAATATCAGTCAATATTATATATAAATATGACAGTGAAGGGTTATGACAATAATATACTGTATGGAAAAATAAAATATCATAATAACAAAAAAACAAGCTACTTGTCATCAACAAGATAATCACTCATCACCACTATCAGCCTCTCTACCATCATCTTGATGAGTCGCATGTGGAGTTGGGGCTGTAAACTGCGTACCCTGCATCATTTGTGCCATCATGTTTTGCATCATTTGTTGCATGCGCTCCTCCAGTGTCTGCTCACGTTGTCTATATCTCTCCTCTAGCATCAACTCGCGTTGTCGATCTCTCTCCTCCATTGCAACCAAACTATCCTTGAGCGTTGCAACAGTCTGATGCAATTGTTGAATCTCTTCCTCCATTGCCTCTGACTGAGCACAATAGGATGCAGTAGAAGATGATCCATGTGATGAGCTAGGGTAAAAAATTGATGCTTGAGATCCAATGCCATAAACCCTGTTCTTCTTCTCTCCCCCCCCCCCCCCCCCCAACAACTTGATAATATAGTGCGACCTCATCTACAATAGGAGGGTCACTGCACCCCTCTTGTAGTTGAGACGACTGCTCCTTAAGCACCAAAAATGCATCCTGCATAAGTCAATACACATATTTTAAATTTATTTTTCTTGGCAATTGAATAAACAAACTCACTTATTCATTTTTTTCATATAATTGAAAGACATAAAATACTTGTTCACTTACCTTAATTGATTGCGCTAGTGAATCAACCATATCGGAGGTGCCTTTCCTAGTGTGGGTCTTATGGAAAAGGTCATAAGGAAAAGGTCTTCGGCCAAGCTGGGCTTCCTGAAAAGATATAATGATTTTAATGATGTTTATAATAATGTTCGATTATTTGCTACTAATATGTAGACAGACAATAACAAAACTAGTAAATATGAAATCATTACCATCCTATAGTAAATATGAAATCATTACCATTCTATCTGCGTGAGTAGCATGTGAAACTGAACCCCCTGTGTGTCTAGAGATGCCTGCCCCAACTCCCCCTATCTCACTACAACGGTTAGCAGTGAACTGATGGCTCTTGGCTTTAAACTCTGGGCTACTCCATGCCTCCTTCCATTTTTGCATTGTACTATTAGGCACGATGACCTTGGATTTTCCTTTCCTGACATCGCACGATGATCTTATAAGCTGTGAATGATTGCCATTAAGTGAGAACCAGTGAAAGATGGAGAATGAATTATTAAAAGGACAGTAAAGAGACAAAGGGTAGAGGCAAGATACTAGAGAGAGAATTGCAACAAAAAATTGAATCATTTTTTTTTATTTTGATCATTGATTCTAGGATTATATTTTGGACTCATATTTTTATTTTGCATTGATATAATGATGAGATTGAACCTAATTTTGAGTGATTTTGTTGTTAATTTAACATAATCTATGTGCATATGTAAGGTAGGCAGAATTTTCTTTAGTATTGTCATGTGAATAGATTTTTTTATCACACAATACTTATCATAAAAAAATTATCATGCTTTATAATTATAATAATAATTATTTTTTATATTAAGTATTTAATTTTATCTTTTTATTGTCTGTTTTTTTTATTATATATGCATATATTATATATTTATTTAAAATTTTAATTTCTATAAAATGTATGTATTTTATGTCATAAATTTATGTAAAGTGATAATAATTTTTGTGAAAGAATTATTTTATAAAAAATATATCAGATTAATAAAAAAATTACACTTTACAAAATTTTAAAAATATGGCATTTTAAAAATGATATAATAAAATATTATTTTTAATTAATAATAATGATATACTATTATCATTAAAATTAAATAATTCAATTCATTATTAATAATTTAATATATTTTTAATTATATTAATTAGAAATATTATATTTGTATGTTTTTAAAATAATATTATTTTCTCATTAATCTAATATACTTTTTGTAATTAAAAAAATATTGATTTGCATAATTTAAGAGATAAAAATAAAAAAATTTTTAAAATTTAAATTTCTTTTTAAATAAAGTCATTATATTTTAAATAAAGTAATTATGGAACTATTATTAATATATGTATACAAAGAATTAAATAAGATTGGAAATTTATTATAAATTAAATAAAAGGAAATTTTTAATTAAAAATTAATTTAATAATAATAATAATTTATTTTATTTAAAATGTAATTAAAAAATAAAAATTATAAATTTCCCATAAATGCTAATCAACAATAAAGGGAGCATACATGTGTTTTAAAATTTTAAAGTAATTAACATCATTGTTTAGGTTAAGATATTATAAATATAACTAATATATAAGAAAGAGCTGTAGTTTAAAAAATAAAATTTGATATTTGAAATTTTCCCATCATTAGCCTAGGATTTGTTGCTCTTGTCATTCTAATGTCATGATATGGTTACCTTTTGAATGAAGTGATCTGTGGCAGCTGAGGCATGCCAATTTCTCCATAAAATTTTCTTCTTTCCAAGCTTGAACAACAATGAATATATGTCTACAATATATTCCTTTATCTTGGGTACCAAATATTCTAGTTTACATTTATACTTAATTAATTGTGGTGATTGAAAATATATATTTTTTTAAATTTACAATTAAGACTACGAAAAAATTTACATATCAATTCTTAATTTGTTTTTAATTAATTAACAATTTAATCCTCAAATATAACTTTAGTAAACGAATTAATCCATATTATTTAAATTGATGGTTAACTCTTGTTTTTAATAACATAATTTATATATCTAAATTTTATATTTACTAATTTTTATTTATATTTAAATAATTATATGTTATATAAAATATTAAATATATTATAATATGCTTTTTGAAAAATCAATTTAAATGAAAATTTAATTTCAAATGTAATTTTTCAAAATATTTATATAGTATAAATAAACCATAACTTTAATGGTACACGTATAAATGAACTATGTTATATAATTTTTCTTGAAAATTGTGTTAAAGGAATTTTTATAATGACTTATTTATTAAAAATATTACTATAAATAAAATTAATTTTTTTTACAAAATTATTCATCATAATATAAAACAGTCTAGTAAAATATATTGTTAGTTATGATTTATTTTTTACAATTTTATATTTAAATCATTATAAATATAAAAAATACTCAATACTTTATAAATATATAATTATTTAAATATAAAAATTAAATATAGAAAATATTTTATTAATAAAATAAAATTTCATGGGTTAAATTATTTTAAATTAAAAACCGTTTAATGGTGAATTTAGACAGGATTAAATTGTTCTTAAAAAACAAATAAAAAACTGATATGTAAATTTTATTTATATCTCAAAGATCTAATTGTAATTTATTTATTTTTTCTTTTTTAATATTTGTACATTTAATAAGATTGGAGAACCGTGTACATCAATCAAGTACAACAATTTTCCTGCATTCATCTCTTGATAGTGCAGATTTCATGAGACCTTCAGGTCCTGGAACACTAACCAAACTCAAAAGCTTCTCAGAATCACATTTCATTCTTCAAGAACTGACATCCACCTTGAAATCAATGCCATGAAAATTGTGAATAAACACTAATTAATACCCTCCTTCACTCCTTGTGGCCTTTATCTACTGAGCCATCGATGACAACCAGACCTGAAACACTGCCCTCAAGCCTTCAGAAATCAAAATCTGGCACTGTCTTATATCATCTTCTATTCATGTATCTCTTCCATGTCTCTCTATAATCCGCAGTCCAATTGTTCCCTGATGCCTAGTCAATATCCTTATTGGTGAAAACATAAATTCTGAGTGAATGACCGTACCAAAGTGAATCGGAAACAAAAAATACTGAAATGGGCTAACAAATCCAAAAATTACGAAGAGGGGGTGGGTGTCAGTGGTCAGCGCCTGGGACGCTATTCAAAATAGCGCCCGAACTCCGGACGCTGTTCAAAATAGCGTCTGAACTCCGGACGCTATTCATATTAGCATCCGAAGTTGGGACGCTATTTTGAATAGCATCCCATTGCACGCCACTTGCAAGAAAACCTGCACGCAACCTGCACGCATTGCACGCACCCCAGATGGAATATTACGTCGCATCTGTAACCCGCGGGACGCTAGTTTTACTAGCGTCCTGTGCTCTGGATGCTAATTATATTAGCATCTTGTAGCTCCGAACGCTAATATAATTAGCATCTTTGTTCGTGGCGTGGCGCTTCTCCGGCCTCGTCCCAAGTCTCATCCCAAGTCCAATCTGCAGGTAGCCGAATCTCCAGTGAAGCGGGACACTATTTTTATTAGCGTCCTGTGTTCATCCCACTCCCCATATCTACCCCTGCTCTCTCTCCCTGTGCTCTCATTTACAGCTTCCATTTTGTAATTTTTTCTAAAAAGCAGCTTACAGCCCTCAAGCCCTCGCTCGTTCATTCCTCATCCATTGTGTCATTTTGGTGGAGCAGCTTACAGTCGGGTGGAGCAAGAAGGAGAGGAGACAGGTGCAGTTGCATGTGGTAGATCACAAAGAAAAAAAGAAAAAAATTGAAAAAAAATTATATTCAGGTATGTATTTTGATTGTTTAATAATTTTTAGCATGTAATATACGAAATGCTTAGGTGATAATAATGTTTATTATTCTGAAAATAATGTAAATTTTTTTTTGGTGCATGTTTGTGAGAAACTTTTGGTGAGCAAGTTGATATTTTTGTAAGCATCACTTAAGAAATAAAATTTCGTTACAATTTTTAACATGCAATATATAAAATGTTTGAGTGTTAATGTAATTATTATTCTGAAAATAATATATATATATATATATATATATATATATATATATATATTTTTTTTTTTTATGCATGCATGTTGGTATGTTTGTGAGCAAGTTGATATATATATAGTAATAGCATAATACTGATAAAATGAGTAAACGTTATTGGGAAATATAATACAAGAAATTATATTTTTAGTGTATAATAGTAAAGAAGGTAAAGAAAAAATAATATAAATTTGTAGTATTAAGAAAATGTTAGGAAAGAGAAAATAAAAATTATAAATGTAAATTATGTTGCAAAATAAATTTTATATTAAGTCATATAATTTTTGTATCACAAAATATAATAGTTTAATAAGTTGAACAGAGAATATCAGTATAAAGTAAAATAATAGTTTAAGTTTTTAAAAATTAGTAAAAGCTATAGAAAAAAGGGAAAAATTAATAGAAAATTGAGTTCATAATATATTATAGAAAAGGATGTAATAAAAATGAAATATAAATTTATAGAAAATATTATTAAAAAATGAAAAATTAGTAATATAAAAAATTGCCAAAAAAAATAAGTAGCATTTTAATTGAAATGTAATTAATAAAAATAAATTTTAAAATTATATTATTTAGATAATATTAAACAAATAAAAAATAGTAAAATAAAAAAAATTGGGGAAACTCAATATAACAATTAAAATTTAATTATAAAAAAAAATTAATATTATTAAAATATGATTAAAAAGTGAAAACAATAGTACCATAAAAATTTATCGAAATCATTGCATATTTAATTAAAATGTAATTATTAGAAATAAAATATTAATTTATTTTATTAATTAAAATTAAAAAAATAGAAAAATTAGTAATGTAAAATATTGTTGAAAATAATTTCTTTATTAATAGAAAATTGAGTTCATAATATATTATAGAAAAGGATGTAATAAAAATAAAATATAAATTTATAGAAAATATTATTAAAAAATGAAAAATTAGTAATATAAAAAATTGCCAAAAAAAATAAGTAGTATTTTAATTAAAATGTAATTAATAAAAATAAATTATAAAATTATATTATTTAGATAATATTAAAGAAATAAAAAATAGTAAAATAAAAAAAATTGGGGAAACTCAATATAACAATTAAAATGTAATTATTAAAAAAAATGAATATTATTAAAATATGATTAAAAAGTGAAAACAATAGTAACATAAAAATTTGTCGAAATCATTGCATATTTAATTAAAATGTAATTATTAGAAATAAAATATTAATTTATTTTATTAATTAAAATTAAAAAAAATAGAAAAATTAGTAATGTAAAATGTTGTTGAAAATAATTTCTTTATTAATAAAAAATTGAGTTCATAATATATTATAGAAAATGATGTAATAAAAATAAAATATAAATTTATATAAAATATTATTACAAAATGAAAAATTAGTAATATAAAAAATTGCCAAAATAAGTAGCATTTTAATTAAAATGTAATTAATAAAAATAAATTATAAAATTATATTATTTAGATAATATTAAAATTTTAAAAATAGAAAAATTAGTAATGTAAAATGTTGTTGAAAATAATTTCTTTATTAAGTAAAATATAATGACGTATTGTCAACCAGACCGTTTATGCTGATAGTTGTTGCGATTTTTATTTTATCAGAAATGTCAATTCCAAATTTTGCTACTTTATATTGGGATGGAGAAATCATTATGGATGATGAAGGCTATGAATATTATGGGGGTTTATCAACCGTCATTACTATTGGTAAACGTATGGATTTTGGTACTTTAGGAATGAAAATTGTCCGTGGAATTAATCTTAAAGGTGGACATGAATTTATATCGAAAATCTTATTCAGATAACCCACTGAAAAAAATGGCTCATTTAAATGGGATTGCATGGGTTTGGTAAACGATGACGATGTGAATATTATGTTTAATTTCATTGATGAAATTGGAGGTATGTCATCTATTGAATTCTATATTGACATTTTTCGACCATCTGCAAATGTTGTTGATGAAGCGGGCCCATCAAATAGTTGTTACACTAAAGCACTTAAGTGTACGGATGATTTTGAATCCGTTAGCAATGATTATTGTCCCAATGATGATGAGGATGATGAAGAGTCTGATGAAGAATGGATTGATAGTGATGACTGGGACATGAATGAGGATGGTGGTCATCATAATGAGTTAGTAGTAGATTTGCCTTAATGAGTTAGTAGTATATTTGCCTTTTTACTATAATACTCATGTTGCAAACCCAATAATGCCGCTTGTCCCTCCTCCGCCTTATAGTGAAATAGATTTTTCATTGCTAACGGTTGATCCATGGTCAACACCACAGTGTAGTTCGATGTGGGATCCATTAAAAGAGTTTGAATTAGGACTGATATTCTCATCTAGAGAGGATGTCCAAAAAGCTGCCAAAGAATATCATTTACATAGGCACCATGAGTTTTGTAATGAGGAGACAAAGAGTAGAACATATGCCATCAGGTGCAAAGACATAAAGAGCAATTGTAAGTGGAGATTGAGTGCCTCACGAGGGAAAGGAAGTGATATATGGAAAATTACGCGATATAAAGGACCACATACATGTGTTAATCCATCACTGTCACAAGATCATAAGCAATTGGATAGCAAATTTATATATGATTTCATTCTCGCCATTATATGTGAACAACCCAATGTCAAGATAGGAGCGTTACAGTCTGAAATGAAAGATAAGATTGGATATATGCCAAGTTATCGAAAGACCTGGAAGGCTAGGCACGATGCAATTATTAAGATCTTTGGTGATTGGGAGGAATCTTTCGGAAGGTTGCGACAATTTATGCTTGCTTTGTGCAAACAGAACCCTGAAAGTATGTTCTTCATTGAAGATGATCCTTTTTTTGTTAATAATAGATTAGATCCTGCTTATCGGGTTTTTGTAGGACAAGGGGGCGTGAGGCGAAATATCATCCATTGAAATTATATAAAATGCACCAGGTAATGCCCAGGAAAGATGGTGGAGTCACAATGGTCTCACTTAAGTACCACCTCCTTAGACAGCATTTCCTAGACATGCACTTCATACAATCCTAATAGAATCAAACCACTGGTAAGTACCGTCTTCCCATAACACTACCACGGTACTAAGGATTTATGCCACGAAGGCATAGATAGACAGTCGCCACCGGGTAATAACCGGACATATTGATGTTTCTTCCGAGGGTCATGGATGGCAACTTACTCCTTGCAGAGTTTCCACAACCGTCATTACCATAGCCCAATGTCTAGGTTCGGGATAGTGGGTACGTAAGGGGAAGGTGTTAGGCACCCCTTACGCCTGGTCTAACCTCGTTAATTCGAGTGCCAGTCCTCTACTAATGTTTCTAGAAGTCTTGTTTATTATTCCTTTATTAAACTTTATCCTAAAAATGCAATTCTAATCCTACACACGCAAGTAATTCACAAAAGGGTTGTTGTTTACACACAATTTTCATGCACAAGTAATTCCTATCTATGGGATTGCTAATTATTTAAATGATATTTATCAGATGACTAAAATTAATTTATTATTGAGAATTTAATTTACAAACAAATTCAATTTCAAATAACCCTACGTTTCTATTTAACCTAATTAATTAATTTTCACCAAGTTACCTTAAGGATAATTAAACTAAGTTAATTATGTACATGTGTAATTTATTCTAATATCACATAAGGCCCAAACAATCACAACCTAATAAAGATTTCTAACATGCAAATTTATTTTACAATTATCAAGTATTAAATTAAATTTATTTACATGCCAATGTTAGTTTAATTTACAAACAAGATTAATTTTAATTTACAAAGTATTTATTTAAATTAATTACATGCAAAAGTCAGTTAAATTAAAAAACAAAGTTAATTTTAATTTACCAAATGAAAGTTCTATTATTACTACAATTTCATACCAATGGTTATTCGAGAAGTTTAGAGCTACTTACCTGTTGGTAAATGCAGTTGCCATTGGGGCAAGCTACCCTTAAAAAAGGGTCTTCTCTTCTAGTATGGCAATGATATCACTGGCTTACTCCCGTTTAGCTCCATATAAGCTCCACGCAAATGCCCTCTTTGGTACTTACCTTAGGGCTACTTACCAATTTTGTTTGTAATAAAAAATAAAGAAACTAAAGAAAATAAAAGAAATAAAGAAAACATTAATAACAATTTACATTGGATTCTAACTCTAGTCTCCTAAAGGGTTAAGATTCCTAATTAGTTACAACTACCTAATGGTCTAAGTCTTCTAACATGATCCAAACACTTTATAACACTTCTTGAATTAAAAGAATACAGAAAATAGATCAAATATCAATTAAAACCTAAGAAAATACAAGAACATGCATAAATATACAATTTTTAAATTCTGGCAGATTAACAGTAGCAAGAAATTCGATTTTTTAAAAATAGTTAAACATGCCTAAAAATCATAAAAAAATTACAGAAGATAGCCTACATATCATACAATAACATAAAATTTATAAATCAAACAAAACCCTAGCCGAATGATCTACATAAATCGTAACTCTTCTAAGTGACAGAATCGTACTACTTTTTTGTAAAATTCATAACTCATTAACCACAAAAGATATGAATGCAAAACCAATTGGAAAAGATTCATAAGATTTTGAAGTTAATTTTAGACACTAGATTTGCACAAAAATATTAAGGAACAAGGGAGATATTGGCTCCACAAGTCGGATATCCTGCAAATCAGATTTTACAGGAACCCTAACTTCAAACAGCCATAACTTACAAAATATTAAAGCTTTTTTAGTGATTCTTGAGCCTAAAATTAATAGAATTTCGTGTAGAATATGAATATAATTTTTACAAATTTTTTACAGATTCAGAAAATAAAGAAAAATAATAAAAATACGAGAGACAGAAACTAAACATGTGCAGAGTTGTGTATTCCCTCAAATTAAACATGATTACATGATCTATATGAACATATAAAATAAATTGAAGACAAATAGCATAGAATTAAAATATTGTGTGGCATAGATCTTGAAAAGAAAACAATAAAAACTGACCTTCCAGAAATCTTGTATGAAAATCTTCTTGAAGAAAAAAAATAATAAGGAAGAACTCCAAGAGTCTTAAATATCTCTAAATTTCTTATAACTCTGAATTTTCTCTATCTCTCTCCTCTCATCATCCCCTTCTTCTCTTCTCTAGTAGGGTATTTATAGGGTTTTGGGAGAGAGGTGTGATAGGATTTGGAGTCTTAGGATGATAAAGTTTAGATGACTTAAACAACTACAATTGCAGAATTCGAATAAGACTGGGATATGGGTGAGGTGTTTCAACCAATAGGAAGACAGAAAAAATGGAAGGCACCAATAGGGAATGAGGAAGAGGTGTGGTAGGATTTAGAGTCTTAGGGTGATAAAGTTTAGATGACTTAAACAACTACGATTGCAGAATTCGAATAAGACTGGGATATGGGTGAGGTGTTTCAACCAATAGGAAGACAGGAAAAAATGGAAGGCACCAATAGGGAGTGAGGAAGAGAGTGGGGTCAAGGAGGAGAGAGATATTTTGTTATTTTAATTTTTAGAAAATAATTAAATGGGTCCCATTTAAAATTCCTAACTAGGCTTTCTTAGGCCCATAGAGCCCAATTAAACTTAATTAGATCCATTTAAGAACTACCCATATTAAATTTAAACAAAATAAAATTTTATTTAAATTTAATTAAATTAATTTCCCCAAAATTTTATTATTATTTTTATTTTTTTCAAGATCATGCCACGGAATTAATAATTCAGCTCCATGCCTCCAATTACATCTTACAGTCATATAATTTTTCATCATCGGGTTTCCCATGGCCTCAATGCACATGCTCATCACAAAATAAGGGTCTACAGTTTGCCCCCCACTTTGGCGAAAGTTGAAATCAATGCGAAGCATTGCTCAAGTTTCGTCAAAGTGAAACTCAAATTTCTAATAACTATGAAACATTGGCTATGAGGATCAAGTATATCTTGCTCGGTCGACATACTCTATATTATGAGACTAGCTACGGTCTCATAATAGTAATAATTGTGTCATGTGAAAAACGAGTGTATCTTGCTCTGTCGATACACTCTGCGTCATGAGACTAGCTACGGTCTCATAACAGTGATAACTGTGTCATGTGAAAATTGAGTGCATCTTGCTCGCCGATACACTCTGTGTTATGAGACTAGCTACGGTCTCATAACGTTGATAACTTTGTAATGTGAAAATCGAATGCATCTTACTCGCCGATACACTCTGCATCATGAGACTAGCTACGGTCTCATGATAATGGAAACTCTGTGTTTTGAAATGTTGTGGATTCGTATTTAGGACCATGATCCTAAACTACCACGTATCTCCCTCGCTATCCTGAGGAAGAATCAGACCCACTCGTAGTTCGACACTTGAAACTGTGGTGATGCATGTTCTTCTACGCCTTACACACCTACAGGTGACATGTTGATGCGTGTTCTTCTACGCCTTACACAACTATGCCATGTGCCCTAAACAACGTCTAAGGACTTACCAAAAAACATCTATCATGAAATGTTGTGGGTTCGTATTTAGGACCACGATCCTAAACTACCTACGTATCCCCCTCGCTATCCTGAGGAAGAATCAGACCCCCTCGTAGTTCGACACTTGAAACTGTGGTAATGCGTGTTTTTCTACGCCTTACACACCCACAGGTGACATGTTGATGCATGTTCTTCTATGCCTTACACAACTATGTCATGCGCCCTAAACAACGTCTAAGGACTTACCAAAAAATATCTAATTCATGATTTGAAAAAAAAATTAGGATGACTGGGTCTCAAAATTCTCTCTGATTTTTATGCTTCCTGTATGCTACTTCCTATCATGGGCATGCTGATTTTGCTAGAGATTCTAAAAAAAACTTAGTCCTCTGGGGGACCTCTTTTTGCAAAAACTTTCTTATAACCTCAAATTTTTTTGAGAAAAATTATTCACCAAAAAAGACTTCCTTAAGGTCACAATATAATTTCTCTCTGATTTTTCTTTTTCTTCTCTCCCCCCATGATTTCTGCCTTGACTCATTTCTCTTCCATGAACTTCATTCTCTGTGCCCTAAGTTTTGCCTGAAATGCCCTTTTGGGTTTTCATCTCAGCGGGCTTGCTCTAACTTTTGCCTAAGCGGCCCTTTCAGGTTTTCCACTTAGCGAGCTCTCTTTTTTTCTTTTCTTTTTCTTGTTCTTTTTCTCTTTTTTTGAAATTAGACAATCACCAGGATATTCATATCAAGCACCTATTCTATCATGCTCACAAGACAATAGGTTAAATCAAAACAATGCAGTTCAATTACTTAATCTTTTGATATATCCCTCAAGACACAAAACATTCACAATCATAATTCAATAAAACCTATTCCTGATTAATGCAATAAAAACTTCTTTATTTATTCAGGTACACCATTACTCCCTCTTACATTTAGTTTTGCTAAATTTCTAACCTTCCAAAGTTAGAAATAAGCTTTATAACCTGCCGAATGGCCTTTTCAGGTTTTTCATCCAGATCTTCTCTCATCTCTCCTTTTGCCTAGACTGCCTTTTGTAGGTTTTCAATCTAGCATTTTTTCTTTTCTTTTCTTTTCTTTTTCTTTTCCTTTTTTTTTTCCTTTCGTTATTTTTTCTTTGACCCTTACTTTTGCCTAGACCGCCTTTTGCAGGTTTTCAGCTTAGCGGGCCTGTCTCACACAAAGTACCATTTAAGCCTGTCTAAATTGACTGGTTCTTGAAATTCATTCCCATCCAGGTCTGATATTCTTACAGTAGCAAGATCTTTTGACTATGTGTGGACCATCCCAGTTTGGCTTAAACTTTCCTCTTGGATCAAAAGGGATGGGCCGAGTTTGTTTCACAACCATATCTCCCTCTTTGATCTTTCTTGGCTTCACCTTCTTATTAAAGGCTCTAGTTATCTTCCTTTGATAAGCCTGCATATGATACAAGGCTCGCATCCTCTTTTCATCAATCAAAGCTAGTTCTTCATATCTCTTATAGGCCCACTCATTTTCTAGGATCTTAGCTTCTAGCATCACTCTTAAGGATTTGACCTCTTGCTTAATGGATAGCACTACTTTAATCCCATACACTAAAGAGAATGGGGTTGCCCTCGTGGATGTCCTTGTAATACTACGATAATCTTAAAGAACATAAGGGAGTTTTTCAGGCCAATCCTTATATGTTTCGAACATTTTTTCCCAACTAGAACATTTCCATTCATATGGGGACCACACATTTCCTGCATGTATTTCTTTCATTATTTGCTCAGCCTATTTTTCTATCACACATAAGAGTTTGTAGAATTGCCCCCCAGCTAAAGTAAGTTGAGTGGCTAATCTATGAATTATTGCTCTATCTCTTTTGTAGGCTTATTGCGAGTATTCTCTCACTTCCAGAGACGTCCTTATATCTTCATATCATTTTCCTTCTCCCTCTAGGTCCACATGTGCTACTACTAATCCTTCATAGCATAAAATTTTACTCCTCATTAGGATAACCAGCTAAGTCAACTTTTGATCACTCTTTTCCTATAGCGGCACCAGCGTGGCTTGGGAATCGGCCATCTGATTTTAAGCTCGAGGCATGTGCTTCTTGGTACTTTGTTAACAAGGCTATAAATTTATCTCTTTCTTCTTGGGTTAAATCTTCAGCTAACTTAATGTCTTTAGGATTATTTGGTGTACCTAAATTAATAGAGATCGATTTTGATGCATTAACAAAAATAGATTCTAAATGATTATGAATGCCATGCATATGCCCATTAGAATAAACATCAAACAAGTAAGCAGGATTGGGAATGTTATTGATCTTTGCCTCGAAATCTTTATCAAGTACATCAGAATTGGAAACTGCAATATTACTACTGTGAGCATTACAAAAGATAGACTCAAACATAGGGGTGTAGCTTCAGGTGTTTGGCTTTTCATGCAGTCCTCAGATCAATGGTGCTGATTTTCTGCTTTAGCTCTTTCACATATGGTAACCCCTAATCATATGTCAGGGTAATCTGCCCCTTCATCTCAAGAAAAGTCACCAGACCATCTATACTTTCTCCTAGGCCTATGCTAAGAAAAAACTTCAGCCCTCTCTTCATAGTAGTCACTTTTAGATCCATCTAGTTTTTATAGATCCCAACAACTTGAAAATCAGACACTAGTGGAACTGAACCATCAGTTGTAATGCAACTATCTCCTCATCAGAATCAATCCAGACATCCAAAGGACCCTCATCATAGCTAGAATTATCACAAATGTCAATAACCATTATAGACTGAGGTTCATTGGGCTTTTGGATGGGTTGGATAGGTTCACTAGGCTTTTGGATGGGTTGGATAAGTTCATTGGGCTTTTGGATGGGTTGGATAAAGTCAATAATTCTATTAGGGTTATTTGAGGTGATGGAGATCATGTAGAGACCTGGTGTAGGTGGAAATTTTGGCTAGGCATGGGGCTTTTGGATTGATTTTCTAGGTCAATTATCCTTTTGGCATCAATTAGGTCTTAGATATCATGTTTCAGTTGAAAGCATCAGTCGGTGTCATGACTGTGGGCTTGGTAAAATTGGCAACATTGGTTGATATCATAGCTAGGTGGGAGTGGATTTGGTAGTAGTCTGGGTGCTAAGAGCTGTAGGAGGTCTTGAGCTTTGAGACGCTCCAAAACTTCAGATAAGGGTTAGCTGAAAAAAAAATCTCCTTGGGGTGTGAGACACAATTTGAACCTCAATAACTTTAATGCCACTTAATTGGCCTACCTCGGGGCCTCTTTTTAAAATTGACCACAATTTTCTCTTCTAGCTCAAACATCTTGGCATTCAATATTTCATCAAGCACGGCCATAATTTCTTCCATCTTAAGTAGTGCAGGTGAAATCCTTACTAGTCTCTTCCCTTCCCTAACCCAAGTGACCTGATTGGAAGTCTCTTTGGTGTATTTTGAGGCTATGTTTGCTCAAAAAAATAGGATTTAAGGGTTAACCTAAGTATGCTATGTACATGAATGCAATGCATGAATGGACTATTTTTTTTTTTTTGCCTTTACTTTTACAAAACCAAAATCAAACCATACCACTAGAACCAAAACTGAATCAAAACCAGACCATATAAACTGAACTAAAATCGAACCAAAGACTGAATCAAAACCAAAAAAAAAAAAAATCTCCAGAACTGAATCTTCGCCCCCTTATACCTTCAACTCTCACGTGCAGGGTAAGAAAAAAATTCTATCCTAGGCTATGGTACACTGGACACACCAACAGGGGGTGGTCCAGGACGATCCTTCCCTCACAAACAAAGGATTTATATCCTTAAAGTTTAACCATAAGTAAGCATCCTCTTGCTTAATATGGGTTTTGAAATGGACTTGGGCCTATACACACATTGGGTTTATGCATAGGCCTAGGTTCATCTCAACTACCACTAGAACTTATGGTTTGAATAGTAAGGATACGAATCCAGCACAACAAAAATCTACGGGGTACCTAGGGTTGAAATCTATGGCTCATGGGCTTTATTGGGTAGGAAAAGGGTCACCCATGCGAGAGCTTGTCCATTAAGCACAACGGCCGGAGCTGTGGCTCTTTTATATACTCGAAGGTACGGGCATGGGGTGCTAGCATTCACCAATTCGTCATAGCTCGAGTAGAACCATGGTCTCCTTGGCTAGTACTAACGAGGCTAAAAGGGTAAGGGTGATCCGTGTGATAGTGTAGTGCAATGCAAAAAGTTTAACAAAGGAATAATATTAGACTAATAGAAACATGTTGGAGTAACTATCCATTTAGTCCCCAGCGGAGTCGCCAAACTGTAGGACAAGGGGGCGTGAGGCGAAATATCATCCATTGAAATTATATAAAATGCACCAGGTAATGCCCAGGAAAGATGGTGGAGTCACAATGGTCTCACTTAAGTACCACCTCCTTAGACAGCATTTCCTAGACATGCACTTCATACAATCCTAATAGAATCAAACCACTGGTAAGTACCGTCTTCCCATAACACTACCACGGTACTAAGGATTTATGCCACGAAGGCATAGATAGACAGGAGTCGCCACCCGGGTAATAACCGGGACATATTCAGTGTTTCTTCCGAGGGTCATGGATGGCAACTTACTCCTTGCAGAGTTTCCACAACCGTCATTACCATAGCCCAATGTCTAGGTTCGGGATAGTGGGTACGTAAGGGGAAGGTGTTAGGCACCCCTTACGCCTGGTCTAACCTCGTTAATTCGAGTGCCAGTCCTCTACTAATATTTCTAGAAGTCTTGTTTATTATTCCTTTATTAAACTTTATCCTAAAAAAATGTAATTCTAATCCTACACATGTAAGTAATTCACAAAAGGGTTTTGTTTACAGACAATTTTTATGCACAAGTAATTCCTATCTATGGGATTGCTAATTATTTAAATGATATTTATCAGATGACTAAAATTAATTTATTATTGAGAATTTAATTTACAAACAAATTCAATTTCAAATAACCCTACGTTTCTATTTAACCTAATTAATTAATTTTCACCAAGTTACCTTAAGGATAATTAAACTAAGTTAATTATGTACATGTGTAATTTATTCTAATATCACATAAGGCCCAAACAATCACAACCTAATAAAGATTTCTAACATGCAAATTTATTTTACAATTATCAAGTATTAAATTAAATTTATTTACATGCCAATGTTAGTTTAATTTACAAACAAGATTAATTTTAATTTACAAAGTATTTATTTAAATTAATTACATGCAAAAGTCAGTTAAATTAAAAAACAAAGTTAATTTTAATTTACCAAATGAAAGTTCTATTATTACTACAATTTCATACCAATGGTTATTCGAGAAGTTTAGAGCTACTTACCTGTTGGTAAATGCAGTTGCCATTGGGGCAAGCTACCCTTAAAAAAGGGTCTTCTCTTCTAGTATGGCAATGATATCCCTGGCTTACTCCCATTTAGCTCCATATAAGCTCCACGCAAATGCCCTCTTTGGTACTTACCTTAGGGCTACTTACCAATTTTGTTTGTAATAAAAAATAAAGAAACTAAAGAAAATAAAAGAAATAAAGAAAACATTAATAACAATTTACATTGGATTCTAACTCTAGTCTCCTAAAGGGTTAAGATTCCTAATTAGTTACAACTACCTGATGGTCTAAGTCTTCTAACATGATCCAAACACTTTATAACACTTCTTGAATTAAAAGAATACAGAAAATAGATCAAATATCAATTAAAACCTAAGAAAATACAAGAACATGCATAAATATACAATTTTTAAATTCTGGCAGATTAACAGTAGCAAGAAATTCGATTTTTTAAAAATAGTTAAACATGCCTAAAAATCATAAAAAAATTACAGAAGATAGCCTACATATCATACAATAACATAAAATTTATAAATCAAACAAAACCCTAGCCGAATGATCTACATAAATCGTAACTCTTCTAAGTGACAGAATCGTACTACTTTTTTTGTAAAATTCATAACTCATTAACCACAAAAGATATGAATACAAAACCAATTGGAAAAGATTCATAAGATTTTGAAGTTAATTTTAGACACTAGATTTGCACAAAAATATTAAGGAACAAGGGAGATATTGGCTCCACAAGTCGGATATCCTGCAAATCAGATTTTACAGGAACCCTAACTTCAAACAGCCATAACTTACAAAATATTAAAGCTTTTTTAGTGATTCTTGAGCCTAAAATTAATAGAATTTCGTGTAGAATATGAATATAATTTTTACAAATTTTTTACAGATTCAGAAAATAAAGAAAAATAATAAAAATACGAGAGACAGAAACTAAACATGTGCAGAGTTGTGTATTCCCTCAAATTAAACATGATTACATGATCTATATGAACATATAAAATAAATTGAAGACAAATAGCATAGAATTAAAATATTGTGTGGCATAGATCTTGAAAAGAAAAATAAAAAACTGACCTTCCAGAAATCTTGTATGAAAATCTTCTTGAAGAAAAAAAATAATAAGGAAGAACTCCAAGAGTCTTAAATATCTCTAAATTTCTTATAACTCTGAATTTTCTCTATCTCTCTCCTCTCATCATCCCCTTCTTCTCTTCTCTAGTAGGGTATTTATAGGGTTTTGGGAGAGAGGTGTGATAGGATTTGGAGTCTTAGGATGATAAAGTTTAGATGACTTAAACAACTACAATTGCAGAATTCGAATAAGACTGGGATATGGGTGAGGTGTTTCAACCAATAGGAAGACAGAAAAAATGGAAGGCACCAATAGGGAATGAGGAAGAGGTGTGGTAGGATTTAGAGTCTTAGGGTGATAAAGTTTAGATGACTTAAACAACTACGATTGCAGAATTCGAATAAGACTGGGATATGGGTGAGGTGTTTCAACCAATAGGAAGACAGGAAAAAATGGAAGGCACCAATAGGGAGTGAGGAAGAGAGTGGGGTCAAGGAGGAGAGAGATATTTTGTTATTTTAATTTTTAGAAAATAATTAAATGGGTCCCATTTAAAATTCCTAACTAGGCTTTCTTAGGCCCATAGAGCCCAATTAAACTTAATTAGATCCATTTAAGAACTACCCATATTAAATTTAAACAAAATAAAATTTTATTTAAATTTAATTAAATTAATTTCCCCAAAATTTTATTATTATTTTTATTTTTTTCAAGATCATGCCACGGAATTAATAATTCAGCTCCATGCCTCCAATTACATCTTACAGTCATATAATTTTTCATCATCGGGTTTCCCACGGCCTCAATGCACATGCTCATCACAAAATAAGGGTCTACAGTTTTCGATAGAATGTTTTGGGCATATAAACAAACAATAGAAGGATTCAAGAACTGTCGACTGGTTATATTCATAGACTCAACTTTTTTATATGGGAAGTACAAAGGATGTTTATTTTGTGCAACAACACTTGATGGTAATAACCATATTTTCCCAATTGCGTGGGCAATAGTCGACAGTGAAAATGCAAGGAACTGGGATTGGTTTATGTCTTGTTTGAGGGTGTTTGTGACAGATCGTAAAGGAATATGTGTTATATCAGATAGACATATTGCCATAAAAAAGGCAATGAATCAAGATTGGTGGCAGCCCCCTGATGGGCATCATCGATACTGCTTAAGACATATCCTCAGCAATTACAACACAAAGTTTAAGAATACTAATATGAAAGAAGCTCTCCGAAAGGCAGGTTAGTTTTCTAAGTTGACTAGTTATTGTTACTGTAATCTAAATATAAATTTGACATAGTAAAAAACAAATAACATGGCTTTTTTATTTTTACAGCACAACAATTGGAAAAAAAAAAAATTTTATGAGGCCATGAACACAATCAAGAATGAGCATCCTGACACATTTGAATGGGCTACAAAGATACCTTTGGAAAAATGGACACGTTCTCATGATGGAGGGAAACGTTATGGCTCCATGACAACTAATACTGTTGAGTCTGTTAATGGAATACTCAAAAGGATCCGTGCTTTACCAATAACTGCAATGGTAGAAAAAATATTTTTCCAGTGTGTTGATTATTTTGACACACGCTGCATGACCCTCCGTGAGCAACTGCAAATGGGCTTCAAATGTACACCAGCATGTCTTCAAATATTACTTGACAATTTAAATGAAGCAAACTCATATAATGTCCGAATCTTTAACCGCGATTGTGGTGAATTTGAAGTTTGGAAGGGAAGATCTGAAACGAAGCATGTGGTCAAACTTGATGAAAGGATATGCACATGCAAGAAGTTTGAAGAAATACGCATTCCATGTTCTCATGTGATTGCCTCATGCCAAGCAATGTCAATTAATTATGAGCAATATGTTTCAAATTATTACACGTTGGAGCGAACGCTTAAGTGCTATGAGTGGCAGTTTCATGCTCTTGAACATCCTGATGATTGGCCAACAGATAATTATCCAGTTCTTCTACCTGACCCAACCCAGAAAAGGTCTAAAGGACGACCAAATTCGTCAAGGAAGAAGAATGAAATGGATTGGAGTGTAAATCATTGTTCGTTATGTCATGGACAAGGACACACAAAAAAAAGTTGTCACATGCGAAGGAACAACATAACTTAATTATGTTACTATGTATCATTATTATAAATTGTTGCGGACTGTATTTCTTTTTATATTTTAATTTTATGTGTGTAAATGTAACATGCATTATTATCAAGTACATTATCTCCCATAATGTTTGCATTATCATGTGTTTCTCATTTATTTATTTGTGCTCCATTTTGTTTATGTCGTAGATAATATAATGGCTCGTATAATGCGCACTCCAAAAAGGATTGTCAATCAACAACAGAGAGTAAGGGTACATGGTCTAATTATGAAATTGATTAATCTACCAATGGAAGTAACACCCTCAACTACAGGGAATTACCTACTCTGCATTGTTAAGCATATGATAAGGGTCAACGGGCTCATTCAACAAATCATATGGGAAGGAGAGCTATTAATAGATAAACCTAGATATTTGGCTTTAAGGTCGACTTTTTAGTCAGATTCCACGACAAGGGTATACTTGACCGCGTATGGAAAAAATTAGAAGCTAACCGTACCCCATCATATTTACTGCTACTTAAGGGATTCGCAAAAGAATATGCTAGTTGGGTCGCTACGCGGACAATGTATCGGTCAACTGGTATAAAAATTCGTGATAGTAACAAACATACTCTGTTAAAGCCCATGTTACCTAAAATCAACTACACATTGGACAAAGACCTTTATGATGAGCTAATTAGATTATGTCCTGTGAATCAAATAACAAGGGTGACCTAATTAGTTCTAATATTCTAAACAATATTTATATGTTTTATTGATGTATATTTATATGTTTTGTTCATGTATATTTATATGTTTTGATGATGTACTCAACAATATTGTACTTTTAAGTAATGTATTGACTATGTTTATTTATATAATTTAATTCCTTCATTATATGTTTTTGTTACCATTCGTGTATTAATTAATGTACAAGAAACATATGTGCATTGTTTTACCTATCAAAAGATCCATTGAAAATGTATATTTTGTAATAATAAATAGGTATGACTACACAACAAGAAAGAAGAGATTACATTGTGCCTGGTCCAATTGATAAAGAGCTTCTTCGACTCCAGCCACAACACCATTCTGAAGGGATTTGGAATGGTACAGTTGAGCATGAAGTGGTTACATGCAGGAGGCAGGGGCTAATATTACATACTGACATTGATGACCGAATTGTTCCTCATCTTCGCGATTCTGGATTTATTAGTATTGCTAGACTAGGGTTTTTTTCTCTTGATTGGCACCTCATCAGTGCCTTTGTAGAGCGATGGCGACCGGAAACCCATACGTTTATGATGCCAATTGGTGAGTGCACAATCACTCTTCAGGATGTCAGCATTATTTCCGATTTGCCAGTACATAGGTCTGCTGTAACTGGAATGTCACGGGCCGACTGGCCAGAAGTTTGTGAGACATTATTGGGAGCTAGATCACCCCCAGAAATGATCCGAGGACATACACTAAAATTATCGTGGCTAGCTGATGAGTTTGGAGATATTCCACATCAGGCTGATGATTTAACCGTATTATGGCATGCAAGAGCATTCATATTACGACTCATTAGTTTGATATTTCCCGACAAGACAAACTCAAGTGTCAACTTGATGTTTCTACCCCTTCTAGAAGACTTGAGGGAAGCTGCGACATACAGTTGGGGTGGAGCTTGCTTAGCCTTCCTTTATCCTGAGCTATGCTGTGTTGCCGTTACTGAAACAAAGGATATTTCAGGACCACTATTCATTTTGCAGATCTGGGCTTGGGAGAGATTTAAAATAATCTCTCCATCAATAAGGGATCCATCAGCACCTCATGATGCACCTCTAGGTGCTAGGTATGTTATTAATTTATATTTTTATCCATTAAGCAATGAATAAATTGCCTTTTATTGTATTATATTTTTAATTTTCTTATCAACTAACAGGTGGAGTAGAGCTCGATAAATCACTGAAGTAACAACCCATGTATTGCCACAAATTCGGTATAACCTTGACCGGATGCGACCTGAAGATTTAATAATATGACATAAAATTCCATACATAAGTCAAAATTCCATAAATCTGACAAAAAATAATATGTTATATTTTTCCGTACATTTATAATCACTTCATGTTTTGCTAATATTCACTTGCAGATCACATGGGAACCATATTGCGAGGAATTATTGGATGAGCTGCCAGACATGTGTATCCAAGGTCGTCCTAGTTGGAAGACAGTGGTGCCATTAATTTGCTTTCATATTATTGAATGGCACCAACCTGACAGAGTGATGAGGCAGTTTGGTTTGGCCCAGCCTATTCCAGCACCACCGATGCAAACAGATGAGTTGCACGATATTACTCTCTGACTCAGTGAGAGTAATTGGGCACACCACCATGCAACATATATTAATCGTTGGAATAGGCGAGAACAATATATTGTTCAAGGGCAACAAATGGGACAACCACTCCACCATCATTCTGAATATATGGAGTGATACCGTCGAGCTGCTAGACGTTGGATCTCAATAAGTGGAGCTGCTATTGGTTGTGTGGTAATGATTAACAACATGTATTTTTTTCATTATTAAATACTTATAATAATAATTTTATCTTTTTTAACCTAAAATGTAACGTTATGTATATATTTTTTATTTTTACAGGAGGACGCAATTGAGGATTATTTGATAAAATTGCAAAATCCATCAACACAAAACGTGGCAGAAGTTAAGCGTACATTAAGGAAAATTATGATTGCACTGGAACAAGAAAGTAGGCTTTGCCAAATGCCACCTCCTCAGTCTACACCTCAAGCAGCAACTTTTAATGATGAATTGGAAGAGGACCAACCCATCAACCAACCTGGGCCCTCATATAGACCAGCACGATGTCAATCACGTCCTCCTCGACGTCGTCAACATCCAATGCATCAATCCTCTCCACCTGATGATGTTATGCCCCCACCTGTCGCATTTCACCCTTTCTGCATGGCATCAGCGCCTGGTCCTGTTCCCTTAGCTCCTGCACCGTCTCATACTAGTCCATCCACAGTATTCCAACCATATTCAGAAACTATCCCCCCACATTATACTGGTTGGATGCCTACCCCATCAATACCTGGCCCATCAACACCATGGATGTCATATCATTCTCATGTGCAAAGCAGAAGCACATTTGACTTCACTGAGAGTCAGCAGCCACAAACACCAATGAGTAGCTTATTTGCTCCATTTGGCAGACCATCTAGCATTGGGCCATCACAATATGCTTCGAGTCAATTTGGCGGATATGGTTCAGATCAATACTATGCAATATATCAGTCTGGTGCCTTAGGCC
The DNA here is from genome assembly GCF_030052815.1 of Hevea brasiliensis. NCBI lineage: Eukaryota > Viridiplantae > Streptophyta > Magnoliopsida > Malpighiales > Euphorbiaceae > Hevea > Hevea brasiliensis. The sequence goes on along the minus strand of NC_079500.1, from coordinate 20,958,805 downwards.
ATATTCCATCTGGTGCAGGTCTATTTGGACACCATGAACAAGGTGCTATGCATTATACTGCAGGGGGGGAATCATCAGGACAACAACAAGGGCAACCTGGCCAACCCCAAGATGCACAAGGTGATCGGAAGAGCGAAGAAGGGGACAACATCGAGTTCTTCGACCGAGACGACATATTCGAAGACCTGGTTGTGGCACATGACTAATTTAAATATTTATTTTTATTTGTATAATAATTATGAATACTTTCTTAATTTATATCTTGCTTTAAGCCAATTGCTCGTATGACATGTTAGTAAACATTTTATATATATTTTTTTAATTAATTTGAAAATAATAAAGTAATTAAAACTGATAAAGTAATTACATTTATTAATTGCTATGAAGAAAATATATTATCCATAATTATAATAAGAAAAAAAATTAATATTAGTTATACTTTAATAACTTTTAACGATTATAACTAACATAATTTTAAATTTATCAATCTACTATGTTCTAAATATTAGAAACAAAAAAATTCCTATTAAGATGTATAAAATATACTATTTCAAATATTATACATTTATATTTTTAATCTATAAATTAAGAAATATTTTTATGATTATTAAATTTTTTTTACAAAAATATAAAATTAATTTTTTGAATATAAAAACATTTTTTAAACCGTATAATTATATTCTATTTACATTATATAAATAAAATTAATTTCACAAATATATAATATTAAATAAATATTACTACTACTAAAACATAAAACAAACTTTAAAAAAAATCAATGTATACAACTAACATATGTAAATTTAATATATTTTATAAAATATAATAAATAAATAAAATTAAATGATCAAAATATTATAAATTTAATATATTTTATAAAATCAATTAAATAAATAAAATATCAAAATTGTGGTACTTGGGACTCTAATATGATTAGCGTGTTTTTGGGTTAGCAACTGCATGGGGTGCATGGCGGAGAGGGACTGAGACGCTACGGAGAGGGGTCTGGGACGCTACTTATAGTAGCGTCCTGCTCGCTGGGACGCCAGTGGTGTGCTGGTGATCATGGGAACGCTATTCAAAATAGCGTCCTCACGTCAAAACACTATTTTAAATAGCGTTTTGGCATCATGACGCTATTTAAAATAGCGTTTCTCTGTTGGAACGCTATTTTTATCAATGTTTTTGTATTTTTTCACCCCCTTCCCATAAATATCTAACAATCTAATCCATTTCAGTATTTTATTTTTTAAATTACCCTTGTACGGTCAATTTCCTCATAAATCCTCTTCACCATCCAATCATTACTGAGCTTGTCTGTGTGGCAACCTGTAGGATTCGGTCTTATGTATATATATATATATATCTTGAAAATTCCCATGCTCAATGTAACTGTTCTTCCCCACCTTAACCCCCCGTCTAGACTTCTTCTTCAATGTCACTATGTATTTTGTTTGCTGGTATAATCGACTTCGACGGAACTCAACCTCAGTAATTTTTGTAGAGTGACTCAATATCATTAGATTAAAATTTATTGATAATGTCACTAAGGATCTTTATACACTTCCTAAATTTCTAAATTCTTAAATTTTTTATTATGGGGTGTAATAAAAAAAAAAAAAAATATATATATATATATATATATATATATATATATATGAATTTGAATTCAATTTTAAAAAATGAGTGAATTATATTAAAGTAGAAGAAATGAGGACGGAACGTCAATTATAAAAGTGTTTTGAGGTCTAAATATTATTATAAATAATATATAAATTTTAAATAAAATAAAATAATTAAAAAATTAAAAAAAAAAGTTAAACGCTATTTAAAACAGTGTATAACTTTTATTTTAATTTTTTAATATTTTATTTTATATTTTAAATAAAATATAAATATTATTTTAATAAATAATATTATATATTATAATATTTTTATTATAAAAAATTATTTTTAATTTAAAATTAAATAAAAAAATTAAAATATAAAATATTATTATAATAAAATAATTAAAAAATAACAGAAAGGCTGCACGTTATAAGTGCGTACAACTTTTTTGTTTTAATTTTTTTTAATATTTTATTTTATATTTAAAATTTATATAAATATTATTTTAATAAATAATATTATATATTATAATATTTTTATTATAAAAATATTTTTAATTTAAAATTAAATTAAATTTTAATTAAATAAAAAATTAAAATATAAAATATTATTATAATAAAATAATTAAAAAAATAAAAGAAAAGCTGCACGCTATGAGCGTACAATTTTTTTATTTTAATTTTTTTAATATTTTATTTTATATATAAATATTATTTTAATAAATTAAATAATTAAAAAATTAAAAGCGTTCAGTTTTTGTTTTAACTTTTTAATTATTTTATTTTATATTTTAAATAAAATATAAATATTATTTTAATAAATAATATTATAATAATTAATATTAATAATATTTTATATTTTAAATTTTTATTTAATTAAAATTTAATATTATAAAATGTTATTAATATTAATTATTATAATATTATTTATTAAAATAATATTTATATTTTATTTAAAGTATAAAATAAAATAATTAAAAAATTAAAACAAAGGTTAGATATTATTATAATAATTAAAAAATTAAAATGAAAAAATTAAATGTTATTATAAATATCGTTTAACTTTTTTAATTTTTAATTATTTTATTTTATTTAAAATTTATACGTTATTTATAAGAGCTTTCAAATCATTAAAATGTTATTATAATTAATGTCACTCTCTTATCTTTCATTATTCACTCATTTTTTATAATTAAATTTAAACTCACATTCTATTTATTTATTTATTTATTTATTTTTTCGATTACACCCTTTGGTAAAAAAACTCGAACTCCTCCCCACAGCAGGCTTGGAATCAACACCCATTTACTGCTTAGCTATCAAGCTTATTTGTCATCTTGGGTTCTCCGGGGATAACGGGAAATCAAACGAACAAGGCTTCTTCAGCGCAATCGAATGGCTTCATGAAAACGACCCTTGTGTCCTGGCAACCAATCTTGAAAACTTTGCGAGTTTTGGGTACTTGAAATATGATTATCGAATCTTGACTCTTGAAGTAGTACTAAAAGACGCATCAAGTGGGAGGAGAACAAAGACCAAGACAGAGATGGACAAGGAGAAAATGAATGTTTTGAGGAAGAAGAAGGATTCTAAAAGGGCAAACGGGGCCATAAAGATCTATTAATAAATTCCGAGGTATCAATATTTACACAACTGTGTTGCTGATGTATTCGCAAAGTTGCTAAAATCTGATACAGAATACTTGAACTCTGGTCAGATTGGAAAGATCAACATGGCTTCCAAATGGTGTCTTCCATCAACGGATTGTAAGAGAGGGCGCTGGTTTGTTAAAGCATTGCAAGGACAATTTTCCCTGGCGATTTGGATCCTGACTACTCTGACGCTAGAGAATTGGTTAGGTCAGTTCCAAGGCATGAGTACATAATGTAATCATCCAGTTCTGGAGAGGAAGAGATGAGAAATTGTTTGTATTCCGTTTGACTTATCAAAATGTTTGAATAGAATTTTGCCTTGAGTTGCATCGACATGCATCTTTTTAATGTATTCCGAATATTGCTTTTGCTGTCATTACTTGCAGGATTCATTGATCATAATAAGCTCTAGATTTTGCTTCAATTGTTTCTTCTTATAGTTCTTGCGTGGTAAGAGTACAACATAAATGAATCAAGCGTCAATTTCTGCTGAAAAACAAAGAAGTGAATTTGGGATTGTCAAGAGCGTAGAACTGATACTCTGATCCTCATCTCAAACCTGCTAAGTTATGTCACGAAAAAAAATTTTAATAAAATTCTCACCCTGGCCGCAAGGCCCCAGCTCAACATATTGAACAAGGGAAAATTCTACAACGCATTGTAGTACTCCCTCAATCACATAGAAGTCAGTCCACCATGAAATAAAGGTCCACCCCACTTTTATATTAGTAAGGAAGCATCTGCACCAGATCATAAACCCACGTAAGTGGGCACAGAGAGTTGATGAAAAGAGCAGCTTGGGGCTCTAAATTTTACATCACAACATGGTCATAAGGGTATATCCAGGTATTAAGATTGCAGCGTTTAAAAGAAAATTAAACTAACATACTTAGCCCATGATGACTCCACCAACTTCTCCGTCAATTTAGAAGGAAATTAGTGAGTAATATATAGAGTTATGGACTGTAAGGACTCGACAAATGGGATAAATCAACTTAAAATAGATACCGAGGACTTGAAAGATTGGCAATTTTGTGCTAGCAACTCAACCACAGAAGAAATGAACATCATATAAACCAAAATTACAAACCATATACTCAACTCAGTCAAATCAGAAACTTTCATTACAAAGTTAAAGAAGAGACATAAAAGGAGGAGGAAAATCTCTTTCAGAAAGGACATGTAATCTATATTTATGATTTATGACTACTTACAACTATATCTCTTCGACAATATGGACAGTCACCACAAGTTCGAACCCAGGGATTCAAACAGGCAGCGTGGAACCTATGCTCACATGGTAGGCGAATAAGCTTATCTCCTTCCTTGAAACTTTCAAGACATATACTACAATCCCATGACACTTGACAAATTTCCTCTTCAACACCCCTTTCCAAGCTGCTATATAACTCGAATGGTAAACTGGCAAGATCCTCTTGAGTTAAACCAGGTGGTTTCTTCCTGTAAGATTCCTGCACAAATTGCAGTCTTTCTGTTTGGAAAGTTGGGTCAGGTAAAGGTGCTCCTCTAGCAGACCACCCTGATGCAATGTCAGTTCCCCAGTCCCCTGCATCAGCAACCCTTATGTCATCACCAAATGTATACTCCCTGTTGTATATGCCAAATGACACCCTGCCACTTCGCCTACATAATGCCAAAATGAAATGTCAGCACACTAGAACACAAACCAGAGCCAATGATTCAGAAATTACTGTACAAACATGTACTAGCAAATAGAAAGAATATAACATCAATCATCTCTTTCCCAGCCACAGTTATCCAGTACCAATAAAACAAATACTAATGTCAACAAAATTCAAAATAATAGAAAACATTAATTATTTTGAGTGATTATATGCCTGTGCCTGTGGAATAAGCACTGACAGTTTCCCATGTGAACTCTGAGGTGAATGCAATAGCTAAAGCACCCCATTTTTGCCATAAATCATTTTAAATTATTTAAGTCAACATAGGGAAAAAAGTGTTTAGTCCCTCCTATGCAAAGTAAATTTAGCAATACAATACCATGAAGTGCTAGACTTGTAATTGTATACTTTCTTTCTTTTGCCTATTAACTAGACAAAGATTTAATCATCAACATTTTATAAGGGTAAAAGCAGTAGCTCCTACGGCACAATGTCTTTCAAAGGAATCAATATTTAATAGTAATAAAGCATTCAAACTCCATCCAGTTTCATTATACAAGAATAAAGGTAGCACCGAAGTTGATAGGTTGGCATCAAAGCTTGAAACATGCCAAAGTTTACCACTGTTAGCGATTATGGCTACCAAGTCATTCTAGCCTACATGCAAAGACAATTTTGCATACACACAGCATTATATGTGGAAAGCAAATAGATAATTAACTCACCTGTGTCCAGAGAGCGACACCGCTCTCAATCTCTCAAGAAGTCTTGCCCTTGCAAGTAGCACAGCTCCAGGAAGCCTTTCGTTTCCAGTCAATCTTGGCCTTCTTGTGCTGCTTGAAGTTTCTGAGCTGGTACTGTTGCTTGGTACAAACTGACTTGTACCTTGATCAAGCTGACCTGGGCCACGATTCTGAAAAAGCCTTAAGCAGTAGAAGATGAGAACACAGCATATTAACCAGCATTGCTAAAACTGAAAAATTGGTCAATTAGCAATTATATATGCTTCAAGCCATCCAATTTAGAGGGAAAAGACATTATAAAGCAAACGTAGTAAACGATAACAAAGAGATAAAGTTGCAACCTAATAAAATATAACATACAGCCCAGTAGTCAAATGAACCAGGGCATAACAAAGTACAATATGCGGTTGAGGTATGCCCTAAAAGACACTTCTTATTGTCTAAAGTTTGAATGAAATGTGAAACATCCATCATGTAAGGCAATTTATGGTTTTAGAGCAATGGCATATATAGAATTTGAGGAGTTTAGAAATAAACCATGAACGCTAACTATAATCCAAGTCTGATCCCACCACCAATTGTAATTTCTCCAGGTTATACAAGTACATAGTTAGCAGCTCATGGTTTCTAGTTACTACTGATTACTGAATAATTATTAATTGCTTCATATACAACACTGAAGAAAATCCTATATTCAGCAACTTTATTAAAAAATCATTGTTCTCTCTCTTTCTCTCACTCTCTCTCTCTCTCTCTCTCTCTCTCTTTCTCTCTCTCTCTCTCTATTTTTTTTTTATGCTGTCTGTAGCCAAAGTACTTCATTCTCCGGTCGCTTATCGGAAATATGCATGCATGAATACAATGAGATTTAGAACTTTTTGAATTTCATATTCTTCAATACCCCAATGATGAAAATTAAAAATTGCCGCTTAAAGCACTAGAGAGAGGGAAAAACACCTCAATTGTTGGGGTTTGATCAAGTTTGAGAAAGGAGATTTATTTGGGTTTCCCAAGTTCATATTACTTTGGAAATTTCCAGTTATGCATTTTCTATTAATCAATTTTCCAGTCGAAATTAGCCTCATTCACACTTCCAGTTCCTAAACAAAATTAAAGAAAAATAAAATAAAGGTAATACTGAAAAAAAAAAAATTCTTCTCTTTCTTAACATTTCGTCACCAATTAAATGTAAAAGCGAATGAAAATTCCCGGTCCTTACAGCGTGAGAAGAAAGCCGATGGCACAGGCGACGCACGTGCGGAGATCTCCGGGGAGGATCACATCCGTCCAAATCATACCGGCTATGATTATCATGATGGTGATGGTGGCGACGAGCGTAATTAAGGTGAAAATTTCGGTCAGAACTGGAAGGGTCAAGCTCCAGATCCGCGGTGGTGGCTCTGCCCACCCGCGACCTCCTCTGATAAAAAAGCTCTGATGCGCTCGTCATACAACAATACAAACACAACACTCAACGATGCATAATCCGATCCGAGACTCGTATATGAAGGAAAACGAAAGAGAATTTCGAAGAAGAAGCGAAAGAATGGGAAAATTAAGAAAAGAATTTGGAAGAGAAGCGGGAGAGATTATGAGGAAAACGCAAGACAGCTTCTATGAATCGCATAGAGAAAGAGATATAGAGATATCCATCTGTTGTTTGTTTGTCTGTCTCTGAGACGGAAAGAGAAAGGAAAATGAGATATGGAATTGGGGAGGAAAAGATTGAAGAAGATGAAGATATTCTCCCGTGAATGTGATGGCCGGTTTAACTTTCAACTGTCTGACTTCTCGTTAAACGGTGTCATTTAAAGTACAAGAGTTATATAAGATTTATTCTCTCTCTCTATATATATATAGAGAGAGAGTTAATTTAGTTAATATATAAATTTTATTAATAGTATATAAAATAAAAATATTTTATCAAAATTTAATTAATTAACATAAAAATTAAAATTTTATTTATAGTATGCTATTTATAATATTTTATTAATAATATATATATTTATTAATAATACATATTACAAATTTTTGTTAATAACAAATATTTTTTTTTTGAATTTTTAGTATTTATGAATAAGATATTTATACATACAAATTTTCTTTCCAAATAGATTTTGATTATGGTTAGATTCAGACCCGTCTAACTCAAAATTGAAATTAGATTAGAAAAAATTGTTAAAATAAGATTGATTAAAACTATCCTTGAACTGGATCAACTATTAAAAAATTGTGAAAAAAAAAACTATTTATAATTCTAGTATGTTTAAACTATTTACAAAAACAGTGCTTGTTTTATGGGAAGAAAAGTTAAAAAAAAAGGATTTATAATAAAGAGAATGCTACTACTAATAGAAATTTTAAATGCGTCTAAACTTGCGTAAGAGGTTATACAGATTATAGTTTTTTGCTCTTAAAAATATCATTAGGAATGGAGTTTTCTTTAATAAGTTAAATTACCAGCTTTTTAGATGAGTATGAGATTAATGCTCTTGAAATATTACTGAAAGTAGTATTTTGAGAGTCATTTGGCTCTCCACGATTGAAAAACATTGATATCTAGATTTATATTTTAATAATTTTTCTTAATAAATTATAATGTAATTATGAAATATTTATAATTTTTTTTTTGTTACAAGGATCACTTGCAGTTACTAAAATTAAAATTATAAATATCTCACAATAACATTAAAATTTATTAAGAAAATTTATTAAAATATAAACTAGGATATCAATATTCTTATATCGATGGAGAGCCAAATGACCTAAAGATAATAAAATTGTTAAAAATACTATTACATAATATCAGGGAAAAAAAACTAGGAGAAAATAACTAATCAAATAAATGAATGAATGTAGTTAAAGAAAATAATAAAACTCGATTAGTCTTTTATAGATGGGAAGAGCCACTAAAAGGGCCATTGGGAGTGACATTTTCATATACTTATGAAAATGCCTCTTCCAATGGCGTTTTTATAAGCCATTACTATGTTGTACTAGGCGTGCAGAAGTTGCAAGAAATGATATAACGTGATTTTGAAAATGCTACCCTCAATGGCATTTTTAAAAGCATTAATCTCATATTCTATCAAAAAGTTAGTGATTTGACTTATCAAAGAAAACTATATTCGTAGTAATATTTATAGGAGCAAAGAAATATTTTCTATGGAGCCTCTGATACAAGCTTTGACACACTTAAAAATTCTATTGGGAGTGGTATTTTATTTATTATAAACTTTTCTTTGAAACCTATTTTTCCTAATGGCGTTTTTTTAAGTAAAAATTACTTTTATAAATAGTTTCAAATTTACATTACAATTATAAATAGTTTTTTTTCACATTTTTTTAATTATTAACTCCCTTAAACTAGAATGACATAGATCAATAAGTTTTTCAAGCAAAAATTAATTTTTCTTTTCTAAAAATAAAAATTGAAAAATTCAATTGTTAGATTTATCAAAACTATGCAAAATCGAAAACAAATGGATATTGTAGTCCCATTTCGACTTCTCTTAACCTTGATAAGAATTGGTAAAAAAAAAAAATCAAATTAGCAATTGATCAAATCGAATTGTTAATTCATTAGCAATTGATTTTGCAATCAATTCAGTTAGTTGCAATAAAGTTTATTGTAAATAGCAACTAACAATAGAATCAATTACTAAATTAATTAAATTTAAAAAATAAAATTTTTGATAATTGTAATCGGTTGCTAATAGCAATTGAAACACAATCAATTGCAAAAAATTTGATGCCTTTATTTTTTTAATTTTACAATTATTTTATAAATTAGTTGTTATTTATAACTGATTTAATAATTAAAAAATCGGTTACTAATTTAAAAAAATTTAGAAAAAACAAATTTCCCAATAACAATGAAAAATTCAAATAAGTAAATTTTTTAAAAATTAGTAAAATTACTAAACACTAATACTACAAATAATTTACTGATAAAAAATACATTTATACAAAAATTTTATTTAATGCCAAAGAAAAATAAATTAAATAAAAAAATGAGAAAGAAAAGATGATGAAGAAGAAAAAATATGAAAAAGAAAAAGATGATGATAAAGAAAATATATGAAAAAGAAAAAGATGATGAGATAAAAAATAGATGAGAAAAAAAAATGAATGAAACATATTAGAAAGGAAAAGATAATGAATAAAATAGATGAGAATAAAAAAAAATGATGAAGAAAATGAGAGAAAAGAGAAGAAAGAGAGAAAAAATTAATTGTGAAAAGAATGAGTAGTGATTTTTATAACCAAATTAACAACCGATTTTAGCAACAAATCTAATCGATTGTTGATTATTTTTAAAAATTAGACGATTTTTTAGGGGGAAAATTTTGTAATTAATTCGGTTTCGGTTGTAAAATTGATTGATAATAGTAATCGATTTTATTTGGTTCTAAAAATTGATTGTTATTAGGAATCGATTTGCAAATCTATTGCAAATAAAGAAAAAATAATTACTTGAGACTTTCTAGGGAAGATTTTACAACCGATTCGACAATCGATTCCAAAAATTGATTATTATTAACAATCGATTCGCAAATTAGTTACAAATAGAAAAAAAATAATTGAGTAGGAGTTTTCCTCCCCAAAATCAATTGCAAAAATTGTTTGCTAAATTTAGAGCCTTCTATAAAAAAATTATTGTTAACAACCAATTTTTTGCAATTGACTTAAATTGAAGCTATGTTTTGAAACCAATTAAAAAATTTTATAATTTAGTAATCAATTTTTTGATTGTTTGTTAATAACGATCAATTTTAAAATGGATTGTTAATCATATATTTAATATTTTTTTAATAACAATTAATAATTAATTTACCAAATAATAACACAATTGATTTATAAAATAATGGTTAATTTTTTAAAAAATAACTATTTTATTTAAAAAAATAAATTACAAATAAATTAAAAAATCAATTAATATTAAAAGTTGATTATAAAAATCAATTCTAAATCTATTTGTTTTTTTAGTGCTAGTAGTCACCATTATCCATAGTTCATTTAATAATGTACTCTCCACATTAATATGATACCTTCAATATTTATTAAATAATCTTAGGTACTTTAAAAGAGTACAATCCTAAATAACAAAAATTAAATTAAACTATAAAGTGTTAATTATGTTTCATTATTTAATAAATTTAATTTTATTAACTATTATCATTTAAAATGTGCAAAGAATATTAGTAAATCCTAATTTAAAAATGTGATAATCAAAATAATTTGTTTTAATGTTTAACATATTTAAATCGTAAAAATTAAGAAAATCGCTTCAAAATGCCTTTTACATTCGTGTTTTAACGAAACAATCATTAATTTCAATGGTAAATAATTTTATCAAATTGGATAGGATAAATTATTTTTAGAGTATTGAGATTTGTGCATTACTTCATTAAATTTTTTTTCGTTGTATTTTTGATAGGATGCAAATCATTCACATATTCTTTTTTAGTAATTTTAATAAATTAATTTATTTTTAAGTATGTTTTAATTAAACATATAAATTATTTGAAAGTTATTTTTAAATAATTTTATTAAATAATTAACTGCTCATTAATTAAAAAAAATAACTTAAATATAAATAATCAGACCAAAGTTGTCATAAGAATAAGAAAATTTTTTCACTTTAAATATTTTTTTGGCCATTAAAAATCTAAAGGAATTATTTAATCTAATTTAATTGAACAGTCAAAACTTGAGGAGATATTATTCATCTGAAAAGATTAAATTTGAGTCCCTCCAACTCAATTTAAAAAATGAAAAGGAGTTGTTAGAAATATTTAAATTTTGACTTGAAGTTTGAAAATTAGTTGGTTGACAAAGACATTGAGAAGATGAATGATTTTTTTTAAGCTGGGAGGGTTTGATTGGTTACATTTTATTATTATTATTATTATTGTTATTTTTAAAAAAATAATAAAAACAAGATAATGTGCATGAAATGTCAACAAAAGCCATCATCAATTGTCTCCACCAGCGAGCCGTGGACCGCTTGAAGCATTATCATGAGTCATGACCACTTACTAGGTCCACTGCATAAATACTGTCAGACTCTAAAGCACCATAGATAACAAGTTATGTTGCAAATCCACCACACGAACCACCATTGTGATTGCGAAGCAGGCTCCACCACAAGCACGACCAACTCTTTTAGTCACTGATCCGTCAATATTTAACTTGTTACAAGCTCGCTGGTGGACAAAATTCAGCAAATTTCCTTAATTGACCCTTTATTTGAAAGAAACAAAAAGGAGAGAAATTTCTTTAAATTTCTTTTCTTAAATTCGTTTGATTGATTTGAAATATTGTCTTTTAAATTGAACTAAAATGTAAAGAAATATGGAGATAAAAGTATTATTTATATTAAAATTACTTAAATGTATTTATAAAATATAATAAAAAAATGATAGCATAATAATTATTTTTTTTGAATTATATTTTTTTATATTCTAATAATTTATCTAAATAATATAAAAAAATAAATTTTCTTTTTTTATTTTTTTTTTAATTTCTTTGTATTTTTCCTCCACAATTAAGTGTTTTTGAGTTTTTCATATCTACAAGAAAGCAAATTTTTATGTTGATTGATTAAAAGATTTTACAGCATCTCTCTTCATTGGAATCGAACAATTGATGGATCCACCCTGAGTTTCTACTCTTGATTATTAAATGATATGTATGGTGTCTCTTATACTAGAGCTTATTCGATGTAATCTGTTCTGTTTTACTTGTCTTTTTATTAAAAGAAAAAAAAAAGTCAATATCAATTGTTGATAGACTGGGAGCAGTCAATGGAACTAGAGTTTAAACATCATAGGAAGAAGAATTTGACTTGTAGTGCAATGCTGGTTATTAATTTAGTACGAATCCATTAAATTAATGGTTTGGGCTCATAAAATTTGGAGTATGATGGAAGATTAAGAAGCAATATCTTGTGAATATAATAATTTTCTAATTTTTTTAACAAATTATTTAATATATATATATATATATATATATATAGACACACACACCCACATAATTAATTTGGTAATAAATACATTACTAAACTCAACTTAAATATCACACTTAAGTCCATTTTTATCAATTTCTATATTGATGTCTATATCTATATTACAGCTAAACAAAAGAGAAACTCTTTTATCTAAATAGTTTTTTCTTATATATTTTTTTAGAGAATTTTAAACTTTTTAATGAATTTTGAAAAATTTTTAATTGATAAAAAATTTTAATACTAATATAAATACATCTCTTCCATAGTAAAAAAGAATGCGTCTTATTCGTAACATTTGTTTTGATTAATAGACATATCTCTTCTTCTTTTACCTATTAATTAGATATGTCAAATGCAATATATAATGGATTGAATCTAATATTCAGGTAAATTTAATCTCTCTCTATTCTTTTAAAGTGCCTTTATAAATTGTGTATCTATAACTCTTATGTTGGATAGTAAGGTGATCGCTACATCATAATCTAAGGATGTAACAAGTAATATAAATAAAAAACTATTGGCTTTGTGGTCGTGTTTCCCCTAAATTCCTTATCAGGTGCTAAATTCAACTTTAATTATTTGTTCTTCTATTTTATCAAACTTATTCAAAGGGAGTTAATTTAATCCCATCTACAAGAGGAAGAGAATGATTCAAGGTCATCAACGGTTGGGAGCCATCATGAAAAAACTATGGCTGCATACTAAGCTCTCAAAATCAAAATTAAAGCTTCATAGTGGCTATGATAGAAAGTGATGAAGACAAGGCTTCCCTCTATTTGTTGTTTGCATTTTTATTTGCTGTTTGATTATAATTGGAGTATATTTATAAATAAGAGATTGAGAAGGGCATGGTCCTTTCAACCTTTGAGGAAGGAAAATACAAAGAAATCGTAAAATTGTAAAACCCGAATGAACCAAGACCAAAATTAGTGGTTTTAGAAAGCTATAGGATGGTTGTGCATTTTAAAAGAGGAAAAATTGACTTTTCTGTTTAGGTTTAAGGTTAGAACATTAAGACTGATAACTCCACCCAAATCAAACCATATATATATATCATAAGCCAAATATTGTTATTCTTTTACAATATTATAAACATAGTTGTTAAACTCGGCCTGAAACTTGATTCGGTTGAGGGACTTAATCGCTAAGTTATTGGTTTAACCTATGCGTTATGAAAAAAATAATTAAATAGCATACTTATTAATACAATTAAATAAGTTTAATCAACTAAAATTTATTTTTAGAATTAATATTTCAATATTTATTAGGTTATATTTACATATATCTTAATAATACTTTTAAATTTTATATGAAAATATTAAAAAAATTAAATTTAAAATTTTTCTGTTCATAACATTTGTATAAAATAAAAATATCTTAATATTTGTGAAATATTAATTATATGTTGTAAATAAAAAACGTATCATCTTATAAAATTTTTGATATTATTATAAATAAAAAGGTAATAACTAAATGACATCTTATTCATTAAGTAAATATAAATATAAATTTTAAGTTTTAAATATTAAAATATGAACATCATTAATTTTTTTTTAAATTTTCAATTTAAAAAATTTTAAATCGATCAAGTTAATAGGTCATTAGTTCAATCATCAAGTTATTTAATTTTTTTTTTGGTCAACCCTTTATTCAATGCAATGAAAATATGAGTCTAATTTTATGTTCGATTTACCAGTTTACTTGGTCAATCCACTTAATTGGTCCATATTTTATAACAATGGTTGTGAAAAAAAAAAAAAAAAAACTCTTTGTTTCTAATGAATGTCTTACAACTATATAAAGGAATCTTTATAGGCTTATAAGAGACCAAGAAAGTCTTAGATATATAGTATTTATTAATCTAAATAATAAATTTAAAGAAGATAAAAAAAAAAAAATAGCCCAGCCCAAATTAATGACATAGCAAACTGAATAACTTAGCATAGAAACTAACTAACCCACGTTAACCTGATTTAGTATTTCATTTTGATGGTTTCAGTTTTTACAATTTTAAAATTGATTAGGTTAGTTCAGTTGGGTCCAATATGTTGAACCTGACTGTAATGAAGAAGCCATGAACTATTTTAGAGAGGACAATGTAACGATAACTTGATACACTAGATTTATGTGTACTTTTACTCATAGAAGTGTAGCTTCTATTTCCTTAAATTTAAGATTTTATTTTTTTTAGTATTTAGTATACTATTTTTTAATACACCATATATATCTAATAATTTACGTAACATAACACTTAATATGCATCTATACTTATAATTTTTTTTATCCATAACATGCATATAACATTTTAAATGTCAACATAAATATATTAATATTAATTTGCATACAATTATATAAAAAAGAAAAAAAATTAATATTAAAAAAAAAGACAGCAAAAACACAAAAAAAATTAATTTCAATTAGAAGTTGAGATCTGAAAAGTCAAATTTTTAGTTTTTTTAGGCAAAAAGCCCAAATAAAATTTTTAACTTTTTTCAAAGGGTTAATTGAGCCCTTAAGCAAAATTTACAGTCAATCAAGCCCTTCACCTCTTAATTTGCAATCAATCAAGCCCTTAAACACAAAATGTGAAGAGTTTTGATTGACTATAAATTTTATTAGGGGGCTTAATTAATTATTTGGAAAAATTTTAAATGGTTATATGTTTTTTGCCTATTATTTATAAAAAAAAAAAATGATACTTTGTGGAAAGGAAGACACTTTGGACTTCCTTTGAAAGTTTTTAATTTAAGAATAAAGACAAGACAATATTTTTTAAAATGAATTATTTTAATATTGTATATTGTACTACAAACAAAATATTTTATTAGCCCACTTAAATTCTAAATCATAATTGAAATAAAATTAATATTTTGGACAAAACATTATAAATTTAAATAAGTAAATAGTCCAATAAAATATAAAAATTTATAAATTTAAAGGAGTCAATTTAATTTTAAATCTAAAAACTATATTATTTTAAAAAAAATAAAATTAGGTAAATTTGATTTTTCTCTATTCTTTTAAAGAACCTTTATAAACTGTGTATCTATGACTCTTATGTCGGATAGCAAGGTGACCGCTTGAAGCATTATCATAGCAGCATATCTAAGGATGCAATAAGTAATATAAAAAAAAACTGCTTTGCTTTGTGCTCATGTTTCTTCTGAATTCCTTATCAGGTGCTAAATTTAACTTTGAATATTCATTCTTCTATTTTATTAAACTTATCCAAAAAGAGTTAATTTAAACTTATCTACAAGGTGAAGAGGATGATTCAAGGTTTTAATTTCTGGACACCAACGGTTGGAAGCCATCATGAGAAAACTATGGTTGCATACTGAGCTATCAAAATCAAAATTAAATCTTTGAAGTGGCCATGATAGAAAGTGATCAAGACAAGGCTTCCCACTATTTGCTATTTGCATATCTATTTATTTTATGCAGAAGAGTTTGATTAATCGATGGGTTCAAATTGAGGGTGATTAGAGTATATTTATAGAGAAGAGACTGAGAAGGGCATGGTCCTTCCATCCTTCGGGCTAGGAAAGTACAAAGAAATCCTAAAATTGCAAAACACAAATGAACTCAGACCGAAATTAGTGGTTTTAAAAAGCTACATAGTGCCCGTTTGGCATTTTTGTTGAAACTGCTGTTGAGAAAATAATTTTTTTAAATATACTAGTTGGAGAGTATTAAAAAATAATAAAAAATTAAATTTGATTAGTTTTAGTTATAAGAACACTAAAATACTAAAATAACTTTTTCCAACAGCATCTAAAATGATGCTTTTATTTAAAAAAACAGTTTCAGCCTTCAAAACTCAATGTCAAACAGGCTTATAATAGTTGTGCATTTTAGAAAAGGAAAAACTGACTTTTTGATTCAGGTTTCAGGTTAAAACATCAAGATTGATGCTTAACTAGACCCAAAATAAATCAAATATATATATATCATAAGCTGAATTTTGTTATTCAAAAGCTGAACATAGTTGTTAAACTTGGCATTAAGATACTGAATCGATAAGTTAATGGTTTAACTAGTGGGTCATGAAAAATTAATTAAACAGTACACGCATTAATATAATTAAATAAGTTTAGTCGAATAAAATTTATTTTTAGAATCAACATTTAAACATTTACTAGGTTATATTTACATATATTCTAATAATACTTTTAAATTTTATATGAAAATATTAAAAGAAATAAGATTTTAAATTTTTTTTATTCTCAAAATTTGTATAAAATAAAAATATCGTCATATTGGTGAAATATTAATTATATGTTATAAATAAAAAACATATCATCTTATAAAATTTTTGATATTATTATAAATAAAAATATAATAACTAAATAACATCTTATTCATTAGTTAGGTATAATTTTAAAATTTAAATATTAAATATCAAAATATCAACATCATTAATTTTTTTAAAAATTTTCAATTTAAAAAATTTAAAATTAACTAAGTCAATGAGTCATTAATGCAACTACCGAGTTATTCTATTTTTTTTTTATAACTTTTTATCTAGTTCAATGAAAGTACTAACCTGATTTTATATTTGAGTTACCAGTTTTGTAACATCTTACCCCTCCGTAAGATGTGGCATAATTCCATAGTATACCTAATAAATTATCGAATTTCGCCTACCGATAATCTATTAAATATATTATAAGGAATTTTGGCAAAACAATTTCATTTTAGAGTTTGGCGTGTAAGTATATGTTATAAAACTTATTTAGAAATAATTAGACATTTTTAAAATTTTGTGAAAAATCCATGTGGTTAGAGCTAAAACTGTACTAAAATAGTTCTTCAAACATGTTGAAAAACAATTTACAACGATATATCGTATCCAACTGGAACTCAATCATCCCAAATTGTCTCATTTCATTCTCAAACTCATCATAAAGAAAATCATTTGTTATTTACAGGATTCATAAAGAAATTTAAATGTCTACATCCATTAAGGTAACAAAATTAATATTATAAAAATTTAAATGTAGATAAAATCTCAAAATAATATTACAGTCCCAAAATTTTATTATAAATTTTTCTATACAACTGCTCGAATGTAAATACATACAAATAGCTATATGATTACATCAAAATTTAATTTACAAGGATACACCTATTATATACCCGAATATAGTCACAACACGTCTTTAAGTTACAGCTTCAAGTGATCTCATTCAGCTGCTCTCTATTTTCTTTCACCTGCGACAGTATACAAAGCTATCGCTGAGTGGTGAACTCAGTGGTGCACAACTAATAATTTAAAATTTAATACAAAATATACTTTGACAGATCATAGCAAAAAAGCTTAAAATAATTAAATTCTTCAAAATTCATAAATCAAAATCAATAATTTCAATCACACAAATTATTTGATGAATAACATTTGACCAAGTAATAACAATTTATTCAATTCATAATAAAGCAATTGAAATATTTTTTTTTTGAACCATGAAAATAATATATTATTTTCCAACCACTAGCAAACGTTGGTTTCAATCACATTTTATCAAAGTATGCAAAATTTAAGGGTGTTGAAAACATTCACACAGTTCAGAGCATGACACAAAAACAATGTCGGGTTGTACACCACGACAAAGCCAATCTTCCTAATAACCAAAGGCTAAAGGGGAACACACAGGCTAGCTAGCAAATATGAGTACTCATTC
This sequence comes from Hevea brasiliensis, assembly GCF_030052815.1. Taxonomy (NCBI): domain Eukaryota; kingdom Viridiplantae; phylum Streptophyta; class Magnoliopsida; order Malpighiales; family Euphorbiaceae; genus Hevea; species Hevea brasiliensis. The sequence goes on along the minus strand of NC_079500.1, from coordinate 20,940,464 downwards.
AATCCTTCCTCAACTGGCACACACCTCAACACTTCAGCCAGAGAGGGAAAACTCAACCCCACAAATGGAGGAGATCACAACAAATATCATCCCATTAGACAAGCTAATGAGGAGCACAATCACATTGCCATGCTAATTGTGGTTTCAAAACATATTCAAAACAATTTCCATTCAAAGAATCGCATTACAATCCAAGTAAATGCATTTCACAATTCAAAATCCTCAAAACCATATATTAATTTCTTAAATGCACAAAAGTGATCATATTTAAACATAAAAAGCCAATTCAACAATTTAAAGTTCACAATTACAAAGAAAAAGCATAATTCATTCATAGAGGGTTCATTCAAATCAAATCCAAATTTAAAACATAGTAAAAGAATAGTTGTGCACAAACCTCTTTAACTTTTCTTTTCTTGGTTTAATCCTTTCCTTCCTTGGAAGTTTCTTTATCCACTGAAATCACACAATTACTAAGCTTTAATACTCATTCTAAGTCCCATTTATAGTTAACTAAACAAAATTCTAATAACTTCCCAAGTTCTAGTTGATTTTGGATTCTGGATAGTTTTGAACCTTGACTTTATAACTCAAATTCAACCTATTTCCAGTCTTCATTTAATGATATGATCTTAATGAAATTTGTTCTTCTATGTCTTAGTTTTATTTTTCAATTTGAATCACTCCATTTGGAGTTTTGTAGCTCTAGTTATAGTCAATTAACCAAGTACTGTTCCGGTGACCAATACTGTTCCAGAACGAGGTAGATTCTGGAACTCAACTTTGTTAAGCTAATTGAACTAGTTATGGTTATAATTTGGCTTAGTGTTCTTCATATGAGTTGTTCCCCTGTGTCTCATGGTTACACAGGTTTAAGAATTTTTAAATTTGAGGCTGTATAGGATGAATTATGGTAATTTAATCAACCTAGACTCCTAAACCCTACAACTCCATAATTCCAGGTTTCAAATTAGGTTTTACAATTCACATTTGAGGTCCTTACACTCAAAATTTGAGTAGGGTTTCTAAGCCAAAGTTGTAGCCCTAAGTTTTAGGTTTTTAGATCATTTTGGCTCATCCCATTTGGAATTTTCTACTGGGAGTTATGGTTCATTTACTATCCAGGTGTCAAATGGCCAATCTATCGAGGTGTAGGAATTTCCAGATTGGGAATTCCTAATTTCTCCTAGCAATTTTCCTAAGATGCATTTGGTTCTAGAATCTGGTCAAAACACCAAAATTGTAGTTCTAAATCTTATAAAGATTTTGATTTTTGAATCAATTACATTTGCAGTTTTGTAGCCCAAGTTATGGCAATTTTGCCAAAACTGCTAAATGGTCATTTGTCCAAGATTTCTAGGTTAGTCCAGAATCAGGTAGATTTGAGGGACTAACTTGGCCTAGCAATTTGACCAACTTAGGGTCATTATTTGGGTTCATGATCTTCATAAGAAGAGTTCTACTATGTTTAGATTTCCATTGGTTCAAGAATCACCTAATTTGGAGTTTTCTAGTGTAAGTTATGCCTAATTGAAAATGTACTATTCATTTGGTCATTTCTAGTCAGTTCTAGAACACCAATTTTGGATTCAAACCAATTTTTAGGATAACTTGTGGTCAATTTTTGGATAAGGTCTCTCCATGAAAATTATAGCCCTATATCTTAAGTTTCATCTCTAATTAGCCTCACACCAATTGGAGCTATATAACACAACTTATAATCATCTAAGTGGACTGGACTCAAGCTGTCCAGATTCCAACTTCTCAACACATTAGTATGCCATTAGTTCCTTTCATCAAATCAACATTAATTCTCTACCAAAATATATCAATTAACCACAATCTACCATTTCTAACATCAATTGAGTAACCTATCATAAAACCTTCATTCTCCATAAACCCTAATTTATCCATTTCCTAATTCATAACAACTTTATACAAATCAATATCCAATTCATGTATACAACATTACATATGCAAGATTTCATGTTCAATTCCATCAAATCACCTCAAACCCTAATATACCCTAGGCTGGCCGGATTTTCCATTCCTCCATACATGAATGTTTTCTTCAATTTCTTAACTCAATTCTTCAAAATCAAACTTAATTTCAAGAAAGGAAGTAAAAAAGAAAGTTAGGTGGTTCACTCAGCTCTATGGAGCTTTTCAATCTTCTATTTTCCTTACTTGTTTCTTGAATTTCTCTCCTCTAATCTTCTGCCCAAGATAGAATATCAACTTTTTATTGAATTGGTTAGGGATTTTATGGAGTAAAACTAAAGTTATAGAAGCTCAAAGTGGTCATCAATGGTGGAAAGGAAAAGAAAAGAGAGAGAGAAAAGAGGGATGAGTCGGCCAAAGGAAATGGGAAGAAGGAAATTTTGATTTTTAATTAATTTTGTCCTTTTTAAAGTTATAATTATCTCCACAATTCATAATTTAAAAATTAAATTTTTTAATTGTGTCATGCTTGTGTAATGGTGATGTAATAAATCCAATTTTAAACTTGAATTTCCTTTCTTTCATTTTCTTTTCCCTACACATCTCTTCATTTTTAAATCCCTTTTACAATATTTTAATTTCCTACATTTTAATAGACATTTAGGTCAAAAGTCACCTCTAAGAGTGAATTAACAGAAATGCCTCTCATCGGGTATAATTCATCTTTTTAATGATGCTTGATAACTCCTTGAGTTCTGATTCACTTATTTGAGTTTGTTCTCTTTTCTTTTCTATGGTTTTTACATTCCCAATAGTTTTTCAATTATCCCTTGGCCTAGGATGTCATGGGGTCTCACACGAATTTGGGGTAGCAACTGAACTCGCAGTCACTTCCCGGGTCGGTTACCCATTGCCAGGACCTCGGCTTATTTAACCAATTTGTTCTTTATTACTCTTATTTTAATCCAACCTCTTTTGATCTTTATCAATTTAGTTTATAACTTCTCTCTATAATTTAATTATGGTTCTCGACATTCTAGCTGTCCGAACTGACCTTTGTCACTGAAATAGTAGAATGTACGGAACTGTCCAATATGAGAGTGTTACAAGTTTACTTTATCAACCCGTTGGATTGGTCCGTATTTTATAATAATGGTTATGAAAAAAACTTTCTTGTTTTTGTTTCTAGTGAATGTTTTACAACTGTATAAAACAATCTCTATAGGCTTATGAAAGCCCAAGAAAATCATAATACCATTAATCTAAATAATAAATTCTAAGAAGATAAAAAAAAGACAGCCCAAATTAATGAAATAGCAAACTGAATTCAAGCCAACTTAGTATAGAAACTAACCCATGTTAACTGATTTAGTATTTCATTTTGATGGTTTCAATTTTTACAATTTTAAAACCGATTAGTTTAATTCAGTTGGGTCCAATATGTTGAACCCGATTGGAATGAATAAGCCGGGAATTATTTTTAGGGAGGCCAATGTAACGATAAATTGGTACACTCAATTTATATGTACCTTTATTCATAAAAATGTGGCTTCTATTTTCTTAAATTCAAGATTCAATTTTTGTTTTAGTATTTAATGCACTAAATATATCTAATAATTTATTGTAACATAACACTTAATATGTATCTATACTTATAATTTTTTTACCCATAAAATGCATATAATATCTTTAATGTCAACATAAACATATTAATGTTAATTTGTATGCAATTATATAAAAAAGAAAAAAAATTAGTATATTAAATTAGAGATTAAAAAAAGAGAAAACAACATTAAAGAGTGAAAAAAAAGAAGAAGATAAAAACACGAAAAAGAACTCATCGAAATTGGAAGTTGAGATCCGGAAAGCCAAGTTTCAAATATTTTTGAGGCGAAAAGTCCAAATAAACCTTTTAACTTTTCTCAAATAGTTAATAAAGTCCCTAAACAAAATTTGCAATCAAGCCCTTTACCTTTTAATTTGCAGTCAATCAAACCCCTAAACACAAAACGTAAAGAGTTTGATTGATTGTAAATTTTGTTTAAGGTTTAATTGACTATTTGAGAAATGTTAAAATGGTTATAGCCTTTTTGCCTATTTCTGATGAATAAACATGTGACTTTATGGGAAGGAAGACACTTTGGACTTCCTATGAAAGTTTTTAATTTAAGAATAAAGATAAGACAAAATTTTTTTTAAATAAATTATTTTAATATTATGTATTGTACTGCAAACAAAACATTTTATTAGCCCACTTAAATTCTAAATTATAATTGATATAAAATTAATATTTTAGACAAAACATTATAAATTTAAATAAGTAAATAGTTCAATAAAATATAAAAATTTATAAATTTAAGAGGGTCAATTTAATTTTAAATCTAAAAATCATACTATTTAAAAAAAAAAAAAAAGTTAGGGGCCATTACCCCCTAGCCCTTCCCTCCACCATTGCCCGACTGACACGACCATGTACACCCCTACTTCAGGGCTAGAAAATGATTAATATTAGTCATTTTTTTAAGTTCTCATAAATTATGATTGATATCTAGGATAATGTACTATGACTACCCAATTAATTATGAAGTATTCCATAATTCATGAATCTTGATTATATATACCATGCACTAAAATCTCTCCGTTATAAAATCTCGATTCCAGCTAGAGTCGTGATTTATGTCAAACTCTTATGCTTAGAATTATATGTCCTCTTTTAATTCTAATTCTTGATTAATAAGATTTTTTAGTCGGAAACTCTTTTCTGACTAAATTTATCTATCCTGACCAGGAACTTGAAATGTCAAGAATAATTAAATGGACATCAGATTTTATCCCTATTTATTTAAGGTAACGGATCCCATCTTGACTAACACCTATCTCTATATATAACTAGTCAAAGCCAACACATGCCTATACATTCATATATAATACAAGTATGAAAGAAGTATTAAACTCAAACCACTTACATACAAGATAACTGTGTTATCTCAGGTCAAGAAATTATATGCACTATTATGATCTAGATGACTATGTATTGACAAGAATAAACTCCATGAACAAGTCATCTTATGTCACTGGTTCGGCCTACTTATCTTATAAGTATCCACCATGTTTGTCATATGGCATGAGACTTTTCATTCCATTGTATTAGTATCTCATACTAATCTATGGAAATAAACAAGGGTAACAATCTTTTCGGATAAATCATGCCCAATGAGGTACCCTAAAATGTGAACTGAAATTTACAATACTTGTACTAGAATGTTTTGTTACTCATATTCTTAACAGCTTAAGAATAGAACATCTAACAAGATATCAAAAGATATTTTCAATTAAATTTAAACCATTCAAATTTAAAAGAAAATAATATTTACCATTAAATAGGAAATTAATATTTTCAAGGTATAATACAATGATATATTATAGGACATACTATTAACACCTGGATTATTAAGATGCTCGCAACAATAAATTTATGATATGGCTAATATGATTGAATTTTCTAAAATTATGCAATTATAAAAAAATTAAAATTTAATATTTTCTTATAACTTTCTAATAATAAGAGGGAATAAAATTATTGTGAATACTTTCTGTTTAAAATTATTTAATATAATAGTATCACAATAGAAATTTCACACATTGTAAATAAATTTTCTATGATGATATATAAGAATTATTTTAGTTGCATATTGTGTTTAAACTTTTAATGTGATGCTCATTAATCAAATTACTTATTTCGATTTAAAATATACTTATAAATTATATGAACTAGTGCTATTAATATAGAAATACACAAGTATGAATTATTTGTACAGATTTTATGGCAATTAATGAGATTTTACAGAAATTAATGGGATTTAGCGACTTCTAAAAAAATTACGTCTTATATTTCATAATAGCCATTTTTATTTTATAATTACCATATATTTATTTATCACACTTTCTATTTAATGTAATACTTATATTTCTTGTTTAATGAAAATATTAATATTTTTTGTCTAATTTCATTTGAAATTTAATTTTAACAATATATATTTATTAAAAAAATAAAATTATTTTTTATTAACCATTAAGCACTACAAATCACTAAAGTTACACATATAAAGATAGATCACTTAAGTAGAACTCACCCTTAAAACAAACTTGTAATAAAAGAGTGCAAAAAGACTTATTAACCTCCCATTAAAATTGTTTTTAACAATGTGGTATCATAGCATAATTCAAGCATAATTATAGGGGTATTTGCGTGTCTACGGCTATTTCCTCACCGAAAAAACATACGCAGGAGAGCAGACAATTGGAAGTTACCCGTGATCTACACGCGCCACAATCTGTGAGTGGAACATGTGGCACACACCATGCATGTGACCAAGCATTGTTGGGCATGGACCTAGTCGATGTGCTGGACCTGGCCTAGGGCGTGCCTGATATCTTAGTGGAGCACTCCCAGCAACGCCTCCTTTAGCATTAGAGGGTCAAGCATAAACAAGTTTAGGGGCGCACTCAATGTCCTAGAAAGGATTTTTCGTAAAAAAAAAAAAAAAAAAAATCCCAAAAAGTAAATTTCTGGTCACCTTAAGTTTTTTGGGTAATAAGAATATTTTTGAATGATTAATTTACTATAATAAATTCATTAAATATTTTTTAATTATTTGAAAATTGTCCAAAAAATATTATTTATTTGAGATATTTTTGTCATTCAAATTATTTTATTTCATTTTTTAAATTGTTTTTTATGGACATAATGAATATAGATCTTATGTAAATTCTTTTGTATTTATTTTAAAAAATAATGGTGTAAGTTATACACTCTCAAAAGGAATATGATTTCTCAATAAAATATAGTTATTAAATTCGATTTAGAGGTTGATTTTATTGAGAGACATAGTCAATAAGTCTTTTAGTGATAAAACTAGAAATTGATGTTAGAAAGTATTAATAATTTATTTTTCTCATGATATTAATTTCTTAATTTTACTAACTTAAAATTTATATTAGTTTATAATTCAAACATACACATAATTACAAAAATAACGATTTAAAATACATGAAAAATTTTATAAGTTCATACTTTTAGTGATAAAACTAGAAATTGATGTTAGAAAGTATTAATAATTTATTTTTCTCATGATATTAATTTCTTAATTTTACTAACTTAAAATTTATATTAGTTTATAATTCAAACATACACATAATTACAAAAATAACGATTTAAAATACATGAAAAATTTTATAAGTTCATAATTTATACATGTATATAATTACAAAAATGAAACACAAGTTGTTAAAAATTAATAAAAAATTTTAATTAAATTTTCATCCATTTATACTAAAAATCAAAACTTAATAAAATGACTATAAATGAGATTATCAATTTTAATTATGAAATTTATTGAAAAGGAAAAAGTAGATAATAACAATAGAGAATTGATAAAAAAAATGAAAAAAAGCAATGGCAAAAGAAGAAGTCACAGTAAGTTTGCGATAACAGCAAAATTCTCCTAAATTCTACATTAATTATGACTGCAATATTGAAATATTGAGCTTTTAAATTTTTAAAAATGTATATATAAGTAATTATAATTTGATATTTTATCAAACTAAAATTTTATTTAACTATTATCTCTTTAATAATAGTCAAAATGGTAATAGCGTAAATATAGATTATAGAACAATAGAAAAGAATGTGAATTATAATAGAAGGATTAGATCTTTAGAAGTAAAGGAAGCACTTAAGAGAATGAAAGTGGGTAAAGCCTGTGGACCCGATGAAATACCAATTGAAGTGTGGAAGTATTTGGGAGATATGGGAGTGGCATGGTTAACTAAATTATTTAATAAGATTCTAAACTCAAAGAAAATGCCTGATGAATGGAGGAAGAGTATTTTAGTACCTATTTTTAAAAATAAGGGAGACATACAGAGTTGCTCAAACTATAGGGGAATTAAACTCATAAGCCATACTATGAAGTTGTGGGAGAGAGTTGTGGAGCATCGACTATGTCATGATTCTTCTATCTCTCTCAATCAATTTGGTTTCATGCCCAGTCGTTCAACTATGGAAGCGATCTTTCTCATTAGAAGCTTGATGGAGAAATATAGAGATGTGAAAAAAGATCTACACATGGTTTTTATTGATTTGGAGAAGGCTTATGATAGTGTTCCAAGAGAGGTCTTATGGAATGTGTTAGAACAAAAGAGGGTATCTATTAGATACATACAAGTATTGAAAGATATGTATGAAGGAGCAACTACTATTGTGCACACAGTGGGAGGGGACACAAGAGATTTTCCGATCTCAATTGGATTACACCAAGGATCAGCCATAAGCCCTTACCTTTTTACATTAGTTTTAGATGAACTGACGAAACATATACAAGAGAGTATTCCTTGGTGCATGATGTTTGCGGATGATATTGTTCTGATAGATGAGACACGAGAAGGAGTCAATAGAAAGCTAGAACTTTGGACAAGTACTTTAGAGTCAAAGGGTTTTAAGTTAAGTAGAACGAAGACAGAATACATGCATTGTAAGTTCAGTGAAGGCCAAACTGGTAATAGGGAAGGAGTTAGTTTGAATGGAGTGATACTGCCCCAAAGTAATCACTTTAAATATCTAGGCTCAGTCCTTCAAGTAGATGGGGGATGTGAGGAGGATGTTACTCATAGGATTAAAGCCGGATGGTTGAAGTGGAGACGTGCCACGGGAGTTTTATGTGATCGTAAGTTTCCCAATAAATTGAAAGGAAAATTTTACTGTACAACTATACAACCAGCTATGTTATATGGTAGTGAGTGTTGGGCACTGAAAGAGTCGTATGCATCTAAGATAAGAGTTGCAGAGATGAGAATGTTAAGGTGGATGAGTGGCCATACTAGACTAGATAAAGTCCGTAATGAGAGTATTAGAGAAAAGGTAGGAGTGGTACCAATTGAAGATAAGTTGAGAGAAGGGAGATTGAGGTGGTTTGGTCATGTGAAGCGTAGACATACGGAGGCTCCAGTTAGACAAGTAGAGCACATTAGGTTAGAGGATAGAAAGAAAAAAATGGGTAGACCTAAATTGACTTGGAGGAGAGTAGTACAACATGACCTAGAAGCATTACACATTTTTGAGGATTTAACCCAAAATCGTTCAGAGTGGAGAAAGCGAATCCATATAGCCGACTCCAAATTTTTGAGATTAAGGCTTAGTTGAGTTGAGTTGAGTTATAAACTTAAATCATGGAATGGACCAAGAAATTTATGAAAGAACAATTTGACTTATATATTTAACAAGAAAAAATTTGACGGGGAGGGGAGTCCGAATTCGGGGTAGCGGGCAATATATGTCATATCATAAAAAAGTCCTTAAAATTTCTTTTAGCTGGGGGTAGTGGCCTTGCTGCCCCCAAGTTCCGCCACTGGGCTCACTAGTTAAATTAGTGGAATAAAAGTTATTATTAAAAATTAATTAAATATTACATTTATTAGTATAATTAAATAATTTTAATTATTAAATTTTATTTTTAAATCAATATTTTAATACTATTAGATTATATTTACATATATTTTAATAATATTATTAAAATTTACATAAAAATATTAAAATTTTAAATTTTAAATATTCTTATTCTTAACATTTATAGTAACATATAAAATTAAAATATTATTACAATTAAATAATTATTAATATTTATGAAATATTAATTATATATCAAAATAAAAAAATAAACATATATTTTATAAATTTCTTATATTAATATAAATAAAAAAATAATAGCTATAAAAACATTTTATTCATTTATTAAATATAAATTTAAATTTAAATTCCTAAATACTTAAATATCAATATAATTGATATTTTTAAAAAAATATAAATTGGCTGGATCAATAAGTCATTAGGTTATTAGTTTAACCACTGAGTCATCCAATTTTTTTCAGGTCAACTTTTTATCCTGTTCAATGATAGAATCGAATCAGTTTTATATCCTCTTATTAGAAAAAATTTAAAATACCAATCGTACTGATTATGCTAATACACCCGTTGAATCTTCTGAGTGAATAATAATAATAATAATAATAATAATAATAATAATAATAATAATAATAATAATAATAATAATAATATCACCACAAGAAAATATGCTATTATCAACACCAATAATTTGATTTATTAGCATTCCTAATTGTTTACCAACGCTAAATTAATGAATTGGCTAGAACACCTCATCGTTCTGCTAGATTTTTTTCAACCTAACTGTTCATTAATTTAAACATCAGAGTGGACTAGCCAAAACGGCTTTGATATCTATTCTCACTTTTATTTCATGTTAATGATTCATCAGGTAATTTGAGACATTTTCATCTCAATTATGCACATCTAACATGACATTTTTATTAGTATAATTGTAATGCAGATAAAATAATTATACATCCAATGGGATTAATACTATATAATTTTTTTTTTGAGTTAAATAACATTTTAATTTTCATATGGAAGTGTATATATATATATATATAAAGAAATTAAAATGTAAAAGATAAAACAATTCAAAATTTACACGTATTTTTAATTTCAATCACAATTTTAATTTTATTAATTTAATCTTCAAACTTTATATTAATTTCAATTTTAATAATCAAGCCATTTATATTATAACTACTTAAATTGAAACAAGTTATTTTTTAATTGGGAGAGCGTCAGACTGAAGATCTGAAGGTCGCGTGTTCGATCCATGCTCACCGCAAACTTATATTTAACTCCACCTAAATAGTTTGGGCTTAGCCGGTTCCAAACCCGGATAAAGGAGGAGGGTTGCGGTAGGTGACAACCAGCGTAAAAATTTCGTCACACCTTATGATATGGATTCAAATGATATAAACGTTGGGGCGTCCTCTACTAACGACGCGCCACATCGGAGCCTGGGTGTAGTGAGAAATATGCAAGGTTGTAGGGCGTTCATCGAAAGCGACGCACCATGCCGGCGCCCAGGTTTGGTGTTAAGTGAGCAAGTGTTCCCACATCATGGACGGGTGTGGGTAAAGAAGTTAGTCCATAGGATAGACAGTAGAACAGATAGTGGAACAGAATACAAGATAGACATAGAAAACAATAGAAGATATCATAAAAGGAGACCAATTAGAAAGGAACAGGATAGGAGGAGGATCAGGGTTGGTACTTAGAATGTTGGATCACTTACAGGAAAATTAATAGAGCTTGTGGATACTTTGGAAAGGAGAAGAGTGATATTGCTTGCATTCAGGAGACTAAATGGGTAGGAGAGAAAAGCAAAGAAGTGGGTAATTCAGGATACAAACTGTGGTTTACCGGAAAGGAGAGAAATAAAAACGGAGTGGGCATAATCATAGATAGGACATTGAAAGACGCTGTAATAGCTGTGAAAAGAGTAGGAGATAGAATTATACTAGTAAAGCTAGTACTAGAAGGAAAAATAATAAATGTAGTTAGTGCTTATGCCCCACAAATAGGACTAGATAGTGAGAGTAAACAAAGGTTTTGGGAAGATATGGATGATTTAATGCAAAGCATGCCAAATGAAGAGAATATTTTCATTGGTGGAGATTTGAATGGACATGTAGAAAGTGATAGGCAAGGCTATGAGAATGTTCATGGAGGTTTTGGTTTTGGCAGTCGAAATGAGGAGGGAAAAAGTATCCTGGATTTTGCTATGGCATACGACCTAATACTAGCAAATACCTACTTTATAAAAAGAGAGTCACATTTAGTGACTTTCAAAAGTGGGCAGCATAGAAGCCAAATTGACTTCCTCTTAACCAGGAAGATAAATAGAGCTCTATGCAAGGATTGCAAGGTCATTCCAGGAGAGGCTTTAACAAGTCAACATCGGTTAGTAGTCTTGGATGTCAAGTTTAGGAACAATTCAAGTAAGGTTAGAAGAAATAGTGTTGCTCGAACAAAGTAGTGGGAGTTCAAAGGAGTAAAGCAAGTGAAGTTCAAAAATGAGCTTCTCGAGTCCGAAGCATGGAAGCTGAATATGAAGGCCAATGATATGTGGATACAGATGTCATCAAAAATTAAATAAGTAGCTAGAAAAGTACTTGGAGAGTCTAAAGGACATGGACCACCCTCAAAAGAGAGATGGTGGTGGAATAAGCAAGTACAAAAGGCAGTGAAGAGAAAAAGAGAATGGTATAAGAAATTACCTAAATGTGATAATAATGAGACATATGAACAGTACAAGATAGCAAAGAAAGAGGCAAAAAAGGCAGTTAGTCAAGTAAGAGCACAGGCCTTTGAAAAGTTATATGAGAAACTTGGAACTAAAGAAGGGAAGAAAGATATTTATAGATTAGCAAGGAGGAGAGAAAGGAAATGTCAAGATCTCAATCAAGTTAGCTGCATTAAGGATAAAGAAGAAAAAGTGTTGGTGAAAGATGAGAACATTAAAGCAAGATGGAGAAATTATTTTAATGATCTCTTTAATAATAGTCAAAATGGTAATAGCGTGAATATAGACTATAGAACGATAGAAAAGAATGTGAATTATACTAGAAGGATTAGATCTTTAGAAGTAAAGGAAGCACTTAAGAGAATAAAAGTGGGTAAAGCCTGTAAACCCGATAGAATATCAATTAAAGTGTGGAAGTGTTTGGGAGATATGGGAATGGCATGGTTAACTAAATTATTTAATAAGATTCTAAACTCAAAGAAAATGCCTAATGAATGGAGGAGGAGTATTTTAGTACCTATTTTTAAAAATAAGGGAGACATACATAGTTGCTCGAACTATAGAGGAATTAAACTCATGAGCCATACTATGAAGTTGTGGGAGAGAGTTATGGAGCATTGACTACGTCGTGATACTTCTATCTCTCTCAATCAATTTGGCTTCATGGCTGGTCGTTCAACTATGGAAGCGATCTTTCTCATTAGAAGCTTGATGGAGAAATATAGAGATGTAAAGAAAGATCTACACATAGTTTTCATTGATTTGGAGAAGGCTTATGATAGTGTTCCAAGAGATATCCTATGGAGTGTGTTAGAATAAAAGAGGGTATCTATTAGGTACATACAAGTATTGAAAGATATGTATGAAGAACCAAGTATTATTGTGCGTACAATGGGAGGGGACACAAGAGATTTTCCGATCTCAATTGGATTACACCAAGGATCAGCTATAAGCCCTTACCTTTTTACATTAGTTTTAGATGAATTGACGAAACATATACAAGAGAGTATTCCTTGGTGCATGATGTTTGCGGATGATATTGTTCTGATAGATGAGACGCGAGAAGGAGTCAATAGAAAGCTAGAGCTTTGGAGAAGTACTCTAGAGTCAAAGGGCTTTAAGTTAAGTAGAACAAAGACAGAATACATGCATTGCAAGTTCAGTGAAGGCCAAACTGGTGATAGGGAAGGAGTTAGTTTGGATGGAGTGGTACTGTCCTAAAGTAATCACTTTAAATATCTTGGCTCAGTCCTTCAAGTAGATGGGGGATGTGAGGAGGATGTTAATCATAGGATTAAAGCCGGATGGTTGAAATGGAGACATGCCACGGGAGTTTTATATGATCGTAAGATTCCAAATAAGTTGAAAGGAAAATTTTACCGTACAGCCATACGACCGGCTATGTTATATGGTAGTGAGTGTTGGGCATTGAAGGAGTCGTATGTGTCTAAGATAAGAGTTACAGAGATGAGAATGTTAAGGTGGATGAGTGGCCATACTAGACTAGATAAAGTCCGTAATGAGAGTATTAGAGAAAAGGTAGGAGTGGTATAAATTGAGGATAAGTTGAGAGAAGGGAGATTGAGGTGGTTTGGTCATATGAAGCGTAGACATACGGAGGCTCCAGTTAGATAAGTTGAGCACATTAGGTTAGAGAATAAAAAGAAAAAAATGGGTAGAGCTAAATTGACTAGGAGGAGAGTAATATAACATGACCTAAAAGCATTACAAATTTCTGAGGATTTAACCCAAAATCGTTTAGAGTGGAGAAAGCGAATCCATATAACCGACCTCAAATTTTTGAGATAAAGGCTTAGTTGAGTTGAGTTGAGTATATATATATATATATTGTCTTAATTAGTAAATTATATTTGCAATTTTATATATTTTCATCTATCAAATAACTTAAATCATTAAAACTAAAATAAATATCACCCAACATGTTTTGTCTAGCTAGTAAGAATGAAACTTTTTCTTTTCTTTTCAATCAAGTTTAATTTTACTGAAAAAATACTTCAGGAACTTAAAATTAAATATTTGTACAAAATTTATACAAATATTTAAATTTTTTTAATCATCGGATCAAATTAAAATGGTTGCCGAAACAATGTTGGCAACTTTGCATGCAATAGGTTAGTAAATGATAGAAGTGGATTTTTTTTTTTTTTTTCACCGCAAGTGCAATTGCGCGGCTTAGAGGTCAAACGTGCACCGTTTCACACCAATAGGCTTAGAAACAGAAACAAATAGAAAAAAAACCGGAGGCCCAAAAGTCAAGCTCATCACAAAAACAATCCATGCACAGAAGCAACCCGACCCAAACCCCTGTGTTGAAACCCTTGGCGTGAAGGAGAAGAATCGGCCACCAAAACAACACAACGCAACAGCTCTTCATTCTGTACCAAGCATGATCCCCCATTGGGATGGCAGAGAAGCCATCATCCCAAAGACTCAGAAAGAGCGAGTAGACACGCACAAGGACTACAGGGGCTTAAACCCAAACAGCTCCCGACCTTCAATCTCTATAAAACACAATCATTATCAAGGCCGGGAGAGTAACGTGGTAGAGCTCAGCTCACCAGCCTCTCATTCTCCTTTATCGTTTGAGGCCAACCTTTCATCAGAGAGGAAAAGGCTTTAACACCCTGGAGATACCAATGTCGTTGCAAAGAATAAACTCCTCCCACGGAGCAGAGGCAGCTTTTAAACCTAGGATACCAACAAACCCAGGTAAAGATTCAACAACGTAGCTGTCTTGAACTAGATCTTCTGCTGGTTGCCCTTACCATGAAGCTCTAAGATCTATAACGCAGAAAACCAAAACAAAACCTATCTACTAAGCAACCTAGGGCGGGGAAGGAAACCTTCCCTTGCTCAGAAGGGCAAGGGCAGCCAACCGAAGGTAAGAAACTCGGCTGACCCAAGAGAAGACCAAAAACCAAAAGAAAGAAAGTTGAGAGAAATTTGTTACTATTACTGGAATTTTTATTCAATTTTTTTTTATACATATGGAAACGCATGTCCTTGCATTTCTTAGGCAAGTTACAATATTACATTTAGCTTCTTCTTCCTAGATTTTATATAGTCTGGTACAACATGTAAAGTAACTTAAGTCAATAAGGACTATTATATATGTAGTTAATAGAAATCTTTAGACGAATAATGATGATCAGAAGGAACATCAGGGTCAGGCTTCTCAACACCATCAACATTCCTCAACCAGTAAGTCTGATTATTAAGAGAAGCTGCACTTTCTGGTACATTGTCCAACACTCGTTCGTGGCCCTTCAGCACATATATTCCGGTGCGAGGATGGGGTACCCAATCAGATCCGTTCTCCTTCTTTGCTTCCATGATCGAGTTTCTCGATTCTTCCAGTTGATGATGATTATGTTGTCTTATTGTTGAAAGAAAAGCGAAATGTTTATGGACATGTCGAGCTTCCCTGCATGATCTGGCATTAGCTTCAAAATTATTAATATTACCCTAATAAGCCAACTTAAGGGGATTAAAATAAAACCAATTAGAACCCAAAATAAAACTAATGATCATAATATCATAAAATGAAGAGATGGATTGTTACCTAATTAGAATTTTTTATTTTACCACTCCAGCTCTTGCCATGATTGCTACTTTGTGACTATAGGACCAAAACTTAATTAGCCATGTAACATCATACAATCTGACTTATGGGTTAGATTTGGAAGAATAAGTTCTGTGCATATTAATCAAGTAAAAGTTTATAGGGAAAGTATATTACGTAATTATAAAAGGGAAAAGATGGGACTGAAACCTATTTCCACTTTGAAAATAAGTTCCATTCAATTCCACTAAAACATCAATAATGTCAAGTAAAGTTCTAATTTAAAGAATATAGTTGAAATGAAGGACACAGTACCTAAGAATTAGCATCTTTGTTCTTGCAATTCCAGCCTTGGCCATGCACAGCAGAGGTACAAAAGCAAGTTTTATGGAGTCTAGAGAGGGAAGGCCTTGCACTTGCAGGGTTTCCAAGATCTAAAGTTGTTGATGATGGTCCTTTCTATCCTCTATTTATAGTGGACCTTATATTCCTTATTTTATTCGATGGTGACTTTATTTATTTTTTAATATTACGCTAAAGTGATAATATAAGTCAGTTTTCACTTACTTTCTGAAATTATTCTTTAAATTTTGCTAAAAGCAGACTATTCACATTAAAATTGAAAAAAAAAATCACAAAGGAGAAATTAATATCTCTTTTGTAATCTGACTCAAGATTTAAATTCTTATTTTCTCAGTTCAAATAATAATAATAATAATAATAATAATAATAATAATAATAATAATAATAATAATTATTATTATTATTATTATTATTATTATTATGTCTGCTCCAATAGGTAAGTTAATGAATTGGTTAGGAGACCTCATCATTATTTTACATTTCATATTAATTATTCATTTGCTAATTTGAGCTACTGTCATCTCAATTCTCAATTATGCTTACTGGCTAACAACGAGGAATTTAATTCTGTTATTATTGAAGAAGATTCTAAGCCAGTAATTTCTATGGTTAAGAGAGGCATTATTCCTGATAATTTGTTGGGTATGACATTATTTCCCATTATTTATTGGATATATCTTGATATATCTATTTTAATTAATAATTATAATGTTTTACGGTTCCAGTTTACTAATAAATAATGTAATTGAGCTGTTCATTCTATTGCTCAAAACTTGTTCCACAGTGACTCTTTCTTATCATTTGAAGTAACTTAACCACGTACTTTTCTATTTGCCTTTACAAAAACTTAATAGATTTGCATTTCCGAAAAAAAATATATCCATCTAACATGATATTTTTATTAGTATAATGTTAATGCAGATAAAATAATAACACATCCAAATTGATTAAAATGCTATATAATTTTTTTGAGTTAAATAACATTTTTCATATGGAAGTATATTTTTGTAGAAAAAGAAATTAAAAGGTGAAATGATAAAAAAAAAAACAAAACAAAAAAAATTCAGACTTCACGCATTTTTAATTTTAATCAAAATTTTTAATTTTCATTAATTTCAATTTTAATAGTTAAGTCATTTATATCGATTTGAAACTAGATTTTTAATTTAAAATTTTTTTTATTGAGAAATATGGAGTTATTAATAAAATATAAATTTTTTTGTCTTAAGTTTTCTTTCGTTTCAAAAGTTAGAGATTTTTTTAATGGGATTAAACCATATATGAGCTAACAGAGACTAGAAGACTTAAAACTTAATGAAGCCCGATTCATAAACCTATGAATGATAAATATATTATTATTTTTTATTAAAAATAATTTATTTTCATATATTTATGTATTTAAATATTATAATATATATATATATATATATATATATATATATATATATTAAAATTATATTTAAAACTTATCTTTTTCACTTATAATTTATTTTTTAATAAATAAATGTATTATATAATAATAAATTAAAATAAAAAAAAATAAAAGAAAAGTCTCATGAGGAAACCACTCTGTTTTGCCCCCAACTGGGAAATCTCCACCCCAATCCCAAAGAGCGATCTCCGTTTCTGATTCGCTCCTTTTCCCTTCCTATTAAACCCAGCATACAAGCTCAGCCTGAAGAAACCAAAAGCTACTTAGGGCAGCCACAAGTAGGAGCAATAAGGCACAACAAACAAGCCATCGCCAACTCCAAGATAGTTGCTGAAGATGTCTCGCAAGAAAAATCGAAGAGTCGAATGCAGCAATAGATTGCAAACCCAAAAATTGTCTCTGATAAGAAAAGGCCAAAACAACGCCAGGAGCCATCCACTAACAAACACCATACCATGGGCCATTGGAAGCCATCTTCAAGGAGGAGGTGTCGTAGAGCTCCATGGCAATCAGCCACATCAGAGGTGGATAAGGACTTCGGAGGTGCCACTTGCCAAACATCAGAACTCCATGAACCCACTAGCTAGAAACCTTCCCATTAACACACTAAACTTAGCTTTGCAAAGCCGAGGATCACAAACACAGCTAAAAGAATCCGCACGTTGCATCAAAACTCTCTCCGATGAGCCTTCAATCTACATGCAAAACCAAAACCCAACAAAAACCATATCTACAACCTTGCTAGGAGGTAGGGACAATGTGTTTGTGATTTTATGTATTTTCATCAATCAAATAATTTAATTATTAAAATTAAAATTAATTCCATCCAACAGAGTTAATCCAGTTGGTAAGAATATGAGTAGCGATAACAGTGGGGTTAGGTATTTTCTGATATTTGATATGATCAAACCTTATTAGGATGGGTTTAGGTAATTTATAATCGAGTTTGGAATATATTCAAGTTTGAAGAATAATACATTTATCGAGTTTAAATTTTATGTTTTAGGTACTTGTTACTGAACCCACTTATCTAAATAATTAATTAAATATAAATATTATACTTTAACATAAAATTTATAAATTTTTATAATATTATATTTCATAATATTTATCAATTTGTAGAATATTATATTTTAAATAATTAGAATTTAAATATTTTATAAGATTATTAAATTTTTAAAATATAAATTAATAATAAAAATATTTTTATATAAATTATTAATTTATGAAATTAAATGAATTCAAATAATATTTACATAATAATAATTGAGTTTAGAATAGATAAATATAGCTTAGGATGAATTTAAATCAAATTTGATAGAGATTCAATCATTAAAATTATTAATTAAGATCGAATTCAGATAAAGTATTTTCACAAATATGTTATTCATTTCTATCTCTTAACAGGAGCTCTCTTTTCCTTATCAATAAGATTTGACTCTGCTAAGCAACACTTCAAAATTTTTAGAATTAAATATATTTGCATTAAAATTAAAAATTCATGCAAATATTTAAATTATTTTAAGCATTGGATCAAATTAAAATGATTGTCGGCAAAATGTCGACAACTTTGCGTGCAATAGTCTAGTATATGATAGAAATAGATTTTTGTATACCCTCATATTAATTTTTATCTTGGACATATTTGATTAATGGGCTTCAAGAAAAAAATCAATTATTCTAAAAAAATAAAATTAATTAAATCTCTAAAAAGCTCAAGTACAGCCTGCCCATAACCCGGATCCATAATCCAAACCCAATAACCATATCCAAATCTATAAACGTTTTTACTAAAAGTTCAAGATCCATACCGATTGAGCCTGGCCTATAACTCGGATCCATAATCCAAACCCAATAATCATATCCAAATTCATAACCCTTTTTACCCAAAATTCAAGATCCATGCTCATTGAATTCAAGAAGCTACCCAAGATGCAGGTGATCCAAATAGCAATTTGCGGAAATTTCAAGAGGCAATTGTTGTTAATGGAACGTGAAAGTGCAGTGGAGGCATGGAGTTTTTACACAAACGTGAGTCCGTTTTGAGCAAGTGCAGTAGTGGTAAATTGCAATGAAGGTAACATTAAGTAACAGTTAAAACCAGCAGACCATGGAGCTACAAAGCTTGAGCTGCAAGCAAAAGTGCAGCTATAAATAAAGCAGAAGGTGTAACATTCACCATACCCGAATTCGATATAAAATTAAATTATATATATATTAATTAATAATTCACATAAAAAATTATTTTTTACTAATAATATATTTTAAAATTTCAATAATCTTATAAAATATTTAAATTAAATATTTATATAAAAGGAATATTCAACCTGCAAAAATAATGAATGAAATAAAATACTGACAATCATTTATCATTGATAAATTATCGAAGTGGGGGGTATTACACATTTCAAGATTAATTATCATAAATGCACATGCCAATTTAGGTAAATATCAGATATTAAAGATTAATTGATGAAATTAAATACTTGTTTTATTAAAATTAAAAATTCATGCAAAATTTTAAAATTTCTTTAATCATTAGCTAGATCAAATTGAAATGATTGCCAAAACAATGTCGACAACTTTGCATGCAATCGGTTAGTAAATGATAGAAATAGATTTTCTTTATTTTTTCATACATAAGGAAATATATTGACTTGCGTTTTTTAGGCAGACTACAATATTACATTTAACTTCTTTTTCCTAGACTTTATATAGTCTGGCACAGCATGTAAGGTAACTTCAGACAAGTACTCTATATATATATATATATATATATAGTTAATAGAAATCTTTAGACAAATAATGATCAGAAGGAACATCAGGGTCAGGCCTCTCAACACCATCAACATTCCTCAGCCAGTAAGTCTGATTAAAAGAAGCTGCACTTTCTGGTACATCGTCCATCACCCGTTCATGGCCCTTGGGCACATATATTCCAGTGCGAGGATGAGGTACCCAACAAGATCCGTCCTCCGTCTTTGCTTCCATGATCGAGTTTCCCGATTCTTCTAAATGATGATGATGATGATAATGATAATAATGTCGTCTTGTTGTTGAAAGATTAGCGAAATGGTTATGGACGTGTCGAGCTTCCCTGCATGATCTAGCATTAGCCAACTCAAAAGAATTTAAATAAAACCGATTAGAAACTATATCATAAAATCAAGAGATGATCGTTACCTAATTAGAATTTTTGGTTTTACCATTCCAGCTCTTACCATGAATGCTAGTTTGTGACTATATTAGGGCAAAGGTATATATGAGTGTAGTAAATGTAACATAGTACAATTTGATTTATGGGTTAGATTTGGAAGAATAAGTTCTGTGCATATCAATCAAGCAAAAGTTTAGAGGGAAAGTATATATTACACATTTATAAAAGGCTAAAGATGGGACTGAAAGTATTTCCACTTTGAAAATAGGTTCCATTCAAATCCACTATAACATCAACAATTCAAGTAGAGTTCTAATTTAAATGAGATAGTTCATGAATGAGTTGGGTAAGGGAAAAAAAAGTTAAAATTTTAATTTAAAGATAGCATTAATCATTAGGGTAATTTACTATTTGATCTTTAGATTTTGACTAATATTTTGATTTGTTCATGTATTTTTAAAATTGAACAATTTAGTCTCTCACTTATACTTCCGTCAAAGTCAGATATTCTTTAGTCCAATATTATCGTTAATTTAAGTAAAAAGATAAATATACCCTTTATTCAATTAAAAAAATTTACTATTTAATCCCTGAATTTTGATTGATATTACAACTTGGCCTCTTTGAAAATTGAATGACTTAATCTCTATATTTGATAATTGTTGAAATTATTAGAATTTTTTTTCTTATTAACTTAATTCTTATTGAAATTTTTTCTTGAAATCTTTTTATAGAACAAAAAGAGTTAATTTATGTGATAAAAATTAATTTAATTGGAGGGTTTCCAAAATACAGGGACCTCATAATATCGGTCAAACTAATGAGCCAAATAATAAGTTCTCCTTAATTTGATAAAAAGTATATTTGTCTTTTTACTTAAACTAACAGTAATATTGGATGGGAGAACCTCTAATTTTGATGAAAGTATAAGTGAGGGGTTAAATTATTCAATTTACAGAATATAGGGACTATGTTGTAATATTGGTCAAAGCACAAGGATCAAATAGTAAATTTTCCTAATCATTATTATCATTAAACAAAACTATTTTAAAATATTTAATAAAAATAATTCGTGAAACTCTTAAGTATATGATCACTTTCACATATTTTATTCTTACAATAAAATATATTCTTTGTAAGTGGAAATCAAATAATCTATTAATTCAATAAAGAATATACTTTTGAAAAGACAAAATAAATTCATATATATGTTGCAAAAAAAAAATTAAATAGAACAAATGAATTTATGATATATATATATATGATCTTTTAATCTTTCACTATAGAGATTGTCCGATCTAAATTGAAAAATAAGAAAAAAAAATTCATAAAAGAGTTTTTTCCCTCTAAAAAAGCAATGTGAACTATTAACTAGAATATTGAAGTTGATAGTTAAAGAACATATATAGTTGAAATGGACACATTACCTAAGAATTAGCATCCTTGTATTTGCAATTCCAGCCTTGGCCATGCACAGCAGAGGTACAAAAGCAAGTTTTGTGGAGTACTAGAGAGGAAAGGCCTTGCACTTACAGGTTTCCAAGATCTAAAGTTGATGATGATGGTCCTTTCTGTCCTCTATTTATAGTGACCTTGTGCTCATAATGTAGCCTTATTTTATTCGATAGTGACTAACTTTATTTTTTAATATTGCTGTAAAGTGATAATACAAGTCAATTTTTACGGGCTTTATAAGATTACTCTGCTACCACACCTAAGTATTAGTAATTTTTAAGATATAAATAATCTTAATTTATTTTTTTTTAATTTTAATATATAAAAGTTAAATAATATTTTAATTTTTATTAATTATTTCATATTTTTTATATATTTTATTAATTAGATATTCTTTTATATTTTTATTAATTTTTTTCTCTCAAATTTTTTAATAAAAATTTCATAATAAAAATATAGTAATATAATAGCAACATGGCTTAAAGATATAGTTAATTGAAACTGAATGCGTAGTAAATGACCTTTAATAAAAAAAAAAGTTTAATAATACTCTAATTTTAAAAATATTACATCACTCTCCTGAATTTTTATAATTTAATAAATTTAAAATTGAATACGAAAATTAACTCATAATATTTATAAAAATAATCCAGTAACACTCTCAACTAGTTTTATTTCTCATTTAATTTTTGATGTTGAATTAGATTATAAGACTCATTTAGTTTAATTTTTTAAAAATTAATATGTAAAATGAAATATTTTTAAACGTTAAGAGTGCCAATACATTTGCCATTTATTAATGCATATTTAAATTTTATAATTATATTGTACTAATACCAATGTTAAATATGATAACAATGAGTAAAATTAAGTCTCATAATATAATATATTTTATGATAAGTCTGCATCAAATGAAGAATAAATTCTATTGGCGCATCTGTTGAAGGTTATGGGCAAAAGAACACATACAAATTGATAATGCGAAAGTGGACGAGCAAACCTTTTTCTTTTCTTTTTTTTTTTTAATTTTTTCCCAAAAGAAAGAAAGTAAATAAATATATAATTGCGTAATGTATTATATCAATATCTTAAATCTGTGGTTCAGAACAACATCGATCGTTAGTGGGTACCCTCCATAAATGGTTAAAGAAATTAATGGTTATAGTTTTGATTCCTTGTTAATTTAAGCACCTTAGAATATATGATTTTATTTTCTTTGTGAAAGATTGTTGATTTGTTTTGACTTGATGCTTCCTTAAGTGCCATAAGAGTCATCTCAACTTTGGTTACATAGAATTAGTACTACATATTTATTATGCCCATTAATTATTGGGCCGAAAAATCCAAATAAGTCTTTAAAGTTTAATTCAATAATCAATTGAGTCATTGATTTTTTTTAATAGATAATTAAGCTCTTAATATTTTTAAAATTTAGTTTCATTATCATCCAAACTTCAAGGGTTTATTGGGACAAATTAATTTATAATTTAGTTCTTGAAAGATGATAAAAATTATCATTTAATTGAATTTTTATAAGAAATAAATTAGTTCTTAAAATATATTTTTATTGACAAAATAGTTCTTCATTTTAAATTCACCATTAATGAGTTGAAAATTGTAACAATTTAATCTAACACATTTCACTTTTTATAATAATTTAGTCTCTATAATTTTAATATTTATAATAATTTAGTTCTATGAATTTGAGTTGGCTGCTTTAATTATAATTAACTAACAATAAATTTTAATAAATGACTATTTTATTAATACAAACATATCTCAAGGACTAATTTAATTTTCATAAAAAATAAATAAATTAAATAATAATTTTTATCATACTCTTCAAGGACTAAATTATCAAATAACCTAAATTATTATCAGCATCAACTTATATTATAAAACAGCAAGCTCATATGGTGGATTTTCAATTATGTCAGAAAAATGTATAACAATCATATGATTAGTTCAATCGATTTAGTTTTAATACAAATTTATTAAATTATATTTTAAGAAGAAAATTTTAAAAAATAGTTAAACCAATTCGTGATTTCATAATTGATTCAATTGATCGATTTAGTTTTATTTTCAAAACACTGATTGGTTTGAGATATGCTTCAATTAAGTTTACTTTCCAATATATTATGATATATATAATTATAAAATTTAATTTTAATATAATTTGATATGCTTTAATTATAAATTCTTTTATAAATTAATTCAATCAATCATTATAATTATATGAAACTTACAATCAATGATATTAATATTAAAAAATTATGATTTAATTTTATAAAATAAAATAAATCTTTCATAATACTCTACATATCATTTTCGCACTGTTTTTGAATTATTTTTATTTTTTTAACTTCTTTAGTAGAGTTCTTTATCATAATTATTATAATATTTTGAGAAAATACATTTATTCAATAAAAGTAGTAAATAATAATTTGAAATTAATAGATTTTTTTTCCATAAAAAAATATAAATATCACGTAGTGAAATTAACTCTAGAGAGAAATAAAAAAAATAAAAATTTCATAAAATAAGAAAATAAAAAGATAAAAAGAAATAAAATAAATGAATCAAGCCATAGATATTTTTGGAGGGTCAGATTAATTAATTAATCTCAAATTGAAAATTCGATAAACAAGTTAGCTTATTAAATAAAGTACGGAATAAAACATTGCGCACTTTCCTCTTTTGCCCTTTTTATTAATGGCGCTATTGATTCGTACATTTTGGATTCCAGAACCAATATCAACATGCCTTATCTTACGTATTTTATTATGAGCATCACTTTTTAATTTAATATTCAAGTTAAAGAAAACCGAGGGACAAGTTTTAGTTCAAGTTTTTATTTTTCTATAAGCCTTAATCAAGACTACACAATTGGCAATTTTTTTTTTCTTTTTCTAATAATTGTGATAACCTCTTAAATTGAAACAAACGTACAATTTGCTAATATTTAGGTACCAGTGGCGGATCTGGAGTGTGCCCTTAAAATTATTCAAATAAAATATTTAATTTCAATTTGTGAAAATTGATCTAAAAATACTAGAAATCGTAGTATAAAATAAAAAAATGTAAATATTTATAAGGGTTATTATAATTAATATTTTTTTAAAATTTTTATATATGTTATTTTCTATTAATTTGAAATAAAATACTTAAATTAAATATAAAATTTATAAACTTTCTCCCGTAAAGTAGAGTTATATTTCTCTATTATATATATACAAAACTTAAGAAAATGTTTTTAATAAATTTTCATTTAATGATGATATTATAATATTTAAATTTAAATTTTAGTCAAAATTAAATAAATAAAAGTAAATATAAATCTCGAAATTAGCATTTAATAATAATAATAACAACAAATAATATAATTCAGCTAATATTATAAATTTTAACAGAAATTTTATTTTGTTTTATTTTATAACGATTTGCCCTTTTCTAAATATTATCTTTGAAATTTGCTAATATTTTTTCATATTGGTGTGTATTCAATTTTTCATAATAGTAGAGCATCCTCCAAAAATTATAAATAAATAAATAAAAATTTGTATTTCATCTGTACTACATCCGTAAGGCAAAAAAAGAAAAGAGGATGGGGTTTATCGTTGCAACTTTCTTTTACTTGTAGCAGAAGAGATAGGATTAGTGCTTTAGAACCCAATCCTTCGTCCCTTTTATCGTGCCATTAATAAGATAGCTTGCACAGCTTGTGCAATTGGTTATATTCGCTGGGCCACTAGAATATGTTTTTTAGAATAAAGAGAAATAAGCTTCTAGATGAAAAATTATTGAATATGAATATGATCATTTAATTCAACTATGGAAAACGCTTTTGAATATGCCATGGGTGAAAAACGTCATTGTCGTAAGGGTTTTGCGTTCGTCGGACAATTCTCACCGAAGCAGAAAGTGAGGAGTCGCTACTTTAATTTTTTTAAAGAAATTAAAGAAACCCTTTTACTTATTGAAATTTGAAGTGTTTATTTTTAAAATTATTTATTCCACTTCTTATATTGAGGTTCAGGATTCGAGGTCCGAGCACTTGTGGGGAAGGTGTTAGGCACCCCACATTATCCCCAAAGGGGAAGGTGAATTTAAAGATGTGTTCACACTAATCTAATTGTTATGAGGTTTTGTTTTGGATATTGGTTTCTCGCATATCATTTGAAACCATTTTATATCTCACGGCTAAGGTAGACCGATTATACATAATAAGTGGTATTACCATAATAGTGAATTTTGACTCTATTTTATTATGTTTTTCTCCCTTTTCAAAATTAAGACTCTAACCTTAAAAAGGGCATTATTTGAATCCTAGGGATTTACAGTAGGTAATGAGGATCCTCAGGTTACTAACCATCGATCTCATCATCGGTAATCGAGTAACATGAAAAATTATAAATGTTTTATGTAAATAAAGACAGATTTAGATTTTTCTCTTTATTTCGTCAAGGCCTTATTTCATAGTTATATATCGATCATCACTTGAAGAATTCGATCTATATTGAGAACTCTCATTTGAATCAAATTCCTTTTGTTGGTTTAATCAATATTCATTTCCATATTCTTAAATAGCTTAATGAATTATTTGGTATAAACTCCCCTAGTGGCCAGAGTATAAATTTTTGTTAAAATATTCACAAACTAATAACAAATTTTAGATATCAATAATATTAAGGGAAGACCTTCCCTAAGAAGAATTTCAAGAAAGAACCCTCTTTTGAATAAAAACGTGTATTTAATTAAAAAAAAAAGGGCTATTGTTTAAAGGAGAACTCTCCTTTTTAATTTTAAGTGCAAAAAGAAATTTTGAACACCAAAGAATGACTCTTCTATTAGCTAAAAACTTTTGTATAACATTATAAAGTAATTTTAATTTTTTTTCAAGAAAATTATGATGCACTTTCAGAACATCTCATGGGAGAAGCTTTTCTTTCCGATTCAAGAAAAATACAATTTTCATTGATGTAATTTCGGAAAAGGCCACAAGAAAGGACCCTCTCCATGACCTTTACCAAAATGAACAATGATTTTGTAAATGGGATTCCATTATTCTCAAAAATGGCCATCATTTCAAGAAACATTTAAATACATCCTGAAATTCATTATTCTATTCCTATTCTGAGCTCGCTTTACTGTCTATGAACCAATATGTTCCCTTTTACTTGGAATAGTGCTCTTTTATTTTTACTCTTTTATGTCTGAAATCTATGTGGTTTGGAGCCTCAGATTCCCATGCTCCGAACTCTATATGATTCCAGGGCCAAGCCCTACTCCCAAGCTCTGAATTTTAGATGAGTCCGAGACTGAACCCTATATTTGCCCGAGCTCTGGATCTTGAGTCCCGATCTCTAGATGATTCTGAACTCATGGTTTGTGATTTTTATTTTAAAACTAAATAAATAGACAAATGATAAAAAGAAAATTCTTCATAATAACACGAGATTTTTTCGAAGACTAATCCCATTTATCCTAAACACCTAATGTTCCAAACCCATTATTTCCCTATGTACTATACAACGAAAATTGAAGGGTGATTTTGTGTGTGTATGGAATCATTATATGATCAAACCATGGAGTAAACATTTTTTGGAAATTTTACCTGTAACAATTCTAGTAAGGAGCAGTGTACCCGGAGCTTTATGAACAACAAAATGGTTGTGATGTGATGAGGATGGGAATGACAAAACAATGAAAAGAAAGTATTTAGAATGAAGGAAAAAAAAAACTAGATTCTGGACGTGATCACAATAATAGATTCTCTAGAAAACTGACGTTTCTAAAGCCTCTTGTTCTCAACATTGCACTATGCTCTCCTCAGCCAAAAAAAGGATCCCCTACGACAGTGACGCTTAGTGTATTTATAGGGGATGGGTACCCTAAGATTGAAGGTCAGGATTTGATCACCGAAAGGAACGGTTGGAATTTGAAAGGGCAAAATCCTAAGGTCAAAAATTAAAGAGGTCAGGGGATGAAGGGCAGAGATGAATTCAGGACTTCTTTGTCCTTTTCCATTTTAATCCATTGATTGGGGATCGTGCCTTACATATTTTATCAAGGGTGGGGATTGAAAAGTACTCTGTCTGCTTTTTTACTTTTATCTAAGGGTCAGAAATTTAGCCTTACAAACTAAATCAATGGCTAAGATCAAATAGTACACTTTAACAAACTTGATCCTATGGAGAAAATCTGTTTTACAAAGAATTAAGGGTTCAGATTTATTGTCTTGTATCCAATCTCATGCCAAGCTATATTTAACCGATCTCTCTGTCTGATTCCTAGGTTCCTTCCCATCTGATCCTTTACCCGATTCCCTTTCCTATCTATTCCGATCTCATCCAGTTTCTGGTCCTAATTTATTTCGTTCAGATTTTATTTCAGCTGATCCGATTTCTCCCAATCTCTGGTAAAATTTATCATTATTTTTTATTATTTTTTTATTATTATTTGAGTTAATCCGATCTCTTCTGATTTTGATTAAGTGATTTTTAGTTTTGTCATTCTTCAGTCCACGTCATCAGTCCGGATTGAATTTTTTGAGGTCCAGCTCTTTCGTACGCTTCAGAAACCGAAAGGTGCATTAAATGCACATGTTATCCGAAGCGTCACCTCATATGTCTCGCCCATTAATGCCCTGACCCCTATATATACTGTAGCCCTCTTTCAATGTGCACCTTCTACTCCTATTTTCCTTTGCCCTCTCACTGATTCTCTTGTGATTTCTGGCAAGACCAACTCTTCATTCTCCGTCGCTGATCGATTTCCAGTGAGGTTTTCAGCCATTTTTAACTTTTTCATTAATTTCTTCTTAAAACCCGTTAAAATGAGCGACATCGGAGCACAGAGAAGCCCACCGTCGATCCACATCTCCTGGACCTCCGACAAGGAAGCGACGGGAATAAGTGAGCGGGACATCATCACAGTTCAAGCCGCGCTGATCACCGCTAGTCCAAGCTGTAGGAGTGGAAGCATGGATTTAGGGCATTTAAAACATTGAAATTTCAAAACCAATTCTAGGGTTTCATGCATCATACATGTGTATTATGGTCCTAATCAATTTTCATTGCCCCAATTGCATACTAAATCACATTATAGCATGCTTTTAACTTTCATTTGCCATTTAAGATTGTGAATTAACATTTAATTCTAATTAACCCTAACTAAAAGAGGGCTTTTTGGTTACTAACCTCTTGAAACACAATTGATGGAACCCACTTGCTTTTGATGCCTCTAGGACCCCAAATGAAGTCCCTCTAGCTTATCCACCACAAGCTCACCAATGGCAGCTCCTATTTGACTTCCTAAGCCTTTGCCAATCACTTGTAATTAGGGGTTTCTATTTTAGTGAAGTTCAATGGATGTATATGGCACTAGAAACCATTTATAGCAATTTTAATTCAAGGAAGAACAAGGATTTCTTCTTGAATCAAGTGAGAAAGGAAGAGACGAGATGGGAGCTCAATGTTGCCATCCATTTTGAGAGGAAGAAGAGAATTGCTTTCTCTTTCTTCTTTTTCCCCTTATATAGTAAGTCAAAGTTTACTTACCCTTGCCACATGTCACCATAAGATCCTATCTTACTTTTTGGTTGACTTAATCCTATGGAGCCAAGTGTCTAGCTCCCTTTAAATCATGTAAAGTGGTCTTCCATCATAGGAAGATAAGTGGCAAGATCATATGATGCCATGTGTCAACATTTCATGGTGCCACATGTCACCACATGATTTAATATTACTTTTAAAATTTTTAATTTGAGTTCTCAACTCAAAATTAATAATTTCTCCTCTTCAAATTAATTTATATCAAATATAAATTAATTGATTAATTAATCTCCATTAATTAATTTATTACAATTAAATTCATATTTAAACAATTTAAATATAAATTTAATTTATACTACACATCCAATAACTTAGATTTGGTTTCAAGTCATGCTAGGGACCTTGCAATCTTATTGCAAACCAAACCTTAATTAATTAATTAATTGAACTCTTTAATTAATCAATTAAATCACATTTTACTTGGTGATTAACTTGTGTAGTTGTATGACGTACTAGGCTCATTACTTATTGGCAATGATAAATGATATTATCCCATAATATCATTAGAACTATTTCTTACCTTAAATGATTTCTCTAAATTATTTCAGGTACATCATAGACCATGGTTGACACCTAGCATAGCATGTCATGGCCACCCAATTAGTAATAAGGAATACCTTAAATGAACCTTTAATCATATGTTATCATGCACTAAAATCTCTTTGTTATAAAATCCCAATTCCAACTGGAGTCATAGTTAATGTCAAACTCCATTTGCTATAAACATCATGTTCTCCTTTAATTTCAATTCTTGATTAATTAGATTTTCTTGTCAGAAACTCTTTTCTGACTAAATCTATCTGTCTTGGCCAGGAATTTAAATCATCAAGAATAATTAAATGAACATAGGATCTCATCCTTATTTACTTAGGGTAACGGATTCCATCTTGATCAACACCTATCTCCATATATAACTAGTAGGAGCCAACACATGCCCATATACTCATACATAGTATAAGTATGAAAGCAGTATCAAACTCAAAGCACCTATATATAAGATAACTATGTTATCTCAGGTTTAAAGATTATATGCACTGATATGATATATAACAATGCATTGACAAGAGTAAACTCCATGTGCTTGTCATAAGCGTCACTGGTTCGGCCTACTTATCATGTATAAGTGCCTATCATGTTTGTTATGTGGTATGAGGCTCACCACTCTATCTTATTTATATCTCATATAAACACCTTGGGAACAAACATGATTACAATCTTTCTGGATAAGTCATGTCCTTTGTGAAGTATCCTCGATTGTGAACCAATTTATGATACTTTGTTCTAGAAATACTATCACTCATATTCTTAACAACTTAAGAATAGGATTTCTAACAAAATATCATTGGACCTTTTTAATTACACATAAATATATTATGTAAACAGAAAAGTGAAATTGCCTTTTATTAATAAAATATGTACAAGATATATACAAAATGATATGCTCTAGGGCATAATACTAACAATCTCCCACTAGCACTAAAGTCATTCATTACAATATCTTAGACACATCTTCTCAAGATGTCGGTCTAATTGAGCTTGTGACATAGGCTTTGTGAATGGATCAGTTGGATTTTCGACTGATGCTATTTTCTGCATGACTACATCGCCTCGCCCAACTATCTCTCTGATAATGTGGCAGTGCCTTTTTATGTGTTTGGATTTCTAGTGAGACTAGGGTTCCTTAGCCTGTATGACCGCTCCATTGTTGTCACAGTAGAGAGGAACTGCTGACTCAATGGAAGGAACTACTGCAAGTTCTGTCACAAACTTCTTTATCCAAACAACCTCTTTTGTAGCATCTGATGCAGCAATGTACTCGGCCTCTATAGTGGAATCAACAGTCGTACTCTATTTGGAGCTCTTCCAACTGACAGCACCTCCATTACAAATGAACACAAAACCAGAGGTAGACTTTCTATCATCAATATCTGATTGAAAATCAGAATCAGTATAACCATCTAATTGTAGGTCACCACCTCCATAAATCATGAATAAATCCTTAGTTCTTCTCAAGTACTTAAGGATATTCTTGACAGCTATCTAGTGTTTCAAACCTGGATTGGATTGAAACCTACTAATCAAACTAACAGAATACGCGATATCCGGCCTAGTACACGCATACATTAAACTTTCAATAGCCGAGGTATATGGAATGCTGGCCATCTTATCTCTTTCTTCAGGTGTCTTTGGAGACATTTCCTTAGAAGATGGATACCATGTCTTACTGGTAACAATCCTCTCTTGGAATCAAGCATGTTAAACCTCTTTAACACCTTTTCCAAGTATAGACTTTAGAATAAGCCAATTATTCTTTTCGCTCTATCTCTATAGATGCGAATTCCAAGAATATAGGTTGCTTCCCCTAAGTCTTTCATGGAGAATGTATTTGACAACCATACCTTGACGGTTGTTAACATACCTATATCATTGTCTATAAACAAAATGTCATCTACATATAAGACAAGGAAAGTGACAGCACTCTCACTAACCTTCTTATATACACATGGTTCATCCACATTTTTTATAAAACCAAATGACTTAATGGCTTCATCAAAATGGATGTTCCAACTCCTCGAAGCTTGTTTCAACCCATAAATGGATCGTTTCAAGTTGCACACTTTGGAACTATCTTGGGATTCAAAATCGCTAAGTTGTTCCATGAAAATGTTTTCATCAATGTTTCATTGAGAAAAGCTGTTTTGACATCCATCTGCCAAATCTCATAATCATAGTATGCAGCTATTGCTAATAAAATCCTAATTGATTTAAGCATGGCAACAGGTAAGAAAGTCTCCTCATAGTCAATTCCTTGCCTTTGGCGAAACCCTTTCGTACTAGCCTTGCCTTATAGGTCTTTGCCTTTCCATTAGAACCAATCTTCTTCTTAAAAACCCATTTATTTCCTATAGGTACAATACCTTCAGGTGGGTCAACAAGATCCCAAACTTGGTTCTTATGCATGGAATCAATTTTGGATTTCATAGCTTCAATCCGTTTTGAAGAATATGTATCTGATATAGCTTCTTTATAGGTAAAAGGATCATTTCTATGATCTATTTCTTCATGAGCAAACAACTCTTGTTCATCTGCATAAAGAAAACCATATCTCTCTGGTGGATGAGATATCCTGGTTGATCTGTGAGGAATTATTGTAGATGTTTCATTAACAGGCATAGGTTGACTAGATGGATCTATATCCATCTGATTTGTTGGTTGGTCAGAATTCTCTAATTCTAACTCTATTTGCCTTCCTTTGCCACCTTCTTAAATAAATTGTTGTTAAAAAAATATGGCATATCTACTTATCACAACCTTTTGTGATGTAGGCAAATAAAAATAATATCCAAAACTTTCTTTTGGATACCCAACAAATTGACCCATTTCTGATTTGGTTTCTAATTTATCAGTCTTTAGCTTTTTAATGTAAGATAGACAACCCTAAATCTTAACATGTTTAAGACTCAATTTTCTTCCATGTCATATCTCATAAGGTGTGGAAGAGACTGATTTTGATGGAATCCTATTCAAAATATGCAAAGCTGATTCTACATGATAACATATCAGTATGGCTAAAAGCCATAATAACATATAATTGGTCATGAAAGCCATAAGTGCGGGCATAAAAACATGAATACAGGCATGAAGTCTTACGCAGTACTGCTAAAATAATACCCTATTTGCATGCCAATCTATCCAATCTGACACACGTGTCTAGGCAATACATGGGCACATTACTACCATTAAGTGTTATTATATTTTATTATTTCATTATTTCATTATAAGCTCCAATAATAATTTATAATATTTCAATTCTATTCCTAGCGGAAATATAAATTTCTAAAATATAATTCTACATAAATGCATTCATTATAATTTATACATTCATTTGATCATTTATATGATCACAATTCACATCAATTATCCTTCTATACCATTGTCCTCAAAGTACTTTTCCTTTCTACAATAATGAGAACTAATGTCTCATTCATACATTAACATGATCCATTTATTCATTACACTATTTATATAACTTATCATTTGTAATTTAAGTTTTGGTTCTTTGCATTAATATTATTGAGGTTACTATTCACTTGACCATTTCCCTTCAAAGGTTGACTTTTTAATTCATAATCAATTTGTTAAGCCTAAGTCCACCAAGATACCACATTTTGCATTTTATTTTTGTTGGCATTGATTGCCAAACTCAATTCCTAGCCTCCTAGGTTTTATTTCAAATTTTCAGAATTTAAGGTCCAAATTCACTGTTCCATTGGACCTGAATAAAGTAAAATTTTGATAAAACTTTCTTCATGAAAATTGTTCCTTTATGTATCTTCTTCAATTCATTTTTTGAATCACTCTATTTGGAGTTTTTTAGCTCAAGTTATTCTAATTTTAGCAAGGCTAGCCGGATTAGTATCTACCCAGGATTTCTGGGCAGAATCCCATTATAGCAGTTTTGGTGTCTTGATTTTGGTGGGCAATTTCATTAAGTTATGGTCAGAATTTGGAGTTGTGTTCTTCATGAAAGTTGTCCTAAATTGTCTAAGCTTTTCATTGATATAAATTTTAGATCAATTGGACTTTTCTACACTGAGTTATGACCATTTGAACAAACACTATTTATTTGATCAATTTCCAAGACTAGCAGGTTGGTTATCCGGATTTGATTAATTTTTAGGGTATTCTAAGTTTGTTTTATGGAAAAAGTTTCTTCATCAAAGTTATGCCATTATGTGTCTAGTTTCATGTCTAATTGGCCTTATATCAATTGAACCTATCCCACTCAAGTTAAAGCTGCCCAAACTTGCTAGACTCACATCCAGCCCTGCAAGTCACCTAAGGCAGCATATCTAACCTCAATTTTATTGGCATAAATCACTTCAATTCCTTATCAAATATAGCCAAATAGTCACTGATTGACCATTAGGACTTCCATTCACCAACACATGAGAAAAACCCTAAGTTTGCTCCAAACCTTAACTTCCATAATCAACTTCCATGCAATTTCACACCAACTAAGGTTATCAATCACACATATGCCCTTATCTAAGCTTGTATTCAAGTTTTAATTCAACAAAACCCATCAATTCCTCCTCTTATGGTTGCTGCCCGAATTTTACTTCTCACTTTTATACATGATTTCTTCTAATTTCTTAATTATTTACTCATATTTAAGCTAAATTCCAAGAAATAAACAAGATTTGAAGGTTTATATGCACTACCCTCCATTGAAGAAATTCTCAAGCTTGCTAACTCTACTTTCTCTCTTTCTTTTTACTGTCCAAGTCTTGCTCTAGGTGTGAAGATAAATTTTTGTGAAGGGAAGCTAGGGTTTTGAGGTGGTTTGGTGGGTGAACTCAAGCTTGTAAATAAGCATCAATGGGGTTTTTCTCTCTTCTCTATCTCTCTCTATGATATTTGGCTAGGTTAAAGAAGAAGTGGCAGATTTCATTTTTCATTTTGTCTCTTTTTATTTAGTTTTTATCCCTTTTAATTAGTTTGTCAAGTTGTGATTGGGTGGAGAGTTTTTAATGACATCATAGTGATATCATAAGTCTATTTTAATTCATTTTCTTTTCTTTTCTACTTATTTTCAATTAAATTTTATCACTTTTCCTTCATATTTTATGTTATATAATTTATTTACTTAATTGGACAAGTTGGTTAAAAATTATCTCTAAAGACGAAATGACTAACATGCCCTCCGTTTGGCCTAAGGAGCCAAAACTGTCTGTACCGATCTTAAAAATTCTCCTAACCTTTTCTTGACATTCTAATGCTACCTAGGGTACCGTAACTCTTCTCTGGCATCCCAGAAATTATTTCACAGAGTTTTTCTCGGGTTTTGGGTTACTAGTTATGAAGACAGCAACTTCTCGTTAGGGTCACCCATCACCGGGGCACCGGATCATTTAACTTTGTTGTATTTCATTTCTAAAATTTTTTCTTAATTTTCTTACTATTATTTGGTCTATTTATGACTTCTCACTCTAGTTTAATTATAGTTTCAGACATTCTGGCTATCCAATCAGACATTGATCACCGGAACAGTAAAACGAACGGACTATCTAAAGTGAGGGCGTTACATGGTCCATGAAGCTCTTGCATTCAAGAATCAATTGGCTGTGGTGAACACCCGGATCGTGAAGCTGGAAGGACAAGTGAAGTTTTTAGAGGAAGTCATAGCTCAGCTATAGAGAGAATTGGAAGATGCACACATGAGCTGAGCTATTGACTTGGCTAAATTTTCTGAGGATCTCAGGGCTAAGGAAGAAAAGCTGAAAGCTAAGGAGAACAACGCCCTCAAAAGGGCGGCGAATGCATATGTAAGTGCCCACTGAGACCTCTTGACCAAATTATTGATGCGCTACCCTCAAGATGACTTCACTTGGCTAGAGAGGCTCGCTCCGAGTGCCAAAGAAGTTGAGGATGTGAGTGAGGCTCAGGGGGTTGAAAATATAGATTGGGTAGAGGGGGGTGAAAATGTAAATGTGGATTGGGCAGAGGAGAGTCAGCCTAAGGCGTGACTGTACTTGTAATAATTTTCCAGAATTTTAATGAAGTACCTTTTACTTTATGAACTTGTCTTGTTATTATTTTCTATTTTTTATTTCTGAACTTCTCGACACCATCATTTATTGAGATCGAACCATCAAACATATGAGATCGAATAATCAAAGAACATAAAAATCGACTTAATATTTTAGACTGAACTCGACTTGAAGAAGACTAAGCCGAATTG
Organism: Hevea brasiliensis; assembly: GCF_030052815.1. Lineage (NCBI taxonomy): Eukaryota > Viridiplantae > Streptophyta > Magnoliopsida > Malpighiales > Euphorbiaceae > Hevea > Hevea brasiliensis. Next base: position 20,903,976 of record NC_079500.1, on the reverse strand, counting down.
GAATTTTGCCAAAATTTTGATCAGATCAGATGAAATCGGGCTAATATCAAATTGTCTAAATTACCAAGTGATATGAGACCGAACTTTAATGAGATCGAGTAAAACCAGACCGAGACCGAACTGAATCGAAGGGGGATCGGATCCGAATAGTCCACCTAATAAGGTGTTTGGATCCTTCTGGGATCGGTGAACCTCACTATGTTCAGGTTCGGAAGCTTGTAAGACTCGATGAATTCCATTTGCGATTATAACTTCATGAACTTTATTGGCTAACCAAAATATGGTATCTACAGTCATAATAATAGAACTCTCGAAAATTTTATCCTATTTACCCCATACTTTAGTAGCTAACAATTGGTTATTAATATTTGACAAAATTACTAAAAAAAAATAAAAAATTTTCACAAAATTGTTATAATTTTTTGTTTACACCATAATTAATTTTAAGATTTTTAATTAGATCTAAATTTAAAATTAATGAAAATTTATTAAAAGCTCATGTTGCCAAAGCAACTTGGTTTGCCTCCCCACTTGGATTCAGTGAGAGAGAATAAGGTTTTGGCTCCCTTCAAGACTGGTGGAATGCTATTCGTCGTATTTATCAGAACAATAATCAAAATTTTTTGAGAATGGCTGCTTTAATTTGCTAGCATATTTGGAAGGCCAGAAATAATTTTACTTTCAATTATCTCAATCTAGACCCTCTGTTTACTTGTAGAAAGGTTAAGAATGATATTGAGGAAGTGCACAATCTAGACCTTCCACAACAATATTCTTTGCCCATTCCTTCTCCTTCTAAGAATCAAGTTCACAGAAGCTGGTGCCCTCCACAGATTGGAAGTTTTAAAATTAACATTGATCTTATGATATTGCATCTGGTTTAATAGGTATTGGAGTTATTGTCCGTAATGCAATAGGAAAGGCTTTGGATGGATGCTTCTCAACTTGTATTAGTGCAACTGCTTTAGCTGCAGAGGGTCTTGCTCTCAAAGCAGCTCTTATTTCTGCTATAGATTGAGGATTCACTAGTGCAATAATTGAAACTAATTCTCTTATTCTCGCTAAATGTTTCTCTTACCTCAAGCTTCTATTTCTTGGGATATTGAGACTATTGCTCAAGATGTTCATTTAATCATGAAAAATAGTCCTTTTATTCAGTTGTCTTTTGCCCTAAAAGGTGCCAATGCCTATGCAGGTTGGGTAGCAAAAAGTGCGAGATTAGAATCTATTTGCATTCAATGTTTTTTGAATCCACTTATCTGTACTCCTTGATAAAGATTGTTGTAATTCTATTTCTTGAGTAATATTGTTGCTTGGTTATTTTTGTGTTTTTATAAGTAAAACTTATCAACTCCACCTAAGTAGTTTGCGCTTAGCCAGTCTCAAGCCCGGATAAAGGAGAAGGATTGCGGTAGGTGATAATCAGCATAAAAATTTCGTCATACCTTATGATATGGATTCAAATGATATAAACCTTGGGGCATCCTCTACTTACGACGCGCTACATCGGAGCCCGGGTGTAGTGAGAAATATGTAAGGGTATAGGGTGTTCACCGAAAGCGATGCACTATGCCGGCGCCCGGGTGTGGTGTTAAGTGAGCAAGGGTTCCCACATCATGTACGGGTGTGGGTAAAGAAGTTAGTCCATAGGACAAATAGTAGAACAGATAGTGGAACAGAACACAAAATATACATAGAAAACAATAGAAGATATCATAAAAGGAGACCAATTAGGAAGGAACAGGATAGGAGAAGGATCAGGGTTGGTACTTAGAATGTTGAATCACTTATAGGAAAATTAATGGAGCTTGTGGATACCTTGGAAACGAGAAGGGTGAATATTGCTTGCATTCAGGAGACTAAATGGGTAGGAGAGAAAAGCAAGGAAGTGGGTAATTCAGGGTACAAACTGTGATTTACCGGAAAGGAGAGAAACAAGAACGGAGTGGGTATAATCATATACAGGACATTGAAAGACGCTGTAATAGCTGTGAAAAGAGTAGGAGATAGAATTATACTAGTAAAAATAATACTAGAAGGAGAAACAATAAATGTAGTTAGTGCTTATGCCCCAAAAATAGGACTAGATAGTGAGAGTAAACAAAGATTTTGGGAAGATATGGATGATTTAATGCAAAGCATACCGAATGAAGAGAATGTTTTCATGGGTGGAGATTTGAATGGACATGTAGGAAGTGATAGGCAAGGTTATGAGAATGTTCATGGAGGTTTTGGTTTTAGCAATCGAAATAAGGAGGGAAAAAATATCCTAGATTTTGCAATGGCATACGACCTAATACTAGCAAATATCTACTTTATAAAAAGAGAGTCACATTTAGTGATTTTCAAAAGTGGGTAACATAGAAGCCAAATCGACTTCCTCATAACCAGGAAGACAAATAGAGCTCTATGCAAGGATTGCAAGGTCATTCCAAGAGAGGCTTTAACAAGTCAACATCGGTTAGTGGTCTTGGATGTCAAGTTTAGGAACAATTCAAGTAAGGTCAAAAGAAATAGTGTAGCTTGAACAAAGTGGTGAGAGTTCAAAGAAGTAAAGCAAGTGAAGTTCAAAAATGAGTTTCTCGAGTCCGAAGCATGGAAGCTGGATATGGAGACCAATGATATGTGGATACAGATGGCATCAAAGATTAGAGAAGTAGCTAGAAAAGTACTCAGAGAGTCTAAAGGACATGAACCACCCTCAGAAGAGAGATGGTGGTGGAATGAGGAAGTACAAAAGGCAGTGAAGAGAAAAAGGGAATGGTATAAGAAATTACCTAAATGTGATAATAAAGAGGCATATGAACAGTACAAAATAGCAAAGAAAGAGGCAAAAAAGGCAGTTAGTCAAGCAAGAGCACAGGCCTTTGAAAAGTTATATGAGAAACTTGAAACTAAAGAAGAGGAAAAAGATATTTATAGATTAGCAAGGAGGAGAGAAAGGAAATGTCAAGATCATAATCAAGTTAGGTGCATTAAGGATAAAGAAGGAAAAGTGTTGGTGAAAGATGAGGACATTAAAGAAAGATAGATAAATTATTTTAATGATCTTTTTAATAATAGTCAAAATGGTAATAGCGTGAATATAGACTATAAAACAATAGAAAAGAATGTGAATTATACTAGAAGGATTAGATCTTTATAAGTAAAGGAAACACTTAAGAGAATGAAAGTGGGTAAAGCCTGTGGACCCGATGGAATACCAATTGAAGTGTGGAAGTGTTTGGGAGATATGAGAGTGACATGGTTAACTAAATTATTTAATAAGATTCTAAACTCAAAGAAAATGCCTGATGAATAGAGGAGAAGTATTTTAGTACCTATTTTTAAAAATAAGAGAGACATACAGAGTTGCTCAAACTATAGGAAAATTAAACTCATGAGCCATACTATGAAGTTGTGGGAGAGAGTTGTGGAGCATCGACTACGTCATGATACTTCTATCTCTCTCAATCAATTTGGCTTCATGCCCGGTCGTTCAACTATAGAAGCGATCTTTCTCATTAGAAGTTTGATGGAGAAATATAGAGATGTGAAGAAAGATCTACACATGGTTTTTATTGATTTGGAGAAGGCTTATGATAGTGTTCCAAGAAATGTCTTATGGAGTGTGTTAGAACAAAAGAGGGTATCTATTAGGTACATACAAGTGTTGAAAGATATGTATGAAGGAGCAACTACTATTGTGCGTACAGTGGAAGGGGACACAAGAGATTTTCCGATCTCAATTGGATTACACCAAGGATCAGCTATAAGCCCTTACCTTTTTACATTAGTTTTAGATGAATTGATGAAACATATACAAGAGAGTATTCCTTGGTGCATGATGTTTGTGGATGATATTGTTCTGATAGATGAGACTATGGAAGGAGTCAATAGAAAGCTAGAGCTTTGGAGAAGTACTCTAGAGTCAAAGGGCTTTAAGTTAAGTAGAACGAAGACATAATACATGCATTGCAAGTTCAGTGAAGGCCAAACTGGTGATAGGGAAGGAGTTAGTTTGGATGGAGTGGTATTGTCCCAAAGTAATCACTTTAAATATCTCGGCTCAGTCCTTCAAGTTGATGGGGGATGTGAGGAGGATGTTAATCATAAGATTAAAGCCGGATGGTTGAAGTGGAGACGTGCCACCGGAGTTTTATGTGATCGTAAGATTTCCAATAAGTTGAAAGGAAAATTTTACCCTACAGCCATACGACCAGCTATGTTATATGGTAGTGAGTGTTGGGCACTAAAAAAGTAGTATGCGTCTAAGATAAGAGTTGTGGTGATGAGAATATTAAGGTGAATGAGTGGCCATACTATACTAGATAAAGTCCGTAATGAGAGTATTAGAGAAAATGTAGGAGTGGTGCCAACTGAGGATAAGTTGAGAGAAGGGAGATTTAGGTGGTTTGGTCATGTGAAGCGTAGACATACGGAGGCTCCAGTTAGACAAGTAGAGCACATTAGGTTAGAGGATATAAAAAAAAAAGGGTAGACCTAAATTGATTTAGAGGAGACTAGTACAATATGACCTAGAAACATTACATATTTCTGAGGATTCAACTCAAAATCGTTTAGAGTGGAGAAAACGAATCCATATAGCCGACTCCAAATTTTTGGGGTAAAGGCTTAGTTTAGTTGAGTTAAATTATACAAGTAAAACTTATCAAATTTAATTTTAAATTATTTTTTAATATTCTCTAAATAGTATATTTTAAAAAATAATTTTTTCAATAACAATTTCAATAGTAATATCAAACAGGCTCTTAATCTCTTTCTAAAAAAAAAAAGCTTGGCCCATAACCCGAATTTATGATCCAAGTCCATGACCCATGAGTCCAAGACTCAATTTCCATTATGTAAGAGTGGCAGCTAAGGTACAAATATGTGAATTATAAACAAGTTCCGGATAATTTAAGAAGCGGTTAGTTGTTTTAGAGAATATGAAAAAGTGTTAATAAAAATTAAAAGTGAAGTAGTGGCATAAAGCAGTTAATAAGATGTAGCTGCAATTAAAGCAACCAAAGAACATAAAAACTATAAAAAATGGTCACTAAGCTTTAAGTAGCTATAAATAGAGCAACAAATACAACGTAAAACCCTAATCTAATCCAAATAACTCAGATACAAATATTTTAATTCAATTATCTTTCAATTTCAATTCAGCCAATTACTCATTTATTTTTCCCACATAATCTTTTACATTTTAAAGGAATCAACTCGCTTTTCTACAACAAGATGATCATTTACTTTTTCTTTTCTTTTTTCCAATAGTGATTATTTGCTTTTTCAAGAGCAATCATCTACTTTTCTTACAACTATTCAATTTTTATTTCAAATTTCAATCAACTCTCAAGTTTAACAAACTATAATACTGTAAATAATCTTGACAAAGTGTATTTTAATGGAGTCAAAAACCTTTAAAAAATTTAGTCTTTTTTTTTTTCACTACATTGTCATTCTGATTAGGAATTAGAAAGGTGCATTCACATCATTCGATTAAGAGATTAATTTTAATATGACGTAATTAAATTTGTAATATAATCAAAACTATATTGCATATTTGATTATATTGTTTAGTAAAAAAATTAATATAATGGAATAATAATTATATAATGTAATCAGTTCCATTTAAAATAATGTAATGATCATTTCACGTAAAAATAGATATAATCATAATTACTTATTTTTATTTTTTTATTTATTCTCAATAAATATTACTACCACTACTAACTAATATCACCATTAACACCACCTGAGTATCGCTTTTGCCACTATCATCACGTGATCACCATCACTTACTCACTACGGCCACTGCCACCACCTAACCACTACCCTTTCTAGCCACCACAATTCTCACCCTATCACCATTATCGTAGTCACCACCGTTACTATCCTTACTACCACCACCATTAACATTTAGCTACTACTATCACTAGAACAATAATTACTGCATTCATTACTAGTCACTTATTATTAACACCACAAATATATTAATATTAAAACAAAAATTATCTTTATATTATATTATTTTTATTTTGCAATTGTAATAAAATATAAGAATGTAATAATAATTATGCTATATTATATTATAATTTTGATTTCATTATATAATTAATTATATTTTATTATATTACCCTTTAGCAAATGTTATGTAAGTGTTTCTGATATGGTCGCAATCCATTTACATGTGAGGAAAAATAGGCATAACTTTCACACATGCTTGATGGATCAAAAATCCATTTAACATGCAAATAATTTTGATAATTTAATTCAATTTGTTCAAATTAATTGCAATCAATTAGTTGTTTATCCATTAATTACAAATTATTATTATTGTTATTATTATCTTAATACTAAAAATTAATTTTAATAAATATTTCTAATATTATTATATGAAAATAAAAATTTTTTTCTAATATAATTGTAAAATATTTATTTTGCAAGCTTTAAAGAAAAGTATGACAATTTAATAAAAATAAATTCGACATAGAAACTAACTTGTAAATTTTATACAAAATTATAAAATTTATATATTTATTTAAATATAAATTAAAAAATTACTTAAATATAAATTAAGGGATAATTAGGGGTGAGCACACCATTGTTAAAATTGAAAACCAAATCCAACCGTTTTAGTTTCATTTTTTGTTCGATTTTTCAATTTTTCGATTGGATTTCGGTTTGTAATTTTCACAAGTTTAGTTATCAGTTTGATTCAGTTTTTTAATCAAAAAATGATGAAAAATCGAAATGAATAAAAAAAAATGAGTTTTAGTGTTTTAATCTTTATAGTCCTGCATGCTCCACAGTCTAATACAGTCCATGCATTAGCAGCAGGTTATTTGCCTTGAAAATTTTAATTTTTAAAAGCTCAAAAAAGGAACAGGTTCAAAAGTTCAAAATCTATCAAATCGAACTGAACTGAAAATTTTAAATTCAATTTGATTTAGTTTTCTATTAACTTCAATTTAGCTTGATCTTCAAAAAATATTTTTAATATTTTAATTATTTTAATTTAATTCAATTTAAAATCAAATCAGCTGATTGCACAGGACTAATAGATGAGTTTTGCTACATCTCTAAAACTTTAAAAAATTATAATTGATAAATTAGCAAACAAAATTATAGTTTATAAATTACTAAAAAAAATTGTGCATGGCCATCACATCAAAGCGAAGAAAAAAAATATTAAAAAAAGTCCTCTCCCGCCATTAATGCGTTCTTCCATTTCCTCCATTTTCACCCAAATAACTCAGACAAATATATTAAAAAATTACAAAAAATATACTAATAAAAAAGCAAACAAAATTTCCACTGAAATCCAAAATCAGCACTACCAGATTTTCCTTTCCCATTTCGATCCGCCATCGTTGAAGAACCAAACAGACTTCTTCTTCTTCTTCTTCTTCTTCTTCTTCTTCTTCTTCTTTACACGCCATAGATGAAAACCAAAATGAAGCGCTCCAAGAGAAAGTTAGGATTACCATATATTTTCCTCCTTTGCTCACTCTTCTTCCTCGTCGGCTTCTACGTTGATAGAAGAATTTTATTGAACTAAGAGATAGACAGATTAAAAGCAGAGAAAAGAAGAAGAATCACACTTTCATTAGAATCAAGAACGAGTACATCTCATCAATTACATCTTATTTATAGACTATTCAATATAACTAACTACTTCTCAGATTCTTCCATGAGGCTCGCCTGATCATCTGTCGGATCTTCGCTATACTTGCCACGTGTCTATATACAACAACTCAGCTTAACAATCTCAACTGTTCTGTTATTCAATAATAACAATTCTTTCTCTTGTCCACTACTTAATCCTAACGCTGCGTTTTACTATTGTTGCGGTTTTTCTTGTATCAACTACCCCTCCCCTCAGATTCCTTGTCCTCAAGGAATGTAGGAAACCTGGCCTGTAACTCATTAGCATACTCCCATGAAGCATCAGCAGGGGAAAGACCTCGCCAATGGATTAAGAGTTGAGTGGCAGCTGCATTATGCCTCTTCACCAGTCGACGATCCAAAATAGCTAGTGGATAAACATCTTGGATGTGAGACACAGGTGGTAAGGTAGGACTAGCAGTCACAGGTGCCGATGCATGTTTAAGTTGAGAAACATGGAAGACATTGTAGATTTGAGCATCAGAAGGAAAATTGAGATGGTAAGCAACTGCACCAATGTGATTCGTGATCTGGAATGGCCCAAAATACTTTGGTTGGAACTTATGATGCCCCTTCTGAATAGAAAGTTGTCTATAAGGCTGCAATATAAGAAATACCCAATCTCCCACTGCAAATTCTCTATTTACTCGACCCTTATCAGCTTGAGTCTTCATTAGGTGCCTAGCTTTATCCAAATGAAACTTTAGAATGGATAAAGCATTTTCTCGATCCCTTAAAAAAATGTCTACTGCAGCAATTTTTGAATCACCTGGAAAATAAGGTAGGTGTATAGGAGGTGGAATTCCATAAAGGGCCTCAAATGGAGAAATACGAATAGTGGAGTGATGTGAAGTATTGTACCAAAATTGAGCCAAGGGTAACCACTGAGCCCACAAGTGCAGTAAATCTCCTATTATACACCTGAGGTAACTCTGAAGGCATCTAGTTACCACTTCAGATTGCCCATCCATTTGTGGGTGGTATGCAGTGGATAGTTTTAATTGAACCCCTTGAAAAGCAAATAATTCCTTCCAAAATGCACTCAAAAAAATTGAATCCCTGTCACTCACAATTGTTTGAGGCAGTCCGTGCATCTTGAAGATAGAATCTAGGAAAGCCATAGCTACTGTTTTAGCAGTAAAAGGGTGATGGAGGCCAATAAAGTGGGCAAATTTGGATAATCTATCTACTACAACCATAATGACTATCATACCACGAGATAGAGGAAGGCATTCAATAAAATCCTACGTCAAAGAATAATGCGGTAGGGACAGGCAAGGGCTGCAGTAAACTTGGTGTCGCAGTCAACTCTGGTTTGTATCTCTGATAGATAAAACAATTCCTAACATATTGTCTCACATCTCGATGTAACCCAGGCCAATAAACAAGAGAAGATATTTTTTTTAAACTAGTAGTCACACCCGAGTGCCCTCCAGTTGCAGAATCATGGAATACAGCCAATAATTGTTGCTTTAATTCATGATTATGACCCACCACTAATTTCCCTTTTCTCCTCAATTGTTGATTATGCCACTGAAAAGATGAATGAGAAGTAGAATCAAGTTTCTTATCATTTATAAGATGTTGGCAATTAGAATCACTACCCCAAGTTTCTGCAATCTGCCCATATAATGATGAAGGAAGTAGTGTAGAAGATAAGACATTCAATTCTAGTAGTGGTGATCTGGACAAAGCATCAGTTACTACATTTTTAGAACCCCTCTTATATTTGATATCATAATCAAAATGCATAAGCTTCGCCATCCAAGCTTGCTGAATGGGGGTTGTAAGTTTCTGATCCAAAAGGTATTTTAGGCTATGATGGTCAGTTAAGATAGTAAAATGCTTTGTTTGCAAGTAATGATTCCATTTTTTAATAGCAAATAAGATTGCAAGTAGTTCTCTCTCATATGTAGAAAGAGATTGATGCTTGAGGGATAAAGCCTTACTGATAAAAGCTACCGGATGTCCAGATTGCATTAATACGGCCCCAATACCAATATTTGAAGCATCTGTTTCAATAACAAACTCTTTAGAGAAATCTGGTAATGTGAGAACAGGAGCAGAAGTTACAGCTAATTTAAGAGACTCAAAGGCCTGTTGAGCTTCGTTTGACCAATGGAACCCATTCGTCTTGAGTAATTCAGTTAAAGGCCTAGCAAGAGCTCCATAGCCTTTGACAAAACGTCTGTAATACCCTGTGAGCCCTAGAAAGCTCCTTAATTGCTTTGGAGTGGTAGGTCTAGGCCATTGTCTCATCACTTCAATTTTAGATGGATTAGTTTGAACCCCTTTTGCTGAGATAACATGTCCCAAATACTCCACTGATGGAAAGCTAAAAAAACACTTACTCCTTTTGGCTAACAATTGGTGATCCCTCATAGCTTGCAGGACCTGTTGCAAATGAATGAGGTGCTGCTCTTTATTCTCACTATATATTAGAATATCATCGAAAAAAACTAAAACAAATTTCCTCAAAAAAGGCTTGAAAACTGAATTCATGAGACTTTGGAAGGTTGCAGGGGCATTAGTTAAGCCAAAAGGCATAACTAGGAATTCATAATGTCCCTCATGAGTCTTGAAAGCTGTTTTAGGAATATCTTCCTTATGCATCCTGATTTGCTAATATCCAGAACGCAAGTTGATTTTAGAAAATATAGTGGCATGCCCCAGTTCATCAAGCAACTCTTCTATCACAGGTATAGGAAATTAGTCTTTCACAGTAGCATGGTTAAGTGCTCTATAATCAACACATAGTCTCCAGGTGTTGTCCTTTTTCTTTACAAGCACAATTGGACTTGCATAAGGGCTAGTACTGTTCCTTATCACCCCCAGCTTTTAACATATTTGCAATCATGTCTTCAATTGCATCTTTCTGCTCAGCTGCATTTTTATATGGTCTGATGTTAATTGGTGAAGGTCCTACTTTGAGAGCAATTCTGTGATCATGAACACGTTTTGGGGGCAAGGTCTTTGGCTCCTGAAACAAATCATTATAAGTCAATAAGAGATTATTTAAATCAGGCCAAGATTTCTGTTGCTGCTCTAACTCGACTTGCTCCTGCGGACCTGCTACTGAATACAGATAGGCAGTAGCTTCACGTCCTTCCACGTGAAATAATCCATCATCATTAAGGTAAGTCATCAAGCTATTAAGCTCTTTTGAAAGTCTCCTTTTAGTTTCTCCCTATAACACACAAAGCATAGATTCCCTTTTAAAAGTCATCATCATAGTCTGAAAATTCCATAATATCTCCCCTAAAGTGGAAAGCCACTGAGCCCCCAATATTAGGTCATAGTTATCCAAAGCAAGAACATATACTTCTGCATGAAATTCTAAACCTTGCATGCTCCATGTAAAATTCTTACAGAAGCCCTCACATTGTAGTTGTTGCCCATTAGCTACTTCAACTGATACTCCAGCAGCTTTTTACAATTCACACTTATGCTTAGAAGCCATTTTCATACTCAAAAAGTTATGAGTACTTCTTGTATCCACTAGAATATGCAATATTCTTTTCCCAAAATCCCCTTTTATTCTCATACTCTAAGTTCCCTGTGTTCCCCACATGGCATTGAGAGATAATTGCATATCTGATGCCATTTCACATTCAATTCCCTTATCCTCATTTTCCTTATCTTCTTCATTCTCTTCTGTAATTAATTGCATCACATATGCTTGTTTTTTCTTACATATATGAGCAGGTGTATATTTTTCCTCACACCAAAAACACAACCCCTTTGCCCTTCTTTCATCCATGTCTTTATCAGTAATTTTTCAGTTTTTGGTTGAGGTAATGAGGGTAGTGGTAACAGTCCTGGTTGTTCTTTAGAAGTAGAAGTTATTGTTATTGTGGGTTTATTGGTTTGGATTTGGGTGGTAATACGAGAAAAAGGTAGGCAATTGTAGCTGGTAGATTTAACTGAAGGTTTAGGTTTATTTTGAATGGCAGCTACTATGATCTCTTGTAATCTTGCTAATGAATAAGCCTCAGCCAAAGTAGAGGGTTTAAACATTCTTACTGGCATTTATAGTTCATCTATCAGGCCCAAAAGAAAAAAACTCAATGCTTGGTCCTCCCGGATGCCAGCTTTAAGATATATCTCATCAAAAGCATCAAGATAATCTTGTAGAGAACTAACCTGTTTAAGGTTCCTCAAATATGCTAATGGATCCTCATATGCATTACTACCAAATCTGGCAGTTATAGCTCCCACATAGGCACCCCAATCAAGGTAAGCTATAGGTCCTCTCACCTTAATGAACCCTTGATGCCATTGAAGGGCTTTACCTTCTAGATGCAGAGCAGCCATCTTAACTCTATCATCTGCGGCAACATTTGCAACCTCAAAGAAATAATCCACCCTTAGTAGCCATCCCTCCAGTCCTTCTCCACTGAATCGAGGAAACTCCAATTTAGTAGAATTTCCCCAAGATTGTCTAATCCTATGGCTAGACACATTTTGATTGCTAGCGCTTCCATCTTATCCTTTTCCACTTGCCAACTTCATATTCTGCAAACTAAGACCAGCCAGCAAGGCTTTAATCTCATCCATTGCCTTTTGATTGCATTGCTCAGCCTCTTTTCTCAAATTTTCCTGCCTTGCTTCAAACTCTTGCATTAAAGCCATCACTCTTCTCTCCAAGTCATGGGAACGGGTTCCCTCCGCCATAGCTATGGAACGATGAGCTCTGATACCACTGATAGAAGAATTTTACTGAACTCTAAGAGATAGACAGATTAAAAACAAAGAAAAGAAGAAGAATTACACTTTCATTAGAATCAAGAACAAGTACATCTCATCAATTACATCTTATTTATAGACTATTCAATAGAACTAACTACTTCTTAGATTCTTCCATGAGGCTCGCCTGATCATCTGCCGGATCTTCGCTATACTTGCCACGTGTCTGTATACAACAGCTCAGCTTAACAATCTCAACCGTTCTATTATTCAACAATAACAATTCTTTCTCTTCTGTTATTCAACAACAACAATTCTTTCTCTTGCCCACTACTTAATCCCAACGCTGCGTTTTACTATTGTTGCTGTTTTTCTTGTATCATACGCTTCCACTCTTCTTTCTCAGGTATTTCCCTACGCATTTTACTATGCATATCTATTTTTTGTGGATTTTGATATTGTGGTTGGTTTGATTTCTGGTTTGCAGGATGTGCCTATTATTAGACCGAGGTTGAGAATGCTTGAAGTGGCTGAGGGAGACCTTGACGCGATGCCACATGGCGTGACTGGAGAATCTTCTGCTGAAACCATTCCGTTTCAGGTGATTTCCTCGCGCTCGAAACTCATATGCTCTTTGTGTTTGGTTGAGTCGAATGAGTTGGATTGGATTTTTCAAGCTCGGATTCTGATTGAGATTGAGATTGTTTTTGGACTTGGTTAGGTCAGTCCCAATTTGGGGCGTTTTTTGGATGATTGATGTGAATCAAGTTTAGGTCAATGGTTTTTTCAGTTTTGATGTGAAATTACGCATGATTTTTTTATTATTATTATTTTAAGAAATCAAGCTACTTAATTCAAAACAGGAGTTAACAACTATCGATCCTGGTGATTTTCACCTTTTTTTAATTTTTAGGTAAAATGGCATACGGCTTCAAACTGCTCTAAGATAATAGTGATTAATGGAAAAATGGAAATATTTTGTTGTAATTATCACCTTCTAGAGTAAATGAGAAAAATTCTGAGGTTAAATGTCGAAAAGTAAGTTAATTTAACTAAGTTTGATGAGTTAATTTAACTAAGTTTGATGCTTAATTTTGATGTGCCTATAAGATTGGCAAATGATAAAATGAAAATAGGAGGATGATGACAGAAGAAAATACAAATTAAAAATGAAGTTAAACTTCCAAATTATTGGCTCATTTGGGAGATTTTGAAATAAGCGATTAAAATGGGAATTTATTTTTCAAAGTTTTAATGAGAGTCTCAGTCCTATAATGAATTGATTTCTGCTGTCAAAGGATGGAGTGAATGGGATGCTTTTGTGTGGACCTAGTAATGTTATTCCTATTGTGGTGTTGGTCTTCTTATTCTGTATTGCAGGTTTTGAGCTGGAAACCAAGAGCTGTTTATTTTCCAAACTTTGCAACCCCAGAACAATGCAAAAGTATAATTGAAATGGCAAAATCTCGCCTAAAACCATCTACCCTGGCTCTGCGAAAAGGAGAAACTGATGAGAGCACTAAGGGAACTAGAACGAGGTATCTCTGGTGATTTTCGAACGAGGTATCTCTGGTGATTTTCATTTCTTTTTTTGTGCACAAGCAATGGACCACGCAACTGTTCAGTTAAGCGGATCTGTCACGCCCTTTTAATTATAAACTGGGCAACAGTTCAGGTACATTTTTTAGTGCATCAGAAGAAAAAACTGGAGTCCAGGACTTCATTGAGTGGAAAATTGCAAGAGCTACAATGATCCCAAGGTCCCATGGGGAGGTACCTTCCGTTATTACAATATATAATATTGTAGCCTGTATTCCTGGAGTCAAACAAAGTAATATGTTAAGGTTATTGTTACATGTTGTAGTGCTACTTTGAACTTGATCATATATATATATTTCTCTTGTTTCTTTTAATGAGCAAAAATGGAAACAAAGCTAAGTTTCTTCCTGGAGTTTCTTATAATTATTGGTTCTTAAAAGATAAAACTTGGCAGTGAAAAAGTGCCTTATGAAATCATGTATTACTATTATTGTAGAAACCTCATCTGTGATTGAGTCTAGCATTTTTTCTAGTCTCTCTGCTGATTTGTCTGCTTTCCTAACCAGTTAAAGAAACAGTATGCATAGGTAATAATCTGCATTTAGCCATCTCTGGTAAGATTATTTATGTGCCAATTATGTTTTACTGAAGGCAAGGAGATACCATGTCATAAATGCAATACTCAGTGGTCCATAATTGCTACAGATTGAATTGTTGTATACTAGATTAACATGAAAAACACTGGTGATTGAAAGCTGTACCAGGAGAATACCTGTTAATGATAATATGATTAGACCTCTGTGTGCCCTGCTGGTTTGCTTAGTCATAAGCCATTTTTTATCTGACGCCTCCATTGACCTGTCTGAGCCTTGTTCCATAGCACCTGCTTGTTAGTGCATTTAAGAAATATATAGGCAATCTGACAGTGGGTTCTTTTCTTGCTTTCATAACACTTGCAATGGAAATGTAGTGCTGTTAGGAGCTATGTCTTATGTCTTGCTCATTTTGGAAGGACTATTGTCAAGAAACATCATGTATCTTCGACAAGTATCATTCTACTTTAATTTTTGCTTATAAATAACTGAACCTCTACTGTATATTATATTTTTGTTTTGCATTTAAAGATTGAAATCTAATACTTCATTGTAGGTAATTTCTGAATTAGTTTTGAGACTCAGAGTATATTGCCCTATTGCAGGCATTCAATGTGTTGCGCTATGAAATTGGACAGAAATATGATTCACATTATGATTCATTTAACCCAACTGAATATGGTCCGCAGATGAGCCAAAGGGTACATGATAAGCGTCTCCTCCTCTTCTTGAATATTTAGTTGGTCACTACCCACCACTTTCTGGCTTCTGCATGTACTTTCTCTTTTTTCTATCTTTCTTTGAATGAAGATATCTTAATACTTTTCTTTTATTACTTACTCTCTCTCTCTCTCTCTCTCTCTCTCTCTCTCTCTATTGCTAGAAAAAGGTTCTGCATAACTCTTGTAGATGTCAAGCTGTTTTTAGTTTCTGCTAATCGGACACTCATATTTTTTTAAGAATATGTGTAATTTGATGTTGGATCTTACATAGAGATGTAGCTCCATTTCATCGTCTTGAGACTTTTTTGGGTAATGTGGACAAAACTAAATTCATATTAGGGCTAATTGTGATGGTTCTTTATTCTATTCCTATTGTTATTTGTCAAGTTAATGTATTAGGAGCGTACAGAATATATTTCATGACTGTCTTGTTGAACCAGAAAACCAGTAGGGTTACTAGGTTTGAAGTGCACTGACTGGTTCACAGAGAGTTTGATGCAAGACAATGCTTCTTTAGCTTTCCTTACAATATGCCCAGTTACTAGGAAAATTCTTTCCTAGACCTATTATTTATACACCCTAAGGGATGTTAAGAGACATTTTTCATGTGGCACCTACTAATTTTACATATGAAATCTTTCCCTCAGTATTTTGGTCTACATGAACGTGGTCTAGGCAAGAATAAATCAAGATACAAATAAAAATTGACTGACTAATTGAGATTTTTATAATTATGTTCCAAATATAATCCATGTCGTGTAGATATTATAAAACATTGTTCATCAACATCAGGCCAAATATAATGAAGTTGTATTCTAAAAGAGGTTCACGCTTTCTATATTTTCATCATCCACTATAATTATAAAATAATGTGTTTAATTTGTTATAATAAAAAAATTATGACAATAGTTATAATTTAATTAAAACTAGAAAAATTAAGAGTTATAGTTTTAAATTAATCTATATAAATTAAAGCTACATTTTCTTTGTCCACAATTTCTTTATAATAAAAAGTTTATGACAATAGTTACAGTTTAATTAATATTAGAAAAACTAAGAATAATAGTTATAAACTATATAAACTAATATCACACATCAAAAATCAAACTAGTCACCTTTTAATATACCAATAAAATAAATATATAAGAGAAACGCTATATAATTATTTTTATACAATTAAATAATATACCAATAATAATTATACTTGCGCAACATGCAGGTCAAAGCCTAGTTAATAATATATTGATAGCTTTGTAACAGATTATCTCACATGTGGTATGGTTTTCTTTCCTTGTCATTCTAGTTTTCACTTCAGTTTTAGCTGTTTCTTTTGTTTTGGAGTATTTGCAAAGATGAAAATAAATTTCTTGTGGGTGCCCTTTTAGCATTATTTATATGTGCCAACCTAAATATGAAGCAAATGAAATAACATAGAGAAAAAAAAAAGGCCTAATGAGATTGTGATTTTGTGATTAATCTTATCATGCAGGTTGTTTCTTTCTTGTTCTATTTATCTGATGTAGAAGAAGGTGGAGAAACCATGTTTCCCTTTGAGGCATGTGAGGACATTGTACATTTTTTTTTTCTCATTGCATTATCCAATCATTTTGCTTGTTGATAGTAACCTTGTGGTTGTAGAATGGCGTGCAAATAGGTTCAGGGTACGATTACAAAAAATGTGTTGGTTTAAAAGTGAAACCTCGGCAAGGTGATGGAATTCTATTTTACTCACTGTTTCCAAATGGCACAATTGATCAGGGAAGTCTCTATATCAGATCAACCTATACATCTCTTTCCTTGTTTCCTGACTGCTTGAAGTAAAGAAGTAAAAAAGGTTTAGAAAGAAATGATGGCATCTGACTTGGAGAAACGAAATGTAACGCATATCAGATGATTAAGGCGAAAATGTGTCTCTCATGTTTAAGTATCTAAGACATCTGAGCATTCTGCGATTACTCTAAAAGTTAATAGCCCCATTGTAATCCCATCTGTTGGAATTTATTTTTGTTTAACAGGCAAATGAAATATTACATCAATTATAGTTTTCTTAGTTGATTAATATTTCAACTTCCTAGTTCATTAATAATCTCATGAAGACATGTAGAACTCTTTTGCAAGTATGAAGTGAAGCAAAGCAAAGCAAAATGGACCTTTTGCTTTTCCAGGAGAAACATCTGTTAAATACTACTTTTCTGGGATGCTCTCACGAAGGTTGAATTATTTGATTTTGTTTTAGCTTTTTTGGTTAAATATTTTTATCATCATTGGGCTTTCTCATTTGCATTGGCCGATAATGACCGACACCTTTCTCAAAAGTCTATGTCTATCTCTAGTTTTTATTTATTTTTCATTTTTCATTTTTTATTTTTTTTACCATTGTTTCCATCCGCGACCACTGTGCTTGAGTCATTTTATCTAGGGCCAGGCTTGCACAGCCGTTAATAAATTCCAGAAGTTTTGTCCTGCGTTCATACTTCATTAATCAATGGCTCCAGTAGCTATAGCAATTTTGGCATCTGTAGTTATTCTTAGTCGATGAACATGCAGACATCTCTTCATGGAGGTTGCCCAGTTATAGCAGGACAGAAATGGGTGGCGACAAAGTGGATTAGAGATCAAGTGCAAATGGACTAAGCAAGCATTGATTTTAATTTAAAGTAAATCTGTGATTTTACTATCATCATCATAATCTGAGATTTACCATCATCATCATTGACAATGGCTTTGCGTAACATCCAATTTTAATGTGGCGATAATATCTAGGATCAAGTCCCACAGTTGTATATATATTTGCACATGAAACAAATGCCAATATAAAGAGAATTTTATCATTTCATTTTCTCCACTTTTGTGAAAGAACACACTCTCTCTCATGTTGCCAATAATATAGGTGGTGATTGTCAATGTAAGACTCATAGTTCACTATTCAAGAAATTCCTGCAACTTTACTTCATAGAATACTTAAGAGTAATAAAAAGTGGTGCATGAAATTACGCACGAGATTCATTTTCAATAATTTTGAAATGAATTCATTTATATGTCAGTGTAATTTGCACATTTTTTCTATGCTGAGAATATTGACTAATTGCGTTCAGTAAGAGTATGGCCAATGGTCCAAAAAGCCTTTTTAACTTGCGATTAAGTCCTTAAAAAAATTAGGGTCAGTCAGGTTTAAATGAAGACCTAAATTATTAAAATTTAAACAAATTAAATCAAATTTGGTGCTACCATTTGATGTTAATTGTAGATCTTCTTCTCCTGAGGCAATAATCCTTTGACTAGTTTTTCTGGAATCTCGCCCTTAATCTCAAAAACTCTTTGAAATTGGCAAATCCATCCCCATTGAAATCAATCCATCCCCATCGAAATCAACATTACTAATCATTCTAACATAATCCTCCAAAGAACACGGCATTTCTAAGCCATTCAACACAATACAATCAATTCGATCCCTAAACTTCATTGGGGGTCAATCAAACCTCACAACTTTTAATTAAGAGCAATTAAACTTTAAATATTTCAATTTTAATAAAATTAGATTAAAGTTAATCACGTGTAGTGACGTGATTGTAAAAGCTAAAATATTATTTTTACTATTGAAAATTAAAAAAAAAAAATACATCCCAATAAAAAGAACCCAAAACTAGCATAGATTTCTAGAGTTGCTATTGGATGTAATTTTATGGAAAGAAACCTTCTTCCTATTATTATAAGGGTTTTCTTTTCTATAAGTTCTCATTTTTCCTTTTTGGTTTCTGCCAAAATCTCTACACAAAAGCTTCAAAAAGCTTCTTAAGGTTTGTTTTACCATAAGCTGCTCTTCAATTTCCTTGATTTTAGTTTTTTTTTTTTATTTTTTTATTTCCCTTTTGCTGGGTTATATATGAAGAGAATGATGTTTGGGGATGAAGAAAAAAACTTTGGTGTGATTTCATGATCTTTGTGTTTAAGTTTCTGTAGGTCGTTTCAATATTTTGAAAGTCTTGCTCTTTGATTATTAAATAGAAGGACAGAGTTTGATCTCTAGTCATGGGTTTTCACTCAAATTTTCTTTTGGCCAGTTTTGAACTGTTTGATTAACATGTGAATCACGAGGTTTTCTTTTGTTTCTTCTATTAAAGCTTGTGTTTTAAAGATTAAGTTCTCCCATCTGTGATGACATCATGGTCGTCAATTGGTTTGCTAATAATCTCAGGGGGTCGTAGTCCCAGTTTTGAGTTCTGCAATAAAAGTGAGTTTTCTGAAATTGAAAGAAAATTTGGTCAATGATGTAAAGGATGAGATTGGATTGTCGACCGGGTCTCAATGGGTCTGCCTATATTGAAAGAACATCGAAGATTGCTGTGGTGATGGGCGTAAGATGATGTTATTGCATTGATGGGTATAGAAACAGGGGAGCGAAATGGATGTCTTTACAATGAGTTGTCTAATTGAGATGGAGTGGCTGTTGAAAATGGGGAAGAATGTTCTGTTTTATAAGTCTAAATTGGATGACTAATTGAATTCTAACATTTGTTTTTGGTGTTTGTTTGCCAATAAACTTAAGGAAAATCTGATTTTTTTTTTATTTAGTGTTTTTTATTAAATTTAAGTTTTGATATTTATAACTTTTTAATAATATTTTAATTATTTTGTGCATCCTGTAATATTATTTTACTCATTTTATTAACGATGTGATTACACCATTTGAATAGGACTAAATTACTCTTAATTAGAAGTTGAAGGGTGCAATTGACCTCAAATGAAGTTTAGGGGTCGAATGGACTGTTGAGCTAAAGTTTGAAGGCTTTTTTTGAGTCTTTTGGCCTTAATAACAAGGAAAAAAAAATACTATCTAGTCCTTGTAATTTAATAAAACTAACTGTAGATTTTTTGCATTTTGAAAATACATTATTTAGTCTGTATATTTTGCTAACGTTAAACTATTTAATTCATTCGTTAAAATTTTTTGTTAGTTAATAAAAGTCAAATTATTATTTGGTCCCTCTATTTTAAAAAAACTAAATAGTCCATTCCCATATTTTTAAAAACACTATTATTTAATCCTTATGTATGGTTTGAGTTTTATTTATTGTAACAATCCAAAATTTTAAATTATAAATAAAATAAAAAAAAATTATGTTATTAATATTATGGGATTTATTTGAATTGATTTTAAAATAAAGGAAGATAATTAAAAAAATAATAAATAAATAAAAATAAGAATATATATATATATATATATATATATATATATATATATATAGTTATATTATATTGTATTGTGGATTATAGTATTTTAATGGAAACATTTTAAGTTTAATAATAATAATAATAATAATAATAATAATAAAAAGGATAATTTTAAAAGCTGTCTGCGTCCCCTCCCAACTTTTTCCCCCTCTCTCTCTTTTCATTTTTTTTCTTTTTCTCTTTTCTAGTCATAACTTTCTCTTTCGATCACTGTTTTTAGTATTATTGGTATCAAAATGTTCCTCTCTTCATGGGTATAGTGTAGATACCAAGTTTGTGTGGTATCGTTTCTTTGTTTGTGTGAATCAAGTTTCAGAAGTTTTAGCCCATTTTAACTTCTGGGCTAGATATCTTTCAAATCGTAAATCCCACAAAAAATCTGAGAACACCAACATGCTCTACTCGTCGAGGGCTTCACAATGACACCAATTTGAAATTTTTTCGACACCAAAATTTCGGTAGGTCCTACGGACTTCGCAGTATTTTTTTGAGTTTCAAATGAACTTATTTAATTTTGTAACAATTTTATTCTAACTCCTAGTATTGTGGGTTTCGTGTAGGTACCCTCGTTTCATAGAAATTCAACAGTTATTTGTAAATTTCGAGTTGAACAGATAGGCTGCCAGAAAAACTTCAGAATCGAGTTAAAATTATAGGCTATCCCACCATTTTTAGACGCCCCAGACGCATCCCATGCATCAGAATTGGCGTAGGTAAACCTTAAACCCAAGTTTTCTTAATTATTGAGTGCCTAAATTAGATTAAAAATCCATAAATTATTCATGGTAGGTTAAAAAATTATAATTTCTTTTGTATTAGCTTAGTAATATTGCTAAGGACCCACAAGGCAAAATTTTAGAATTTTTAAAACTTGTTTAGGTGGTTTTTGCTAAAAAGTTATCTCCGGAGACTAAAATGTAATTTTTTTTCAGATTATGAGTTTTGACTGATTTGGACGGCTCAGGAGGGGCCATGTGATATTAATGGGATGTGAATGTGAGACTTGTGATTTTAGAAGTATTATTTGAACTACTGTGCAGATTGGGTAGGCCTTAGGTACATGAAAGACTTTGCCGAATTTTCGGTACAAAATTAGGGTGTCCTTATTTCTTTAAAATCCTTGATTTGGATTAGTACTTATGGATTTATAATATAATTGTCTAGGTGATCAGGATCAGCCATCCTTCACCCCTCAACCACCGCAGTAGTTTTTGTTCAATCAGTGAGTAGATATTTATTTTATTTATAATTTCAATATTATTATATTTTTGGCATACTCATGCATCACTTATACTTATATTTATATAGTTAAATATTAAGCATGCCCTGCTTTGCATTTATACTTGATGATATTACTTTGGTTGCTGTGTTTTGATAATCTGAAGTTGTGTGTGTGAGTTGGTGTGTATGTGGAGTATATGGACATGGGTAGGACGGGTAGACACAGTTGAAACTTAACTCACTGGGATCCGATCCTTATTATAGACAAGTCGGGGTAGGCATGGCTTTGAGTTGATCTAGCTAGCCCCTGCATATGAATTATTAAGCGAAAGTCTGGCTCGAGTTGATCTCGCTGGTAGGTCTTGGATTAAGAGAGCTGGGTAGGGGGATCAGCTCCCCTTATATGTATGCGTGAGTATGGACTGGACACGGGTGCGTGAGTGCTCCAGATTATCCTTGATGTGACTTAATATGATTTGTTTAACTTGTATGAAAATAATGCATTTTATTTATAAGGATGCATTAGAATTAGATAGTTACAGAAATTGTATGTAAATTAAATATCTTACTCTATGAGTTGAATGCTCAGTCCTGTTCACCTTATTTTTAGGCTACAGTAGGAGTTTTTTTCAGAGTAACCTGCTTCCTTCCTTGTAGGTTCATTAACAGTTATTTATTTGTAATATTATTTTCTACAATTTATAATCTAGAACTCCGCATGTGTTAGCAGTATTAAGGATCTTGTGAGAGACGATGTTACATTGAGTTACTGGTTTTTACTGAACGAAAATTTTTTTATGATATATAAATAATTTATAAATGGTGGTAATAGGGTTGAGCTGGGCTCCCCTCGCTTTAGTAGCTGATAATCATCGAATTGGGTTGATCTGAATTAAAATGAAATATTTTATTTTTATTTTATTTACATGTTGAGCCTCAGTTTTTGTGCCTTGGTTATGAATTTGGGAACAATAAGGCTTACTACAGACCTCGGGGGCTTTATGTCGGCTCAAGTCCTAGTACCGATCCGGCCCATGGGATCGGGTCGTGACATTTATGCACTTGGGATGTTAGTAATCTGTTGGTGTTGCGTTTGTCTTTAGATTTTGTACTATGAATATGTCATTTACTGCACCTAATACATCACTCGCTGTCTCTTCCAATATTATACCTGGTACCACATTTGTTATTGCACCTGCTAAAAGTGCTGGTGCGGTATCTACTTTGGTGATTTCGGCCTTGAGCACTTCTGTTCCAGGATGCTCTTCTTCTGCTTTGAGAGTTTCTCACCTCAAAGGTTTTTGATGTTTAGTATTAACGCGTTTTCTATAATAGCTAGAGATAAATTTTCTATTGCACTTGTACTTAAATATACATTACACCTGGGTTGAGTTATGCTATTTTGTTGCACCTTACACTTCTGTGTTTTCTTGCAAGTTGTGTTTTCCCACTTGGCTACCCTGATGAGTATGCTTAAAAGACTCTAAAAGCTATTCCTAAATCAGAGGAGATCAAGTCTTGGCTGAGATAAACACCTAGGTGGGCTGAGTGAATTAGCATGCTATCTCCTATATACTCAGGCCTCTGGCACAAAGTTGGAATTGAGAAGGCTATTTATCTAACTCACTTTACGCCTCCATTCTGCCCTCCATCTAGTCAGTTTAGTGGCTTTAGATTTTAGTTGTCTGACCTGTTTCCTTAGCAGATGGAAAAGAAGGTGGCCAAGTCCAATTAAGGAAATCCAGGACTTCATGTCTCGGAAGGCAAGCCTTTATTTATTGGTTGATCAGGCAAAGTCTTAGGTGAGCATGAGCTTAGCTTAAGAGAAGAAGGATGAGATCGTGACCTTAGACCAACAGTTGATTAAGCTTTAGGCCAAGATTGCCCAAGTTAAGCCTAAAAAGGCCGAGATCAGGTTTAGAAGATGCAAGTTAACTATACTCAGAGTGTAAAGAGGGTTGATGCTAAAGGGAAGCTCTTGAAGGCAGTGCTTCCTCAGATGAAACTCTAGATTTAGAGTCGCCAAAGCTCCTCAAGTTTACTCTTGCTGTAGCCATTGGTCAACCATTAAAGTAGCTGTTCTTGCTATGATTTAGATCGAATTCCTATATTTATTGATATTAGATAAATGAACAAGTTCTTAATTAACAACACATGTATGAGTATGAAGGGAACGTATGTACACTATTGATAGGAATGGTGAATCCTTGGTAGAAGCATATACATTTCGAAAAGGAGTTAGATATCTTTCGGTGTAACTGTATGAATCCTTGGAAAGGGTGACCCTTCTTTTTAAAAAAGTCGGATATCCCTTAGGCTCGATGAGATAAAAACCCGTTTAATAATATTACCCTTCAAGTCTCGATTTCACTGCCAACCTAGAATTAAGGAAATCATCAAACTAACCTCAACATCGAAAGTAGCGTAATAGTTCACATGATGGAAAATGTAGATGACCATTAATTTACTCTATGGGAAATCATATCAACAATATTCATTCACGCTAAACGGATAAGTCGTAATGAGTCTCCTAGGATGAATTGCTCAGTACGATAGGTAAACACATAACTATTAGGAAAAAAATCTTTTACATAATTATCGTATTGATGATTGTCCTACATGCTGCTCATAAAAAGCAAGGATTTGAGGCACAGCACTGTATGGATGTAGTCTATGTAGTTTTTCGACTTGTTTAAGTCTCCATAAGTAGGTCGGCACACCTAATAGCCATTAACGCACTCATATGTCATCCTTCTCAAAGACAACCATAGTGCATAATAGAAAAGTAGTCATATTCCCCTTAAAGAACACTCCAGCACCTATATTCCCTTACATTCCCCAGCCATGTGTCGTTGTTTGTGACACCCTTTTTACTCTTAGTCATCATTTATGATAGTACTTTCATGGGAGGTAGTATAATTGCCCAGGTGAGAGGTCAAGATCATGCCATGCTGGTCCTCAAAAAGATCACCAAACTTTAGAGAGAAAACAAGTGTTAGTCTCTCCTTAGTTGTGCTAACAGCTATTACAGAAGGCTTAAACAGAGAATTGTTAGAATCTACGTCAAGATCGGTGAAGAATGAGCGGTTCAAAGCGTCATAGGATCATAAATAGTCTAGAAGCTAATCAATGGAGATACAGGAATAGTTGGCATAGTATGAGGCTCACTAGTCGGTGTTGTAGCAGAAACAGTAATAGGGTCAACAGAATCCATTATGACCCAAGTATCAGGTACCTGCATGCAAAGAAGAGAAAGAAGTCTTATCCTTACAAGGTGGGTTGTAGGCAGGAACAGGAGTAGGAATACCCTGAATTAGGCCAAGCTATCGGGACCACAGTGGAGGCATGTAGAGTTCTAGCCTCGGATGTTTCACTTCCAGTAGAGTAGCAAAAGTAGCACCAGTATGCTTGCCTTACTAAAAAAAGGCTCAAGTGCATACAACAGTTTCATCTGATGGCATGTTGCTCTGGCTTAACCACTATGGCAGTTGCAATGTGGCAAGATCCTTTGGAGAGTCAAAAAGCGTGAAGCCATCAAAGCCTCTAGGTGAAAGAGTAAGGAAGACAACAACACTTACTTTGTGCTCTAGTCGCAAACAGAGGACATAACTTAAGACCCAAAGGTCTTAATTAGAGGAGTTGGTGCAAAACTCGCAAACTGAGGGAAATATGAAAAGAGCCGCATTTAAACTACCCAGTTTTGTTCACCTTGTTTAGAGAGGCATCATGAACCATTTGGGCCATTGAAATGGGCTAAGTAAGCTCCCTAAAGTGCACTCACCACCTATGGCTATAAAATGGGCCAGTGGAAGAAGCTTAACAGAAGGTCAACTAAATGCAGGATAGTACTTGCAGATGAGATGAATATGATATGGTTTGTAGTGGTGGTGCTAGTCCTTGTAGAAATTAAAGCACTATAAGAGGTGAACTTTCCCTTATCGTTAGGTTTTGTAATTAGGCTAGATGCATCATTCCTAGTGACTAGGAGGCCGGTTAGCATGTAAATATCCTTGAGCATGATGGACGTTAGCCCCATTAAAAGGATAAAAGAGTTGCAGGTGTGGGACTAAAAGCGAAGAGAACCTTATACGAGCTCAAGTCAGAATAAAGGTGCAAAGCGAGTTAGATATTTAAAACTTCTCAATGCCAGCTTTCTACTAGAGGCGTGAGTATATAGGAGATAGCGTGTCATCCACTTAGCCCATTTAGGTGTGTATCTCAGCTAAGACTTAATCTCCCTTATTTTGGAATAGCTTTCAGGGTCTTCCAAGCAAGTAGCAGTATGTAAAAGGCCAATCAAGATTGATCGAAAAACATAACTTATAGGAATACATAGAAGTGTAAAGCATAACAAAATGGCACAAACTCAACCTAGGTGCAGCGTATAATTTAAGTACATTGCAATAAAGAATTTACCTTTGTCTACTAGGTGGTGAGAGAACTCTCATAGTAGATGAAGTGCTAAGTACTAAAACAAAGGTACTTAGGGCTCGAATTACCAAAGGAGATACCACACAATTTGTAGCAAGTGCAGTAGCAGATATGGTACCATGTGCAGTACTAGAAGCGACAATAGGTGCTATGCCAGGTGCAGTAAATGATATTTTCAAAGTAAAAAATCTAAAGATAAAAGCAACATCAACAAATTACCTATTATATCCCAAGTGCACAAATAAAGCTCAAACCACATAGAGGTATCAAATTCATTCCCAAAGTATTAAAATTTAAGGTACCTATAATTTCTTCAACCTTTCTCAAAATACCCTCAAATCTTCTTGAAGTTTCCAACACCTAGACAATGTGCAGTCCTTATAGCCAAATAGCCATTAGAGCTAAAAATGGCTAAAAGAAGGCATGAATCAAAGAAATGAGAATGAAAACCACTCGAATATTGTTGTGAGTAGACCAAAGAAGAGCAAATCGTGCTAGGAGAGTCCCACAGTGAACAGTGATAAGAATGAATCGACGGCATGGTTGAACGACGAAGGATCAATGTCGGTCGTGGCGTGGTGGTCGATTGAGTGTGAATCACATGAAGGAGAGATGGTGGTGTGTCGAAAAGAGAGAGAGGAGGAGGAGAAAAAGAAAAGAAAGAAAAATAGTGGATTTTAACTCTAGTGTATGAAAATGATGGATTTTGCTTTTTAAAGATAAAGAGGGTTGAGAGTGTTTGGGTTTCATTGAAAGAAATTGGAAGAAGTAGATGAATAGCAGAGTTTAATGGCACTGGAGAATGTGATAAGTGAATGACTTTGATAGAAGTTTATGGGAATTAGGAAAGCTTCTTGATAATAGTACAGGGGAGCATGAGAAATTCAGTGCCTTAGGAAAATTAATTGTCTACATTAGAATGCCATAACCGGCCAATCAATGTGTAGGGGCAGTTGTTTGCATCAAAATTAATTAGACCAGCTCATTAATTATTTTTTAGGTATATGTAAACTTAATTTAATTAATTTGGTTATATTAATTAAATTATGAGGTTTGAAGTAAATATTATTAATTATTTTTGGGAGGTCATTAGATATTTATTAGAGAGTTAATTAACTGATGGGAAAAGGAGTTATTTGGTCGTGATGGAAGTTTGCTACTGCAAAGGCGGTTACAAGCAGTTGACAAAAAAGTGAATAGCAGTTGCATTCCCTGTTAAGACATGCAGTGTGAGAACGTGTCGGTTCCAAATTCTTCCAACGGCAATCAGGTGCTTCTATGAATACTTTTTGTTGCACAATGGGAAAAACCCCAACCAATCAATCAATTAACAACAAAAACAGACTCAAACAGTCTATCTATCTTTGTTTTATTTGTCTTTTAATTTTTAAATCTTGCGTTTATTTAATTTTCAAGTTTTATTCTGAATTTCCAATTATAAATCTCTTCAGTTTTTTGTCTAATTTATTGTGAGATTTTGATGAAATTACGGTCAGCGTAGTGAAGTTCCTATAATCATTTGATTAGAAGTGTGTAGTTAATACACTTAGAATCTGGCATGTTAGTACTTTTCGAAGCTAGTGCCAGCCAAATTTGTTTTTAAAAAATAAGGTAAAATTTAGCGTTTTGACCTCAATAAAAATATTGACTTTCTTATTTATATTGTTTGGTGGCATTATGTTTATATTAATATGTAGAGGTTAAGAGAATTGTTCATGAAAAGTTATTCCTAGCTTTTAAAGGTTGATTTAATGTTTTGACTAAAGTAAAAAAAATGATACCATTATTTTTACATTTAACAGCTAATCAAATAGCTATTTTTACTAAATAATTTTATTATAAATTACTATATAAATAACTAACTATTAATAGCTAAAACAATTAATATTGCCAAACAAGGCCTTAAAGACCTTGAACTTGTGTTTGGGAAAATAAAAGATTTTTTAAAATAAGGTTAAGAGCCAAAAACCTCTATTTTTTAACTCACCAAATTGGTGAGTTAAAAAGATATTCTCTTTAAAACCTTTAATACTAAAAACTTTGGGAAAAAGTCTAAAAAAAAAACTTAACCATTTTTTAACAATTGTACACTAAACTATAAATTTTAAGAATTATACCTTACGCAAACATTAGAACAATTTACACCGTAGCATTTAACTAAACCGTTAAAACTAACAGAGAAGCCGTCCCTAAATTATCCCCAATCCTAATAATTAAAAAAGCTTAACTTCAACTGATCCTAGAATTTCTACATGCCTAGAAACATAATCTCAGAATTCATGGCATACCCAGTTAAGTGAAGACAAAGCTAATCCTAAAATTCGCATACCCAATATCGACATACCTAGAAACTCAAATTCTAT
Organism: Hevea brasiliensis; assembly: GCF_030052815.1. Taxonomy (NCBI): domain Eukaryota; kingdom Viridiplantae; phylum Streptophyta; class Magnoliopsida; order Malpighiales; family Euphorbiaceae; genus Hevea; species Hevea brasiliensis. The sequence continues at coordinate 20,875,536 of NC_079500.1, read as the reverse complement.
TCGCCATTGCCCAATGCTCACTACTTTCAATTTCTATTGCAACTGTAAGTGTTACCACCTAAAAATATTTAATATGCAAATTCACCATTTTTTGCTTACAAAAAGAATAAGGTTAGGTGTAATTGTACTAATGTCAATAGTATAAGGTATAATTGTTAAAATTTTTTTAAAAAAAATTTATGTTTATCCCAAACACTAAAGAATTATGAAGGTTTAAAAATCAAGAAAAACTTTACTTCAAAAAACGTTTTTTTGCCTCCTTCCAAACCTAGTGCTAAAGTGAATATTTTGTTAATCACTAAGCTACACTTAGGTATTAGTCTTTCAAATTTTATTTATTTCAATTTAGTTCGGTTTTATCAAAACTTTCCTTAAAAATTGAATTGAATCAATTTTTTTTAAATTAAATAAAACAAAATTACTCATTAAATCAAATTAAATTTCTATTTTGATTCAATTTAGTCTTATTTCAATTTAAATCAAATTATGTTTATAGGCTCCTAACTATTCATAATGTGTGAAACCTTCTTTTTTTTTTTTTACTCCAACAAGACCTTAAAAAATATTTAAATAAATTTTAATAGATAATAAATTTTTAAAAAAATTTCAGGGAAAAAAAATAATTAAAACATGAAAATGAAGTAAAATACACTAATCGGACTTTAAATCCAGTTTTTAAATCATTAAAACATATACTCTGAAAATTAAATTAAAATGATGTAAATTTATAATTTATAAAAATTTATTTTAAATTTTCATAAATTTAAATAAATAAATAAATCATAGAGTTGTATTTTTCAACTGATCCTACTAAAAAACACCTCTATATCATCACTCAAAGTCACTAAAATTTTATGAGTTATTTTATAATTAGTTGGTCAACTTTAATTTTTTTTTAAACTTATTAAATTTTCATTTGAGTATCATTATAGTCACTGTTACCGACTAGATAACATAGACTAATTTTTTATTCATAATCATTCGAGTTTAGATATTTTTTTTAGTATCATCATTGAATTTCAATTTATTTCTTAACACTCAAAATTACAAAATTACATCAATTTCAATTTGAGTAAGCCTTCTTTATTACCTATAATTGTAAGTTTATAAATTATCACAAATAAAAATATATTTCTCTCTCCTCTCATCTCTCATAATTTCACCTTTACTAATAAAAATTTAATAAATTTCAAATATTCACACTAATCGCATCATATAATACCGGATAAATTTTGACAACTGTTTCTGAACTTATTTAGTTGTAACATTACAGTTCCTCAACTTAAAAATGTAACATAAAACCCCATCAACTTTTAAATTTTATATAATAAAATCCCTTTAACTTTCAATTATCAGTTTTTCGGTTAGACGCTAATATGGACAGTTCCAGCATAGAGCTTAGTAAGTATTTATCTTTTCTTTCTCAAGCCATGTGTAAATTGAATCATTTTTCTCTCTATAGACAGAATAATTTGTCATGCTTAAAGAGAATAATTTTATACTTTGCATAAGAGATGAGAGTGAAATGTTAACTAAGTGCCATGCAGGAGCTATTCACATCAATTTCTAACTAAAAAATCAGTAATTGAAAGTCAGAAAAATTTTACTGTGCAAAATTTAAAAGTTTAGGGGGGTTTTATATTACATTTTAAAGTTAAAGAACTATAGTTATTGAAATTTATCCAATAATACCCTAGAGATTTATGAATTATGTAATTTATTAAATTGATTATTTTAATATTTTTTAATATATTTTGAGATTTACTTTTTAAACTTTAAATTTAAACTTTTATTATTGAATTTATTTAGTGTAATCAATTATTTTATTTTTTTCCTTTAAAATTTTAAATAAATAGTATTACGCTAAATACACTGAAATTCAATAGTAAAAATTTAAATTTAAAACTTTTAAAATAAATCTCAAATTGTATTCAAAATATTAAAATAATCAAATTAATAAATTATATTTCCGAAATTTCTGATATATTACATAACATTGTTAGTGTGTGTGAACACACACACTTTGTTGCTAGTGTAAATATTTGAAATTTATTAGAAAATGTGAAATTAGGAGAGAGAGAAATAATATTTTTTTATGGTCACTTATAAACCTCTTGTTATAGGTTTTAGGGATTTGAGGTTTACTCAATTTGAAATTGAATGAGTTTTAAGTTTTAAGAGATAAATTGAAAAGTGATGATGCTGAAAATACACTTAAACTTGAGCGTCTTGAAACTTACAATTGCCAATTACAGACTTTAATGTTATTCATATTGAAGTTAAATGAACTTAAAAAAAAATTAGAGTGACTTTTATGAAATAACTCATAAAATTGAGTCATTTGAGTGATAATTACCCTGAAATAATAAGAGATTGCATAAGTTCATTCAATTGCAAGCATTACGAAAGCATTCAACTTCCCCTTTTCTTTCAAAAAAGAAAGAGAGAACTACAATAAGATTCTATAGCATACTTGAGGGAAGTCACCTATTGGAAGATACTACATTTGAGGAAATATTAAGCAAGTAATACCCTGCAACAGGGCTCAGATCGGCCAATGAAGGCATAAGATAAAAGTTGGCATATGACTAAGTAAACTGGCTAGTCATGCTCATGCAGAGATCTAATCATAATATCATTAATAAAAGGTATTTTCCCCTAATATAAACTTTCAATTTCACAGCTGTTTTTGCATGTTAATCAAGTATATACAAGGAAACTCCTAGAAGATGCTTTTATTTCTAGTTCCACTCGTAAAAAGAAAAGGTTACATGTAACAGCACAACCTATTATAATATTCCTTTGAATTTTACTCCAAGATGCAGTTTACAAAAATAGTGATAATAGCAAAAGGTACCTCCTTTCTTAATTAAACATGTGCATGAAATCGTAATTGTGCAAAAGATAGAAATGAAAAGGAACCGGACATATTTCAACTAAATCATAAAGGAAGAATTATAACATGAAATACTATGAGATTGCACAAGTTCATTTATTTGCAAGCATTATGAAACCGTAAAGCTCTTTTCTTTCCATAAAAGCAAGCATGAAAACTGCAAGAATGATAGGCACGTGTTACCAAATGGGGAAGCAGACAGAGTAAAAGCCTCATGGCTGGCATGTGTATTCCAGGAGATCCAAGAAGATTCTAGGAGGGTAAGAAGCTATGAGGGTGAGATGCTGGTATTAGTTAGAATTCTGTTATGCAACTAACTAAAGGTGAAGGGTGAGAGGCTGGTTAACGTGGAGCTGCAATACCAGAAAATAGTATAAATAAAGTATTGAATCTATTGTAATGATCATGAGAAAGTAGTGTATTCTCCAGCTGTGTAGCTTGGGGCAGAGTAGGTTTCTCTATAGAGGAAGTTCCTTTGTGTATTTCCTTATTTTATGTTTCTACTGTTAAGACTCTTGTATTTCTTTGTGGTTAATCAATTGCAGCAATGAGTATCTCAACATTTCTCCTATCTAATTGATTCATTTTGCTTTCTTAATGTATTTTGGTTACTGTTGAGATTCCTAACTATATCGAAGAATATGTAGCATACGTGGAGAGATGCAGATTCTGGAAACAAGATCAATAATATTTTGAGAAAAGAATCCACTGTACCTATACTTATCTGGAATGCAATAACAACCTGTAGTACCCTGAACAAGGTTCAGACCTCTGAGTAAAGAGCTAAGCAAAACAGCCAGATGCACAAAGGTCTAATCATATTATCATTTATTACAGAGGTATTTTTCCTGGTAGGCTTTCAATTTCACCAGTGAAAAGCATGTTAGCTGAACATAAAATAATTCGATCTGAAGTCCTCATGGACCATCGAGTGTTGCATTTATGATATGGTGTCTGCTTTATGAAAGCGGATAAATCAGAACAGAGACCAGAAAAAAGATAGAAGATGTATCTTCCATTTTAATCACATAGGAGTAGCTATGATCAAACATGATCAGATAGAAAACCCCACTGCTAGCTACCAATTGTATCAATAATTATAGTAATTGATTTCAGCATAAGCTTTTGTTTCTAGTTTCACTCAGTAAAAGAAAAGGAAAAAAAGATTATTAACTCATGTTCCTTTGACTCATATACTCATCCAACAGTATAGGCTAGAAAAAATGATATTGAAATAGTGAAAAAAATATGAACATACCTTCCAATGGAACCATGGGATCATTGTCGCTCTAGCAATTTGCTGCTCAATGAAATCTAGGACCCCAGTTTGATCTTCAATTGCAAGATTTTATAATGACAAGGAGGTGAGAGACTCTCTTGATTGAACAGTTGCATGGTTTGGTAATCTTGTATAAATGTAGAAATGAAAAATGAACACAGATGCCTTGTTCTGCTCCCCTTAGTGCTCTCCTTTAGTAGAGCCAAAGTAGATGGAAATAGTGGAGATTTCCCCATTTATGATGAGTTATGTTAAGGGATAAAGGATGAAACACTGCGTATGGGCATGGATAGAAACGCTGCATATGAAGTGCTCATGGACTTCTTATCAGTTCAAATAAATGAAATGGTGTGCATCATAGGGCCAGCTACTTTTGTTTCTTACATTAGTTAAGCAGAATGTTCCAGTTTGTTCTTTAACTAATCCAGCTGGCATTCAATTGCATTTAGTTACGACAAACTTTTTCTACTTTCTTGTATAAATAGCTCAATGATTAATGAGAAATATCATCTCAATTTCTCCAACTCTCTGAGTGAAATTGGTCAATTCCAATTGCACTTTTGCATTGTTCTGGGGTTGCAAAGTTTGTGAAGTTGAAAGCACTTCACCAACAACAGAATTGGAATAGAATCACACTATAAAAGGACTGAAAATCACATTTTTTTTTAATCAATCAATTTCTGTTTGATCACTCATCTTCAATATCCCCCTAATCAGCCAACCATTTGGAATTTTAACTTAATTTTTTAATTTATATTTTCTTCTTTTTATTTCTTGGTATGAAAATTTCATCATTTTCCAATTTTACAATGTGATATTTAACTTTCTTTCCGACATTGAAGCATAGAAATTGAAAAAACTAACCTGAATTTGATTGGAGCAAAACTTGAAGATGTTCTAATGGTTGGATTTGGGCGTCGTCATGAAAGGACATGCATATGGCTTCTTCACTCCCAAGTTTTTCTAAATTAATGTAGAGACACAGACATTATTTTCTTCTTGGGAGAGAGGAAATGGAAAGGAGAGAAGTGATTTTAATTTGAAATTTTGAAATGTAGATTTTAAAATGAGATGATAGTCGTTGAGACACACATCGGGTCTAATTTATTGAGAAGAGCAATGAAGATCCAAGTTGAAAACTAGACCACATTCCAATTTCGCTTGGAGGCTTTGAGACAGATAATTTCAAATTATAAGAGCTTTTTCGTTGCTTGCTGCTTTCAAACGAGAGATAAAACATAACCGTCAAAAATTTCAAATTTGGAATGCATGTTCTTTATTTACCAAGGGAATTGATGTATCAAAAACCCCATTTTCCATTTAGTAATGGCTATCTCTTTGCATTGCGTTTAGGAAGAGTGTAATGAATAACTCTTTTTAAAATAAGCTAAGTAATGGTAAACTTTTCTGATATTATCTTATTTGGAAGAAAGATATAGTAGATAATAACTTACTAATTTTATGTTATTTGGATTAGAGATACTTGAAGATAGAGAAAAGTATGAAAATTACAAAAATAACCTTGCTAATTAAAGAGATGTATTTTAATATTTAAATTAATTATAACGATTCTTTTTAAAAAATTTTACATGAAATATTAATTTGAAGATATATTAATTATTATAATATTTTTTTCTTATTATTTACTGTTTATTATTAATTGCAATCTACTCAAAAGAAATGTATAATTTTAATTGAACTTTTTGGGAGATTAGGAAATTCATAATAACTAGTTTTTTTCAGTAATATGTGTTGCACGTGTTGTACTTGTTGTATATATTAATGATTTAATTCTTTATACATAATTTTTTTTATTTTTTTATATATAATATAATATTATCATAGTATTATATATATTGTATTTAATGTTTTTTTAATTAATTATATACATAAAAATTTATTAATTTATTATTGGATCATATTTTTATGCACGTTATATGTTATATTATTAATATATAATATTAATTTAATTATAAACTTAAATATAATATAATAAAAAATATGATATAATAATATGTTTTAAAAATATAAATGAATGAAAATGTTTAAAAATATATATTGATAATGAATGCAAGTTAGCTCATTGAATTAAATTCATTCAAACTCTACTATTTTACTAAATCAATGTGAAAGAAAATTATTTATTAAATAAAAAAAATAAGATTATTAAAATATATTTTGTAGTATAGTGCATTATTATTTGTAAGATTTTCATTGTCATTATATTGATATCTTAAAATTTTATATTTTCATATTGTTAAATATAAATAATTTTAAGCCTATTTAATATTTAATAATTATTTTTATTTTTTTAAAATATAGATTATATTATTTATAAATAAACTATAGAATAAAATATATTATTTTTTTAATTATAATATGATGATTTGATTCACAACACTAAAAAAAATTCAGTTTTCCAACCGATTTTTAACCGAACTAAAATATAGTTTGAATGAAGATATCTAAACATTGGGAAGATTGACAGTAAAGAAGAAGTGCTAAGTCCCGGAACAGAGGTACTCAGGGTTGGAATTACTAGAGGAGATACTGTACCAGCACTTGTACCAGTGCAATAGCATATGTGGCATCATGTGTAGTACTAGAAGAGACAACTGGTGCTATGTCAGGTGTAGTGGCAAGTGTAGTAGATGACATTTTTGCAGTATAAAGTCTAAAGACAAAAGCAGCATCAACAAATTACTAATTACATCCCAAGTGCACAAATAAAACTCAAACCACACAGAGGTACCAAATTCATTCTCAAAGTATTAAAATTTAAGGTACCTGTAATGGTTAAAAGAAAGCACAAATCAAGGAAATGAGAATGAAAAGTACCCGAATATGTTATGAGTATATCGAAGAAGAGTGAATCGTGCAAGGAGAGTCCCATAGCTAACATTAATGTGCAAATGGCAACGAGGATGAGCTAACGGCGTGGTTGAATGTCGAAGGACCAACGTTGGTCGTGACGTGGTGGTTGGTCGAGTGTGAATCACGCAAAGGAGATGGTGGCTCACCAAAAAGAGAAAAAGAGGAGGAGAAAAAGAGAAGAAAAGGAAAATGGGAATAGGTTCTTGTGATTTTAACTCTAGCATATGAAAATGGTGGATTTTGCTTGTTAAAGAAGAAGAGGGTTTGAGAGTATTTGAGTTGTTTTGAGAGAAATTGAAAGAAGAAGGAGACAAATGGTATGGTTAGAGAAAATGAGTTTATGAATGAGTTTTAGTGCCTATTTGGCATTGTATTTGGAGGTCCAAAACTACTTTTCTGAATAAAAATACTATTTTAGACGCTTTTGAAAAAACAGTTTAGAAAAAGTTATTTTGTTATTTTAGTATTTTTATGAATGAAACTTATTAAGTTTAATTTTTAAATTATTTTTTAACACTCTTTAATTAGTATATGTAAAAAAGTGATTTTCTCAATAGCAATTCCAATCGTAATGCCAAACAAGCCCTTAATTAGTGAAATAGCTTTTAGTGGCATTAGAGAATGTGATAAGTGATTTGATTTTGATAAAAATTTATGGGAATTAGGAAAGCTTTTCCAAAGTTGTACTTTAAATTTTAGAATTCCTATCAAGGGAGTAAGTGACCTGCTATGAATTTAAGTTGACATTATAACAATAGTATAGGGGAGGAAGAGAAGTTCAATGCCTTAGGAAAATTGTCCATATTAGAATGGCCTAAGCAACCCAACTAATATGCAGAGGTAATTATTTGCACAAAAAATAATTAGACCAGTTCATTAATTATTTATTTAGTTCTATGATTAATTAATTTAATTATGAGGCCTAAAGTAAATGTTATTAATTATTTTTGGGAGGTCATTAGATATTTATTAGGGAGTTAAGTAACTAATGGAAAAGGAGTTATCTAGTCATGATGTAGTTAAATGCTGTAGAGGAGGTTACCAGCAATTGATGAAATATTGGATAGTAGTTGCGGAAATAGTCAAGACGTGCAGCGTGAGAAGGTGCCGATTCTAGATTCTTCGAAGGGTAGTCAAGTGATTGTGCAATGAGAAAAACCACAGCCAATCAACAATAATAACAGACTCTAATAGTCTATCTGTCTTTTAATTTCTAAGCCTTACATTTAATTTCAAATCTTTCTACTCAATTTTCAAGCAATCGATACAAATTCTCTTCAGTTCTTTGTCAAATTTATTGTGAGATTTTGACGAAACTATATTTAGTATAGTTAAGTTCCCGCAACTGTTTAATTGGAAGTCAAAAATTGCACAGCTGATACATTCAGTATCTGGCATGCCGACACTTTTTCAAACTGTTAGCCAGTCAAATTGTTCTCTAAAGAAATAGGTGCTTTTAGTGGACCTAGGTCAAAACACTACCTCTCACAATTGTTGGCAAAGAAATATACACTAAACACACACACACACACATATATATAAAATATCTAAAAAAATAATTCTTCCATCCATCTCTTTTTATCTTAAACCTTTTCACCAAGCTGAGCATTGTTGTCCTTTCCAAGTTATGTAGTAAAATATTTCTCTAAAAGCCTAGTAAACTTATGTTGTTATTCCATTCCCATAGAATATAAAGTCAACATTAGAACAACAAAATACAAAATACTTTCAAATTGTTTTAACCATATTTTTTATGTTCTTTATTTTGTATACACAAAGACAAAACAAACATCAGAATTACTGCTATTTCTAAGCAAAATACATCTGAAAAAAAAAATGGTTATAATAGCACAAAACAAAGAGATTGGACCATTTCCCCCCCAATCAACATCAACCTAATGAATGTTAATTTTAAGATTACGATTTAAATAAAATGCATTAAAGGGTTTTTCCTACTCTAGGACTAGGAACTGTGGTGTGTGAGGTTCTGGTAGTGCTTCAATGTCATTGCTATGAGAAATAACATCTTGCACTTGCACAATTTTCTTCTTGCCCAAGAGTATTACCACAAGCATGAGAATCAAAATAAAAGGCAAAAAGTTTATTATAACACATTCCTTTGAATTTGACTCCAACAATTCATACACTCATCTAAAATTATAGGCTAGGAACAATGATATTGTAATGGTGAAAAAGATATGAAGATACCTTCCAATGGAACCATGTGATCACTATAGCTCAAACAATTTACTACTTAGTGAAATCCAGCACCCCTAGATTGATCTTCTGTTGCAAGATTTTATAATGACAAGGAGGTGAGAGACCCTCTTAACTGAACAGTTGCATGATTTGGTGATCTTGTACAAAAGTAGAAATGAAAAATGAACAGAAATGCCTTGTTCTACTCCCTTTAGTGCTCTCCTTTTTGTAAAGCCAAAGTAAATATAATTGAGACTTGGCCATTTCAATTACACTCTTGCATTGTTCTGGGGTTGCAAGTTTGGAAAATTAACAGCTCTTTCGCCAATGACAGGATTGGAATAGAATCACAAAAAGGACTGAAAATAACATTTTTTATCAATCAATTTCTGTTTAATCACTCATCTCCAATATCTCCCTAATCAGCCAACCATTCGGAATTTTAACTTGATTTTTAATTAATATTTTCTTCTTTTTATTTCTCACTATGAAAATTTCATCATTTTCCAATCTTCCAATGTGAAATTTAACTTGCTTTCCAACATTAAATAATAGAATTTTATCATTTTCTCTTGAAAATGATACTTGCATCAAATATCTTCGTTTCTCAAAAGATAAAGCAAAAACTCTAGCTAAATGCAAAAATGATTTTTAATGTTTACAGTCTCTTTTATTGGTTAGGAAAGCAGATAAATCAGAACAAAGACCAGAAAAATGGTAGAAGATGTATATTCCATTTTAATCACATAAAAGTTTCTATGATGATACATGATCAAGTAGAAAACTTTACTCATTACCAACTACCAAGCGTATCAATAATTATAGTAAATGATTTTAGCATAAGCTTTTGTTTCTAGATTCACTCATTAAAAGAAAAGGAAATTATTGTAACTCATATTCCTTTGACTTCATATACTCATCCAAAAATACAGGCTATATTGAAATAATAGTGAAAAGATATGAAGATACCTTCCAATGGAACCATGGGATGTTGAAAAATTGGAAGAAAAGAAATAGAAAGCCTAAAACTAAGAAGGACTTGAGTGAAGAAAACTTTTATTAAAAGAGGACTAAAGTGATATTTTACAACTCAAGCTCACACTTTAGACACCACACTATAGAATTTCTCTCACCTCACTTTTCACTCTTCACATGCACACACTTACACTCTTACTGTTAACACTCACACCACCTTGTTCTACTCACGCTTCACACACTAGTCATTCTCACTCAAACTTATTTGCACTTATTCACTCATACACATTCACCTATTTATAGTTGTAGTAAGTTGGCAACTAAAGTAATTTGGGCCACAAGTTGAAGTTGGTGAAGGAGCTTTAACAAAGCTTTTAGTATAGCAACAATGATCTTCTCCTACACACTTGAAATTTTTGCATTTTTATAGATTTTTCTGGAGGACGAGAGGTGGTGATGAAGCTGTTGAAGAATTTTTTTAAACTTGAGAGGTGGTGATGAACTCCTTTAATACACCCCCTCAGCACCGACTCTCCTTTTCCATGCCAAGTTGTTCTTGAAATTCGATAAATTTAGCAGGACTTAAACTCTTCATGAATATGTCAGCTATGACACCCCTCACCCATCTACAGTATAGCCGAGACATGTCACACTCGGTGCCAGAGCACCCTATCTTATCTTACTTTATTCTTTTAATAATTTGTTCTCATTATATTTTAATATCAATTATTTTTCTAAGGAGAAACCAGCGGAGTTTCCCCTATTGTATTACCAGTTGGCGTATTTCATTATTCACCTGCTTGAAATTTTAACAATATTTTCACAATAAAATCTCATCAGTTATTTTCATAATCATCTCATCACACATTCAATTCTTGCAACTCATTTGCAAACATGTCCATTCATACTCAATTTATGTATCAAAATTCTCAAACTTTATAATTTACATGATTTATAAGCTAATTTCATAAATTCACAATTTACATGATATATAATTAATTACAATACCGTAATTTACATTACAATTAATAATTAATTGTAAATACATAAAATAACTTTTGTGAGTCCTATCTACATGCATTGCTGAGGAGGTGACAACTTAAACACTTCTGACACTTCTGCAAATCTAGACTCCAAAAATCCCAGCCAAATGTCCACTGGGTTTTAGCTTCAATATCTGTGTGAAGGAAACAAATCTATCACGCTAAGCATTTCTGCTTAGTGGTGCAATAATATAACAAGAAAATAATATATACAAATAAGAAAGACTGAAGTATAATTCTAAAGTATAATTTAGATCCTCAGGTATCAATTAAATTTGGTATGATATTTCTAATATTAACTATCTTATATTCTATTTTGTCTCTCTTAGGAAATGCTGAGTTTATACAGTAATAATATTCGATATACAGATTAATTCTAGAGTATTGTATTTTTGGTTCCTACAATTCTGAAAATTTCATTTGTACTACTTGATTTAGTTATGTTTCCATTGCTAATCTTTTTCCTCATTTCATTCAATACTAATGTTCTTAAATAATTTCAATAATTTACACTGCTCAGGTAACCTATGACAGGCTGACTAAACTGGATAGCGGGTCGTTGGCACTGGACACCGCGGTGCCTCGGGCTCTCATACCATGGGACGCAGAACGTCAACCACGTATGCAGTCAGTATGGCTAAAAAGCCATGATAACATATAATCGGGCATAAAAGCCATGAGTGCGAACGTAAAGCCATGAATATAGGCATAAAGCCTTATGCAGTACTGCTAAAACAATACCCCATTGGCATGCCAATCTATCCAATCTGACACACGTGTCTAGGCAATACATGGGCACATAGTACCATTAAATGTTAATATATTGTGTTTTATGATTTCATTATTTTATGACAAATTTCAATTATAATTTATACATTCATTTGATCATTCATATTATCGCAATTCACATCAATTATCCTTCTATACCATTATACTAAAAGTATTAGTCCTTTTCACAATAATGAGAACTAATGTCTCATTCATACATTAATATGATTCATTTATTCATTCATTATGTCATTCATATGATCACAATTTATAACAATTATTTCATTATATATTCCATTATATATATTTGTTGTAACATTCTAAACTTTATTTCCTAGTGGAAATACAATATCTAGACTCATTTTCATCTAATGCATATATTCATGAATATCATTTATATAATTCATAATTTATCAATTATATCATCTATTTTTCCTTTCTAATTCCTTATCTAATTTATTACATCATTTTACATATTCCTAGGTTCAACATTTTCATTTATGTTGATTTCCAAACCACATTTCAAAATATATTAACAATGTCTCCTAAGTTCTATTTGTGATGAGAACACAATTCCCATCTACCTATTCTCATAATTTAGGTATACATTAAGTCCTTTAAGTGGGGTACCATTGACCCCATTAGCAACTTAAGTTTTTGGTAGTTACTATTTACTTGACCATTTTCCTTCAAAGGTTGACTTTTTAATTCATAATATGTACACAAATGTTTGATACATATTTATACCACATTTTTGGTTCTAAGTTTGTTGGCATTGATTGCCAATTGCAATTCAAAGCCTCCTAAAAGTATTTTCAAAAATTCAGTTTTTGTGTCCTATGTTTACTGTTCCATTGGTCTAAGCTACAGTGAGAATTTGGCAAACTTTTCTTCATCAAAGTTGTTCCTTTATATGTATTCTTTAATTTCCTTTTTGAATCACTCCATTTGAAGTTTTGTAGTTCAAATTATGGTCAATTTACTATAACTGGCCGGATTAGTCCTTACCCAGATTTTCTGGGCAAATTTGGTTCTGCCAGATTTGGTGTCCTAACTTGGACTAGCAATTTGAATTGGTTAGGTTCAGAATTTAAGCTTTTGTTCTTCATGAAAGTTTTTCTAAATTGTCTAAGATTTCTATTGATATAAAATTTAGGTCATTTGGATATTTCTACACTGAGTTATAGCCAGATGAACAAACACTGTTCATTTAGTCACTTTTACCAGGTCCAAAATTAGTTGCCCGAATTTGTCAATTTTTTAGGTCATCCTAAGTTTATTTTCTGGGCAAAGTTTCTTAATCAAAGTTGTGGCATTATGTGTCTAGTTTCATGTCCAATTGGCCTTGCACCAATTAAATCTACACAACTCAAGTTATAGTTGCCCAAACCTGCTGGACTCACATCCAACCCTGCAGGTCCTATGAGGCAGCAAACCCAACCTCAAATCCAAAGCCACAATTCACTTCAATTCCTCATCAAACACAGCCAAATGGTCACTAATTGACCATTAGGACTTCCATTCACTAACACATGAGCAAGACCCTAAGTTTGCTCCAAATCCTAACTTCCATACTCAACTTCCATGCAACCTATACTCCATCAACCTATCCATCACATATATACATATCTCAAACCATTTCTAGGCAAGTTTAATATCAATTAAACTCATCATACCCTTACACATCAAAGTTGCCGAAAATTTAAGTTCCCATATACTTGATACTTTTTTCAATTTCATGTCATACTAACTTGATTTAGTATGCTTATAACACTTAAAGGAAAGAAGTATGATGATTATAGCACTAACCTTAGTGGCAGAATTTTCTCTTAGCTCAACTTAGATTTTTCCTTCACTTTCTTTGGTTTTCTTGGCTACCAAACACTTTAGCTAGAGTCTAGGGTAATTTTTAATATTGGAATATAGAGGAAATATGGTGAGTAAAGTGACAGAATTAAGGTAGATGAAGAAAAATGGGAGAGTGCTTCAATGGAAGTGGTTCAGCCAGCTGAAACAAATGAGGAAGACAACTGAATTTTTGTCCAATTTTTTCCTTTTTAATTGTTTTAATGTGTACTTGTAAAATTCTAATTGGTGGGAAAATTTAATTGCATCATGCTTACTTAAGCGTAATGTCATATTTAAGCATTTACTTTCATTTTTCTTTTTCTTTTTCTTTTCTACTCATTTTCAATTAAATCTTTAGCAATATTTATTCATATTTTATGTGATAATAATTATTTGTTTAACTGGACAAGTTGGCCAAAAATCATCTCTGAAGACGAAATGACCAAAATGCCATTCATTTTGCTTAACAGACTAAAATTGTCTGTACCGATCTAAAAATTTTTCTGATCATTTTCTTGGCATTCTAATACCATCGAAACCTCAATGACTCTTCTCTGGAGTCCTAAAAATTATTTTATGGAATTTCCCTCAGGTTTAGGGCTACTAGCTGTAAAGATAGCACCTTCCCGTTAAGGTCACCCATCAATGGGGCACCAGCTCATTTAACTTCATTGTATTTTATTTCTTAAATTTTTTCTGAATTTTTCCTTACCATTATTTGGGTTATTTATAACTCCTCACTCTAGTTTACATATAGTTCCAGACATTCTAACTCTCCGAACAGCCATTGGTTACCGGAACAGTAGAATGTACGGACTAGCTAAAGTGAGGGTGTTACATCAACAACTTGGTCTTACGTCTCAATCAAATGTGGGTCAATATCTCCTTGTAACACCTTTTCTCGAATAAAGTGATAGTGTATCTTTATATGCTTTGTTCGAGCATGGAATACCGAATTCTTTGCTAGGTGTATAGCATATTGATTATCATAATGTAGCACATCATGACAATTAATAACTTGATATAGATCTTTCACTAATTGTAATAGCCACTTACTTTCTTAAGATGCCATTGTCGTTGCCCTATACTTAGCTTCAGTAGTTGATAATGATATTGTAGGTTACTTTTACTACACCATGGTATTGCACCCGATCCAAGAATTAATACATAGCCAGTAATAGACCGTTTTGTATCATGGCCACCTCTATCATTAGCATCACAATATCCAATAATTTTGCAGGCTCCCCTTTTCTTGTATATAAGTCTAAAATTGATAGTACCTATGATGTACCTCAATATTCTTCACACAACTTACAAGTGAAGTTTCTTTAGATTTTCCATGAAGTAACTAACAACCCCCACAGTGAAAGATATGTCAGTTCAAGCCATGGTTAGATAGATCAAACTACCTACTAACTATTGATACATCGTAGTATAATCCAAATCTTTTCCTTCTTTAGCACATAGCTTAACATTAATCTCCAGAGGTGTACTGATTGGCTTGCATTCCATCATTCCATATTTCTCTAAGAGGCCTTTAGCATACTTCCTTTGGCATAAGAGCAAACCATCATCTGTGCACTCCACCTCTAGCCTAAGAAAATGTCTGAGTTCTCTAAGTTCTTTCATTTGAAAATGAGAAGACAAGTTACCTCGTGTTTGGAGGAATTTCTTCTGCATTATCTCCTGTTATGATAAGATCGTCCACGAAAACTAGTGTTCTTGCTAGTTTATCTCCTATAAATTTAACAAAGAGACTTGAGTCAGCAAGTGTCACTTTGTATTCAATTTGCATAAGGAACTTGACTATCTTCCCAGACCATGCTCATGGTGCCTACTTTAGTCCATAAAGAGGCTTTTCAGCTAGCAGACAAATTCAAATCTGTCTTGATTTATGAATCCTCTAGGCTGCTCTATTTAAATATCTTAATCAATTTCTCCATCAAGGAAGGCATTCTTTACATCCATTTGCCATAATTTCCAAGACTTATTAGTAGCTAGTGCTAAAAGACATAAATTGTAGTGATCTTTGCCACTAGGCTGAATGTCTCATCATAATCCAAACCATAATACTAAGAAAACCCTTGAGCAATTAAATGAGCCTTGTACCTCTTGATCGAGCCATCAGAATGACTCTTTATTTTATAAACCTATCAGTAAAATATAGGCTTGATATCTTTTAGCTTTGGAACCAAGTCCCATGTCTGACTTTGTTTTAAAGCATTGATTTCTATTTCCATTGCTTTTTACCAATTATTGTTGTTATATGTTTCTTTAAAGGTGTAGGCTCCTTAATTTTATCTACTTCATCTTAGGCAGCATTGACATACCTTGGATTGGATGTTTTACTCTACTAGATCTTCAAAGTGGAGGTTTTGCTTATTTAATTTCCTCATGTTGGCTTAGTCAAATATCTTCAGGTGTTTCATGATGTACACCTGTCTGCCATGGGCTTCTGGATCATTCTTGGTTTTGCAAGCTAGACTATTTTCCAGCATCAATGGTTGGCCTTTCATTAGTTTTCTCTTGAATATCATCTTCTTTATCTTGTTCTTCATCATCTAGCTTTTCATATAGCTTGCCTTCTAGCTCTTTAATGTCAGGTAGCACCACTTCTTTTGAAGATCATTGTAGACACCATATTTTGGTTGGCCATTAAATTCACAATTTGTATAATCAATATATGATTGTTCTCTCTTTATAAGCTATAATGCAGTTTTAATTTCATGAAAATGTCATTTTCTTGAAAAGAGTTCTAATCTAAACATTACCCGATCTCAATAAGTAGCTTTAATCATGGTCCGATTTAAAGTTACCCCTCCAAACTCAGCAATGTCCCAAATTGTTTTCCAAGTTTTGCTCGATATCCAGTCTCTGAATTATCTGATCTCACACCCATTTAGGTTCAATTGTTTTCCCATCTCCTTAACGCATGATCTCGCATGTCCAAGTTTTGGTTGATATCCAATCTCAGGGTTATCTGATATTACGTGAGATTATATTCAATTGTTTTTCGATCTCAAGTTTCAATCGCTACCCTATCTAGTTTTGTGTTCAGTTATCCAATCTTAATTAGTTAGTAGGGCTTAGTGTTTTAATTCGATCTCTTAGATTTTGTACCCATTATGTGATTATCCAATCTCAGGAAGTACAAAAGTGGTCAAAAAGAGTTATATTATTCATTTCCAATCTTTTAAAAGTCATTCAGCTTATGGGTCTTCCCCAGCTCGATCTACAGTTACATCCTCAGTAATTACTCCCTCCTTTCCCTCTTGTTCATCCTCACTCTCAGCTTTAACACCTGAAGTAAGCTTTTCGAGCCAGGTAAAGTCCTCTTCAGGATAACACTTGATCAGCTCTGTAAAGAGATGGCCATGGGCCTGCACATAAGCACCAGCTTCTCTCTCCAAGGCCTCATTCTCTTTCGCCTTGATCTCCTCAGAAAATTTAGCTAGGTCGGTAGCTTGACTAGCCTGCACATCCTCGAGTTCTTTCCATAGCCGAGCTGTTTGTTCTTCAGAAGACCTCACTTATTCCTCAAGCTCTAAAATTTGGGCATTAGCAGCGGAGAGCTAGTTCTTAGTAGACATCACCCTATGAACTACCTTTGACATCTCCCTCCTCAAGAAGTGTACCTTCTCTTTGATCATGTGTTGGGTCACCATAACTTCCAAGCTCAAGCTCATTGAGCAGTTGAGGAGATCCTCGATGCTTTCTGGGCCCATTCGAGTCTGGTCCTAAGCAAAGCAGATCTTGGCATCCAAAACTTTTACCAAGTCAATGTTATCCCGCACTGACCTATTCCTCTCTAGTGATTGAAGTAATATTTAGGCACCTCAGAAGAGTGGTCACCAGGATGGGACCATCTACATTAAGGATCCGCCCTTCGAAGTAGATGTGACCAGAGGTTGGGAAGGAGTGTCACACGTTACCCCTTTATAAGGCATAACATGATCCCGTACTATACCTAATGAATTACCGAACTTTACCTACCGATAACACATTAAATATACTACAAGGGATTTTAAATCAATTCAATTCATTTCAAATTCTGAAACAGTGATAAGTAATTATTAAAGAACTTTTAAATGAAGTTTATGTCATGGATTGAAATTTTGATTAATTTGGCATTTCGCAAATTTTACAAAAATTTTGGTAGAGTTTCATTTAAAAATTGAGAAAACAGTTCTTCAAAACCTGTTAAAAACACTCCCAATACGTATAATGTCCACAACTCCATTTAAACCAATACAATTCAATCTCAAATATCACAATTTTAATCAAATCATATATCATTTCATTCAGTTCAATTCATATATAAAATTCTCAATTCAAGAAAAAGAGAACAAAATAATATTATTATAAATTTTATTGTACAACTGCTCATTTGGTTCTATAGATACATATGAATAAATAATTTACATCAAAAAGAAATTTACAAGGGTATAAAATATTATACCCGTAAAAAATCCCAAAATTGCTTTAACTACAGCTATAAGCAGCTCACTCTGCTGCCTTACTTTTTTTCCTATCTGCGATAGCAAGAAAAAGCCATCGCTGAGTAATTTACTCAGTGGTGCACAACAATAATTTTTAAAAGTCACTAAAAATATAATCACCCATTGGTAAGCAAAAATTTAAAAATTCTCATAATCATAGTTCACAAAGCCGATGCCAATATTTTTAATAACAATTTATCAAATTAAATTATAAACAATAGTGTTGCCAATAATTACTACAACTTAGGTCATAACATAAAATTTCATGATCAATGTCATGTTGTACACCACGATAAAGCAATCTATGACCTCACTAATTGAAATTAGGGAGGGAGTTAGCTAGCTAGCTATATGAGTACTCATCCAAACTCAACCTCAACTAGCAAGCTAGAGAGGGAGGAACATAATCAAACTCAAATCCATAAATGGAGGAGGAACACAATATAATTGTCATGCCAATTGTGATTTCAAAATCCAATTCAAAATCACATCATTCAAATATTTCATACAAATCACTACACATAAGCTTGCCATATGTCTTTTAATCATGTAAGATGATTAAAATTAAGATTAAATATAGGTTTGACACTTGGCACAATGTGATTGGGTCAATTAAACTTAGAACCAATCAGAAGGCGACATGTGGTAAGAGTTTTAAGTGGTGACCTAGCTATATAAGTGTAAGGATGCAAGAACAAATAACACTATCTGCTCATTCTCAAAAAGGTCTCGCCACCCTTGGCTCCTCTCCCTTCTCTTCTTCTTCATCTCTCATCATTTCAAAGAGATTAGCAAGCAATCTCTTGAATTAAAAATACTAAAAATTATTTCTAGTGTCCTGTTTACATCTGTAATCTCTCAAAAGGCAAAACTTGATTTTCTAATTCATAGAAAAAGCTTTAGAAGCTGTTCAAGGGCTGCCATAAGTGATCTTGGTGTGGACAAGCTAGAGGGACAACATCTTGTATCCTAAAGACGCATCTCAAAGGTGCCAAACACACTGCAGTGCATCAAGAGGTTAGTGCACTTGTTCTTGATCTAATATAGGGTTCTTAAAATTAATCTGATTAATTCTAAAATCTTAAATAGAAAATGTAAATCCAAAAACATATTAAAATAGTTTTAATATGCTATTTATCATTGAAATCAAATAGATAAAAATAAATCTTGCATGATGCATGTGACAATAGGTGAAAAATTTTTGAATTCAATGATATAAACTTATGTTTTTCATGATTTTGCTCCTTCAATTGATATCAGAGCCACTATATTTGCCATTTAGATTGTTTAATATATGATTTAATTGTGTGATTTGATCATGAGATGATTATTCATTGCTGGTTGCAAAAGCAAAGGTGGCGGCAAGAGGATGAATACCATGGTGCGCATGGTTTTTGGCACCATTATGGTGCGCAAGGTTTGATGGATTTTAAATGTGCAATTGTTGTATAATCTAAGGTCCATTTTATGTCTAATTAAATTGTTTAATTAGAGTTTTAATCATACAATTAAATTTTGATTCAAATCTGAATTTTTAAATTTGTTTGAATGTGATTCAAATCTGAATTTTTAAATTTGTTTGAATCATATTCAAATCTAGATTTTTAAGTTGAATATGAGATATTTAATTTAATTTAAGTTTTTAAATTTGTTTGAATGTGATTCAAATCTGAATTTTTAAATTTGTTTGAATGTGATTCAAATCTGAATTTTTAAATTTGTTTGAATCATATTCAAATCTGAATTTTTAAGTTGAATATGAGATATTCAATTTAATTTAAGTATATATGTTTTATTTAATTGTTAAATAGTGATATGCATGATGGATGATCATGGACTATAAAAGACCAATGTGATTGGATTTATTTCTTTTATGTTTCTTTGGGTTGTAAATTAATTAATTTATTTTAATTTATTTTGGGCATGTATTATAAAGATTGTAATTTTTTTTTTGTTGTAATTTCATTTATTTAGTTCTTGTAAATTCGCCTTGGTATACCAAGGATTACTATGTAATTGGATTGCAAGAAGATCAAGGAGGTCAAGAGCATTGGTGGGACCAGTGGGAGGAATTCAAGATCAAGTGTTGATTATATACTCCTTCAGCAACTCTTGTAATATGAATGAATGAAATGCACCTAGGAATGCCCTGATTCAATTCTTGGTGGCTCAGAATTGAATCCCTTAGAAAGTCCATGACTATACCATATTTATTTATTATCTATGAATACATGAGATGTATGGGAATGTATGCAAGTATATGATATATGCATGCTAATTGGATAATGTGCAAAGTGAGACCTTAATAGTAATTAGGACGACCACAAAATCTTCCAAACAAATGATTAAGTTGGAATTGTATAATTAAAGTAATTATAATATGGGCCCTCCATTGGGGCAATTATTTTAAGAAATTTTAAATACTTGCATATGATGCAATTAATTTAAGAGATTTTCTTAAGAATAATTGTTAAGCATGAGATGTTGTAAATATGTAAATGGTTTGGTGGCCAATATTGGATGTACCTAAGGACATTAAAATTATTTGCATAATTACTGGCTCAATGGGATCAACTTAACTAATGCAAGATAAGTTAATAATGGATGTACCAGAGATTTTGAGCATTAAGGGCTAGGTAAAGGATTGAACCTCACATGAGATGTGATGGGCAAGGAGTTGTTCACTTATAGTTTATTGTAATTCTAATAATGGATGTACCTGAGGATGATCAATAAGATTATAAGAATTCAATCACCCACTAGAAATTCATTCAACTAGGATTTCCATTTTCTACTTTGGAAGTGTAGAATTCGCTAAGTTAGTGGGAGGACCAATTTGATTAAAAGACCATAATCATTTTGGTTACATACATGATACATTTACTAATTAATCTGGTTATTTTCTACAGTTAATTTTCTGATAATAATGAGCACACCACAACTACCACCATCCAATATCCTTGCAAGCATACTTGATCGCAATAGGTTGACAAGACCTAATCTATCTGATTGGCTAAGAAATTTGAAACTTGTCCTGAACCTTGAACATATAGGATATGTTCTAAACTCAAATGTTCCTGATCCCTTACCTCCAGAGGCCACTCAAGAGGAACTGTAACACCCCTATGTTCGGTAGTGCGTTCTACTATTTCGGTGACAGTGTCTGTCCGGACAGCTAGGATGCCTAGAACTACACTTAGATATGGGTGAGGAGACATAAAATAATGAAATACAAGAAAAGAAAATACAAGAAAAACAAAGAAAAAATAATAGTAATGAAAGTTAACCAAGTTAAACGAGTCGAGAACCATAGCGATGGGTGACCGCACTGGAAAGTTGCAGCGTGGACCATTGACTAGCCCTGGACCCCGGGAAACCCTGAAAAATATTTTTAAGACTTAAATAAACATCTATTGAAGTATAAATGTCATTAGAAATATCAAAGAAAAATTAATTAATTAGTATAAAGAAAAACGAGAAATCGAGAAAACGATAAAACTCGGTGTTACCGAAAAATCGGGAATGCAACCCGAATAGGGGTATTGTGGTCAATTGACACCCCGAGTTGCCTAAATGTCCATGAAAAATAAGTAGTATTACATTTTGAAAATTGAATGAAAAATAAGATTAAAGATAAAATGTGATTAAGGGAAATTAAGGGGTGAAAATTGGGATAATTGAAAATTAATGATTAAACTATTTTAAGCTAATAGTGGAGCATTAAGTGGGATATTAGTGGACACATATAAGCCAAAGTGGACAGAATTCAACTTCATCTTCAATCTCACTCCATTGCGCCGAATTACTCCTCCCATAAAACCTCCATGGCCAAATGTTAAGAGCTTCCATAACTCCACCATTTTCTACTCAAAACCTAAGGCTCACTTCATTAACTTTAATCCCCACATCACAAGGAAGAGATTGATGGTAATTTGAAGGGGATTAGTTGAGGTTTGATCAAGCTCCAACAATAGGTAAGTGAGTATTTTCAATTCTTATTTCATTAAAAGTGTAACCAAGGTTGTGGGTAGTTGATTTATGGAAGAATTTTTGAAGTTTGATGTTTTAATGGAGATGTACATTTTGGCAGCCATGGAAATTCTGTATATGTAGCTTGTTTTTACTTGTTTATGGTTGTCTAAGATGTTGTTATTGATGGCAGCATGGATATGTGTATAATGGTTTGAATTTGGACATGTAAATGAGGTATGTCATGTGGTTAATTGTTGTAATTGGACTTGGAAAAATTCTGAGTTATAATGTGTATGTTGAGAGTGGTTACAAGCTGCCAAAATGACAAAAAATGTAAAGTAAAGTGTGTTAATGTTAAGGTACAAACCAGAATTGGCATGGAAGAGTTAATTTGGTAAGTGTTGGATGTGTAATTGGTAAGGATGAACAATGTGTAATAGGGCAGTGTATGTTTTGGCTTAGAACCTTAAGTGTGTGACTCCGATTGGTATGAGACCAATTGGAGGTGAAACTAGGCACAAAATGTGCCAACTTTCATGAAGGAAGCTTACCAAAATTCTGCCTAGAAGGTAACTTGAAAAATAACCAAATCCGGATTAGTGACTTGAAAGCCTGAAAATTGACCATTTGGGCAGTAGTTAGTGTTTTGGCCATAACTCACTCAAAACAGGTCCAAATGACCTGAAATTTTTACCATGAATAGTTTAGACATAGATCTACAATTCTTATGAAGACACCAAAGCCCAGAAATAGCCAGAACCAAGCCAAATAGCTTGCACAAGCTCAGGTACCAAAACTAGCCGAACCAAAAGTGACCTAAAAATAACCTAAAGTTACCATTTTGATGCATTCTGTCCAGTATTGGTAAATTGACCATAACTTGGTTTATACAACTCAGAATGATCTGAAATTTTGCCCTGCGTGCAATAAGACATAGACCTACAAGTTTGTAGTTTCGACCGAAACTTGAAAACCGAGGGAACTAGGTCATCCGGCTAGGTCAAATTAGTATACCGAAATCCTACAAATTACAATAAAATGCAATATACTTGAAAATGAAATTGGTAACATATACCAACACTAAAGGGCTATAAAATATGACATATTGGTAACATTAAATCTAGTTCACCGAGAATGCATCGAGGGTCAACATCTTAAGCATGAGATGTTGTAAATATGTAAATGGTTTGGTGGCCAATATTGGATGTACCTGAGGACATTAAAATTATTTGCATAATTACTGGCTCAATGGGATCAAGTTAACTAATGCAAGATAAGTCAATAATGGATGTACCAGAGATTTTGAGCATTAAGGGCTAGGTAAAGGATTGAACCTCACATGAGATGTGATAGGCAAGGAGTTGCTCACTTATAGTTTATTGTAATTCTAATAATGGATGTACCTGAGGATGATCAATAAGATTATAAGAATTCAATCACCCACTAGAAATTCATTCAACTAGGATTTCCATTTTCTACTTTGGAAGTGTAGAATTCGCTAAGTTAGTGGGAGGATCAATTTGATTAAAAGACCATAATCATTTTGGTTACATACATGATACATTTACTAATTAATCTGGTTATTTTCTACAGTTAATTTTCTGATAATAATGAGCACACCACAACCACCACCATCCAATATCCTTGCAAGCATACTTGATCGCAATAGGTTGACAAGACCTAATCTATCTGATTGGCTAAGAAATTTGAAACTTGTCCTGAACCTTGAACATATAGGATATGTTCTAAACTCAAATGTTCCTGGCCCCTTACCTCCAGAGGCCACTCAAGAGGAACTGTAACACCCCTATGTTCGGTAGTGCGTTCTACTATTTCGGTGACAGTGTCTGTCCGGACAGCTAGGATGCCTAGAACTACACTTATATATGGGTGAGGAGACATAAAATAATGAAATACAAGAAAAGAAAATACAAGAAAAACAAAGAAAAAATAATAG
This sequence comes from Hevea brasiliensis, assembly GCF_030052815.1. Lineage (NCBI taxonomy): Eukaryota > Viridiplantae > Streptophyta > Magnoliopsida > Malpighiales > Euphorbiaceae > Hevea > Hevea brasiliensis. The sequence goes on along the minus strand of NC_079500.1, from coordinate 20,851,226 downwards.
TAATGAAATTTAACCAAGTTAAACGAGTCGAGAACCATAGCGATGGGTGACCGCACTGGAAAGTTGCGGCGTGGACCATTGACTAGTCCTGGACCCCGGGAAACCCTGAAAAATATTTTTAAGACTTAAATAAACATCTATTGAAGTATAAATGTCATTAGAAATATCAAAGAAAAATTAATTAATTAGTATAAAGAAAAACGAGAAATCGAGAAAACGACAAAACTCGGTGTTACCAAAAAATTGGGAATGCAACCCGAATAGGGGCATTGTGGTCAATTGACACCCCGAGTTGCCTTTTGACCTAAATGTCCATGAAAAATAAGTAGTATTACATTTTGAAAATTGAATGAAAAATAAGATTAAAGATAAAATGTGATTAAGGGAAATTAAGGGGTGAAAATTGGGATAATTGAAAATTAATGATTAAACTATTTTAAGCTAATAGTGGAGCATTAAGTGGGATATTAGTGGACACATATAAGCCAAAGTGGACAGAATTCAACTTCATCTTCAATCTCACTCCATTGCGCCGAATTACTCCTCCCATAAAACCTCCATGGCCAAATGTTAAGAGCTTCCATAACTCCACCATTTTCTACTCAAAACCTAAGGCTCACTTCATTAACTTTAATCCCCACATCACAAGGAAGAGATTGATGGTAATTTGAAGGGGATTAGTTGAGGTTTGATCAAGCTCCAACAATAGGTAAGTGAGTATTTTCAATTCTTATTTCATTAAAAGTGTAACCAAGGTTGTGGGTAGTTGATTTATGGAAGAATTTTTGAAGTTTGATGTTTTAATGGAGATGTACATTTTGGCAGCCATGGAAATTCTGTATATGTAGCTTGTTTTTACTTATTTATGGTTGTCTAAGATGTTGTTATTGATGGCAGCATGGATATGTGTATAATGGTTTGAATTTGGACATGTAAATGAGGTATGTCATGTGGTTAATTGTTGTAATTGGACTTGGAAAAATTCTGAGTTATAATGTGTATGTTGAGAGTGGTTACAAGCTGCCAAAATGACAAAAAATGTAAAGTAAAGTGTGTTAATGTTAAGGTACAAACCAGAATTGGCATGGAAGAGTTAATTTGGTAAATGTTGGTTGTGTAATTGGTAAGGATGAACAATGTGTAATAGGGCAGTGTATGTTTTGGCTTAGAACCTTAAGTGTGTGACTCCGATTGGTATGAGACCAATTGGAGGTGAAACTAGGCACAAAATGTGCCAACTTTCATGAAGGAAGCTTACCAAAATTCTGCCTAGAAGGTAACTTGAAAAATGACCAAATCCGGATTAGTGACTTGAAAGCCTGAAAATTGACCATTTGGGCAGTAGTTAGTGTTTTGGCCATACCTCACTCAAAACAGGTCCAAATGACCTGAAATTTTTACCATGAATAGTTTAGACATAGATCTACAATTCTTATGAAGACACCAAAGCCCAAAAATAGCCAGAACCAAGCCAAATAGCTTGCACAAGCTCAAGTACCAAAACTAGCCGAATCAAAAGTGACCTAAAAATAACCTAAAGTTACCATTTTGATGCATTCTGTCCAGTATTGGTAAATTGACCATAACTTGGTTTATACAACTCAGAATGATCTGAAATTTTGCCCTGCGTGCAATAAGACATAGACCTACAAGTTTGTAGTTTGGACCGAAACTTGAAAACCGAGGGAACTAGGTCATCCGGCTAGGTCAAATTAATATACCGAAATCCTACAAATTACAATAAAATGCAATATACTTGAAAATGAAATTGGTAACATATACCAACACTAAAGGGCTATAAAATATGACATATTGGTAACATTAAATCTAGTTCACTGAGAATGCATCGAGGGTCAACATCTTAAGCATGAGATGTTGTAAATATGTAAATGGTTTGGTGGCCAATATTGGATGTACCTGAGGACATTAAAATTATTTGCATAATTACTGGCTCAATGGGATCAAGTTAACTAATGCAAGATAAGTCAATAATGGATGTACCAGAGATTTTGAGCATTAAGGGCTAGGTAAAGGATTGAACCTCACATGAGATGTGATAGGCAAGGAGTTGCTCACTTATAGTTTATTGTAATTCTAATAATGGATGTACCTGAGGATGATCAATAAGATTATAAGAATTCAATCACCCACTAGAAATTCATTCAACTAGGATTTCCATTTTCTACTTTGGAAGTGTAGAATTCGCTAAGTTAGTGGGAGGACCAATTTGATTAAAAGACCATAATCATTTTGGTTACATACATGATACATTTACTAATTAATCTGGTTATTTTCTACAGTTAATTTTCTGATAATAATGAGCACACCACAACCACCACCATCCAATATCCTTGCAAGCATACTTGATCGCAATAGGTTGACAAGACCTAATCTATCTGATTGGCTAAGAAATTTGAAACTTGTCCTGAACCTTGAACATATAGGATATGTTCTAAACTCAAATGTTCCTGGTCCCTTACCTCCAGAGGCCACTCAAGAGGAACTGTAACACCCCTATGTTCGGTAGTGCGTTCTACTATTTCGGTGACAGTGTCTGTCCGGACAGCTAGGATGCCTAGAACTACACTTAGATATGGGTGAGGAGACATAAAATAATGAAATACAAGAAAAGAAAATACAAGAAAAACAAAGAAAAAATAATAGTAATGAAATTTCACCAAGTTAAACGAGTCGAGAACCATAGCGATGGGTGACCGCACTGGAAAGTTGCGGCGTGGACCATTGACTAGCCCTGGACCCCGGGAAACCCTGAAAAATATTTTTAAGACTTAAATAAACATCTATTGAAGTATAAATGTCATTAGAAATATCAAAGAAAAATTAATTAATTAGTATAAAGAAAAACGAGAAATCGAGAAAACGACAAAACTCGGTGTTACCGAAAAATCGGGAATGCAACCCGAATAGGGGCATTGTGGTCAATTGACACCTCGAGTTGCCTTTTAACCTAAATGTCCATGAAAAATAAGTAGTATTACATTTTGAAAATTGAATGAAAAATAAGATTAAAGATAAAATGTGATTAAGGGAAATTAAGGGGTGAAAATTGGGATAATTGAAAATTAATGATTAAACTATTTTAAACTAATAGTGGAGCATTAAGTGGGATATTAGTGGACACATATAAGCCAAAGTGGACAGAATTCAACTTCATCTTCAATCTCACTCCATTGCGCCGAATTACTCCTCCCATAAAACCTCCATGGCCAAATGTTAAGAGCTTCCATAACTCCACCATTTTCAACTCAAAACCTAAGGCTCACTTCATTAACTTTAATCCCCACATCACAAGGAAGAGATTGATGGTAATTTGAAGGGGATTAGTTGAGGTTTGATCAAGCTCCAACAATAGGTAAGTGAGTATTTTCAATTCTTGTTTCATTAAAAGTGTAACCAAGGTTGTGGGTAGTTGATTTATGGAAGAATTTTTGAAGTTTGATGTTTTAATGGAGATGTACATTTTGTCAGCCATGAAAATTCTGTATATGTAGCTTGTTTTTACTTGTTTATGGTTGTCTAAGATGTTGTTATTGATGGCAGCATGGATATGTGTATAATGGTTTGAATTTGGACATGTAAATGAGGTATGTCATGTTGTTAATTATTGTAATTGGACTTGGAAAAATTCTGAGTTATAATGTGTATGTTGAGAGTGGTTAAAAGCTGCCAAAATGACCAAAAATGTAAAGTAAAGTGTGTTAATGTTAAGGTACAAACCAGAATTGGCATGGAAGAGTTAATTTGGTAAGTGTTGGATGTGTAATTGGTAAGGATAAACAATGTGTAATAGGGCAGTGTATGTTTTGGCTTAGAACCATAAGTGTGTAACTCCTATTGGTATGAGACCAATTGGAGGTGAAACTAGGCACAAAATGTGCCAACTTTCATGAAGGAAGCTTACCAAAATTCTGCCTAGAAGGTAACTTGAAAAATGACCAAATCCGGATTAGTGACTTGAAAGCCTGAAAATTGACTATTTGGGCAGTAGTTAGTGTTTTGGCCATAACTCACTCAACACAGGTCCAAATGACCTGAAATTTTTACCATGAATAGTTTAGACATAGATCTACAATTCTTATGAAGACACCAAAGCCCAGAAATGGCCAGAACCAAGCCAAATAGCTTGCACAAGCTCAGGTACCAAAACTAGCCAAACCAAAAGTGACCTAAAAATGACCTAAAGTTACCATTTTGATGCATTCTGTCCAGTATTGATAAATTGACCATAACTTGGTTTACACAACTCAGAATTATATGAAATTTTGCCCCGCGTGCAATAAGACATAGACCTACAAGTTTGTAGTTTGGACCGAAACTCGAAAATCGAGGGAACTAGGCCATCTGGCTAGGTCAAATTAGTATACCAAAATCCTACAAATTACAATAAAATGCAATATACTTGAAAATGAAATTGGTAACATATACCAACACTAAAGGCTATAAAATATTGATAACATTAAATCTAATTCACCTAGAATGCATTGAGGGTCAACATCTTAGGTTGATTAAATAAATAATAGAATTTAATAAATTAATTATTAAGCCTTATTGTTAGAGACGGTTTAAATGAGTACTGAAACACTTCAAATTGTGTGCTTCAGTTAGCAAAGGCTCAGGGAAGGGGAAGAAAACACTGAGTCAGAGCCAAGAGGCATTTATCAGAGGTTTGTGCATAACTAGTTTTTAATTGATTTTGTTCTGAATATTTCATATGATTAAATGAAGTTATTTTCCTTATGTATTATGTTTATCGAGTATTGGATTTAATTCAATGATTATTAAAATTATCATAGTATGTATGAATTTAGCTTTGTGAAATGGTATTTCAACAAATATTAAGCTTTGTTGTGGATTGAATAAATTATGTTTTGAAAAATTATGATAGAAAATGTTTGGAATTGTGATGGGCAAATTGCATGGAAAACACAAATTTATGTTTTGAATTGTGATAAGCATAAAAATTATTGGATATTAAAATTGACTTTGAATCGAATTGTGTTGTGATTCGTGCTCACAAAAAGGACAAAGAGATTATGATATTGTTTTGTATCTCACTATAGATGCTTGACTAGGTTATTACCCGTCTCTCTCATTTGTTGAGGAGACAATAGAGTTAGCTTTGTTTTGATTACCATGGTATGTGCACAGGCTTATATTCTCCTCTTATTAGAGGTTAGATCTAAGTTTTTTTTTTTATGTTATGGCCCTTTCGGAAGATTCATTATTGTGGTGTGTACTGTGCACGATGATTCGACCTCCCCGACCGTAGGGAGTTAGAATCTGATTCGACCTCCCCGACCATAGGGAGTTAGAATCACCCCGAAGATGGCCCTTTCGGATTAGTCTTGCATAGTTAGATAAAGAATAGTTTTCAAGATAAAGAATGGTTTTTTTTTTAATAGTAAAGAATTGTGATTTCAATTATGATTTATGTATAATTGATTTTGTTGGAATTACCTTAAATGGTTAGTTATGATTTGATAAATTGAATTCCGTGATCAAAGTCATTTTATACAAATGATTTATATTATTGGCAATGAATATTTTGAGTTTTGGAATTTGATGAGTATCCAGATTTCTAAATTATTTGCTGTAATTTTTGTTAAGGTATATTGTACTATGTTTTAAATTATAGTTGTGAACCACTGAGTTCACCACTCAACGATAGCTTTGTATGCTGTCGCAGGTGAAAAGAGCATAGAGCAATTGAGTAAGCTTCTTTGAAGAGACATTCAGATCAGCTCCAGGTATACCCATGTACACAGGTTTTGATGTATGCATATAATAATATGTATGTAAATTATTTGAGCAGTTGTATAAAAACTCTTGTAAAATATTTTGGTATGTAATTAAATGTAAATTATTGTAAATATAAATTTGAGGTTTCATTTACCTGAATAGTTTTGTAATATTAATTTTTGAGTCTTGTAATCAATGAAATGTTTCTTTTTATGATGAGGTTGGGTTGAAAATGAATTGATTGTTTATTGAGATTTGAATTGTGAGTTGAAATGAAGTTATTGGAGTTGTATTTGAGACATATTGGGAGTATTTTCTTTTGCAGGATTGAAGAACTGTTTTCTCAAAATATAGCCGGCACTTTGCCGAAATTTTGAAAAAATTTTATAACACCAGATTTTAATCGATGATTTAAATTTCATGAAAATTGTTTTAAAATTCCTTGTAGTATATCTAATGGGTTACCGGTAGGCGAAGTACTACGGGATCATATTACATCTTACGGGGGAGTAAGGTGTGACATGTTTTGTGGTATCAGAGCAATGATTTTAAAGTAAATTTTGAACTATGAATTTGAAATCTTTTTATCGGTAACTATAACTGCTCAAATGTTTGATACATATAGTACATTTACATCACAAATATGAATTAATGGAGAGAAATCTCCTTGTGTTAGTTGTACAGGAAATAGAAATCCTGTGAAAAGAATGGAAGAGAAAAATGAGACAATAGAACAGTCTGTGATAGCAGAAGTACAAGTTGAGGCCCCAACTCCTCAGAGTGTCGAAGGCCCGACTGTACCAGTTTTACCGATACAAATTACTGTACAAATGGCCCAGCAAATGGCTACTTTCTCTCAACAAATGGCTGATACTCTGTCAGCTCAAGCTCAAGCACAAACCCAACCCCCACAAAGGCAATATGAAATGGAGAAGAGGGAGAAACATATGGGTCAGAGCTCGAGCAGTAATTTGGGGAAGAGAAAAGAATTTGAGGAGCTCCGAGCTCAGAGATATGACAGAGGTGGATCATCAGGATAGAGAACACCAAGATCTAGTCATCGAACAACTAGAAGTTCCTATTCTGCCCGTTTCTGCCATGTTTGTGGTAAACTACATGGAGTTATTTGTCGTAAGGCTTCTGGAGCCTGCTACAATTGTGGAAAGCTTGGACACTTTGTTAGAGATTGTACTAGAACACCTCGATCTGCTCTCCGGAGTTCACAGACAGTCAGTCAGAGTCAGGATAGAAATAGAGTTGGTACTCCTCACCACCATAACACAGTGAATCAACTCGAATATAGTAGCACACCAGTCAGGGCATCCACTATGCACCAAGGAGAAAGAACAGAAACTTCGGATGTAGCTGCTGGTAAGTTCTTAATTTTTTGAAAGAAATAATTAATTATTTTTGTTTGATCCCAGCACTACTTAGTTGTATGTTAGTGTTAGAACTATATATTCTGTTGTTATTCCTTTACAGGGGAATAAATTTTGATGCATTAGTGATTAGTCCTTTAAGATAAGGATTGTGATAATAAGTGAAATTAGTTTTAGAAGAGTTTATCGGCAAAAGGTATTTTCTAACACACCATAAATTATAAAGCTAAACGGCAAGCCTACTTAATGTAAGGCAAGAGGACCTAAAAGTAAGTTACAGTAATAGAATTATTCTAGATGAGAGCAAAGATGTTACTGTTAGTAATTGTCAAGGGATATTGTAATCAGAATCGGTTTAGGATATTAGTGGATTCGAGAAAGATAAGATGTTAGAAAACCTAGTCCATGAGGTTATAACGTAGTGACTATGTAATGTTCTCGATGTTTGTATGTAAGCTGCAGATTACAGTACCGACACGAGATTATTGTGTAAAGCTACGTGCTTCCTCGTGGTACAATAAAGTAAGAATATTTGTAAGTAATCTATAAATTGATACAGTTACACCCAAATAGAGTACTATTACGGGAAATAAATGTAAAAATTTTAGTCAGAAATTTAAAACTTCAGAACTAGCCTGTCGAAAGACTACACTTGTAAGGTAGTTGGAGTCAGTAACTCGGTTACAATAATGTGAACTACCTGTACCATAGTAATTACTATAAGTTTAGAGATATCAGTACGACTTATCATCATCAGACGGATGGACAGTCGAAACAAGTAATTCAGGTAAATTCTGAAACTCATTGAGTTTCTGTAAATAATGAAATGAAATGATAATAATAACCTGTAAAATGTAATAAGCCCTCAAGAATATACTGAGAACTTGTGTCTTTGAATCCGAGGGGAGATGGGACAGATACCTCCCACTAACAGAATTTGCATACAATAATAAGTGTCAAGCTAGCATACAAACGGCACCCTATGAAACATTGTAAGGGAACGAATAATTATGGATTTTGTGATGAGACTTTCGAGGACACAGAATAGTCATGATGCAGTATGGGTCATAGTTGATAGACTAACCAAGTCTGCTCACTTTTTGCTAGTCCGGATGGACTATAGTTGGAGAGATTGGCCAGATTGTATATAAATGAGATTGTAAAACTGCATGGAGTTCCAGTATCGATTGTATCAGACAGAGATCCTAGGTTCACTTCTAGATTCTGGGGTAGTCTTCAGAGAGCCCTAGGAACTAGATTGAACTTCAGCACGGCATTCCACCCACAGACAGATGGCCAGTATGAGAGGGTAATTCAGATATTGGAGGATATGCTACGGGCTTGTGTGATTGAGTTTGAAGGTAGTTGGGATACACACTTGCCTTTGATTGAGTTTGCTTATAACAACAGCTATCAATCAAGCATTGGAATGCCTCCATATGAAGCTTTATATGGCAGAAAGTGCAGAATTCCCCTATGTTGGGATGAAGTAGGTGAAAGGAAGATGATTGGGCTAGAAATTGTTCAGCAGACAGAGGAAAAGATCAGATTGATCAGAGATCGACTCAAGGCTGCATCAGACCATTAGAAGTCCTATGTTGATCTGAAGAGAAGAGATATTGAATATGCAGTGGGTAATAAGATATTTCTTAAAGTTTCTCCTTGGAAGAGGACATGAGGAGACAGCACCCACAGCTGTTCAGAAACTGAAGCCAGGTAAAATTTCGAGACGAAATTTATTTTAAGGGGGGGAGAATTGTAACACCCCTATGTTCGATAGTGCGTTCTATTGTTCCAGTAATAGTGTCTGTCCGGACAGCTAGGATGCCTAGAACTACACTTAGATATGGGTGAGGAGACATAAAATAATGAAATACAAGAGAAGAAAATACAAGAAAAACAAAGGAAAAATAATAGTAATGAAATTTAACCAAGTTAAACGAGCCAAGAACCATAGCGATGGGTGACCGCACTGAGAAGTTGCCACGTGGACCGTTGACTAGCCTTGGACCGCGAAAAATCCTGGAAAATATTTTTAAGACTTAAATAAACATCTATTGAAGTATAAATGTCATTAGAAATATCAAAAAAAAATTAATTAATTAGTATAAAAAAAACGAGAAATCGAGAAAACGACAAAACTCGGTGTTACCGAAAAATCGAGAATGCAATCCGAATAGGGGCATTGTGATCAATTGACACCCCGAGTTACCTTTTGACCTAAATGTCCATGAAAAATAAGTAGTATTACATTTTGAAAATTGAATGAAAAATGAGATTAAAGATAAAATGTGATTAAGGGAAATTAAGGGGTGAAAATTGGGATAATTGAAAATTAATTATTAAACTATATTAAACTAAGTTAGTGGAGTATTAAGTGGGATATTAGTGGACACATATAAGCCAAAGTGGACAAAATTCAACTTCATCTTCAATCTCACTCCATTGTGCCGAATTACTCCTCCCATAAAACCTCCATGGCCAAATGTTAAAAGCTTCCATAACTCCACCATTTTCAACTCAAAACCTAAGGCTCACTTCATTAACTTTAATCCCCACATCACAAGGAAGAGATTGATGGTAATTTGAAGGGGATTAGTTGAGGTTTGATCAAGCTCCAACAATAAGTAAGTGAGTATTTTCAATTCTTGTTTCATTAAAAGTGTAACCAAGGTTGTGGGTAGTTGATTTATGGAAGAATTTTTGAAGTTTGATGTTTTAATGGAGATGTACATTTTGGCAGCCATGGAAATTCTGTATATGTAGCTTGTTTTTACTTGTTTATGGTTGTCTAAGATGTTATTATTGATGGCAGCATGGATATGTGTATAATGATTTGAATTTGGACATGTAAATGAGGTATGTCATGTGGTTAATTGTTGTAATTGGACTTGGAAAAATTTTGAGTTATAATGTGTATGTTGAGAGTGGTTACAAGCTGCCAAAATGACTAAAAATGTAAAGTAAAGTGTGTTAATGTTAAGGTACAAACCAGAATTGGCATGGAAGAGTTAATTTGGTAAGTGTTGGATGTGTAATTGGTAAGGATGAACAATGAGTAATAGGGCAGTGTATGTTTTGGCTTAGAACCTTAAGTGTGTGACTCCGATTGATATGAAACCAATTGGAAGTGAAACTAGGCACAAAATGTGCCAACTTTCATGAAGGAAGCTTACCAAAATTCTTCCTAGAAGGTAACTTGAAAAATGACCAAATCTGGATTAGTGACTTGAAAGCCTGAAAATTGACCATTTGGGCAGTAGTTAGTGTTTTGGCCATAACTCACTTAAAACAGGTCCAAATGACCTGAAATTTTTACCATGAATAGTTTAGACATAGATCTACAATTCTTATGAAGACACCAAAGCGCAAAATGGCCAGAACCAAGCCAAATAGCTTATACAAGTTCAGGTACCAAAACTGGCCGAACCAAAAGTGACCTAAAAATGACCTAAAATTACCATTTTGATGCATTCTGTCCAGCATTGGTAAATTCACCATAACTTGGTTACACAACTCAGAATGACCTGAAATTTTGCCCCGCGTGCAATAAGAAATAGGCCTACAAGTTTGTAGTTTGGACCGAAACCCGAAAACTGAGGGAACTAGGCCATCCGGCTAGGTCAAATTAGTATATCAAAATCCGGCAAATTGCAATAAAATGCAATATACTTGAAAATGAAATTGGTAACATATACCAACACTAAAGGCTATAAAATATTGGTAACATTAAATCTAATTCACCTAGAATGCATCGAGGGTCAACATCTTAGGTTGATTAAATAAATAATAGAATTCAATAAATTAATTATTAAGCCTTATTGTTAGAGACGGTTTAAATGAGTACTGAAACACTTCAAATTGTGTGTTTCAGTTAGCAAAGACTCAGGGAAGGGGAAGGAAACACTGAGTCAGAGCCAAGAGGCATTTATCAGAGGTTTGTGCATAACTAGTTTTTAATTGATTTTGTTCTGAATATTTCATATGATTAAATGAAGTTATTTTCCTTATGTATTATGTTTATCAAGTATTGGATTTAATTCAATGATTATTAAAATTATCATAGTATGTATGAATTTAGCTTTGTGAAATGGTATTTCAACAAGTATTAAGCATTGTTGTGGATTGAATAAATTATGTTTTGAAAAATTGTGATAGAAAATGTTTGGAATTGTGATGGGCAAATTGCATGGAAAACACAAATTTATGTTTTGGATTGTGATAAGCATAAAAATTATTGGATATTAGAATTGACTTTGAATCGAATTGTGTTATGATTTATGCTCACAAAAAGGACAAAGAGATTATGATATTGTTTTGTATCTCACTATAGATGCTTGACTAGGTTATTACCTGTCTCTCTCATTTGTTGAGGAGACAATGGAGTTAGCTTTATTTTGATTACCATGGTACGTGCACAGGCTTAGATTCTCCTTTTATTAGAGGTTAGATCTAAGTTTTTTTTTTATGTTATGGCCCTTTCGGAAGATTCATTATTGTGGTGTGTATTGTGCACGATGATTCGACCTCCCCGACCATAGGGAGTTAGAATCACCCCGAAGATGGCCCTTTCGGATTAGTCTTGCATAGTTAGATAAAGAATAGTTTTCAAGATAAAGAATGGTTTTTTTTTTTAATAGTAAAGAATTATGATTTCAATTATGATTTATGTATAATTGATTTTGTTGGAATTACCTTAAATGGTTAGTTATGATTTGATAAATTGAATTCCGTGATCAAAGTCATTTTATACAAATGATTTATATTATTGGCAATGAATATTTTGAGTTTTGGAATTTGATGAGTATCCAGATTTCTAAATTATTTGCTGTAATTTTTGTTAAGGTATATTATACTATGTTTTAAATTATAGTTGTGAACCACTGAGTTCACCACTCAACGATAGCTTTGTATGCTGTCGCAGGTGAAAAGAGCATAGAGCAATTGAGTAAGCTTCTTTGAAGAGACATTCAGATCAGCTTCAGGTATACCCATGTACACAGGTTTTGATGTATCATATAATAATATGTATGTAAATTATTTGAGCAGTTGTATAAAAACTCTTGTAAAATATTTTGGTATGTAATTAAATGTAAATTATTGTAAATATAAATTTGAGGTTTCATTTACCTGAATAGTTTTGTAATATTAATTTTTGAGTCTTATAATCAATGAAATGTTTCTTTTTATGATGAGGTTGGGTTGAAAATGAATTGATTGTTTATTGAGATTTGAATTGTGAGTTGAAATGAAGTTATTGGAGTTGTATTTGAGAAAACATATTGGGAGTATTTTCTTTTGCAGGATTGAAGAACAGTTTTCTCAAAATACAGCCGGCACTTTGCCGAAATTTTGAAAAAATTTTATAACACCAGATTTTAATCGATGATTTAAATTTCAAGAAAATTGTTTTAAAATTCCTTTTAGTATATCTAATGGGTTACCGGTAGGCGAAGTACGGTAATTCATTAGGTATACTACGAGATCATGTTACATCTTACGGTGGAGTAGGGTGTGACAGGAACATGAAACTTTGGACAAGTGGAAGGAGCATGATATGAGAGCCAAGTGTTACATGCTTGCTTCTATGAGTAATGAGTTACAGAAGCAGCATGAGAAAATGCAGAGTGCGAGTGAGATCCTCCTTCACCTACAAGAGTTGTATGGTGAACATAGCAGAAATGCTAGGTATGAGATACCTAGACAGCTGTTCCACATGAGGATGTCTGAGGGACAGAATGTTGGGGATCATGTCCACAAGATGATTCGGCTGATTGAGCAGCTGGAACATCTTGACTTTAACATGGATTTCCAACTGCAGACGGATTTGATCCTTCAGTCCCTTCCTGATTCTTTTGGGAATTTTGTAACAAATTTCCATATGACTAAATAGGAATGCACCTTGGCTGGTTTACTCAACATGCTAATTATTGCCTAAAAGAATATGCCAGGCAATAAAGGAAAAGAGATAGCTTTGATTGCATCTTCTTTTGCTGGAAAGTCCAACAAGAAGAAGGGCAATAAGAAAAAGAAACCTCAAATTCCTGGTTCTTCCAGGAAGATAGCTAAACAGAAAGGGAAGACCAAAGCTGATGGAGGCAAAGGAAAGTGTTTCCACTACCAGAAGGATAGGCACAGGAATAGGAACTGCATAGAGTATAGCAATCTAAAAGAATGCAATGCCATAATGAAAATCAACTCAAGTTCAAAATATATTTGGCACTTAAGATTAGGTCATGTTACAGAAGATAGGATTGCAAAACTAGAGAAAATGGAGATTTTATCCTCATTGGACTCTAAGCCTACTCCAACCTGTGAATCCTGCCTTCAGGGCAAAATGACTAGATCACCATTTATTGGACAAGGGCTAAGAGCTAAAAATATTTTAGAGCTAATATATAGTAATGTATGTGGTCCATTTAAAAAAATGGCTAGAGGCAGTTTTCATTATTTTATTACCTTTACTGATGATAAATCAAGGTTTGGGTATTTGTATTTGATGAAATACAAACATGAATCCTTTGAAAAATTCAAAGAATTTAAATCTGAAGTAGAAAATCAAATAGGAAAATGTATTAAAGCTCTTCGATCAGATCGTAGAGGTGAATACTTTAGTACTGAATTTGATGAATACTTAAGAGAGCATGGCATTGTTTCCCAGCTGACTCCTCCAGGAACACCACAGTTGAATGGTGTATCTGAAAGGAGAAATCATACCCTATTGGATATGGTACGTAGTACGATGAGCTATACTGATATGCCAATCTCCTTTTGGGGATTTGCATTAGAATCAGCTTTGCATATTCTGAATAGGATTCCATCAAAATCAGTATCTTCCACACCTTATGAGATATGGCATGGAAGAAAACCAAGTCTTAAGCATGTTAAGATTTGGGTTTGTCCAACTTATATCAAAAAGCTGAACACTGATAAATTGGAAACCAGATCAGAAAAGGGTCAATTTGTTGGATATCCAAAAGATAGTTTTAGATATTATTTTTTATTTGCCTACATCACAAAAAGTTGTGATAAGTAGAGATGCCACATTTCTTGAACAATAGTTTGTTCAATAAGGAGGCAAAGGAAGGCAAATAGAGTTAGAATTGGAGAATTCTGACCAACCAACAGATCAGATTGATATAGATCCATCTAGTCAACCTACACCTATTGATGAAACATCTACAGTTGTTCCCCGTAGAACAACCAGGGTATCTCACCCACCAGTAAGATATGGTTTCCTTCATGAAGAAGAACAAGAGTTGTCTACTCATGAAGAAGTTGATCATGGAGATGATCCACTTACCTATGAAGAAGCTATATCAGATATAGACTCTTCAAAATGGATTGATGCTATGAAATCCAAAATTGATTCCATGTACAAGAATCAAGTTTGGGATCTTGTTAACCCACCTAAAGGTATTGTACCTATAGGGAACAAATGAGTTTTCAAGAAGAAAATTGGTTCTGATGGAAAGGTAGAGACCTATAAGGCAAGGCTAGTAGCAAAAGGGTTTCGCCAAAGGCAAGGAATCGACTATGAGGAGATTTTCTGGCCTGTTGCCATGCTTAAATCAATTAGGATTCTATTAGCAATAGCTGCATACTATGATTATGAGATTTGGCAGATGGATATCAAAATAGCTTTTCTCAATGGATACATTGAAGAAAACATTTTCATGGAACAACTTAGGAGTTTTGAATCCCAAGATGGTTCCAAGGTATGTAAGCTAAAGCGATCCATTTATGGGTTGAAACAAGATTTGAGGAGTTGGAATATCCATTTTGATGAAGCCATTAAGTCATTTGGTTTTATCGAAAATGAGGATGAGCCATGTGTATATAAGAAGGTTAGTGACAGTGCTATCACTTTCCTTGTCTTATATGTGGATGACATACTGTTGATGGGTAATGACACAGGTATGTTGACAACTGTAAAGGTATGGTTGTCAAATACATTCTCCATGAAAGACATAGGGGAGGCAACCTATATTCTTGGGATTCGCATCTATAAAGATAAAGCGAAAAGAATAATTGGTTTATCCCAAAGTCTATACTTGGAAAAGGTGTTAAAAAGGTTTAACATGCTTGATTCCAAGAGAGGATTGTTGCCAGTGAGACATGGTATCCACCTTTCTAAAGAGATGTCTCCAAAGACACTTGAAGAAAGAGATAAAATGGCCAGGATTCCATATGCTTCGGCTATTGGAAGTTTGATGTATGCAATGTTGTGTACTAGGCCGGATATGGCATATGCTGTTAGTTTAACTAGTAGGTATCAATCCAATCCAGGTTTGGAACATTGGATAGCTGTCAAGAATATCCTTAAGTACTTGAGAAGAACTAAGGATTTATTTTTGATATATGGAGGTGGAGACTTGCAATCGGATGGTTATACTGATTCTAATTTCCAATCAGATATCGATGATAAAAAGTCTACCTCTGGATATGTGTTCATTTGTAATGGAGGTGCAGCCAGTTGGAAGAGTTCCAAACAGAGTACGACTGCAGATTTCACTACCGAGGCTGAGTATATTGCTACATCAAATGCTGCAAAGGAAGTTATTTGGATAAAGAAGTTCGTGACAGAACTTGCAGTAGTTCCTTCCATTGAGTCAGCAGTTCCACTTCACTGTGACAACAATGGAGTAGTCATACAGGCTAAGGAGGCCCGGTCTCACCAGAAATCCAAACACATAGAAAGGCGCTACCACATTATCTGAGAAAGAGTTGGGCGAGGCGATGTAGCCATGCAGAAAATAGCATCAGCTGAAAATCAAGCTGATCCATTCACTAAGCCTATGTCACAAACTCAGCTAGACCGACATCTTGAGAAAATGGGTCTAAGATATTGTAATGAATGGCTCTAGTACTAGTGGGAGATTATTAGTAGTATGCCCTAGAACATATCATTTAGTATGTATCTTGTACATCTTTAATTAATAAAAAGCATTTTCACTTTTCCGTTTACATAATATATTTATGTGTAATAGAAAGGGTCCATTGATATTTTGTTAGAAATTCTATTCTTAAGTTGTTAAGAATATGAGTGACAGTATTTCTGGCATAAAGTATCATAAATAGGTTCACAATCGACGATACTTCACAATAAGGACATGACTTATCCAATAAGATTGTATTCATGTTTGTTCCCAAGTTATTTATATGAGATATAAATAAGATGGAATGGTGAGTCTCATGCCATATAACAAACATGATAGGCACTTATACATGATAAGTAGGCCGAACCAGTGACACTTATGACAAGCACATGGAGTTTACTCTTGTCAATATATTGTCATAAATCATATCAGTGCATATAATCTTTAAACCTGAGATAGCACAGTTATCTTGTATATAGGTGGTTTGAGTTTGATACTGCTTTCATACTTGTACTGTGTATGGGTATATGGGCATGTGTTGGCACCTACTAGTTATATATGGAGGTAGGTGTTGATCAAGATGGAATCTGTTCCTCCAAGTAAATAGGGATAAAATCCTATGTTCATTTAATTGTTCTTGATGTTTTAAGTTCCTGGCCAGGACAGATAGATTTAATCAGAAAAGAGTTTCTGATGAGAAAATCTTTTAATCAAGAACTGGAATTAAAAGAGAACATAATATTCATAGCAAATGGGGTTTGATATAAACCATGACTCCAGCTTGAGTTGGGATTTTGTAACAGAGAGATTCTAGTGCATGGTAACATATGATTATAGGTTCATTTAAGGTAAACCTTATTACTAATTGGGTGGCCATGACATGCTATGCTAGGTGTTAACCATGGTCTATGAGGTGCATAAAATGATTTAGAGAAATCATTTATGGTAAGAAAGAGTTCTAATGATATTAAGAGTTGATATCATGTCTCATTGCCAATTAGTGATGAGCCTAGTAAGTCACATACATACACAAGTAATCACCAAATTAAATATAATTTAATTAATTAATTAAAGAGTTTAATTGATTAATTAAATAGGTTTGATTTGCAATTAGATTGCAAAATCCCCAACATGGCTTGAAACTAAATATAGGTTATTGGATGTATAGTATAAGTTAAATTTATATTTAAAGTGTTTAAATATGAATTTAATTATGAGAAATTAATTAATAAAGATTAATTAATTAATTTATATTTGATATAAATTGATTAGAAGAAGAGAAATAATTATTTTGGGTTGAGAACTCAAAATTAAGACACAGGGGTATTTTGGTCATTTCACAGGGTGACATATGGCACCATGAGATGGTGACACATGGCACTACACATAAGCTTGCCATATGTCTTTTAATCATGTAAGATGATTAAAATTAAGATTAAATATAGGTTTGACACTTGGCACAATGTGATTGGGTCAATTAAACCTAGAACCAATCAGAAGGTGACATATGGCAAGGGTTTTAAGTGGTGACCTAGCTATATAAGTGTAAGGATGTAAGAACAAATAACACTATCTACTCATTCTCAAAAAGGTCCCGCCACCCTTGGCTCCTCTCCCTTCTCTTCTTCTTCATCTCTCATCATTTCAAAGAGATTAGCAAACAATCTCTTGAATTAAAAATACTAGAAATTGTTTCTAGTGTCCTGTTTACATCTGTAATCTCTCAAAAGGCAAAACTTAATTTTCTAATTCATAGAAAAAGCTTTAGAAGCTGTTCAAGGGCTGCCATAGGTGATCTTAGTGTGGACAAGCTAGAGGGACAACATCTGGTGTCCTAAAGACGCATCCCAAAGGTGTCAAATACACTGCAGTGCATCAAGAGGTTAGTGCACTTGTTCTTGATCTAATCTAGGGTTCTTAAAATTAATCTGATTAATTCTAAAATCTTAAATGGAAAATGTAGATCCAAAAACATATTAAAAAAGTTTTAATATGTTGTTTATCATTGAAATCAAATAGATAAAAATAAATCTTGCATGATGCATGTGACCCTAGGTGAAAAATTTTTGAATTCAATGATATAAACTTATGTTTTTCATGCTTCCGGTCCTTCATTGTTTCCTTAGGTTATTATCGAAAACTTGGATCATAATCAATAAAACCTAATTGCTACTCATGTTCAATCTTATACAACAATTATGGATTATGAAGATGAACTAGCAATTGATCAAATCAAACAATTAACTAATAGGCCCTTTTAGCAAATCATTCAACAGATCAAAAACAATTAAATCAGAAAATAATAGATATTCAAAAAGACATAAATTAAATTAAGAACCTAGTCACACAAATCGCACATAAGAACTTGAATCCCTTGAACTAAATTAAGAACTTAGCCACTCATGTTCATGGATTACAGAAAAATAAAGAAAAATAAAGAAGAAATCTAAAAAGAATGAAGAATAAATGTCTTCTATGGAGAACGAAGGTCTGAATTGGGATGCTCTTAGTTGCTACCCAAAGACGTATTTATAGTCAAAATCCTAACCCCAAAGATAAGAACCAAACTAGGAAAAGTTTTAAAATTGAAAAGATAGATTTTTAGCCTACATTCACTTCTCTAAAATCAAGGCCGATTTTCAGTGACTTCCTTTCTGAATCTGCCTCTGCGCTCTTTAGGAAAGTTGTAGCCCTATTGCTTAGCTTTCCAACGGGTACTTATTCGCCCAAATCTGAGGTCTACAGCCCAAGTTATGGCCCAAAAACTGGGACTGGTTCAGACAAACGGCCCAGCCCATAGTGACGACTTTATTGCTATTTTTGACAATTAAAATGGTCTCATCTCGCATTTAGCCTTTCATAGAAGTTGTAGAGGTGGCTCTTAAGGTTTAATTGGGCTTAGGCTTGCTTCATTTGGACATCTGAAACTCCAGATATAAAATAAATACCGAAACTGGTCGTGATATATCAAGTCTGGGCTTTTGCAATAGATCCATAGCTTATTTTGTCAACCTTGGAGACTGATTTGGGCTTTGGTCCCTCTTTATTATTTGAAGTGCTCTATCTTAGAATTTCAATGGATTAAACAACAATCAATTTGGAGACCCACAACTTTAGAAACACCTGAAAAATACAGCAAATGTCAAATGCTAAAAATTTCTCCATTTAACACAATTATTCCACAACTATCTAAAAATATGTCTAAATGATAAATATATTTTAACCAATTGAATTAAACATAAAAAACACTAAAAATACTAAATGTGATGGGAGTAAAATTAATAAATTATGCACTCATCAGGACACATGTCAGTAGCATGACCCGAACCCGAACAAATCCCACATACATTAACAGTTTGTATTTTCCCTATAGCCAACTGCCTCACCAAAGAAGTTAAATCAAAAATCTGTTTCTCAATGTTAGATGTACTTACCTCATTAACCTTCTTAGGTGTGTGATCTATCATACCAAACTGCTGAGAATTTACTGCCATGTTAGCAATCAGCCTCCTTGCCTCTTCTGGTGTCTTATCAACCAAAGCTCCTCCACTAGCAGCATCTATCATACTGCAGTCCATTGGTAGAAGTCCCTTATAGAAATACTGAATCAAAAGCTGCTAACTTATTTGATGATGGGGACAACTTGCACACAACTTCTTAAATCTCTCTCAAACTCATACAAACTCTCTCCATTGTACTGCCGGATGCCACAAATTTCTTTTCTTATGTTGGCAGCACGGGAAGTAGGAAAATACTTCTCCAAAAATATTTGCTTCATCCCATTCCATGAGTTGATGGATCCAGAAAGAAGGTAATACAACCAATCCTTGGTTGTTCCTTCCAGTGAGAAAGGGAAAGCTCGAAGCTTAATCTGGTCCTTGAAAACTCCTTGAGGTTTCATGCTGGAACACACAACATGAAATTCCTTTAAATGCTTATGTGGATCCTCACCTACAAGACCATGAAACTTAGGCAACAAATGGATTAGTCCAGATTTTAACTCAAAAGCAACATTTAAAGCAGGGTATTGAATACACAAAGATTGTTGGTTTAGATCAGGAGCAGCCAACTCTTTCAAAGTTCTAGCAGCCATGGTTTCATTTTCGAAATTTGAATCTGAATCCGAATCCGAACTTAATTCCCTTGGAGATTGGACTCCTTCAGATGTACTTGGAATCTGCCTAGCTCGCTTAGCCAATTTTCTCAACTGTTTAGCTAATTTTTCTACTTCTGGATTAAAGATCAACTCACCAGATTGAGAAGTCTTGTCATACACAAAAAGAAATCAAAGTAAAAACATAAAAATGCCTTAAAACCTAAGAAAATGATGGAATTTGGCCTCAAGAGGTGGCTCTTAAGGTTCAATTGGGCTTGGGCTTAGGCTTGCTTCATTTGGACGTCTGGAACTCTAGATACAAAATAAATACTAAAACTGGTCGTGACACATCAAGTTTGGGCTTTTACAATAGATCCATAGCTCATTTTGTCAACCTTGGAGACTTATTTGGGCTTTGGTCCCTCTTTATCATTTGTAGTGCTTTATCTTAGCTTTTTAATGGATTAAACAGCACTCAATTTGGAGACCCACTGTGACACCCCTTACCCATCTACAGTGTAGCCGAGCAAGACATGTCACACTTTGTACCGGAGCACCCTATTTTATCTTACTTTATTCCTTTAAAAATTTTGTTCTCATTATATTTTAATATCAATTATTTTTCTACGGAGAAACCAGCGGAGTTTCCCCTGTTTCTATTACCATTTAGCGTATTTCAGTATTCACCTGCTTGAAATTTCAATAATATTTTCATAATAATATCTCATCAGTTATTTTCATAATCATCTCATCACACATTCAATTCTTGCAACTCATTTGCATACATATCCATTCATACTCAATTTATGTATCAAAATTCTCAAATTTTATTAATTTACATGATTTATAACTAATTACATAAAGTTCATACTTTACATGATATAAAAATTAATTACAATTGAACTAATCAATTTATTAATTTACATTACATAAATATCACTTACAAATTCTTAGTTTACATTATAACATACAAAATATTATTACATACAAAATAAATAATGTGATCTACATGGGCCCTATCTACATGCATTGCTGAGGAGGTGACAACCTTGAGCACTTTTGACATTTCTACAGATCTGGACTCCAAAAATTCCAGTCAAATGTCCATTGGGTTTTAGCTTCAGTACCTGTGCGAAGGAAACAAATCTATCGCGCTAAGCATTTCTGCTTAGTGGTGCAATAATATAACAAGAAAATAATATATACAAATAAGAAAGATTGAAGTATAATTCTAAAATATAATTTAGATCATCGGGTATCAACTGAATTTGGTATGATATTTCTAATAAAAACTATCTTATATTCTATTTTGTCCCTCTTTGGAAGTGCTGAGTTTATACAGTAATAATATTCTATATACAGATTAATTCTAGGAGTATTGTATTTTTGGTTCCTACAATTCTGAAAATTTCATTTGTACTACTTGATTCAGTTATGTTTTCATTGCTAATCTTTTTTCTCATTTCATTCAATACTTTCTAATGTTTTTAATTACTAATGTTCTTAAATAATTTTAATAATTTACACTGCCTAGGTAACCTATGACAGGCTGACTAAACTGGATAACGGGTCGTTGGCACTGGACATCGCGGTGCCTCAGGCCATCATACCATGGGACGCGAAACGTCAACTGCGTATGCAGTCAGTATGGCTAAAAAGCCATGATAACATATAATCGGGCATAAAAGCCATGAGTGCGGGCATAAAGCCATGAGTGCGGGCATAAAGCCATGAGTACGGGCATAAAGCCATACGCAATACTGCTAAAACAATACCCTATTGGCATGCCAATCTATCCAATCTGACACACGTGTCTAGGCAATACGTGGGCACGTAAGTACCATTAAGTCTTAATATGTTTTGTTTTATTATTTCATTATTTCACGATAAATTCCAATTATAATTTATAACATTTAAATTCTATTCGCAACAGAAATATAAATTTTTAGAATACAATTTTACATAAATTATGCATTTATCATAATTTATACATTCATTTATTATATCATTTGTGTTGATCATAATTCACAACAATGGTTCTCATGTACTATTATACTCAAAACATTCTTTTTGTTTCTCATAAGCCATTAATTATGTAATGTATTAATTTCTAGTTACAAAAGAGGCATAAGCCCTAGTGATAATTTCGCCTCATTTTCACATTTAACAATCCATATATATATAATTCACATTTTATATTCCCAGTTGTATTATGAATATATTATGAGGTCCAGAACTGAAAATTAAATTTTTCCTAGCAATGTAGTTAAGATACAAACTTATTTATGTATTAATTTTAATTTCTCTTTTTCCTCATGATGAGAATAAGTATTCATAATTCACCTTAATTCCTTTCATGTACCACTTATTAGGTAGGATATTATTATTGTTCTAATTATAATGAAACATAATTTCTCATGTTGACTTCATCTCATTTATACATTTGACAATTCACTTATGCTAATTACAATTTCATATTTCTAATTGTATTACTAATGTATCATGAATTTTATTTGTAATGGGCATGTAAGCCCTAACTATCTATTCCTCATGATTTAGGTGAATTATCATTCATATTTCAAGTAATCCATGAATATTTCATGGATTTCAAATTTAGCTAAATTTTCCTTAAATCCTAGTGCCACTCAAATTCACCATTCACAATTTACCTACCACATCCTATATTAATAACTACAATGGTTCTTATAGTTTGATTTTCTACTTCACATAATTTAGTGATTACTATTCATTTGACCATTTCCATTCAAAGGTTGACTTTTTGATTTATAATAAATTTTTTGAGCCTAAATTCACCAAGATACCACATTTTGCATTCTATTTTTGTTGGCATTGATTGCCAAACTCAATTCCTAGCCTCCTAGGTTTTATTTCAATTTTTCGAAATTTGAGGTCCAAGTTTACTGTTCCATTGGACCTTGCTACAGTAGAATTTTGACAAAACTTTCTTCATAAAAGTTGTTCTTTCATGTGTCTTCTTTAATTTTCTTTTTGAATCACTCTATTTGGAGTTTTGTAGCTCACGTTATGGTCAATTTACCATAACTCGCCAGATTGGTCCTTACCCAGATTTTCTGGGCAAATATGGTTCTGCCAGATTTGGTGTCCTAAATTAGACTAGCAATTTCAATTGGTTAGGTTCAGAATTTGAGTTTGTTTTCCTCATGAAAGTTATTCTAAATTGTCTAAGCTTTCTATTAATATAAAATTTAGGTCATTTGAATATTTCTACACTGAGTTATGGCCAACTGTTCATTTGGTCAATTTCCAGGGTAGTATGTATATTACCCGGATTAGGTCAATTTTTAGGACATTCTATTGTGGTTTTCTAGGCATGGTTTCTTCATCAAAGTTGTGCCATTATGTGTCTAGTTTCATGTCCAATTGGCTTTGCACCAATTGAACCTACACCTCTCAAGTTACAGCTGCCTAAACTTGCTGGACTCACATCTAGCCCTGCAGGTCCTATGAGGCAGCATACCCAACCTCATATCCAAAGCTACAATTCACTTCAATTTCTCATCAAACACAGCTAAATGGTCACTAATTGACCATTAGGACTTCTATTCACCAACACATGAGCAAAACCCTAAGTTTGCTCCAAACCCTAACTCCAAAATTCTAATTTACTCAAACATCATGCTATCAAATGTTCTAATCATCAATTTCATGTTCAATTGCATCAATTCACAACTATAATTCACTTGAATCATTGAAACTCTAAAGTACCCTAGGCTGCCAAAATTGAGGGTTTTTCATACCTATATAATTTGTTTTCTTTCTTCCAAAACTAACACTCAATTCATAATCTACACAAGGTAAACTCATGGATTTATGGAAGAAGTAGCACTAACCTTGACTTAGCCAATTCCCAAGGCTTGAAAACTCCACTTTTCTCTTCCTTTTTGTTGTCCAAGTCTTGCTATAGTGGTAGGAACAAATTTTTGTGAAGCTAGGAAGGGGTTTTGAGGTGGTTTGGTGGGTGTAAATCAAGCTCACTCAAAGCTTTAATGGAGGTCTCTCTCTCTCTTTCTTTCTCTCTTCTCTTGGTTCGGCTGAATGAAGGAGAAGCTCACTCAAAGCTTTAATGGAGGTCTCTCTCTCTCTTTCTTTCTCTCTTCTCTTGGTTCGGCTGAATGAAGGAGATGGCTACTGGAATTGTTTCATTTTTTATCTCATTTTTATGTCATTTTTATCCCTTTTAATTTGCTTGTCAAATGGTGATTGGGTGGAGCTTTTTAAATGACATCATGTGATGTTAAAATTCCAAATTTCTTTATTTTTCTTTTGTTTTCTTTTCTTTTCTACTTATTTTTATTTAAATTTTTAGTAATATTTATTCATATTTTATGTCATAATAATTATTTACTTAACTGGACAAGTTGGCCAAAAATCATCTCTGAAGACGAAATGACCAAAATGCCCTCTGTTTGGCTTAAGGAGCTAAAACTATCTGTACCGATCTAAAAATTTTTCTAAGTATTTTCTTGGCATTCTAATGCCATCGAAACCTCAGTGACTCTTCTCTGGAGTCTTAAAAATTATTTCATGAATTTTCCCCCGGGTTCAGGGTTTTAGCTGTGAAGACAGTAATTTCCCGTTAGGTCACCCATCGCTAAGGCACCGGCTCATTTAACTTTGTTGTATTTCATTTCTAAAATTTTTTCTTTATTTTCTTACCATTATTTGGTCTATTTATGACTCTTCACTCTAGTTTACATATAGTACCAGACATTCTAGCTGTCCGGACCGACACCGGTCACTGGAACAGTAGAATGTACAGACTTGCTAAAGTGAGGGTGTTACATCCACATTTTTAGAAACACCTGAAAATTACAGCAAAGGTCAAATGCTGAAAATTTCTCCATTTAACACAATTATTTCCACAACTATCTAAAAATATGCCTAAATAATAAATATACTTTAATCAACTGAATTATGCATAAAAACACACTAGAAATACTAAATGTTATGGGAGTAAAATTAATAAATTATGCACTTATCATTGAGTTCTTTGTATTTGATGTTATTGTGGTTACTATTTACATTACTATTTACGCAAATTTTTTAACTATTTCATAAATAATAGGTATACAAATTCTAATTCCATGCTAATACCACATTTTAGGTTATAAACTTATTAGCATTAGTTGTCAATTACAATTCAAGTCTTTTTAGGAGTAATTTCAAAATTTCAGTTTTTGTCACTAATGTTTACTGTTCCATTGGAGCAATCTACAGTAGAAATTTGACTAAACTTTCTTCATCAAAATTGTTCCTTAATGTCTCTACTTTAATTCCCTTTTTGAATCACTCCATTTGTAATTTTGTAGCTCAAGTTATAGTATTTTTACCATAACTGGCCAGATTGGTCCATGTCCAGAATTTCTAGGCAAATTTTGGTTTTAGCAATTTTAATGAGCTAATTTTGGTTAGCAATTTGATTAGGTTATGGTCAGAATTTGGATTTTTGTTCACCATAAAAGTTGTTCTACTATGCCTAAGCTTTCCATGGGTTTAAGAATCAGGTCATTTGGACCTCTCCACACAAAGTTATGGTCATTTGAACATGTACTGTTCATTTGGTCAATTCTGTTCAAAATCAGGACACCAATTCCGGATTCAAGCCAATTTTAGGTCAACTTGGAATCAGTTTTTAGGCAAGATTTCTTCATGAAAAATGTGGCATTATGACCCTAGTTTCATCTCCAATTAGCTTCACAATAATTGGAGTAACACCATTCTACTTATGGCCATTTAACCTTGCTGGACTCATTGGTCCAGAATTCAACAATTCAACAATCCTTAATTTTCTCAATTCTATTCATCAATTCTCAATTATAAGCACACTAAATGACCATAATTAAGCATCACAACATCAATTGGTCAAAAATTCTCAAAAAGTCCCAATTTCTTCCAAAACCCTAACCACCATAAACCCTAATTCTCCAAATTTCACAATTTATGTCAATCTAACCATACAAACCAATATAATTTATTACCTAAGTTCAATTACATGTTTCATTCCACTCAAATTCATCAAACCCTAATTCCCATCAAGTTGGTCGAATTCTATACACCACCATTCATGCGTGATTTTTCAATTTTTCAAGTAATTCCTTCTTGCTCAACATTATTTCTATAAGTATAAACCAATTTAAACTAAGAGAGAGAGACTTACCTCTATGAGCTTTTCTATCTTCAATTCCTCTCCCAATTTCTTCAATTCTTTACTTCAA
Organism: Hevea brasiliensis; assembly: GCF_030052815.1. NCBI lineage: Eukaryota > Viridiplantae > Streptophyta > Magnoliopsida > Malpighiales > Euphorbiaceae > Hevea > Hevea brasiliensis. Next base: position 20,824,855 of record NC_079500.1, on the reverse strand, counting down.
ATCTTATTTTATAGGGTAAATTAGGAGTTTTCTATGGTTTATTGCTAGGGATTATGGGAAGAAATCAAGCTTTTAAAGCTTGAATTTACTTGTCAATGGTGGAATTTTGAGAGAAATGGTGAGAGAGAGAGGAACGGCCGAAATGGGGAGGAAGATGGTGAATTTTTCTTTTTCTTATTTTGTCCCTTTTTATGTTGTAATTTTCTCTAATTTATATAATTTAAAATTATAAATTTAATTACGTCATGCTTACATCATTATGATGTCATATTCACGTTAAAAATTGAATTTTTCTTTTCTTTTTTCTCTTCTTCCACTATACCTCTTCACTTTTAATCTAATTTTCAATATTTTAATTTTATACATTTTAATGGACATGTAGGTCAAAAATCACCTCTAAGAGTGAATTGACTAAAATGCCCCTTATCGAGTCTAATCAATTTTTCTAACAATGCTTGGTTACTTCTAAATTCTGATTCATTTATTTGGACTTATTTTCTTCTCTTTTTTGTGGTTTTTCCATTACCATCAGTTTCGCAATTATCCCTAGGCCTGGGTTGTCATAGGGTCCTACACAAATTTAGGGTAGCAACTAAGCTCATAATCGCTTCCCGGGTCGATCACCCATCGCCGGGACCTCTGCTCATTTAACCGATTAGGCTTTGTTTTTCTTATTTCCATTTCACTTTCATGTGATTTCTATTAATCTTTATTTATGGCTTTTCTAAATGACTGAGACATGATTCTAAACATCCTGACTGTCCGGACAGACACCAGTCACTGGAACAGTAGAATGTATAGCCTACTTAGTATGGGGGTGTTACAAGGAGGTTTGGTAGGTTGAGTGGGAGGCTTGGTAGCTAGGATTGACATTTCCTAAACTAGTTGATCTTGAGTTCTGACTAGGGAGCTTGTCACTTCTACCTGAGCCTATTTCAGAGCCTCAGTAGCAGCAGTAACTTCTTTCATTTCCAATACTTTCTTGGCAAGCTCCCTCTTCTGCTTCCGAGTTTCCTTTTCGGCGTCGCCTCTCGCCATGTCTGCACAGGAAAACAAGTTAGTGAGATCGCTAGGACTAAGAGACTATAGATTTGGATTTTACTCGTCCCGGGCCGAGATCAGAGAGTTACAGCTGAATGTTCTCATGGGCGATTATGTTCATCATCCACCACTTTAGTTCGGCCATGATCATGTCCAAGTATGAATACCTATGAGAGATCACCTGGCTCTTAAGCTCCTTCACCATGGCATCCTCGACATCATTGAGGATGATTTTCTTCTCGGGCCTTTCAGCCAAACAATTCTAACTTCATGGGATCCCTTCAAAGCCATGGGATCTTTACTCCGAAGGATAAAGAACCGATCTTTCTAATTTTTTAGAGAGGAAGGGAGATCGGTGAAGAGCTTATAGTTTTACTTTGCTTGGAAGAACCAAAATTCATCATCTTTTCACCAAGTAAGTCTGTGTAGTTCGGCAAAGACCTTCACTGTGGGCTCGAGTCAGTTAGCTCAGCATAATCCTTTGAAGGCCACCAGAGTTCGCCAAGAGTTTGGATGCACTTGGGCGACGCAAACTCGGTAGTACCTCAGGACATCCTTGCAAAATTGCACTAAAGGAAATCATAGCCTGGCCTTCAATTATTCTTCGTATACTATCATTAGATCTCCCTCCTCGAAGAAGTGATTGGCTCGAAAATTGCTGTGACACCGAATGAGCTTGAATGAGTCTGTTGGAAGATTGAACTCTTGGCTTATTAGTTCGAGATCAGACATTCCAAGGACTGAGGGGAGCTCATCCATGAGTAGAGTCTCCTTCCTCGTGTCTGGAGCCTACTGTTGGCTCGACCCGGTGAGCCAGACGATAGTTGTAACAACTTCAGGTTGCCCACTCGGTCCGACCTTATCACCTTCATTGAAGGTCTAAGAAACATGAATGGAAGGTGGGCTGATAACTTTCTGACTGTCGGTGCCACTCATTTTCAAGAAACCAAGGGGAATGTGATCGAAAAAGGATCAAAGGATTACCTGAATGAAAATCATCACCGGAAAAGCAAAGAATAGAGAAAAATGTCATTGAAGATTTGAGAGAATGAGGGAGAGAACGAGACCAGAAGTGAAAATGAGACCCCCCCCCCCCCTCTCTCTCCTATATATAGCCTTGAGCATTAGATGCTCACGAGACCTTAGGCGACGCATCGGCCAGCAAAAAATTTAATGTTATCTCAATTTTGATGTGCACCGAAAGAGACTTGATGGAGAGGGACCGGACGAAAGAGATCGGTTGTAAAGAGATCGAATAAAAGAAGGATCAAAAGAACAATAAGGTCGGTGCAAAAAATAAATAAAAATAAAATTAAGCTTGAAAACAAGTCCATTTCATTTCCAAAAGATCAAATTACATCACTGGGTGGGTCCTTCATAGCCCATTCATCAATTACAGATGTATCTACATTCTACTCTACCTACATTCTACCCATCTTGCTTCCACAATTCAGACACCTCACAGTTTGGACACCTCCCAATTTCAAGATGTCGTTCAAGAGATACGTGGAGATTGGGAGGGTAGCACTCGTCAACTATGGTGATGACTACGGAAAGCCCATTGTCATTGTCAATGTCACCAACCAGAATCGAGCTCTAGTTGGGGCCCTTGAGATGGTTAGGAGCCAAATGAACTTCAAGAGATAGTCTCCGATATCAAGATTGAAATTAGCAGTCCCCTTCCTCGAGATCGGTCTTTGGTTCAGACCAACAGGTCAACTAGAGATTAGAATGGTGGTTATTTCGATCCCAGATTAATTGTGTAGTCTGGTTTTCTCGCCTTCATCAGATGATGTTCTTGTAACTCTCTGACTGTCAGTGTCATCCATCTTTTGGTGATAGGCAAAGCAAGTTATCTGAAAAAGATCAAAATGGTTGTCATGATGAAAATCAACACCAGAAAGATAAAGCATGGAGGAAGAACACGTCGGAGACTAACCAGAAAGGGAAGGTGGAAATGTGAGAATGACAGCCTACCCCCCTGGTATACATTGGCCTGGACATTTAATGCTCGCAGAACTCAAAGCGGCACATCTGTTGACAAAAAATTTAATGCTTTCCCGATATTCAATGTGCACCAACAGAGACCAGACGGAGAGATCAAGTAGAAAAGAGATCGGGAAGACAATAAGAAACCGGAGGTAAAAGGGGGAAAGCAATAGAGATTGGGCGGGTAAGTTTTCAGATAAGCAACTACTGAGAGATTGGTCAAAGGGGAGCAAAATTAAGAGATCAGGTAGATCGAGAAGTTGGCTAATAAAGATCGAAAGGTTGGGAGATCAAAACTTCAGAAGTTACTTTGAATCATGACCCTTGATTTGCGAGATCAACTCCCCCCATATTAGATCTAAGTTTGTTAAAGCATTTGGAATACGATTCTGTAACAGTCGGGCTCCAACCACTAGAGGAATTATCCGCTTTGGCCGTAAGCCTCGCGGTTTTTTCCAATTAGTAGAATGGAGAACTTCCCAGGATGTCACCCATCCTAAGATTTCTCTTAAGTGAGCACGCTTAACCCTAGAGTTCTTCTAACTCTCCAGGCCATTCTACCAAAAGGCGCCTCTAGTGATTAGTTCTCCCATTTTATATATCATTACCTTGTCCTCCCATTCCAATGTGGGACGTGTTTCCTTGTCTTTCAAAAGAGATTTACGCCACGTCCAGCCTAAGCCGGGCTCCTCACCCCCTTAAGCTTCGAGCGTCCTCGCTCTCACACCATACTAAGGGAGTGTCCGGCTCTGATACCAATTGTAATGGTCAGGCTCCAACCACTAGAGGAATTGTCTGCTTTGGCCGTAAGCCTCACGGTTTTGTCCCATAGGTGGAATGGAGAACTTTCCAGGAGGTCACCCATCCTAGGATTTCTCTCAAGCGAACACGCTTAACCCTAGAGTTTTTCCAACTCTCCAGGCCATTTCACCAAAAGGCGCCTCTAGTGATTAGTTCCCCCATTTTATATATCATTACCTTATCCTCCCATTCCGATGTGGGACCTGTTTCCTTGTCTTTCAAAGGAGCTTTACGCCACGTTCAGCCTAAGCCGAGCTCATACGTCTGTCATGTCAATAAATGTAACACCTCTTACCCATTTACAGTGTAGTCGAGCAAGGTGTGCTACATTCGGTGCCGAAGCACCCTATCCTGTCTTATCGTGTACAATATTAATTTAATGTCTATTTAATTATATTATCTTATGTGTAAAATTTTTTTTTTATATCACATCTTATTTTTCTAGAGACTCAGTCAGAGTCTCTTCTGTTTTATTAGTGCATGGCGGGTTTTCTTATTTACCTGTTAAAAGCAATTTATGTCCATTTCATATGTCCATACATCACATCATTGCTCATATAAATTTTCAAGAAAATACATTTCATTTCATTCTTATAAAATTTACATACAATAATATATAAATTATATATAATCCAAAAATTTAATTACATGTCCTAAAACAATTTACAACATTTACTTATATACAATAATCAAAATGCAACATCTAATACATACATGAGCCCTACCAAATTAACTGATGAGGTGACTGACACTCTAGCAACCTGATCAACTCTCTATCTGTGCTCTACTGCTGCTGCTGCTGCTAATGCTGCTCTCCAGTACCTACGCGATGGAAAAACCAACGCGCTAAGCATTTCTACTTAGTGCTGCAATAATTGAAATAAAAATAACTAATAATTGAAATAATTATTTCATATAAAATTTACTAAATTTTTGAATTAATTACGTATTTATGAAACTTTAGGAGCAAACAATTTATCGGGATCTTTTTATTCATATATTACATATTCAATCTTATTATACCCATATTAGTACTTTCTTCATGTATTTATTTAAACTTAAAGTGTATTTACATATATCTGTGCCCAAGTAACCTATGACAGACTATAAAGACTGGATACATGGGAGTATACTAGTTAAACATCCGTATGTCTAACATGTATACATCTGTCATGTCAGGCACAAGGCCAGCGGGCAGGTATAAAGCCAGAAATTAAATCAGGCACAATGGCCAACGGGCAGGCATAAAGCCAGTAGAACAACTATTTTAGACATATATTGTCTATCAATGATTATTCCTATGGGCAGTACTGCAATCTTTAGTCCCTAATTGGTATACCAATCCATTTATGCTATATAAATAAATCTAGGTATACTTTGGGCAAATTAATGTTATTAAGTATTTATAGCTTTATATTATGTGCTAGTTATATTTAATAACATTTTCATGTTACTTATGATGGGAAACATAAGTCCCACATGCATATTCATGTCACTTTTATGTTTAATAATTCATTTTGATTAACTTCATATCATATAACAAGTCATTTTATGAACCTTTCTCAAGGTCCAGATTTGATGTCTTATGTTCACCTAATAAATTGGTCAAGGTGTGGCCATTGTTTGGTCACACTTCCTTCATGGAAGTTTTTTGTTTATGTCTTGTCTTTGTTTTTCTTTTTGATTCATGTCATTTGAAGTTTTAGAACTCAAGTTATGGTCAAATAACCACAACTAGTTCATGGTCTCATTCTGGGTCTAGATTCAGACAAATTTTAGAGTAAATCTTTGTCAAATTAATTGGACATGTTACAGCCACTTTTAAGCCTAATGTTCTTCATAGAAGTTGTTATCCTATGTCTTATGATTACTTAAAATTTTGAATTACAATTTTTCAAGTTTTATAGAATTAGTTATAACCAATTAACTGGCCTGGACTCAAGTACCCTGTGTCTACAGGATTCCAGATTCAAGTTAGTAACTTTGACTCCCATTTTAGGGTTCTTACATTAACATTTTGAGAAAAGTTTCTAAATCAAAGTTGAAGCCCTATATCTTAGGTTTCTAGAACAATTTGGCTCATCCCATTTGAGATTTCCTAGTGGGAGATATGCTATAAACACTATTTTGGAGTCAAGTGGTGGTTTAGTCAAATTCCAGGTTTTGATGTGCTGATTTGTTCTAGCAATTTGGCCTAGTTCCCTTGGGTTCTGGGTTCTAGTTAAACATTAATATTGTAGATCTATGTCTTATAAAAATTTTAGCATTGATTTCATTGCATTTGCAATTTTGTAGACCATGTTATGGCATTTTTGCCAAAACTGGTCGGATAGGTTCAAGTCCAGAATTTCTAGATAGTTTTGTTGACCTAACTTAGGCCAGCAATTTGGTTTGGTTAGATGCATTTATGGGCTCTATGTTCTTCATAAAAGTTATAGTCCTATGTCTAAGCTTTCCAATGGTATAAAATTCAGGTCATTTGGACCTGTCTAGAGGGAGTTATGGCCAAATGAACATGTACTATTCATTTGATCATTTTTCAGGGTTTAGGGTATGGTTAGTAGGATTGGAACAGTAATTTGGTCAAGTTTTGGATAGAATTTGGGCATAGTCTCTTCATGAAAAATGAAGTGTTTTGAGTCTGGTTTCACCTCCAATTGGCCTCATACTAATTGGAGCCACACAATTTTAGTTATAAATCAAAAACCAAACTAGACTCATTGAGTCCCACAACCTGCACAAGAGAGCACTCCCAAATTTTCAATTTCCTCCAACTCCCTTACTTCAATTGGCATACATTGCACTTCTAAATATATCAAGCAATCTCAATTTTCCAATTTCAAACAATTTCACAAAAGCCCTAATTTATGATCAAACCCTAACTCAAAATGTCAATCTCATACAAATTCTCATTCAATTTGATTTCTACCATATCCAACCTCATCAATAACACTAACAAACCAAATTATTTCATCAAAACTCATCAAATTTCTCTTATTCATATGGCTGCTGAAATTTTATGATGTTGATACATAGGTATTTTATTTCATTTTCCTTGCAATTTCCAACTCTAATTAAGTTCTTAACATAGAATAAAGAGAGAGAAGAGATACTAGCACTAACCTTTATCAAAAGGTGTTCAAGCTTATAAAAACTCCAATATTTCTCTCTTTCTTGGCTGCCACTAGTTCTCTCAAGGTGTAAAAGCAAGTTTTTGTGAAGGGGCTTAGGGTTTTTTGGGGTGAGATGTATGAAGAATCAAGCTTGAGAAAGAAAAAAATGGAGGAGAGAACTCAAGGGAAAAATTCAGCCATGGGAGGTTCAAGAAGAAAATGAGTGGTTTTTAATTAATTTTAGTCAAATTTGTCTTCATTTATATGTGTTTGTCTAATTATCATTGGCTAAAAATTTCAATTAGGTCACCTTTACATCATGCTTATGCAATAATTTTGTTTTTCTTTCTTTTCTTTTCTTTTCCCATTTCTATACATAATTTCATAATTTTAATATATTTTCAATATTTTATTCTCTCTTATTTCAACTGACATTTAGGTCAAAATTCATCACTGAGGGTGAATTGACCAAAATGTCCTTCGTTAGACTTACCGGGTTATATTTGTCTGTACTGATTGACTAAATTTTCTTGTATTTTTCTTGAGATTTTTATTGCCTTTTAAACCTCCTAAAGCCTTCAATTTAGTTCTATTATTTATCTTATACGATTTTCCCACAGGTTTGGGATTGGCAACTGTCTCTGTAGTCACTTCCTGGTAAGGTCACCTATCGCAGTGACCCCGGTTCATTTAACTCATTTGCAATTCACTTCTTTTATTTTTCCTAAATTTTTCTTGGTCATTATTCAGTCAATTTATGCCTTCTCACTCTAGTTTGAGTATAGTTCCAGACATCCTAACTATCCGAACAGACATTAGTCATCGAAACAGTAGAATGTATGGACTACCTAAAGTGAGGGCGTTACAGATTCAATCTCCACCATCCACCCCATCTTGTAAGGATGAATCTGAACTATTGGATCTGAAGCAGTTAAAGCATTCTGGTATGCCCCAATCCACACCATTGATCTCATTGGTAAGAACAAATCTAAGGCCATTGAATTAAAGTAATAAACAATTTCAACACCTTTCATTCATAACCCTTAGATCTATTTTGTAAGGCAGAATTCCCAGCCGTAGGATTAAGGAGAAAATGACGAAAAGTTTCTGAGGTGAATCTCAGCATTTAATTTTTGATCCCTTTAATTATTACCAACCCTCATATGGACTTGTCCCCCTAAATCCTAACCTTTCATTTGTGCCATCTGAAATCCTAGCCCTCCATCCGAAGACTCCTGTTCCCTATAAATACCTGTAATCTTCACTATTGAGGGGGTCGAGAATCCTTTCTTGAAAAACCTGATAGAATATTACAAGAGGCTTTAGAAATGCTAGTTTTCTAAAGAATCTTTTAACTAGATTAGCTCACCCTCCCAAAGCCTCTCTCACTCGTCATTTTCTTGAAGTACCTCAACTGCATCCTCAAACTTTGTTCATTACTCCATGATTGTTGAAGCTCACTCACAGGTAAAACTTTGGTCATCTGCATGTTTCCTTCAAGGTGGCTAGATAGGTTGCATATAGATATTACAAGCTAAAATCTGAACTCTCTAAATATTAGGTCGGACTAAACTCTGTAGAATGTAAGATCAATGTCATTCTCTGCTTTTCCTGTAGATATTACTTGTAATTTCATTGCAATGCTATCTGAATATCACTTTGTTATTTTGAACGCATGTTTTTTTATTATTTTTGTAGTAATATAGGAATAATATTTAGAGCCTGGATAATGACAGGTTGCACTATAATAAAAGTAAAGAGAGTTCGACCACTTTAATAAAAGTAAAGAGAGTTTAACCATAATAATAAGAGATCGAAAATAATAAAGTAAGGTCAAAATGAGATCGGATAGGGCAAGAGATTGGGAATAACACTAGTAACACTCGCATTCTTATATAGTAGGGAGTTAGGCAATAGTGCACTTTCTCTGTTTTGATCTAGAGAATGACATGAGCTTGGAAAATGTTGTTCTACAAGTTCTTTTATTTTGGGTATTTTCCTTGTCTTATCAAAATATTGACCATTTGGAAGGTCGGTGAATTTTCTGCTAAAACCAAAATCTTTTCATGAAACATGAGGGACCGGGAGAGAGTCTTTTCCTTAGATTCCCTAGTGTTTATTTATTTTTACAAAATTTTATTTTTACAAAAATACATTTCAGTGTCTGGTTTATGGGAGAGTCCTTCCAAAGACCCGAAATTTTCACAAAATTTTCACTGGAACCCAATGGAGAGTCCTTCTTGCAGTCCTCCCACACAGCACGAGGGAGAGTCCTTCCTTAGAGTGCCTTATATATTATTAAGAGAGAGTTTTATCTTTAATTCGGCCCATTATTGAATAAAATATCAAAGACAAAATATTATTAGCTTAAGATGAAACGATATGGGTAAAGGTTTACGGTTGATTATGCCGATGATGGGACTTTTCTTCAATAACTGAGAGTTCTTATTGATGAAGAGAACTCTCTAGGTTTTAATTAGCACATTCCTTTTGAATTAGAGTCCTAAGTAAAAGGGATGAGAATCTATACTCATATTGGTTCAAGCATAAAAAATTCACTGCACACACAGTGCACCATCAATTATTTGAATACCAACAATGAGATGAATAATGTGTGAGCCGAGAGTCCTCCTCACTCATTGTGAGTCTTTAAGGACCAAATAATACCTCTTCCGCGTTAGAGTCCTAATTCCATAAAGGGAGGAATATAATAGAATATAATGTATTTATTTAATAAATCAAATTATCATAATAAGCTCACTTTGGGATTGTCTCATTTACTTGTGTTCCTGGGATAACCCTGAATAGTGAAATATCAAGCGTTCCTATAATGAAATACGGGAACCAACATAGTAATTTAAGCCCCAATAGTATTATCGGTCTTAAGTTATAAAGAGCACACTTTTAAATCTACTTTCCCTCATCGAGGGATGATGTGGGGTGCCTAACACCTTCCTCATACGTATGCAAATCCCAAACCCAGAATCTCTATTTTTGAAGTGGTCGTATTCTTTCTAAAGCAATAAATGGTTTCTTCTATTTTTTCTCAAAATTAAAGTGGCGACTCCTCACTTTTTCACTTCGGTGAGAATTGTCTGGCTACCCAAAACCCTTGCGACAACAACCATGATGACATCTCATCAAAGACAACATTTCTTGAAATGAAGCATTAGCCAGTAGTGGGATCGCAACATCTCCAACCTTTTCTTTTATTATCGTAACCCATAAAGATAATGCCTTTTTATCAAAATTGCTACATAAGTGATCAAGCATGAACACATAGCAAACATTGTCAAAAACCTTCTGGTGATTGACTGTGGGCTTGTGATTCCATAGCTTCTCAAATGAGGAGATGAAACCTTGCTTTGGTAATAGTAAACGATTGGTGATATACACCACCGTCCTCATACATTCTGCCTAGAAATGTATAGGCACATTCTTAGCATGTAGCATGCTTTAACAAATCTCTACAAGATGTCGATTATTCCTTTCTGCAATTCCATTCTACAACAGAGTCCCCAGATAAGTTAATTGACATTGTATATTTTGTTCTTTCAGATACTCCATGAACTAGTCTGATATGTACTCTCCACCATTATCAGTATGAAGGCATCTAATGTTATTTTTAACTTCATTTTTGACCATTTGCTTAAATTTCTTAAATTTGATCAAGTTTTAGACTTTTCTTTCATAAAGAATGCCCAGACATACCTTGAATAATCATCGATGAAAGTCACCATGTATCGTATCCCACTAATGGAAGGATCTTTGACTCAGTCGAACACATCTGAGTGGACAAGCTCCAAGGGTTCTTTTGCCTTATACTTTAACTCTTTATATGGTAACTAATAAGCTTTATCATATTGACATCTAGTGCAGACAATATCACCATGTATCTCCAATTGAGGAAGACCTTTAAGCATTAACTTTGCCATCATAATCTTTAACTTTTTGATAGCTAACATGTCCAAGTCAAGCATGCCATAAGTTAGCTGTCTCATTCTTTTTTTTCTTATCTACATATGCTAACTCAGTGGTCATTATGTAGATAGACTTTAATTTTCGTTCCTCCATAATGGGCTTACCACGAAGTGATAAGCTTTTAAATACCTTGACATCTTCTGGTCCAAACACCATATAATTTCTAGAAGATGCTAATTGTGAAACTAATAATAAATTCTTCTTCATACTTAGGACATGAAGGACTTTCTGTAACTACACTTGATTAAGATTGAAGCATGGCACGATCATAGTGCTGCAAACATTTGTGATAGGCAGCTTTGAATTATTTGCCATTATAACTAACCTTCCTCCTTTATATTAGACATGTTGCAGAGCTTATTTCTATCTCCTATCATGTGATTAGAGCATCCAGAGTCTACAATCCAATCTTTGCTATAGTTAACTCCTTTGTCATTGCAAGTGATGAGTGACACCACTTTTGTCTCCTTAGTTGTGTCATCGAACATTGCACTTACAAAAAATGCAAGAAAATCCCATCCATAAAAGATGCAAGAAAATCCCATCCCTCATCACTCTTTTATGCATTGGTTGCTAAATTCCCTTTAACAGATTGTTTCTTCAATCTACAATCTCAAGCGAAGTGACTAGGCTTACCTTAGTTGAAGCAGCTTCTATCACGCTATATATAATTTCTTTGATGTTGACCTCCTTTTCCAAGACTTCATTGAGCTCCCCCTGAATGAGAGCTCCCTTGATGTTGCTCCTTTGATTATTCTTGATTTTTCTTCAGCCGCCCATCAATGTGACACCCTTATCTACCTTTACCTCTTTTGCTAAACAAGGCTTTTTCTTCTCCTTTTGAAGAAGTCCCTTTATTTTTCTTATCCAAAATTTCTTGTGCGACTAATAGATTTTCTAATTCTAATAATGATGGTTGTGTTACCTTATCATGTCTTGCAGTGATGGCAGGATTGAACTCTTGTCTCATGCCATGAATAATCATTTTCTTTATTCTTGCTTCACTAATTTTAGACTCAGGATCTAATTTAGAAATTTCATAGCAAAGAGACTTAATTTTTGTAAAATACTCACCTACCATCATATCCTTTTGTGAGGTAGACGAGAGCTTATTCTCCAATGATCGTAGACAAGCATCATTTCTCATCGTGAATAAAGCAGCATAAGCATCCCATATCTCCTTAGGCAATTTTACATCTTCAATGTGTTCGAGCAAGTCATTCCACAAAGGTCTTGAGTGTAAACATGGCCTTCCCCACTGTGACCACCCATGCTTCCTTCTCCTTTTCATCAGTGGGTGGTGTTATCTCCATTTCATCGATAAAGCCCCACAAATTATGGCCTTATAAGTAAGATTGCATACATGTGCACCAATACTTATAATTGGCACCATTCAGCGTCTTAATGCTTCCCAAAATGCCAGCTAAATCTGTCATCATGACTTGGTATAATCTCACTTATAATATCAAGTAAATGTGGTCCCTGACCAACAAGCTTCACAGTCCTGGATTATACATGAGCAGAACTTTGAGCAGCACCCAGGCAGTACTCTGATTAATGGTCACAGACCGTCAAGCTTTGATACCAAACTGTTGAAAAATTAGGAACAAAAGAAATAGAAAGCCCAAAACTGAGAAGGACTTGAGTGAAGAAAAATTTTATTAAAAGAGGACTAAAGTGATATTTCACAACTCAAGCTCACACTTTAGACACCATATTATAGAATTTCTCTCACCTCACTTTTCACTCTTCATGTGCACACACTTACACTCTTACCGTCAACACTCACACCACCTTGTTCTACTCATACTTCACACACTAGTCATTCTTACTCAAACTTATTTGCACTCATTTACACGTAAACACCACCTACACACACATTCATTTATTTATAATTGTAGTAAGTCTACAACTAAAGTAAGTTGAAGTTGGTGAAGGAGCTTCAATGAAGCTTCGGGTATGGTGGCAATGAGTCTTCTCCTACACACTTAAAATTTTTGCATTTTTATAGAATTTTCTGAAGGAAGAGAGGTGTTGATGAAGCTTCTACCACACAATAGATTTTTGCAGGTGAAAATTTTTCTGGAACTTGAGAAGCAGTGATGAACTCCCTCATAGGATCACTGTGGCTCTAGCAATTTATTGCTCAATGAAATGTAGGACCCCACTTTGATCTTTATTTGCAAGATTTTATAATGACAAGGAGGTGAGAGACCCCCTTTCGAATTAACAGTTGCATGGTTGGTGATCTTGTACAAAAGTAAAAATGAAAAATGAACACAGATGCTTTGTTCTACTTCCCTAATGCTTTCCTTTTTGTAGAGCTAAAGTAGATAGATAGAGTCAAGATTTCACCATTTCAATTTCACTTTTACATTGTTCTGTAATTGCAAAGTTTGTGAAGTTAATAGCTCTTCACCAATAATAGAATTTTAATAGAATCACACTATCAAAGGACTGAAACTAGCATTTTTTTTTTTTATCAATCAATTTTTTTTTGAACACTCATCTCCAATATCTCCCTATTCAGCCAATCATTTGGAATTTTAACTTCATTTTTTAATTTATATTTTCTTCTTTTTATTTCTTGCTATGAAAATTTCATTATTTTCTAATTTTACAATGTGGAATTTAACTTTCTTTCCAACATTGAAGCATAGAAATTTCTCATTCCCCCAAAAAATGATACCTATAAATAAATATCTTCATTTCTCAAAAAAAAATTATTGATAAAAAGAAGGCAAAAATTCTAGCTTCAATAGTTGTGAACTTGCGTTTCGAATTTAGGAGTAGTAAATTAAGAAATACAAAGACTTACCTGCATCGATTGGAGAAGAACTTGAAGATGTTGTGATGGTTGCAGTTCCAATGGGCCCCTCTCGAATCTAGGCATCGTCATGAATGGAGATGGAGATGGCTTCTTCACTCCTAACTTTCTGTAAACTAATCTGGAGAGATAGACATCATTTTCTTCTTGAGACAGAGAAAATGGAGAGGAGAGAACAACGATTTTAATTTGAAATTTTGAAATGTAGATTTCAAAATGAGATGATGGCCGTTGGGACACACAACATTTCTAATTTATAAAGGAGAACGATTGAAGTTACAAGTTAGAGATCACTCCTTAATTGAAAACTAGATCATAACAATTTAATTCTCTCTCAAAAATCAATCCATTTTCAAGTTCACTTGGGAGGCACAGATTTTCAAATTATAAGAGATTTTTTGTTGCTTTCACTACTTTCAAATAAGAGAGAGAAAATAACTGTTGAAAATTTCAAATTTGAAATGTGTGTTCTTTATTTACAAAGGAGATTATGGATCAAAAATTCCATTTTCCATGTAGTAATGGTTACCATTCCAGTTTCAATTTCAAACATTTATCCTTATCTAAGAAAAATAAAATTCTCCCACTTATAAATCCTACTCCAGTCTCACTGTATTTAGGAGGATTGTAAGGAGCAACGTTTTTAAAAATAAGTTAAGGAGTAGTAGATAATAGTTTACTAATTTTATGTTGTTTGGATTAGAGATACGTAAAAGAGATATATTTTAACATTTAAATTGATCATAATAATTTTTTAAAAATATTTTTACATGAAATATTAATTTAAAATAATAATAATAATAATAATAATAATAATAATAATAATAATAATTTTTCTTATTATTAATCACAATTTGCTCAAAAGGAAAAAAAAAAACTGACATGGGGGATTAGGAAATTCAAACTAAGTAGTTTTTTTTTTTTTTTTACAACGTGTATTGCATTATATTTTTTATTAGATCATATTTCTTTTTGAAAGTTTTGTTATGCTATTAATGTATAATATTAATTCAATTATAAACTAAAATGTAATATAGTTAAAAATATGACATAAATGGATAAAGATATTTAAAAATAAAAATAAATTAATAATAAATACAAGTTACCTTATTAAATTAAATTCATTCAAACTCTGTCATTTTACTTTTTTTTTTTTAAGTAAGTTTGATTTGATAACATTTTATTTTTTTTTATAATTTAAAATAATGTTAACTTATATAATGAGGTTGCATAACTAGATCGATGTGAAAGAAAATTATTTATAAAATTAGAAAATAAGATAATTAAAATATATTTTGTAGTTTAGTATTCATTATAAAATTTTTATTTTCATTATATTGATATCCTGAAATTTTATATTGTAATATTGTTTAATACAAATAATTTTAATCCTATTTAATTTTAATAATTATTTTTAATTTCTAAATTATAGATTATATTTGTTGACCCCGTGTAGCTCAAAACGAGCATTGATTTTGATAATAATAAAACTCAAATAGAATCTATCTAACTCAATTTTAAGTGATGTGTAGATTATTTCTCTTATTCATGAAGAATCTTTGAAGTGGCATCTAAGGAGGAAAAACACTCAAAGGCATCTCAAGATGAATCCATGATGAGAAAGAACAAGATTATGAAAGTTAAGATTCAAAGTAAAGGTATGAAAGTCACAGAGTTAGAAATTGAGTCTTAGAACTTGTGTAAAAAGAATAGATGATAGTATTAGTCAAATAGAGCTCAAAATTAATTTTTCTTTCAATTACTTTATAAAATTTTCTCTCATCATGACCTTGGATATTACTATTGGAATATATATATATATATATATATATATATATATATATATATATATATATATATATATATATATATATATATATATATTTCTTAAGATCTAAATCAGATTTTTAAAGATTATAAGTTGAAACAGGCATCTGGTAAATTAGTTTGCTAACTTATTTGCTAAAATATTAGTTTGCTAATGTGTTTGCTAAAACATTAGTTTGCTAACTAGTTTACTACTGTTGCCAAAATTTTATTAGTTTGCTAAATGATCAGAGTTGCTCAACTTCACACAAAAAGACAAAATAACGGCTATTTTGCCTAGAACAGAGTGTATAACGTTCCAAAAAGGTTTCAAACAGTTTAAAATGATTTGGGACTATAAATACACCTTCTTTACTTCATTTTACACTTGATGGAAGCTTACATTTGCACTCCAATCTTGATTTTTCATTTATTGCTTTCATTCAAGAGCTTTAAAGTCTTTGAGCTACCATTGGCAAATCAACTCATCTCTTTTATATTTCGATTTGTATTGAGTGAGAGTGAGTGTTAAAATATTAAATTACATTCAAGAGAGGTTGTACAAGCACCTATTGAAGCTTGAGAGTGTGAGTGCTTGAGATAGCACTTGTCAAGGGTTCAAGCTACCTTGGTAAAAGCTTGGTGTTGAAAAAGTTGTAAAGGGCTTTCAGTCACTTGCCTTTAAAAGAGCAAATAGTGGAGAGAAGACTCAAAGAGGGTTCTTTGAGAGAGTGGATGTAGGCTAGTTAAGCCGAACCACTATAAAAATCATTGTGCTTGATTTCTCCAACTTTAATCTCTTTACTTTTATGTAATTTAAATTTCTATGCATAATATTGAATGATTGATTGAATAGATTGAGTTGATATACTTAAAGATATATTGAGTAGGTTGAGAAATTGGTTGAATATCTTGTGATGCATGTTATGTCAAAAATTGCTATAAATATTGATTGAAGCTTGAACTGAAATTTAAGGACACATTATTGAAACACATATCATTTTCACAATATATAAAAGAGCACCTAGTTGAACAAAGCCACAATTTTTCATTAGGCTACAAGCAAGGGCCAAAAAATTATAAAGTCCAATTCAGCGCCCCCCCTGCCCCCCCTCTTGGACTATTTTGGGACAACAAATTGGTATCAAAGCATTTGGATGTAAGTGCTATATTTTAAATAACAAGAATCATAACTTGAAAAAATTGATGCTAAATCCGAGGAAGGAATCTTTCTTGGATATTCAACAAAAAGTAAAGCATATAGGGTGTTTAATAGAAGAACGTTAGTTATTGAGGAAACTATTCATGTTTTGTTTGATGAGGCTAACCCTTCTATTAGAAGGAAAAATGTTTTTGATAATAATGATGAGCAGGTATTTGGAAAACAAAATGTAATATCAAGTCAAGAAATGGAACAAATTGATGACAAAGATGAAGAAACTCAAGGAGATACCACATTAGATGTCCATAATGCCAACAATGATCAAATCAATGAAGAAATGCCAAATTTAGAAGAATTACAAGTGAATGAGGCCCAACATGAAGATTTACCTAAAGAATGGAGATTCCATATAAATTATCCCCAAGAAGACATCATTAATGATCCATCTCAAAGGATGATGACTAGAGCACAATTGAGAAAATATTTTGGTAATGTTGCCTTTGTTTCACAAATTGAACCTAAATGTTTTAAAGAAGCTCAAAATGATGAAAGTTGGATTCTTGCCATGCAAGAAGAACTCAATCAATTTGAGAGAAATAAAGTTTGGAATTTGGTGCCTAAACTGAAAAATCATTCAATTATTGGTACTAAATGGGTTTTTAGAAACAAAATGGATAAAAAAGGCAATGTTGTTAGAAACAAACCTAGACTAGTGGCTCAAGGCTACAACCAAGAGGAAGGGATTGATTTTGATGAAACCTTTGCTCCGGTTGCTAGAATTGAAGCTATTAGAATGTTGTGTGCCTTTGCATGTTACAAGGATTTTATGCTTTATCAAATGGATGTCAAGAGTGCATTTTTAGATGGCTATATTGATGAGGAAGTGTATGTTGCACAACCTCCGGGCTTTGAAAATCATGAGCATCCAAATCATGTTTATAAACTTACTAAAGCTTTATATGGTTTAAAATAAGCTCCTAGAGCATGGTATGAAAGGCTTAGTAAATTCCTTTTACAAAATGATTTCCAAAGAGGCAAAGTGTACACAACACTTTTTGTTAAGAAGCATCATAATGATATGCTCATTGTGTAAATATATGTTGATGATATAATTTTTGGTGCTACTAAGGAATCTCTTTGCAAGAAATTTTCTAAAATTATACAGAATGAATTTGAAATGAGCATGATGGGGAAGCTCACATTCTTCCTTGGACTTCAAATTAAGCAAATGAAAGATGGCATCTTCATAAATCAATCAAAGTACATCAAGGATATGTTGAAGAAATTTAAATGGAAGATTTGAAGAGCATGGGCACTCCTATGAGTTCAACAATTAAAATGGACAATGATGAAAAAGGTAAAGAAGTAAATACAAAGCTTTATAGAGGTATGATTGGCTCTCTTTTGTATCTTACTGCATCTAGACCAGACATACATTTTAGTGTTTGCTTGTATGCAAGATTTCAATAATGTCCAAAAGAATCCCATTTAAGTGCATTCAAAAGAATCTTCAAATACCTCATTGGCACACACTCAATTGATATATGGTATCCAAAATGTGAATCATTTAATCTTATTGATTATAGTGATTCAGATTTTGCTGGAAGTAGATTGGATAGAAAAAGTACTTCAGGTACTTGTTAATTTCTTGGTCTTGCACTAGTTTCTTGTACAAGAAACAAACTTGATGGCTCTGTCTCTGGTGAAATTTGAATATATAATTCTGGTAGTTGTGTTGCTCAAATTTTATAGATGAAATAACATTTGAAAGATTTTAGTTTAAAATATAATCATGTTCCAATTAGGTGTGACAACACAAGTGTCATAAACTTGATCAAAAATCCAGTCCAACATTCAAGAACAAAATATATTGAGATTAGACATCATTTTATTAGAGATAATGTTCAAAATGGAAATATCAAAATTGAGTTTGTTACTTCTGAAAATCAACTGCAGATATTTTTACAAAACCACTCAATGAGAAAACTTTTTACAAAATTAGAAGGAAAATTGGCATGAGTGAACTACTTGCTTGAAATTCAATTCATATTGATTTAATATATTTACATATTATCCAATGTGTAAGTAATTTGCTGTGATATAAATTTACTGAGAAAACTCTAAACAACATTAGCTAACTTATTTGTGTACTCGTGAAATTAGTTTACTAAGTTGTATGCTAATGTTGCGTGCCTAAAATTAGTTTGCTGTATCGTATACTATTCAAATTCCAAACCAAAAAGTGATTGTGCTTTGAATTTTATGTGCGCCAATCAATGCTCTTACCCATTCACATTTTCTTTGCTGTCTCAGATATATATATATATATATATATATATATATATATATATATATATATATATATATATATATATATATATATATACATTTGAAATAAAAATAAAATTCAAATAAGGTACACTAAAAGAGGGAAAGCGCGGGACTCAAGAAATCTTATCCACTGCTATACGAAATTGCCACTTATCACCACTCTATTTTTTTTCTCACCATACCCGACTCTCTCTCTCTCCTTTGCATTGGTTTATGGTATTACTATTACCAATTTTTTTTTGTCATTAACACTGACTCATACTCATCAGAGCGCCTATTTCACTCTCTAATCTCTCACTCATTTTCATTGCGTCAGAACCCATCTTTCTCGATACCTCACTGTTTCAAATTCGCCATTCATGGCTAGCACCAAGAGAAAAACCCCAGCCGCAACCTCGCCATCCTCGTCGTCATCTGAAGAACTCCCTGTTGCCGCATTAAAGAAGAAATTGAAGGAAAAGAAGAAAACATCAGAAACTGAATTGACCAATGTATCCTTCGACCCATCTAAGGAAGTCGAACCTGCTGTGACGGCACCGAAAAAGAAAAAGGGGAGGAAAATGTACGGGATTGATACTCAATGCAAAAACGGTGCTGCAAAATCTTTGGGCTCTGTTGTTGACAAAGTGCTTATCGATTGTAAGTTCATTAAATGGGATAATTTTGATCAGGTAAATTTTCAATTCAAGAAACTCTTTGAATTTCAAGAATGGATGAATGTTTGTGAATGCACTGATGTTTACTACCCTAGAATAGTCTAAGAATTTTATAGAACTTTAAAAATAGTTGATGAAGAAGACAGAATTGAGGTCTCTTTGAATAACAGAGCATATGACATTTCTGTTGAGTTGATTGCTAAAGCCTTAAAATTGCCGAATGATGGAAATAAAATCTCTACTCATAGAGATGTTGCTAGAGTTTCAGGCTTTAACTTGGCTGAATTTGAAAATGAAGTCTTTCCTACAAACACTGCCACTAGTGAAAAGTCCACTAGCACAAAAGCTTTTCAGCACATTAAGATTATTCACAGTATGGTGAATTATATTTTTTGTCCTAAATCTGGCAGCTATGGATATTTGAGTTACTTGGATATGTGCATCATGTGGCATATTGTTAACAGAGTAAGAATGAATTTGACATATCTGATTTTCAAGAATATGTGTAAAGCTTATGGGATTGGTAAATTACCTTATGCACATCTCTTGACTGCCTTGTTTAGAGAGTTGGATATAAATGTCTCTAAGGAAAGTTTTAGGGTAGATTTAATTGTGCTTAGAGAAATTCATTCTGATACTAATAGAAGAAAGAAACGTTTTGAAAAAGGTGGATTTCCTAAAGCTAAAGTTGGTTCAGATTCTCAAAGTGAGATTATGAGTGAGCTTCAAGGGTTAAGAACATTTATTAATGAGAAATTCAGTACATCAAATCAGTCTATTGAACTTTTGAGAAAATTTGTGGATGTTGTTGATTACAAAGTGAGTCATTTCCTTACTCAAAATGAGGAGTTAAAGAAACAGATTGCAGATCTTAAGCAGGGACAGGAAACTGGTTTCGCAACCAAAGTTGAAACTGATGTACCTGCAGGTGACCCTTCTACTCATGGTGATCCTGTCTTTGATCATGGTAATGTTGAGTGTGGAGGTACTAGGCTTGGTGAGTCTGCTGCTGCTGTAGAACATGAGAGTGAACAGGTTGTAAAACCTGCCGTTGAACCTATTGTTGAGCATGTTAGTGAACAGGTTACAGACCTGTAATTGAGCCAACTGTAGAACCTGCAGTTGAGTCTCCACAAAAGAAGGAAGCCTCTCTAAAGGATCAGCAGGAGAGTGCTCCACCTAACCCTTCTGCAACTGAAGCATCTCAGGCTAAGAAGAGCAGGAAAAGAGTTAAGTCTACAGTGTCCAATCCATACCAGACTCTAGCTGCTACCCTTCAAACCCCATCTGATGAGGATGAGCCACAGGAGCATGAGCCTTTGGGTGACCAAGTTTCTCAGCCACCTACTGCTAAACCTTCCAAGAAGAAGATGGTGCCTTCCAAAGCTATTCGAAGGAGCAAAGACTTAATGATTAGAAAATAATCTACATTTTTAGTTTCCCATCTGCATTTTTAGTTTACTAGTATGTTTACTACTGTTGTTGAATGCTCTTTCAGTTTGCTCCTGTTTACTTTACTGATTTTCAGTTTGTGCTAACTTGATTCTTTTTGGATTAATATCTCCTGTTTCCTTTTTGGATGATGACAAAAAGGGGGAGAATGAAATGGATGTGTGCTTATATTTTGAAATGGAATGGATGTGTGCTTTTGTTTTGGGAGAATGGATGTGTGCTTATACTTTGAAAATGGAAGTATGTTTATGTGCAAACTATTAAGTTTAACATTTTGCATATTGAAATTGTGAATATCTTATGAACATGCTTTGTAGCATAAATTCAAGGGGAGTTTTGTATAGCTGATAATACTTTTAATTTTTTTAACTTGTGTGTATATATTTAGGGGGAGTATTTTCCGCATACTAACTTGCTTGGATATACATAAACTTACGTATACTTTTATTTATTCTTGATTGATGATTCAATTGAGTTTTGTCATCATCAAAAAGGGGGAGATTTTCTTGAAGAATCTTTGAAGTGGCATCTAAGGAGGAAAAACACTCAAAGGCATCTCAAGATGAATCCATGATGAGAAAGAATCTACACATCACTTAAAATTGAGTTAGATAGATTCTATTTGAGTTTTGTTATCATCAAATCAATGCTCATTTTGAGCTACACGGGGTCAACAATCTCTCCCTTTTTGATGATGACAAAACTCAATTAAATCATCAATCAAGAATAAATAAAAGTGTGCGTAAGTTTATGTATATCCAAGCAAGTTAGTATGCGGAAAATACTCCCCCTAAATATATGCACACAAGTTAAAAAAAATAAAGGTATTATCATCTATACAAAACTCCCCCTGAATTTATGCTACAAAGCATGTTCATAAGATATTCACAATTTCAATATGCAAAATGTTAAACTTAATAGTTTGCACATAAACATATTTCCATTTTCAAAGTATAAGCACACATCCATTCCATTTCAAAATATAAGCACACATCCATTTCAATATTATACATGTTATAATATATTATAGATTAAGATATAAATTTAGATATTCATTTTTAATTAATTCATAATAATTATGAAATTGAAGTAGTTAAATTGTTTTTTTTTTCTCTTTTTCCTTTTTTATTTTTTCTCATCTTTATTATTTAAAATTTAAACATAACTACTTAAAATTAATATTAAGAGAAGCATAACTTCTCATATAAATATATACAAAAATATAATTAGATTTTCTTATAACTTCATAGTCAAAATTAACAATCCAGTTAAAATTGACTAATAAACTAAAAAAAATAATAATATATATATTGTATTTTTTCTAATATTAATTAACACGATTTAAATAAAAATATGTTATTTATTTTTCACATAAATAATAATATATGTATGAATTATATATTGTTATAAATAATAATAATATATGTGACACCCCTTACCCGTCTACAGTATAGCCGAGCAAAATATGCCACTCAGTGTGCCGGAGCACCAATTTATGTTTCAATTACAATTTATCCCTTTTAATTCATTTATTTACAATTTTTGATAAATCTGAATTTTTCCACAATTTTTATAGAAAATCTGGCAGAGTGCCGGCTATAAATTGGAAAAATAATTCTTCTGAACCTATTTAAAAACACTTCCAATATAATTTTCAAATCCAGACTCCATTATACACACATATCTCAACTCAATCTCAAAATCTCAATACTATTTTCAGAAATTTTTCTTTTCTGTTCACATCATCACTGGAAGCACATTTATAAATATTTCTCAATATTTCATTTTTCAACATAATATACAGAAAATTTCAATACAATGAAATTTCATATATTTACATTATTACATAATTTCAAGAGTTTATAGTTACAATCCAAAACTAATACAAAATGCAAAATAGAAAATGTTACCCAAAGTCCTAATATCCTACCATATGCACTGCAGATGTGAGGTGATTCTGGACTATGGATGCAGGTCTGAAAGTTCACCCCGGTCTGATGTCTGCTGGGCTCCCCAGCTAAGTCTCCAGTACCTGCGCATGGCAAAAGCGACGCGCTAAGTAATTCTGCTTAGTGGTGACAATATAAAATAAAATAAAATAAAATAAATATGCAGAATGTATAATTTCATTTTTGGGTAGACTTAATTTCTGATATTTATTACAGTATTATTCGATTAAAATTTGGTAAAATTTATTATCATTGCCCGAGTAACCCATATTAATCGACTGGACTGGATAAATGGGTAAACTGGCACTGGGTACTAAGTACCTCGGATCATCACACCATCGGTCACATTGTGTCTCCCGGTGTGCAACAGAATACCTAATAAGCTGTAATAATTATCGGGGATAAAACCCAAGTATATTATCCCAATCAACATAGCCAAAGGCTATTTTATCACAGAATGGCATGGAAGGCCATAAAACACAGAATGGCATGAAGCCATATGCAGTACTGCTAACAGAACCCTATTGGCATGCCAACCTATCCAAACCAATCTTGCTAGGTATACTAGGGCATTTTACACTTTTAAGTTTCACAATTCTTGAATTTCAAGTTTTGGTGTTACTATTCAATTCATTAGTCAAAAAAATGTTAACTTTTATATGGATAATAAGTACATTGGTTTTAATACTCCCAACATATCACAATTTGCATTCTAAACTTGTTGGTATTGGTTGCCAATACCATTTCTAAGCTTAATGTTAATTGGACAGAATTTTCAGTTTTAAGCTTTGTGTTTACTGTTCCATTAGTCATTTTTGCAGTGGGAATTTGATAAAATGATCAACATGAAAGTTGTTTCTTATTTTGTCTAGTTACATTTCTTTTTTTGAATCACTCCATTTGGAGTTTTGTAACTTAAGTTATAGCTCAAAAATCACAACTGACCGGATTAAAATTTTTCCAGAATTTTTGGACTGACCAAATCTATAGTATTAGGAGCAGTGATTTCAGGTCACTTTTTGAATATGTTATGGTCATAATTTGGGTTAGGTTTCATCATGAAAGTTGTTGGTCTATATCTTAGCTTGTTGCTGGTAAAATTTCAGGTCAATTGGACCTTTTTACACTGAGTTATGGCCAAATGACTAAATACTATTCATTTAGTCATTTTACCCAGGCAGAATGCAGGTCACCCGGATTAGGGTAATCTTTTAGTTAACTTAGTTTGGTTTTCTGGGCATGGTTTCTCCACCAAAGTTGTGCCATTATGTGTCTAGTTTCATGTTCAATTGGCCTTACACCAATTGAACCTCTACAATTCCAATTATTGCTGCCCAAACCTGCTGGACTCATACCCAGTCCTGCAGGTCACTAAGGGCAGCCACACCAAACTCAAATCCTACTACACAATTCACTTCATTTTTTATTCAAACAAAACTAAATGGTCACTAATTGACCATTAAAACCTACTTTCATCATCACATGACCAAAGTCTCATTTTCATCCCAAACCCTAACTCAAACATCATCAACCATGCATTATCATTTGCATTTCATCACTTCACTTAAGAGATGCATAATGAAGGCAGCCATACTACTATTTTAACTCCATAAAACTCATTACAATCATACCCCAACCAAGGCTTCCGAAATTTAGGGATGGCATACAAATGGTATTTCATCAATTTCTTTGTCATTTGCACTCATTCATAGTCCTTAAACATGAATTTAAAGTGAAAACCAAGGTTAGGTCACAAACCTCTAATGGAGTGAGATTTCCCACTTGCTAGGGTTCTTCCTTTCCTTTTCTTTTTGCTCTCAAAAGTCTCACCAAGATGCAAGAACACTTTTTTGTATTGGGAATATAGGGTTTAGTTAGGTAAAAGCTAGGAAAATCAAGCTTTGAAAAGCTTGTTCATGGGTGGCTATGGAGGAATGGGTGACGGCAAGAAGAAGGTGAGGGAGAGAGTTCTGATTTTTTTTCATTTTTCAGCCCATTAAGTCTCTTTTAAGTAAACTCATGCCATGTGTCAACATTGGATTGGTTGGGAAAATTTTAATGACATCATTATGATGTCATAATTCTATTTTTTTTTCATTTTCTCTCCTTTTCTTGTCTATTTAATTTCAATTAAATTTTTAACAACATTTATTCATATTTTATGTTATCTAAATTATTTATTTAACTGGACAAGTTAGCCAAAAATCATCTCTGAAGACGAAATGACCAAAATGCCCTCCGTTTGACTTAACGAGCCAAAATTGTGTGTACCGATAGAAAAATTTTTCTAAGCATTTTCTTGGCATTCTAATGCCATAAGAATCTCAATGACCCTTCTCTGAAGTTCTAATAATTATTTTATAATTTTTTCCTTGGATCTAGGGTTGCTAACGGCCTTCACCATCACTTCCCCTTCGGGTTACTCATCCCTGGTGTTTCGGCTCGTTTAACCTTAGTGTATTTCGTTCCTATAAATTTTCCTTGATTGTTATGAGCATTATTTAGTTTCTTTATAACTCCACACTCTAGTCTATTTTAAATTTTAAACATTCTAGCTGCCCAGACCGACATTAGTCACCGGAACAGTAGACTATACAGACTAGCTAAAGTGAGGATGTTACAATATATATATATATATATATATATATATATATATATATATATATATATATATATATATATATATATATATATATATATATATATATATATATATATATATATATATTGTTAATCATTAATAAAAAAAAAACTGTGATTAAAGTGAATTATGATATGATGATTTGATTCACAATCGCTAATAAAAAAACTATGATTGAAAATTAATTAAAATATGATCAAGAATAGATTTTAAAACAAAAAATTGTGAAGGAGATATTTTTATAGTGAGACTTGATGGAGTTTCTATTCTGTAAGCATTCTTAGTTTTTTTTTTTATTTATATGAATATTTTTTAAATTTTAATTTACATGAATAAATGATTTTTTATAAGAGTATGGAAAAAGAGATTTATTTAGATGTGTATGAAAATAGTTGGATATATATTAAAATTTGTTTTTTTTTTTGTTATATATTTATATTGAGACTTGTAATTTACATTAACCTTGCCATTACAATTAGGGATGAGCATTATTTGATTTAAACCGTATGAACCGAACTGAACCGTCTTAATTTAATAATTCAGTTCAGTTTTTAAGATAATTCACTTTGGTTCGGTTTTGTATGTTAAGAATTTCGATTATTTCGGTTCGGTTCGATTTTAAAGAGAAAAAAATCGATTGAACTAAATCGAATCGAATAGATTTATTGATTTTTGAATTTATTTATTATTATGAGGAATTTATGAATTATATGCATATATATATATATATATATATATATATATATATATATATATATATATATATATATATATACATATATATATATTAATGATTGTTAGGTTCAAATTAATATTAAAATTAGATCAAATAACTTAAAAATCAAGTCTAAATTAAAAAAAATAACCAAAACTCAAAATCGATAGGTTTGAATCTAACCGAACTGAAATATAACGATTTGATTCGATTTGATTTTCATTCATTTTGGTTCAATTCAATTTCTAAAATATGATAACTTAGTTTTCATAATTTGATGTAATTTGATTCGATTTGATTTCAATTGAACGCTTAACCCTAGTTACAGTAATATAGTAGACACAATCTCAATTATTGTGAATTAAGTGATATCATTATTACTCTTTTCATCCAATTGTGATGGATGATTTAGAAAAAAAAAATTTTTTTCTACATTATTTATTATTTTAGAAAATTAAACAAGTATTATTTTTTTAATTTTATCTTTATATATTATTATTTTTAATACATTTATTTCTTTTTAATACATTTTTATATTTCAATGATATTGTACTTTAATTAATTATTAATATTTTTATAAAAATAATATTATTCAATTATTTTCTTAATCTTTATATAAAAATCTTAAAAAGTTATAAAAATAAAATAGAGTGTATTATTTTTAAGAGGCGTGTGATTTGAGAGAATATTATTATCTTAGAATTTTTAATTTTATTAATATTATTTAAATATTTAAGCTAAATTTTCCTCTTATTTATATTTTTATTTTTTTAGTGATTCAATGTTAATAGGAATTAAATTAATAATTATCGCTTAATTTTTTTAATCTACATCAAACACATCTTTATTATTATTATTATTATTAAAAATTTCACAAGGTAATGGGCCCACACAACATTAGTTACTCGCATCTACCTTTGATTCCTCGCTCTACATCAATTCTTGTAATTTCATTTTACTTTTTGCTTCCCGAACCTTCTTAGTTGGAATTCCTTCTCTGCATCTTCCTCCGCCGTTCGCCTCCATCCCCGATCTTAATAAAGAAGCGCATAGTTTCATTCAACTTTCTGAAATCAATCAACCATGGGAGGAGGCAACGGCCAGAAAGCCAAGATGGCACGTGACAAGCACATGGAGAAGCAGAAAGCTGTTAAGGGTATCCAGGGTTTTTCTTTTCTTTTGGGATTTCTTCAAATTTTACCTCTTGGAAATGTATATCGGATCTATGCAATGGTTTGATTTTTTTTTTTTTCCTTTTCTTTTATGTAGGAAGCCAGCTTGACTCTAACAAGAAAGCCATGACCATCCAGGTAGTCTCTTTGCATACTGCGATCTATGTTACGAGGTTTTGTATCAGATTCAAATAGGCTACAAGTTTGGTTGCTTGATTTTTGAATTGTAGAGGCTAATTAGAACTTTAAATGTTAATGGGATTATTATTATTATTATTATTATTATTATTATTATTATTATTATTATTGAAAATGGGATTGATTGATTTTATTCTTGCTTTGTTGCTGACTGATTTCTTATCAGTAATTAGATTACTGAAAGTTTTTTTGAGGAATGAGAAAGTTAGGAATTTAGTTCTTTTTGCTTTTTGCTGAAATTTTCTTGAACTAGCTAGGATCTTTGATTCTTATGGTAGTGTTAAAACAAGTCTTTTTGTTCCTTAATCCTATAGGAACAGTATTGATGTATGTCTCAAAATTTGTCCTACTCTTATGGATTTTTTAATTTGTTTATTCAAATGGAAATTGTGTTAAAAAATTTTCTTCTCCTTTTAGTCGAGGAACAAGGACAGTGACATCATCATGAACGTCAATTACCGAAGTGTCATTTTGTGTTTGAACTGTTACATGTTTATGGTGGTTAATTTTTACAATTCATTAGTTTCATGCACTTCAGTTATATGCATATGCATACAAATTTAACTGTTCTTGTTCTGGAGCCTGTTATACAGCTTCAGGTAGTTGGGTGTAGTTCGTGAAATGAATGCATTTCTACTCCATCTTAAAAATCTGTTGAATGTACGTTTCAGAAATATGTTAATTTGTAAGGTTACCCATCACAAGTGAGATGTACCTTTGTCAATGCATCTTTTTTTATATTTTCTTTTTTTTTTTTTTGAAAGGTGTTGTCATAACTTGTCAAGTTAGGAGTTTAAAATTGTAGCAAGTTGGGATTGGCTTTTCTTACACCTTATAGGAGGTTGAATTTGCATTGATTTTTTTATGTTTTATTTGGATATATGATCTGTGCTTAGACACATAATAACAATATTTCTCAACTCAAGACGTAATTCATAATAAACAAAACTATATATGGTTGCAAACATTAGACAACCACTTATTTGGGGTATTCAAATGCTGAGAAGTTAGAGTTCTATTTCTGATTTATAATTGATTTTCATTTTTCTGATCCATATTGGAAGTTAGAACTGTTCAGTGCAGTTCTTTTTTCTCTGTTGGATTTTGTTGTTTTTTAATTTTCTAGTTATTAGCACAATAG
Source organism: Hevea brasiliensis (assembly GCF_030052815.1). Lineage (NCBI taxonomy): Eukaryota > Viridiplantae > Streptophyta > Magnoliopsida > Malpighiales > Euphorbiaceae > Hevea > Hevea brasiliensis. The sequence continues at coordinate 20,795,880 of NC_079500.1, read as the reverse complement.
AGACAATTTGATCTTTCCTTTTACAAAGGTTGTGATGATCTGTTTTTGATGCTCTCTCCTTTGTTGGTGTTGCGGACTTCTCTGATACTGCATCCTGTGTCTCATGGAAAACTGAATGCAGTGCAAGGTTTGCATGCAGACTTTCATGTGTACCACGACTGAGGTGAAGTGTCGAGAGCATGCTGAAGCTAAACACCCTAAGTCTGATTTGTATGCCTGTTTCCCACATCTTAAAAAATGACGGGGGAGGTGCAAAATAAGAAATTGCGTGTTAAGATGGGTTGTAATATGCTTTGCTACTCTTTGAAGAATTTCATGATTATGGGTGCTCTTCACAAAGTTTGATATTTCCAAACACATGGTCTGTAAGATCCAGGGAAATTGATTTGTGAAAGAAATATGGAACCCTACTCCTGGAGGGAGATTTCTGCAACAATTGTAGAATGTTAGTGGTTTTCGCAGGTCAGTGATGAGTATACAAAAATATCAATTATATCATATGGACAGAATCTGATCCAATAACGGGCCTTCTTAAGTAGTTTTATCCTTGTTATTGTTCCTAATCAATTAGAGGATAATGAAGCTTCGAAACAAAATATTCAGAAGGGAAAAGTATTGCCATAAGCTCGTTTGAAGTTTATGTTGTGCTAATAAAATAGGTATGATTATTCGTTGTAGCTTGAGTTCAATCACATTTAGGGTGATTAATGTCATGATATTAAGGATATTGAGGAACGGTAGTGATATATTTTGGTACAGTTGTTTACTATATTCAACAGACTCTCAATTTTTTTTTATATCAATAACAAATATAATTTTATCAAACACTTAATACAAATTAATTATTATTAATTATCAGCAAATAACTATTAACTGCATTTAACAGTTAAAATAAGTCTTACGTAATGTTAAAACATTGATGATGATAAAGAGGTGAGTTGTTTAATACAGACGAGGGAGATGAGAAGTTACCTTTAGATTTGATCAACAGAAGACAATAAATCATCAATTAATCTTGGATTTTGCTAGAGGCATTTGTATTCCAAATTCAAAGCAAAGACAACAATAGGGGCTTATCTTACAAAAAGCATGAATAAATTGAAGGAGAAAGATGTTCATGCATTTAACTGGTTAATGAATGTGGATACGTTTCACTGGTATAGACATGCTTTCAATTCAATGCACAACTGGGACTAACTTCTCAATAATTTCATTGAATCTTTACAAGACTATATTAACCCACCAACTTTGAAGAATTGAAAGAGTAAGGTAAACTAAAGTCAATCACAATAATTCAGCCAGGAAATTTACACACGAAAGGAGTCTACAATTCAATAGAAATATAAAATATTTTCTGTCCCACAATAAAGTTTACTTTCATTTTTATCTCTCCTAAATTACATGCTACTTTCTTTTTTTTTTTTTAAATGGTAGTTTATTTATTAATTTATTAATATATCTCTATTTAATATAAATTGAAAAAATAAAATTTATTAATTTTAAAAATTAATTTAATAATATAAATAATTTAAATTTTAATAGAACAATATGAATGGAGGGTATATTAGGAAAAGATTATATAAAATTTATTATTTTAATTACATTAACTACATTTTTTTCAATAGTGTTCTTTTAAATACAATAAAACAGTTTTTACTTAATTATAGCAAAGTAAAATCTATATTTTTAAAGAGAAGGTGTATGTACATAGGTAATCTCTCACAAGTAGAATTTTTCAGTGACTAAAATACTAAAAAATAAATCAAATTAACATTTTGGCAAACATAAAAATTCAGTTAAAAATAATTTGTCTTACTTGAATTTGATATTTCTCGAGGATATTTAATGATTTTATTGCAATAAAATTGTGGGCTTTTGATTGCCGAAATCACTTGTAAAAGTGACTCAAGAATGTCAATTTTTGGTGTTCGATTTATGTAAAAATTTCATATTCTTGACAAAATTAAAATTCCAACCGTATGGATCTTATCTTTACTTTTTGTGAATCCAGAAAATTAAAAATGTAAAAATTTTTAAAATTTATTTAATTGAATTATTAGTAAAAAAATATTTTTAAAAATTAATTTGTACATTGTATGTATTAAGCTTTTTTTAATAATATTTATTTTTCTTATTTATATAATTATTATGGAAAATTTCATTACATTAATATGTAGTTAGATACTCATAATGTTATTATAATTTACTTGAATAAAATATATTTATAATAAGAATATTATGGTAATAATTTCACTTTATTTTAATTTCTCATAACATAATAATTATACATTTTAATGATTTAAACGTGATAATGTTACATTCTAATGAAATAATTTCGAATGAAAATATTGAATAATTTGATAACTTATATCTATAATAATAAAAAAAATAAGAAATTAGAACACTAGAAATATAAAGCTCATCCTCTAATTAATGACATAATTAAAAGAATAAGTTAAAAGTTTTAAATACAAGTAAAAATTATTAAATTTTAATTAATAATCTTAGCATTATTATGACTTTGTCCGATAATAATTTTTAAATTAATATTTAATATTTTAATTATAATTAAAATATAATTCCTTTCATTTATATTATTTTATAAATTCAAAAAATAGTTTAGGCTTTTATCTTTTATAAGATTGAAAGAGTATTTTTAATAAAATATTATTATTTTTTATTTTTATTAAATAATTTTATTTAAAATAATTATATAAATCACTAATTATTAATAATTAATATTTAATAATTAATCGTAAATAAATTTAAGTCACGGCTACTAAATCCAATATCGCTTCCCACATGAGGGAGTGGGCCAACCAATATGGCATCATATTCTTACGTGGCATAAGATGATTGACAGGTAGGGCCCAGTCCCCATCTTCCGTTCTTCCAGTGGATGTGCTTTAACTTCCCAGTTCTCACCTCACTCAACTGCTACAAAGAAGACTTTGAAAATCAAAACTTTTGGCAGAGTGCTTTGATAGTGCCCCCATTGCAACCCACTGTGGAACGCGGCAACGACTTGCTCGTACGAATCACGGCACCCGCTGCGCGACTCACACCTCCCTCCTTCCTTCCACTCTCTCTATCTCTCTCTAACCATTTTCTTCTACTTATCTGCGCACTTAATTTGACTTGACTTGACTCTTTCTTTCTCTCTCTAATATTTCTTCTTCCTCAGGTTTTTTGTTACTTCTAATTCTTCTCTGTAATTTTTTTCCCATTTACTTCCTCTCAAAAATGGCTTCTCTTTCCCTTTTATCTTTCACCCTTTCCTTCTTTATCTTCTTTTTCTCTTCTTCTCTCTGCACCAATTCTGAAGGTACTCTCTAGTCTCCACCCTTCAGGGTTCTTGAAAATTTTCAATCTTCTTGCCTGCTAAATGATTTTTGTTAGTTTATTTGAAGTGGGTGTTTTGCAATTTTGGGTTTTTATGAAATTTGGTTTTGGTTTTTGTTTTTCTTAGCTAGAAAACACGCAGTTGTGTGTTACCTTTCCCTTCTGATTTTTTTGATATTTTCTTGTTCTGTGGGTTTTTGGTTTCAGGAAATGCTTTGCATGCATTGAGAAGCAGGCTTTCTGATCCAACCAATGTGTTGCAGAGCTGGGACCCAACTCTGGTCAATCCCTGTACCTGGTTCCATGTCACCTGTGATTCCAACAGTCATGTGATTCGCTTGTGAGTTTCCCTCTCTTTCTTTTTTCTTTTTCTTTTCTTATTTTTATCTTTTTTTATGCTGAATTTCTTATTTAGTGTAATTTCTGTAAAATTTCAGGGACTTGGGGAATTCTAACATTTCTGGGTCTTTGGGACCAGAGCTTGCCCAGCTTCAGCATCTACAGTACTTGTATGCACCAACTTCTTTTTCCGTTAATAAATTTCAAAAATTGCTGCTAATTTATTCTATGTTCTGTCTACTTGGGTTTCAATCTGTTAAAAAGGAAGTGTAAAGTCATCTGAAATATGTTTGTTTTTCTTTTTTTTGAATAACACCCTCTGAGCTCTACAGCTTAGGCATCTGTTACTAATGAGCCTTGTGGTTGTTTTATATATGATTCAACCAATTACTGGTTTGTGAAATTCTTGAATTGGGTGCAGGGAGCTTTATAGGAATAACATAGGTGGGAAAATTCCTAAGGAGTTGGGTAAGTTGAAAAATCTTGTGAGCATGGATATGTATGACAACAAATTTGAAGGAGAAATACCCAAGTCCTTGGCCAAGTTGAAGTCACTCAAATTCCTGTAAGCTTATTTACTTTGATTAGCCAAAATCCTTTTAACTTGCTGAAGTTTTGTGAATTCCATGAACTTATATGGACTATGGTTGAATTGTTGATATAGACGGCTAAACAACAACAAGCTAACTGGATCTATTCCAAGGGAGCTCACCGCCCTCAAAGACCTCAAAGTTTTGTAAGTAAAGAAAAAAGACTTTTGCTCTTTGATCACTTGTTTCTTTTGATTTTTCAATTTAGGTATGTTTTGTTTTTTTTTTTTGGGTTGCAGTGATGTATCTAATAATGATCTCTGTGGAACAATTCCAGTTGATGGTCCCTTTTCTACTTTTCCCATGGAAAGGTATCGTCCTATTCCGCAAATTCTTAGCAAAATTAAAGTTACTTGCTAGCTGTGTGTTCTCAGTATTTAGTGTTAACGATCAATTGAAGGATTTTGCTTAGCTCAACTGGAACTATGATACTTCTTTTATTAAACTGTTCCTGTAAAATGAGTATGTTAAGAAATTTGTATAAATTTTATAGCTTAACATGGTGATCTTAAAAAATATATATAAAAAAAATGGTGATCTTAAATAACTGAGTGCTGTGTAACCATGCTTGATTAGATGTCCAAAATGTTGTAGAAGGCACCATGTATGGCCTTATGGGATTATGTAATTATCATCTCAATAGCAGCAATTAGCAGCACTGCTACTGGCCGTGGAAGTTTTTATAATGTCTTCTTCCCTAAATGTTGATTCTGGCATTTAGATGCAAGTGCAACAGAAAGTGAATTCTATACATTAGAGTCCTAAGCATATATTGATGCAGACTTGGCATCTAACCAATGGATTGAGAAAAAGTTATGGCTTATTGTTTTTGAAAAATTTTAACTCTAATTATTTGCTTCTTGCCATGTTTTCAGTTTCGAGCACAACAGGCTTAATGGACCAGAGCTGAAGGGACTAGTGCCTTATGACTTTGGATGCTGAAGCAAATAACAGCTCAGTTTATTCTATAGTTAATCTTCCTACAAGGACTGTAATGCTAAGGGCTATCTATATGATAAATTAGAAGAGTGATATATGCCTTATCACAATTTGTATTTTATGATGGCTCAACACATATATATATATGTACAAGTATTAAAGCAAGGAAATAAGATGGCTCAACAATTTGCTTGCATGCTTGAAAGCAAGCTTTTCACAAAATTAAACAAGAGGCATAGCAATTGTTTCTATGTTTTTGAGGTGGAATTTGCTACTATTTTTCTCATTTTCTTGGTGAGTTTGATTTGGGAATGGATTCTTATTTTTGGTGTTGAAGTTTCAATTTGTATAAAATTTTTAGAGTTTAATTAAGAGTTACTTATTTAATAGTCTTCAAATCTATATATATAAATAAATAAATAAATATAAATAAATATCTATATAAATAAATAAATAAATAAATATATATATATATATATATATATATATATATATATATATATATATATATATATATATATATATTTGAATCATAATTGCGAAAAAATCTTTAAATTTAGAACTAAAAAATATGAATAATTAAAAAATACAATTAAATAATTAAGTGATTGTCCATAATTTTAATGCATCTTATTTTTATATCTTCTAACTATATTTTATCATTAATTATTAATAACTAATATCTACATATTAAATAAATTTTAAAAAAAAATTATTGGTCTTACTAAATTTATATGGTATTATCACTTAATCACCCAATTCTTAACATAGCATTTATATAAATCTATATCTATATGTATATTTTAAAATTGAGTTATGAAATAATAGCATAACATAAAACTAAGTTATGATATAAAGATACATAAGTTAATAGCAAGTAAAATAAAAAAAATAAAAAAAAAACAGTAGCATATAAAATTACTAAAGAAAAATATAATTCTACTAAATTTTAATGGCAAAAGGAAGCTATAAATTATCTATAAATTTAAAATTATTATAAATCTCTATTATCAAATCTTGAAATTTGTAAAAAGAAGGATATGAAATTGGTGAATAAAAGTTTTGACAAATATTTATAAGGTGCGTTCTTAAAAAGCTAATATATATATATTTTTTAAATTTTTATTCTCTTTAAATTTAGATATTATATTTTTATTATTTATTTTTTAATAATTTTAAAAAATTAAAAATATTCACACAATGCGCAGATAAATGTGTAGTATTAAATAAAGCAGAGAAAATCACAATTTTTTTTTACTTTTGCCAAGAATTAGGAAGAGAAAAATGTAATGCCTCTTTGAACATACAAATTTATTAAAAGAAAATAAAATTTGTTGAGATTTATTAACAAATTGAAATTGACCCTAAAAAAAAAGAAAAGAAAAAGGTGATGGTCCAGTTAGAACAGCCCATCTGATCATGTGGTCTCGGGCGACAACCGACTTGTTATCCTTCCACCGTCAGAAGCGAGAGGTGATCGCTTCTCTGTGAAGCCAGCCTCACGCGGTACCCTCTTCTCTATGAACTATGTGACCCAGGCTTTCGCTTGAATCACTTAGTTCAACTCCCGGCTTGGAATGGGCACGCCAGAAATCTGCCACACCGAATCCAACCATTTGGGCTGGTGCTACGTTCCATCACCTTGTTGCTCCCACATGGGTTACAAGCCCACGTTACCGGGCTCAGCTATTGGGTGGCCCTTTCTTTCAATTTTATAAAGTACTGAAAATTCATGCTTTTGGGCGATGTGGTATTGGCAGTGGAACTCACTCTCTGAACAGCTTGGATTTGGAAGATGGTTTTCTAGTAAAATTTCAGTAACCATTTTATGAAAATTATTGCATCACATCCCTTAAGGAGAACATCAATATGTTGAAGGGCTGCTTTTAATGACCATAAGCAAAACAGCATTACTCCTTTATGGTGAAAACTTAGCTAAAGAATTCACCATAAAGGAGTAAAAATTCACATCCCTTCGAAATACTTCATGCCAAAATTAGATGGAAATATTTCATTTATGAATTTTATGTTAATTCTTAAAATAAGTATATAAATATTTATTATATTTTATTTAAAATATTTTATTATTTCAATCAGTTTGTGGTATGTCAACTTACAAAAAAGTAAAAAATTAATGACGGAAGATAAGAGAGGAAGAAAATTTAAGATAAAAATAATTTGTTTTTTATTTATTTTATGTTTTTTTGAGAAAAAATAAATTTGAAATTCATTTTTATTTTTGATTTAAATTAAGAAAAATAAAAAAGTTAAAATTATAAAAAAAAATAGGGATATGTAAACATGATAAAAAAAATTATTTTATTTTTTTCATTATTTTTATTTTTCTCTGTTCGATGCAAACAGTGTTGTGTAAAAACGCACCGAGACGGCGAAGATCAAAGAGGTGAAGACGTGTAGAAATAGAATCCAACATATACGTGGCACGAAAGTAATGGATGCAGAAACACATGTCAAAAGAATGACGTGTGCCTGAACTCTTGGAAAGTAATAATTTTGATTTGGTGGTGTACTATGACTTTTCAACGAATCCCAGCTCGTCGGCTCCCGCCTGATACTCTTGTATATACTCGCCAGGGTAGAGAATGTGAGGTACTCGCTGCATTAAAAAAACAACTGCTTGTTTATTATTTTATTTTAATAACATAATTTAATATTTATTCTTTATTTTATATTTTTATAATTATATTATAAAATTATTAACGATTAAAATTTAATTAATTATATTTTTATTTCAATTATTAATAAATAAATAAGCTAATTAATATATATTATTTTCAATAATAAATAAAAAGATAAATAAAATAAAAACACAAGAATAAATAATTAATATATTATTTAAATGTAATGAGAAATGTTTTTAAAAATAAATATTTAAATTATATAAATAGTTTTTAGTGAATAGTTACTTATATATATATATATATATATATATATATATATATATAATTTTAAAAAATAAAATAATTAACATTTTTACAATTTAATAAAAAATTAAATAAACAAATAATTAATTTTTAGAAATATATAAAATGATAAGGGGAGTTTTCATAATACCTCAAAAATATAAATTTAAGAATTTTAAATTTTCAAGATATATATTGTATATGAACTCAATCCTGATTTTGCTGCTCTGAGCTAACATTGAATTTTTTTAAGTGTTCGCTTGCTCTTGCTTTACTTTCTTTTTTTACCTGTTTGGATAGATAGATATAAGATAGCACTTTTAAAAATAAGATTTTAATATTTAAAACTTTTAGATTAAAAATTGATATTTAATATGATAAGTTTTTTTTATTACAAAAACTCGTTTGTAAAAGTATTATGGAGAACTCTTCACAATATTTGATAGCTTAAATTTTTTTAAAAAAGTACAGTAACAAAAATAAAGATAAAATAAAATTCAAATCAACAACAATATTTTGATTAGAAAAGGAAAAGAAAAATAATTAACATTTTTTTATAAATTTAAAAAAGTAGACAATTAATTAGTGATAAAAAAAAATATAATTAAGTTTTTTTATTAAATAACAAATTTTGATAATTCTTATATCTTACATTTTTTTAATAGATAACTAATTTTTTTAAAATATTAATCTTAATTTATTAAATAAGTTTTCATATTAAACCTTGTTTAAGAAATATTCAAAAAAATCATCAATAAATATTTTTTTATTTATGTTAATTTACTTTAAGTTAAATTTAATCAAGCTATAAACTTTTATGTAACAACCTGATTTTATATATATATATATTTAAAAATTAGATATATATTTAAAAATTAGACTATTAATTTGTTACTATTTTATTTATGGTATTAAATTAGTATTTTCATAATAGTGATATTTTCACTTTATGCATGCTATTTTTACATGTATTATTATTACTATTATTATTATTTTAAATTATTATTTGTAATATTATCATTATCAAAAATCAATTAAAGTTATATAAGATTAAATTAAAATAATAATAATTAATTTTCATTAGAGTATTATTATTATTACTAAAGTTTTATTTAATCTAAATATAATATAAGAATTTTGAACTTAATTATAAATATTTAAAAAGTTTAGGGACTAATAGGGTAATTAAAAGTTAAAAAAAATTCAAAATCAGCAGTACTCCCTGGCCCCCCCCCCCCCCCCCAAAAAAACGATTATGTCTCTCCTCTCCTTCTCTTCCCCTTCATTCTTCCCCTCCATTTGGCCACCTCTAGCGCCGATGATGTTTTGGCAAGCTCCCTCACTTGCAGATAAGGGTGAGTAGATTTCGGTTCAAATCGAAAAATCGAACCGAATCGAGTCAATTGTGTTTAATCGGTTCGATTTTAAAATTTAATTAGTTCAGTTCAGTTTTAAATTATATAAATTTCGGTTATTCAGTTTTGTTCAGTTTTGAAGAGAAAAAAATCGATTAAATCGAACCAAATCGATTTTTGAATTGATTTATTTTTATGAAAAATTTATGAATTATATTTAATTTTATATATATATATATATATATATATATTAATTGTCTAATTTCATTGATTAATAGTTATTAGGTTCAAACTAAAGTCAAAATTAGATCAAATAATTTGAAAATTAAGTCTAAATTAAAAATCAATTAAAAATCAAAACCGATCAATTTAAATCAAACCGAACCAAAATAGAGCAGTTTGGTTTGATTCTATTTTTCATCTATTTCGGTTTGGTTCGGTTTCTAAAATACATAATTCTATTTTTATAATTTAATTCGGTTTCAGTTCGGTTCGGTTCTGTTCAAACCGAATGCTCACCCCTACTTGCAGATGACACCCAGGCACTAGCAAGCAGCGGCGAGGGTCGGCTAGAGTGGTGAAAACAAGGAGGGAGGAAGGTGGAAGGGATGCGCAATGCATCCCCTTTGCCAGCCGTTTCCAGCAGCCATCCTGCTGGCTATGGGTGGCAATGGCTTCCTTACACAACCAGCTTTCATTTCTGACCAACAGTCCCTAGAGCCGACGTTGGAGGAGAGGGATTCGGCGAGAGAGGAGAGAGAAAATGGTGGCAGCGACTTTTCAATCATTTTTTCTAGTGATCTTACTGTTGGATAGAAAGTCCAAGATCAACAATGGACTCAACGCATCGAGATCTTTGAGATGGGACCAACCTCGCTCCGATTGGACACTGTTTGAAAAAGGCAAGCATCAGACGGTCCAGATTGCTTAGTGCAGTTTTTTATCTTTTTTTGATGCCTGAAAATTTAATATAATTATATAATAATTATTAATAAATTTTGGGCTTCGTTTAGGTGCGATCGGATCGATGATAACTCACTAGCGCTCGGGACTGAGTTTTTAGCTAGATTCGACTACCTGGCAGCCCGTTTTAGAATATAGTCAATATTACAGTCAATTTTAGCATTTTCAAATATTCCGGACACATTCCAGATAGCAGAATTTACAAAGGTAGTTCCAAACTTAAGTTATGTAAATTTTTTCCTTGGTTAAGCTAGTTGATAAATTTGTAAAATATTTTTGGCTTAACAAAATTAAGTAAAATAATTTTAATTAATACAAGGATGATGTAGAGGTCCTTCAGGAATATTTTTATAATTTTTAAATTGCTGAAAATAATTACTTAGACTGTAGAGGAGTTAGGAACCTGAGCTGGAGTTTAGAGGATTGGACCTAGATTAGGATTCTTGTAGGCCTCGGATGGGCATTATAATTATTATTGTGGGCCTGACGCCCTATGTTGTTATTGCTGGTTGAATTTTCTTGTAGGGGGTTAAGTCCAGTTATAGAGAAAACTTTGTTGAAATTTCGACAAGATCTTAGTATTTATTTTGATTCTATGGTTTAAATTAATTATTTAATTTTGTCATTCTTTTAATAGAGGTCAGTATGTAAGTTTAGGTGATCAGTGCCAGCCATTTTCTTCTTCCAACCGAACTAGCTATAGTCTAGTCGACCAGTCTGTGAGTTGGATATTAATTATTTTTACAATTTCAATATTAATCATATAGGATTGGACCTAGATTAGGATTCTTGTAGGCCTCGGATGGGCATTATAATTATTATTGTGGGCCTGACGCCCTATGTTGTTATTGCTGGTTGAATTTTCTTGTAGGGGGTTAAGTCCAGTTATAGAGAAAACTTTGTTGAAATTTCGACAAGATCTTAGTATTTATTTTGATTCTATGGTTTAAATTAATTATTTAATTTTGTCATTCTTTTAATAGAGGTCAGTATGTAAGTTTAGGTGATCAGTGCCAGCCATTTTCTTCTTCCAACCGAACTAGCTATAGTCTAGTCGACCAGTCTGTGAGTTGGATATTAATTATTTTTACAATTTCAATATTAATCATATACATCTAGCATGCTTATGCATTTTAGAAATATTTAATTATGCACATGTATAGTTAATATATTAGAGATATTTTGGTTGCTGCATATTTCATTGTTATTATTTATTATGATTACCGCCCTGAGAATAACTTGGAGTTGTGTGCGTGTGTCGGCATGTGTGAGGTGTGGATATGGATATGGGTAGGATGGTAAAACGGCTGGACCTTAACTCTTTGGGACCCAATCCTCATATATGGATAAGTCGAGGTGAGTACGGCTTTGAGTTTATTTCGCTAACCCCCGCACTTGGATTATTAAGCGAAAGTCCAACTTGAGTTGACCTCGCTGGCAGGCATTAGATCTAGAGAGCAGTATAGGGGATTAGCTCCCATATATATATATATTGATGTGATGCATTGGGTGTGTGAGTAGCTCCAAATTAACTTCTTGTGCAAAAATTGGGTGAATTACTTGTTTTACGTGTTGGATGTGCATTTCATGATAGGATTGCACTAGTCTGTCTTAGATAGTTATAGAAATTGCATCTATAATCAATATCTAAACTCTCTAAGTCGAATGCTCATTCCTGTTCATTTTTTTTTTCCAGATTGCAGCAAAGCGTGTTTATTTTCCTCGAGTCTAACCGGCATTTTTTTCCTCTATAGGTTGTAGTTCTTAGTTTAATAATTTCTTGTGTCTATTTATTTATTTGTTTGTTTGTTTAATAATTAGAACTCCACTGTGATATTGGGTTGTGTATTTTTGGTGTTAATAAATGAGAAATTTTTATAACATTTAAATAGTTGTAAACGATGATATAAGGGTAGAGCATGGCTTCTCTAACTTTAGTTTCTGATGGTTATTAGATTGGGTTAACTAAAATAAAAATATAATATTTTATTTTATTTTATTTGCATGTTGGGCCTTAAATTTTGGCCCTGGTTATGGAATTGGGAATAGTAAGGCTCATTATGGGCCTCGAGGGCTTTATGCCAGCCTAAGTCCTAGTGTCGATCCGGCCCATGGGATCGGGTCGTGACAAAGTTAGTATCAGAGCTTAGGCTCTAGATTCATAGGAAAGTGTGTGCCTAAAGTCGTCACATGCAGAGTATAAGTTCCTATTTCGTCTTCTTCTATAATTCCTTGTTTCTAGATTCTGCGTTATTCCTTGTGTAGTGTAAGAGTGCTTCAGTTTAGTGTATTAGTTTTCATAGAGTATATGGTGATGTGAACTAGAGTTAGCAGATGTGTTGAGGTTTACTATAGGGATACTTACTCCAAGAAGTTATGTGTTTTTATCAGTATAGGGCTAATTAGCGTGCCTATCTAGTACAAGGCACAAGGACATAAAGGTAGTTTTAGCAGTATAGCTGCCCTAGATGGGAGTGAGGGTACCACTATTGGTAGTCATCAGTGGATAGCCCAGTTAGAGTAAATTTATAGTATCAATGGGTTCAAGAGAGATAAGAGATTGGGAAACCTGATCTATTGGGATGTACCATAATAACTATACAACATTCTCGATGTTTGTGCTGTAAGTTGTAGATTATAGTATTGATATGGGATTATTATGTAGAGCTGTGTGCATTCCCGTGTTGCTGTCGGATGAGGGTGTTTGCAAACAACCTCTATTTTGATATAGATATGCCAGAATAGAGTTTTATATCTGTAGAGGAGTTAGGAATTCCTAGTTAGGGATTTAAACCCTTGAGCTAGAATATTGAAGGTCACAGTTGGGTAGTAACTAGAGTCAGTGGCTCGATTACGTTATCATGAACTAGAGGTTTTGGTATAGTCACAAAGTAAAGGTAACACCTACAGAGTGAGACCATTTGGTCTCTGATATGGGCTCTTAGACAGTTTTGACATTACAATAGACATTTTGCCTCGAGTTTAGTAAAAATAATATATTTTTTATGTGACAGTAAGGCACAGAGTATGACTTTGCTTCCTTAAAAGGAGACTAGATACTATGAATGATGTTCATAGCCTATGAATGACACTTTAAGGGGTTTATAGTATGATAAGAGAGCAAATGGCCTGACATGGTTATGGCAAGGTGACAAATGCAGTACTTTTATTGCAGTCAGTTGTGATGTAGGGTATGATTTTATCCTTTTAGAAGAGACAGAAGGTTAGTACTATTAAGGGCAACCTACAGAATAGAGTTCCAAATGAGATTGTGGAGTATGGTAGAGAGAGTTGTTGGCTTAGGTACCCTAGAGAGGGTACAACTTCCACTATAAAAATTATAAGTAATCAGATCATGATGTATGTAAAGCCTTTAAGTTATGATAGGTTTGGGTGCCCAGTATCTTAAGCTTGGCTATTTAAGTGAAATGACAAATAGAATCGCTGTAAATCTCCATCTCAAGGTAGTAGAGTGTGGTCTATAGTCTAATGGGAAGGAATAGAGACTACGCAGTGAATGTTCAACTACTATTCCCTGAGTTCCCCCTTAGCTTCTTATTGCTCAGGACAAGAGTATACTTTAAGTAAAGGAAAGGATAAGAACAGAAGCTAGCGTAGATAAAATCATATAATATGTATATATATAAAAGAAGTGCAGAAGGGAAAGATAAAATAGATGATTTAGATGTAGCAGGGAAATAACGCGAATGCCAGTAGAAGTGCTAGCTAGAGTGGTTAGAGGACTAATTCAGAATAACGTTAAAATGTAAATGACTTATTAGAGACAGTAAAAAGATACAAGTTTCTAACATAACAGTTAGGTCAAGAAAGAGAATAGAGCTAAAGAATAAAATAGTCAAATTTCAGTTTTAGGTAAAAGAATAAGAATAAGAAGAAGAAGAAGAAGAAGAAAGGAGTTAGCTAAAGAACAAACTGAAAAGCCCATATTAGGATAAGATTAGGGAGAGTAGAATCCAGATACAGAGGAGGTAAATGCAGTTCTAGGGAAAGTGAATGAGGTAAATAGAATAGTAAGGATAGAGAGCATAGAAAAGGGGGCATTAGGGAGAATGTTTGCCAAGGTATGAAACTGAGAAGTGCAAAACTCAGAGCAAGTTATAGTTGATGTAGTGTTAGGAGCCTGAACATGGAGATCAGAGTTATAGGATCTATAATAGACTTTATCTGTCTGTTGTCCCCAAGGTAGAATAAGAGGTAATGGGACAAAGACCTTTCAAGTGTTAATGGTACGAGGGAAGCTAGGTGAGGTAGGTAACCAAAGTAGATAAGTAACCGAGGGTGTGGAACGGTAATCTGAACGGTCTTATCAGACAAAAAAGTGAAGTCAGTAGATAATAAATTGAATAAAACTCAACCTAATGGATTCAAGCAGGCACGATGAGAGAAAGGAATGAGGGATAATGGCACAAATATTTGATGTTAGAATTCAAATAGTGAGACATAGAGCCTGTAAGTGGAGTTTGGTAAGCATTTTTTACTATGACCAATAGAAGAACTTTGTAAGAAAGCATAAGGGATAGTATGATAAAATGTAATGGAACACTAGTAGAGGATAAGATGAGTCAACATAGGCATAAATGTAATTATAAGTTATTAAAAAGTACAAGGATGAGAGGAGTGATTGTTGGTAAGGCTAGAATTAATTCTGGAAGAATCTATCAGTACTTTATCTTCCAGAATATAGCAGAGTATAAGGGTTACTAGACAAATAATCATAAATATGGAGGACAAATGAAGAATAAAAAGGGATTGTAAATTCTAAGATGATATGTCAGGTAAGACAACAGTACAATAAAGGGTAGGTACAGCTGATAGCTTATCATAAAGCAAAATAATTACAAAGAAAGAATGAAATGGAAAAGGAAGAGTAAGGGGTAAGAGCTAAACATTGTTCATCAAACTATGGTGTACTATAAATTGTAGGAGAAGATTTCTCTTTCTTTCTAAATTAGCTCATGTTTCGGTTATAAGAGATTGTGTTAAGAAGGGAGGCTATGTCAAGATGACTAATCAATTGAGAATTTGATGGGCACTAGTACATACACAATCTCCTGAGCCAAAAATGATGATAAGTGCATACGTAATGTCAAGAATGAAAGAGAATCAAGAGATGTAGCTATATCAAGAAGAAGAAATGTGTAGGGTATCTTGTCAGGGATTGTGATAGAATACATGTTCACCATTGCCCTGTAAGTTCAGGTATAACTTATAGGTTCAAGGATACCTATCTAACCATGAAGAGAAATTCCTTATAAAGAATAGTAGGGAATGATAATATTTTGATGGTCAAGTTAGGAAGGAGGTATAGGAAGGATCATTTATGGTGAATTGCTTGTGTTCTATGAAATGAGTAGTAGATTAGTACTATAGTATGATAATATATGGTGGACGTGTTGGTGGAAACTAATCGAAGAGTTGAAATTTTGAAAGTAATGGAGTTAGGAATCAAATTAGGGTTAAGAAATAATAAAAAGGTTACAGTTAACACTGATGGGATGGATACTTTTAAAGGAAAAAGCACAAGGTGAGATAGACAAAAAGGAATCGTATGAGAGGGACATTAAGGGATGTTTAGGACAAGTTATGGTAATGGCAGGTTAAAAGAGTGGTGGAGTCTCAATCGAAGTGCCAATTTGTTAAGAAGTATGTCAAATAGTAAGAAGTTTCCAGCAAAAGTCAAGAAAACTCTATTTACAGAAAAGGAGTAGGATATGATGAGTCATGATGACTGGATGGCTCAAGAATACTTAAACTTTTATCAGGACAAATGAGAGATCTAGTTCACTTTTCAATTTCGATAGATAGTGTAAGGAACATTTGGCTTTTATATGGAACTCTGTATAGCTAATTACCTATGAGATAGGTAGGAGTTGGTATAAAAACCTTGTTAGTGGCATGAAGTAAGTGAGAAGTTCACAATATCAAGGAAATAAGAAGTACAAGTGCTTTAGTATGGAGAAAGTTTTACTAAAGCTACAATGGCCAACAAAATCAGCAATGACCTTGGGTAAGATACATGTAAAAGTAGTTATTTCAGAAGGGCACTTCACAAGACTTTGCAAAGCAGACAGTATGAGTCACATCTCTCAACCCCAGAGATTGGTAATAAAAGGAAACAGAGGCTAGTGCTGCAATATACCACATCAGAGTGTAGTGGAAGCATAGTGGGTACCAAAGATATCAGAAAAAAATCAACGAGTACTCAAATGTAATGGCTTAGTTTCATATGAGGGATGGTAGCTAGCGTGCTATAGCAGGGACAGTTGAAAGTAAAGTGTTTTTAACCATCTTTGCATAGCTGGAGAAGCAATGCTCGCACCTATTCTAATAACTTTCCTTTATTTATCCCCTGTTTGTTCTAAAATTTAAGGACGAATTTTTCTTAAGGGGGAAAGAATGTAACAACTTGATTATATATATATATATATATATATATATATATATATATATATATATATATATATATATATATATATATATATATATTTAAAAATTAGACTATTAATTTATTACTATTTTATTTATGGTATTAAATAAGTATTTTCATAATAATAATATTTTCACTTTATAACTGTTATTTTTACATATATTATTATTACTATTATTATTATTATCATTTTAAATTGTTATTTGTAATATTGTCATTATCAAAAATCAATTAAAGTTATATAAGATTAAATTAAAATAATAATAATTAAATTTCTTTAGAGTATTATTATTATTACTAAAGTTTTATTTAATTTAAATATAATAAAAGAATTTTGAACCTAATTGTAAATATCTAAAAAGTTTAGGGACTAATAGGGTAATTAAAAGTTAAAAAAAAAACTTCAAAATGGGCAGTACCACCCCCCCCCCTCGATTCTCTCTCTCCTCTCCTTCTCTTCCCCTTCATTCTCCCCCTCCGTTCGGCCACCTCTAGTGCCGATGATGCTTCGGCGAGCTCCCTCACCTGCAGATAACACCTAAGCGCTGGCCAGCAGCAACGAGGGTTAGCTGGAGCAGTGAAAATGAGGAGGGAGGGAGGTGGAAGGGACGCGCGATGCATCCCCTTTGCTGGCCAATTCCGACCATTTTCGGGGACCAACCTGCTGGCTATGGGTGGTAACAGCTTCCTTATACAACCAGCTTCTATTTTCGACCAACAGCCCCTAGAGCCAACGCTAGATGAGAGAGATCCAGTGAGAGAGAGAAAGGAGAGAGAAAATGGTGGCAGTGGCTTTCCGACCATTTTTCTAGTGATCCAACCGTTGGATCGAAAATCTGAGACCACCAATGGACTCAGCGCATCGAGACCCTTAACCCCGCTCCGATCAGACACCATTTGAAAAAAATGATCATCGGATGGTCCAGATCGCTTGATGAGATTTTCAACTTTTTTTGATACCCGAAAATTTAATATAATTATATAATAATTATTAATTTTTAAGCTTCGTTTAGATGTGATCGGATCGATAATAGCTCACCAACATTCAGAATCGAGTTTTCAGCCAGATCCAACTGCCCGGAGGCTCGTCCCTAAAAATAGTCAATATTACAGTCGATCCTAGTATTTTCAGACGTTTCGGATGCATTCCAGGTTGTAGAATTTGCAAAGATAGTCCCAAACTTAAGTTAAGCAACTTTTTGCCTTGGTTAAGCTAGCTAATAAATTTGTAAAATATTCTCGACTTAGTAAAATTAAGTAAAATAATTTTAATTTATACAAGGACGATATAGAGGACCTTCAGAAACATTTTTATAATTTTTGAAGTGCTGAAAATAATTACTTGGATTTTAGATGAGTTAGAGACCTGAGCTAAAATTTGGAGGATTAGACCTAAATTAGGATTCTTGCAGGCCCCGGATAGGTATTATAATTATTGTTGTGGGCTGAGGCCCTGTGTTGTTGTTGCTGGTTAAATTTTCTTACAGGGGGTTACGTCCAGTTATGAGAGAAAATCTGCTGAAATTTCAGCAAGATCTTAGGATTTATTTTGATTCTATGGTTTAAATTAATTATTTAATTTTATCAGTCTTTTGATAGAGATTAGTGTGTATATTTATGTGATCGATGCCGGCCGCCTTCTCCTTCCAGTCGGGCCAGCTGTAGTCCAGTCGACCAGTCTATGAGTTAGATATTGATTATTTTTGTAATTTCAATATTAATTATAGTATGCTCATACATTTTATAAATATTTAATTATGCACATGTATAGTTAATATATTAGAGACATTTTAGTTGCTGCATATTTCATTGTTATTATTTATTGTGATTGCCACCCTGAGGATAACTTGGAGTTGTGTGCGTGTGTCGGTATGCGTGAGAGTTGGATATGTATATGGGTAAGAGTTGGATATGTATATGGGTAAGATGGGTAGAACAGTTGGAGCTTAACTCGCTGGGACCCAATCCTTATATATGAATCAGTCGGGGTGAGTACAGTTTTGAGTTGATCTCGCTGACCCCCGCAGTTGGATTATTAAGCGAAAGTCCGGCTTGAATTGACCTCGCTAACAGGCATTAGATCTAAAAAGCTGTATAGAGGATCAACTCCTATATATATATATATATATATATATATAACTAAGAAGTAGAATTTGCAGAGGAAAAAAAAATACAAGTTAGACTCGAAGAAAATAAACACGCTCCTCCTGCAACCTAAAAAAAAAGAATATTTGAACAGAAATAAGCATTCAATTCAGAGAGTTTAGATATTGATTATAGATGCAATTTCTATAACTATCTAAGACTAGTATAATTCTACCATGAAATGCACATCTAACACGTAAAACAAGTAATTCACTCAATTTGCGCGTTAGATGTGCATTTCATGGTAGAATTATACTAGTCTTAGATAGTTATAGAAATTGGATCTATAATCAATATCTAAACTCTCTAAATTGAATGCTCATTCCTGTTCAAATATTCTTTTTTTTAGGTTGCAGGAGGAGCGTGTTTATTTTCTTCGAGTCTAACCTATATTTTTTTTTTTCCTCTGCAAATTCTACTTCTTAGTTTAATAATTTCTTTTGTCTATTTATTTATTTATTTAATAATTAGAACTCAACTGTGACATTGGATTATGTATTTTTAGTATTAATAAATAAGAAATTTTTATGACATTTAAATAGTTGTAAATGATAGTATCAGGATAGATTCGGGCTCTCCTAACTTTAATTTCTAGCAGTTATTTAGTTAGATTAGTCTGAATAAAAATATAATATTTTATTTTA
The DNA here is from genome assembly GCF_030052815.1 of Hevea brasiliensis. Classification (NCBI taxonomy): domain Eukaryota; kingdom Viridiplantae; phylum Streptophyta; class Magnoliopsida; order Malpighiales; family Euphorbiaceae; genus Hevea; species Hevea brasiliensis. Next base: position 20,776,191 of record NC_079500.1, on the reverse strand, counting down.
TTTACATATTGAGCCTAAAATTTTAATCCTAGTTATAGAATTGAAAATAGTAAAACTTACAATGACTCTCAAAAGCTTTATGTCAGCCCAAATTTTAGTACCATCTGACTCATAGGATCGGATCATGACATTCTACGATGAAGTACCATTTCAGCATTCTATTATAGAGCCGATAACAATAGCAGGGGATCGAGAAATATGGTTCGGCCTCCATTTTTTTTTTTATTAATTAGGTATATATGCCAATTTAATATTGTAGATATATTGTCGTTGCCCCCTCTCATTTCTTTAAAACAAAAAATTAGATATATATTTAACCATAACATATTGACTCAATAATAATTAAATATTATAAAGTTAATATCTATTTAAAATATTTTAGAAGTAAAAAAAATATTAAAAGGAAAATATAAAAGAAAAGAAAAAAAAAATGAAACAATGAGAAATGTTGATAGAAAAAAAAAACATATTTTAAAATCTGTATAAATATTTGTACTTCTTAATTCATACCTTTCATTTCCGCATGGTTAAAGAATTTAATTGTGTGATGGTTAACTTGCATATTCTTTGGTCTCTTTTTATTTGATTTACTTCTTGATATATATATATTTTTTCTCTCTTTTTATATATATTTTAGATTGCAAATCAAATTTTAAAATTATAGTATTTAAATAAAATAAAATAAATTAATTTTTAATAAAAATAATAATATATTATTATTAAAATAAATTTTAGATATCCGAAGTGAGAAGGTGTTCTATCACTTTTGCACCATATAATATCAAAATCAGGATAAATTAAAAAAAATTAATTGAATATAAATAAATCGAATTAAAATCGAGAACAACTTTTTTTTTTCAAAAATAAAAAACAATTATCACTACTAATTTAGTCCCTTCATATTTAATCTTACGGCTTTTTTTTTTTAAATTTATATTGATTGCATAATTTTAAAATGGTTAGGCATCTCATTGCATTTTTTAACATAGTTTAGGGCAAATTAGGTATTTAGCAAAAAAAAAAAGAAATATACTTGGGGGAGCAAAAGCGAGTACAAATCCATGTTTATACTCGAGAAAGTAGTGTTAGGAAAAAGGGAAAACTTGTTAGCAGTTATTTCAGGCTCCGTCCGTGCCTTCTGGTTTTCTCTCTCTCTCCTACAACCTCCAAAACCCTTTACAATCACCAAACGAGGGAGGAGGACAGCAGCTTCTATAGAGAGAGAGATCAAAATGAGCGGCTCCTTCTTGAGAAAATCCAGCATCCACAGGCTGTTACGCAGCCACACGATTACCGATACCGGACTAGACCCGTCGACGACAGCGACGGCAATTTATTCGATTATGAAACACCAGACGACGCAGTCGAGGGTTTATTTTCGTTTCCCTCAAATTTTCAGGAAATCTAGAGAGTTTAATGAGTTTTCTCCTCCCTTTTTCACCTCACCATTCTCGTCTTCTTCTTCCACTTCCTCTTCGTCGACTGCAGCGGCGTCTTTTGTTGGGTGGTACTTGGCGATGGTCAAGTCGCGGCCTATTTTGACAAAGAGTGTCACTTCCTCGCTTATTTATGTTGCTGCAGACTTGTCTTCTCAGGTAATTTGGCAAATGAATGTGATCAAAAGAAATACCTGGATTTTTGGGTTTTTATTGTTTTAAATAATCTCCTTTGAAATGGGGTTGATTTATTTATCATTTATTTTTCTTTTTTGAATTTTTAAAATAAATTTAAGCCTTTGATATGTCGGTTTTTGGGGTCATATTTGGATTTTTTTTTTTTGTTGGTTTTTAGATTATTATGAGGTTAATCTTCTAAACTTAAGGGTCGTTATTGTTTAGATAATTATGGATGATTTAACTCATTGAATGAGATAAATTGGAATCAGGATCACACTATTGGAAATATTATTTCCTTCTTGCGAATAATTGATACATAATTATCTAAGAAATGATCTCATGGATAATATTCTATTGTGTTATTCTTATAATAGTATTGTTAATTGGGATTCCCTTGGATGTGCCAAATATCCTCGTTTTAGGTTGTAATTAATTGATGTTTGTAGTTTTTCTGATAGTTAATGGAGATCTCAGATTAGAGGCTTAGGTGGTCATTCTGATTGTATATGGTTTTGTATTAGATTTTAGAAAACTCTCTCTCTCTCTCCTTCTTTTTTATTTTTATTTTTATTTTTAATTTGAAGTTCCTTTATTTTGTCTTGTGCAATAATGAATTCACTAACCAGAGAGTTATCTCAGTCTGGCAATTTAAATTGTTACCACCATGGTCAACTCCTGTTGAATTTTTAGGAAAAAAAAGGACCAATATAATGACTTGTAAGTTTTATGACAATGGATTTCTGTTAGCTGCTTGTTAATGTGGCGGTGGCCCAGTGTTGTCTTCTTGCCCCCTTTCAATGATGAATCTCTGTTGCTATATCAGACAAATGAGTGGAAAGTTTTACATTTTCGAAGAATAAACGTTAACTTTGGATAATTTGTAATTGTATTTTCTTATAGCTTTAGTTTGAATATCATTGCATTGGGGGCATTTGAATATTATTATGCTTCTTACCATGTGGTGCTGAGAAAATGAAATACTAGGCTTACTGAAAATGTGGCAAAGCACCAGATGGCATTAGATTCTAATTGCATCCAAGCCTTTTATGTGTCTTTCTCTTCTATATTATTGCACTGTCAAAGAATATTGTCATTGGTTTTCTTTGCTATTCATAATCTCCCTGTTAAGCAGTTTGTTGGCGCAAACATGAGCAAACTTTAGGTTTTCTTTTTTGGTGTGTAGAGTTTTATTGTCTCTTTACTCATATTCCATCTTGACTTTCTCATTGAGGTTGCATTTGGTTATTTTCTCCAATTATCTTTTGTGCTACTTGTCTTAGTTCTAATGCCAGTCCTCTCTCTTTAGAATGTACATGACAACTTAGAAATGCAAATAGGCATGGTCATATGCTTTCAAGGTTAATCACACACAGCCATTTATGAAGTCTATGTTCTGTAGTTGGATAGCTTATGCAAGTCATCTCTTTACCATGAAGTTCTAGAAAAGTAGTAACTTTTAGTGTAATTTGTTAGTGAACAAAGATTCAAATTATCTTAGGATTAAATATGAATTACATATGACATCATTCTTTATTCTTTGCATTTTAGTTTGAATTACTTCCTTTTGCTTCTTGCTTTCAATGTAAAATCTTAATGGGGTTTTGACAGAGTTGGCTATTTTTGTGTTTTGTGATGTAAATAACATTAATTTGTGCATGTCTGTGTTTTGTGATGTAATCTAATTTAAAACGTCATTTATGGGAATTTCATATAAACTTTTCTTCAGACAATTGCAAGACCGGCTTCAGAACCTTATGATTTAGTGAGGACATTGCGAATGGCAGGATATGGGATGCTCATTTTAGGACCATCACTGCATTTTTGGTTTAATTTTGTGTCCAAACGATTTCCAAAGCGAGATTTAATCACAACATTTAAGAAAATTATTATGGGACAGACTCTCTATGGACCTGCCATGACTGCTCTTTTCTTCTCCTTGAACGCACGCCTTCAAGGTGAGCATAAATTTTTAGTTGCTATTTTTTTTTTTTTGTATTACTTTCCATGTTTTCATTGTAGAATACTATATTGGTAGTTTGATACAACCCTTAGAGAGATTTTATTTCTTTCATTATTGCTCTCCACTCCCTTCCTCCACAGCAAATTAATTTCACATTTGTTGCAAAGTTTTTTAGTTATTGATTATTGTAAAATATATAAAACAAAATTTTCCCTTATGAAAGTGACAACTAAGCACTAGCAAAATATTTACTTGGGGTTAATGGAAGTTTTACATTATGTGAATGATATTGTGGTCAATGCTGGGAGTGTTTTTAATTGGCCAAATGCCTAATTAAGCCCTTTAACAGTCAGTTGAACCCTCTTGCTTTAATTTTAGTCAATAAAGCTCTTAGACTTATTGGATCTCATCAATTAAGCCCAATTTCACCCAAGCTGAAACACTTGAGGCATGTTATCTAAAAATCTGTTAGTCTGTGAGAAAATTCTTCACTTCTAACATCCAAGCGACCCCCAAATTGAAAAGTAAGAAACCTAATTGAATAGATTGGCATGTAGAGAAAGAGAAAGAGAAAGAAAAAGATTTACTCATGGTTTTTCTCTAGTTTACATCCATAAGAGGTCTTCCAACACTAGGATTTGGGGTGAATAATTGATTGATTTCAGAAGAGATAAGGCAAGAGACAGATTTTCTATGGCTGTAATGCGTGAAGGTTTTTAGGCAATTTAACTCCCTTTTTCCCTTCCTTCTCTGTCATTTTTTTTTCTTTTGGTTCTAGTGTTATTAACGTGACACTAAGGCGATAGGGTACTCCCTGGCCTTAGGCAAGAGGCGAGGCAAGGTGAGGGCTTTTTTGACACAAGGTACCACAGCTAAATTGCCTAAATTACACACACACACACACACACACACACATACTTTTAACATAAAACTTCATACTTCTAACAACAAAACAATACTCATCTAACAAAAAAGGCAACATATACAAACCATATAGAAGAGTAGGCATCACTAAACCCAATTATATAAATTAAAAACCATCTAACAAAACAATACCCATCACTAAAATTTCAATGGCAGAATTTTGAATGATAGATTAATGGTTTAGGCAATGTATAGAAGAATTCATGTCACAGTTGAGTTCGAGACATATAAATAACCATATCAAGGCTATTCCAATTCAAGACATATAGAAGAATTTATGTAACAGCAACAACAACTATCAATGTTGTCCCAATTCAAGCAAATAAGAAATTAAAGTATTAAACAATTGATTTTCTTAATAATTTGCACAATTACACTATGTCATTGCAAGAGCATCAGTACCCATTTAATAAAAACAGGTCACAATTCACAATACCCATTTAATAAAAAAGTATATTGCACTAAATATTTAACAAATTTAACAAAAATGTAAAAAAAAAAAATAAAGTGCTGGAAGTTGTATAGTGTGGAGAATAAGAGAAGGAGGCAAAAAAAAAAAAAGAAAAAAGAAATTAACAGCCGGAAGTCTGCTAGGTTGCGCAGCGAGAAAACTGAAGAGAAGGAGATAAAAGAAGAAAAAATTTAAAAAGGAAAAAAAAAAACTAGTTGCTGTAGCGTGAGATTGAGAGGAGAGAGAGAGGAAGGAAGAAAATACCTGTTGCGCGCTGGTTTCCTTTGTCTGCGATTGCTTGCTTTGTTCCTTGTGATGTGCTCTTTGGTGGTGGTGCTAGTTTAAGGGTTTTTTTTTTTAATAAAAAAAAAGAAAAGAAAGTTTCTGTTACTTTGAAGAGTCGGCGCCTCAACGCCTCTCACCTCTCAAGTATTGGGCCTCTTCTCCGTTGCCTCGCCTCGCTTCGCCTTGCCCTGCCTGGGGCCTTTCGTTGCCTTTTACACATTGTCTGGTTCTCACCTTTGCTTCCTTGGATCAACAATCTCTCCATATAAAGTAATGAAATTGCATATCTCAATCCAAAAATTAAGTTTTTACCCACAAAATTACAAAATCAGTATAGAGAGAAGGAATTTGCAAGGAATTTACACCTTTTTTTTTCCCTGTCCAACAAAAGAAGATATGGTCTCCTTTATCTTCATAAAATGCTAGAAGGGAAGGAAGAATCTAAACCAGCTATAGATTGTGCTATACCTATCCTTGATATATATAATATTTTTTCTGTTGAGTTTTAATACAAGCTGAAAACTTGTTTTTTGATAGTGTGGATTTCTATGATTGATGTTCTTGGGCTGGAATGCTTCATATACTTGAATCGAACTTCATATTTGCACCAAACAAATGTGTAAGAGTTTCTGATGTTGAAATCATTCTAACTTTATTTTAAAAAAGAAAAAAAGGTTTTTCTTGAATTTCCGGCACTTCAAACCCAGAAAACAAAGGCAAATCGAAGGAATAAGGCCAAATGCTTAACGGCATGTGTTGTTCAACCATTGACAGCATTAACCATTGGGCTCGATTGACGAAATTCAACAAGCTGAAGGGTGTGATTGACTATAATTAAAGAGGGCTCAATTAACTTTTGAAGATAAATTAAAGGGCTTAATTAGGCATTTGGCCATTTTTAAATTGATAGTACAGTTAATTGAGAAAATTAGAAGACTTGTCCTAAAAAAGTACAGATAAATTAAAGGGCTCCCTTTATATGTGAGATTATTTACACTTTATATGTATGGGAAAATTAACTTTTCAAACAATTATGAGCTTAGTCACCCTTGGTTTGAAAAAGCATGTCAACATATAAATATGGTTTTCCAATTTTGAATTTTAAATAAGTTGGTTAAAACTCTTGGAAGTGGGAACATCCTGTTGCATACAAGCTTGCATATGCATCTGTGTTTTACATGACTTGAGTTGCTCAAGTATGATGAAAGCAGAATATTTCCCTTCTATTCTTATGTACTGAGTTGTATTTCATGGATTATTGCCTCATCTGAATATGGTATTAGAGATATTTTATACTATGTTAATGTTTTATACCGTTTGCCATGATGGCCTACTCAGGTGAGAACGGTGCTGAGATTGTTGCCCGGTTAAAACGGGATTTATTGCCAACAATGGTGAATGGTGTCATGTACTGGCCCATATGTGATTTTATTACTTTCAAATTCATTCCTGTCCATTTACAGGTATAGATAGATTAACTACCCTGCTCCTTTTCCTTTTTGGGGAATTTTTTTTTTATTGTAGATTCTTTTCCTAATTTGCCTTCTTATGATTATTTTATGGCAGCCACTGGTGAGCAATTCTTTTTCATATCTATGGACTGTCTACATGACATATTTGGCAAGTTTGGATAAAGTGAGCACTAACACTAACAGCCAATTTGCTTAAATGCTTCCGGGTTTTACCTCCAACTACACTGCAATGCACTGGTGGATGACAATTTTAAACTAAACCGGGCATGTCTTGCGCCAAAATGCTGTTATTTCATCAGCGGTGGGAGCTCGGTTGAACTTAATGGTTAAATCATTCTCAAATATAGCTGAGGGGCAACAATTTTGGATGGATTTTCTGTAAAGCAAAGCTTAATATTATTGGAGACATTTTTCTTAGTAAAGGAGTTGATCCATCTGAAGTTGTTTGCACAATCTGAAAAAGATTATCATGTAATGTAAAACTAAAAGACTGGATTAGATGACTGCAATTTATTTATAGCTTAATTTTCTGAATCCTATACATTAACAGTATAAACAGAAAAATAATTAAGACAGCATTTTCTCCTATCAAGTGAATCTCCTCATTTTCATCTACAATAATACTTTCTGATACAATTACTTTTAAAGCCAATTGAAGAACGCAATAGAAGAACACAATAGGACCTTCTGTGAATCCAGGGTATCTGCCAAAACAAATGAAATCCAGATGATCATTTCAGTAATGCACAAGGAATTGCAACCACGTACAAGATTTAAAAGCTCAAGCAAGTAGTCATACTCATATTAAAGGATGATCAACTAAAAATTTAGATTCCACAAGAACTTGTTGATAGGACATCTTGTGGGAGCTGCATGACGATTCATCTTTAAATGATCAAATTAAAACAACTACTTGTTCCTTTTTTTCATCGGTGTCAACTGCTGTAACTAATCTAAAATCCTATATGCAAATCCATTAGGATTAGCTATCATTCTACCAAATGATGAAGCAGTGGAGAAAACCCGCATACCCCCATATTGTTAACTGACAGGTCCAAGTTTCAGGCAATACTGCTCATCGAATTTATTATTATTATTATTATTATTATTATTATTATTATTATTATTATGTTTCTGCAAAATAGGAACTTACCTACCACTAATAGTGGCCATAATTGAAAACAAGATGTCTTCAGAGTCGTAGATATGGAGATTTTTAGGGCAAACCGTGAAAAAATCCAAACACGCTTGATGATAGAGTAAAAAATAACCTCACCTAAGAAAGAATATGTTCAACCTGGAATCACCATCAGATCTGCATTTTATTACCAAGTGTAGCCAAGTCCTCCGTCACGGGGATGCCTGTGAAGAACTTCAATGAAACAGTAACTTTTTTTCTAATTCAAATTGCTAAGTAACATTCCAAGCCAAAACATGATAACATCAAGGCTCACAATAATTTCTTTATCACCCCAGGCCAAAAGGAAAGAATATGTCATAACAGAAAAAGAACTCAGATATTGATTGTTTAAAACTAGTATGGAACATGTAGATATCATGGAGGAATAAGCATCAAATTAGAATTATGTCAAAAATAAAAAAGAAAATATTCCAGATTAAGGTCTAACTTTTAAATATGATATAACAATAGCAGACAGGACCAAGAACCAGAACCACCATTCTAAAATCCAAGTTTGTTTTTATTTCATGGATAACTCGGTACACTAGAGGCATGCAAAGAAAGAGAAAATCAGATACTAATGAAGAATGGAGTAAATTTCCTAAAATAGTAAGCTCCTACCTGTATCTATTTTTTACATTTTACTGTATAAACATGTATCCCTTCAACGATCATCTCTTCAGGCATTTAAAGAAGACCTTGTTACCTGATCTAAAATTTCTACAGCTACAATTTATTCCTTTTGGAAATGCTTTTAACACCCCAAAATGAGTGGAGAGCAAAATTGATGTGATTGATTCAAAATTCTGAATCATCAATTTAATGTGAAGAAACGATATCCCACTTAATCAACCGCTGAATTCCGAGTAATTGCTATTAAGATATTTATCACTCTTCAGAAGTGTGCAATGAAATTTTCTCTAGTAATGTGGCCCAATCTCCTCCCAGTATTTGGGGATTTGACTCCATTGCAACTTGAAAATCCAACATGGATGCATAAACAGATTCCTTCAGTCTTTGCATGCATCTCCCAGGTAACATCCCATTTGAACCAGATGTGAACTGCCCATTAACCTCTTTCAAGTGATCAGTTCCACAGCGTGAGCTAGCTAAGCCCATACATGGCTCGATTAACCTCTTCAAATACATGTCCAACCCATTATTCAACAAGTTAACACAGTCCACTGACACACTAATACCCTCCATCTCCAACTTCTGCTCCAAACGACTTCTTAATGATCTTGTGTCAGGCAGCTCACCAGTGTGTAGGCAAGTCTCTTGAAGGTGACTACCACATATAGAAACATTTGAAAGAGTTTTACGAGCTCCACCTAAATTCACGGAAACACCAAGAGGAGCAGTAACTGGGCTTCTATTTAGAACACCTGGGCTCCTACTTTGAACACCTGGGCTCCCTGCCACCTGCTCAACCTCTTCCCCCTCCTCCACGGAAGCAACTTCAACTGGAGGTCTACTACCAAGTGAAAGCAGTTCGGTAGCACTTTGCTGTTCTTGTGCTCTTGAATTCAATTCCTCACACACAACACTTTGGGGCTTCCCAAGTGGCCCAAGAGGACTTGGGCGGTCCCTGAATTTGCGATCTCGATTAACAGGAGACCTGCCCTTCCTTGGGGAAGGTGGAAAGGCATCCCCATAAAGCGACTGAAGACAATTTCTCTGGTACCCATTTGCAGTTTTAACATTAAGACTACTTCCCACTCTTTTAATACCTTTTGATGGGGGAACTTTTGCAAGGTAAGCATTCTTGATGATTGATCGAATGAGGAGGTTGTGAAGAGGGATATTTTCTCTACCAATAATCTTAATACAAAACTTATCAAATTCAGACTTTGTTATCTTAAAGCTAAACAATCTTGTCAGCTGATCAAAGTACTTATCTGCTCTTCCGTGCCCAATCTTTTTAATAATCAAAGTTTTGAGCTCTAAAGTATCGATTCGAGCATAGCTTTGATTAGACAACATCGTTTCACTTCCCCAAAGTTACTTAAATTCACCAAATGCGAATGCTCATTGACATATGGAAGTTTCAAGCAAAACCCAGATCATATAAACACCTTCCTCCGATGTCCTAATTCCAAAACCTAAAACCCTAAATCCCACAACACGGTTTCCATCTGCAAAGTAATCATAAACATATCAAGATTCAACAACAATGCACACATTTCTATAATTCTAAAGAAAAATGAATGAATCCCAGATCAAAAAGTTTAGCTCAAAACATATACCTTGCAATGAATACTAGGATAACCACAAAGTAAATACTAAATAGAATCGGAAAATTAGTAGTACAATAATAATAATAAGAGCCATAGAAATTGCATAAAAGAAGTAGCAGAAACTGAAATCGACACAATTAGGGAGATTAAAACCAGAAATTTGGAAAATAATTGAAACCCAATGAAGATATCGTTGCAAATTAGAAAACCCAAAAAAGAATTAAGAATTGGAAAAGAAAGATGAGACACGTACCAAAGCGGCAAAAGGGTTTCCTTTTTCGTGCGCTTTTCTGCTACCATGTATGGCTTTTCTGGCGATCGATGCCTTGTCTGGTTGCTTGCTTGTTTTTGGTGGCATTCGTGCGTGTAGAGGAACAGATCAAATTGTAAGGTCTTTTTGGGCCTCTAGGATTTGCTTTTAGGACACAACTCAGCTGCACTTTAGGCCCTGTTTGTTTCCTGTCTTTCATTTTTATTTTTATAAGAACACTGAGAAAAAGAAAATAAAAATCCTTGAAATTTTGTTTCTTACTTTATTTCTATTGTTATTTTTTATATCATTATGAAGTGATATTCTATATTTATTTTTATATATTATATTAAAATTTATCTTTTTGATGATCATTCACACTAAAACTATTAAAATTAACACTTTAATCATTTTACTATTATAAATGAAGTGCATACTTGTTCAAGAATTACAGTATTTTATAATTTATTAATTTAGAAATAAAAGTAAAATTATTTTATTTTTAATTTTCATGCTCGGTTGTTGGACCGCATAAAAAGGTGGCAAATTTCATTTTACTTGATCCTTTTCTGTCATTTTCATGGATGAGGTTCCATTCTAAATTCTTGAAACATAAGATGCTTTTGCCATGTTGGCATTCACCACACTTGCAACTTCTATTTGAAAGTGGCAAATCGTTGTCACTAAGCAAATTGATTCCTTCCACAGTTGAATGAAGTTGATATGAGCACCAAGTCCATATAAATGGGAATTACATCTCAGATGAAGGCATTGATGGGGTGAAGGACATTTTTAAGAAATTCCCTGGGCCCTTGGATGAGAATAGTCCTGGAAGGATGTGATGATGATGAAGAATATGGAGAGGATGATGGTGATGAGCATGACTAGGAATCCAAACTGAATAATCTTCAATCTAAGGAGAGGAATGGAGATTCTTTTATTCTGAAAAAGTTACATGGATTCTATTCTAGTAGCAATCCTTGGAAGATAATTAATGCAGGAGATGTTCACAACATTTTGGATCGATTGTTCTGTACAATCTTAGAATGCTGAGCAGAGCAGTGGCTGTGAGATGCAATTGAAGTTGAAGCAACTGATGTTCTTTTAGTATGGCAGGTTTAGACTTTAGTGGGATCTTTCTTTCCCAAATAAATTTTACAAATCTCCTATCACAAATTTTGATTTAATCAATTAATTCACTATTTCTTATAAAAAAAAAATCAAGTGGGAAAGTGAGATATGGACATTACTTGAAGATAATATTTTCTTTTCAATCATGGACTTTAATGAACAAGAATGAGAATTCATATTTCCCATATTTGATTAAATAAATAGTACATGCATATATTTTTAACAGCTTTTGAATGTATCTCGAAGACATTAAATTCCTGCCGATCTTCAAATAAATAAAATTTATGAGGATTGAATTTACAAGATCACTGCATCTATTCCACTTTTCCTTCCACCAGAATTTCATAGTCTTCTTGGTCTGTTCTTGTAGTGGACAAATCTGAAAGAAGCATGACTGAAGCCTCATCGGCAGTTTCTTGATGCAGCTGGGCGATATCTGAGTTGCCCGGCATGACGGTACCAGAAGGCACTGCAGGCTGTTCTGTGTCAAATTTGGTCCATTTCCTGTCCTTGGCATAAATTAAAGTAGGGTATAAGATGAACCCCAGAACAATAACTGCACCACTAATTAAGAAAGTCCTCAAAGAAGCTAAGCACATAACAAGAACAAGCAATGCTGCAGGAGGCAGACAAAGCATTGTTGCACCAAATGTTCCCAGTGGAACTTTATAAGGCCTGTGAAGTTCTGGCTTTTTTAGTCTCAGTTTTATAAAAGCTGCAAACTCAAGAAGCATCCCTATGGCATATAAAAAGTTCAGAAATTCCAGGATTTCCTGGAAACTCATCCATGACAAGAAGATCACTCCGGTAGCAGAGCACAGTATGCTAACAGTGGGTGTCCCATATTTTGATCTGCAAAAAGGCATTAAAAGAAATGCAATTGTTTTTCCTTCCAAACAAATTTAATTCAATTGTTAGACTTCAGAAGCATAAACATAGAGGGAGATTTATATGACATTGATATGTTTGATTTTCTGTTTTCTATAGCTTTGTTTATTAATTTAATCTTTTTCTTTGGTGTTTACCTATTGTAAAATAAAATAACAAAAGGCAGAAAAAGCAAGTTTTTAATATCAGGTAATCAACAATTCAAGCAATTTCGGTCAATTTGATCACAAAATCAGATTTAAGGAACACTAATGATGTGCTAACTTGCCAATGATAAAACAAATATGTGATTCAAATATCGAAAAGTGAAACACTTGCAGGATCTTAAAAGCATCGCACCATACTGTTAACCATTTCCTGAAGTAAATTAAATGGGTCATGGGGGGCTAATTTTCTTTAGTTGCTTCAAAATGCATTAATTTTCTTTCATGAAGCAAAGCAGCAATGAAGATAAGCATAAAGTAGTAAGAACCAAAGCCAAGAAAATAATGATTGACCTTGAAGCAAAAATAGCTGGGAGCATTCCCATCTCGCTCATGCCAAGAAGCTGGAAGGCATCTCCACTCATTTCTGCTTCAAACAAACCTAAGTTTGACATAGCAGAAGCTGCTTGGATCCACCATTTAAGCCAAGCTCCTCCAATCAACATTCCAACTTCTGCAAAGAATCCATCAGTCCATTCACTTGACGAGTTCTTCAAAGCCCCAGTGCCAGCAAGAAGTGGAATCAAATATGAAGAAACCACCAAAAACACAGCCCCGAATAGCGCCTTTGGGAATGTCTTGCTGGGGTTTTCAACCTCGCCTGCAAGAGTGCTAGCCTTATCCCAATAATTTAGATTCCAAAACATGCTATTGAAGTATCCCCTCCATTCTACCTTCCTAAAATCTACAGCCACCCATCGTTTAGGCCTAATTCGAGGAATTGAAAGAATACCCATTACAGCAAATGGACATAGTGAGAAAACAGCAAGGGAAACAGCTGAAAATCCAACAATGTGTAGTCCTCTGTAGTTCAAGTATGTCAAACCTACTGTAATACATAAAAGTGCTGGAATTCGATAAATTAATTGGTCAAAAATGGGAAGTGAATGCTTCAAGTAATCAAGAAACAACACAGGGTAAAGGGCATTATCCATGACCCCACTAAACCATTTCCAAAACCCTTCTTGGAAACCCCAGAAGTGACCAAAAGCTGAAGATATCCAAATAACATATCCACCATTTTCAGGGAAGCTTGTGGCTAACTCTGCTGTGACTAGAGCCTCAGGAACACTCCAAATTAAAGGGAATATCAAGAAACCAAGCAAAGACAACAAAGGGCCACCTCCTGCCCTCACTGAATCCTCCACACCAAAAGGACCCCCAGATACATCATAGAATATCAAAGCAACAAGAGGCAATACTGTGAGTTTTGGACTTGTTTTAGCTGTGTTTTTCACATCACTTGGCATTCCCTCTTCACCCATCCACAGACAGGACAGGAAAGAGATAAAGATTCAACCTTTGAATCTATATGTAATTGAAACCATTGATTAGAGAACTGGGTCATGCGCAAAATTCAACAAAAAAAAAAAAAATCATTTGAAGAACGTACCTGTTCGGTTTAGAGGCTCAAAGAAGAAACATTACTCTGCCCGCGCCCGAGTTCATGCGGAAAACATTCAGATCTTTAGCCAAAGAGGAAGATATTGCTGAGTTTGGTGGTCTTTGAAAGGGAAGAATATGTGCCACTCCAATTAGTCTCTCGTTATCTCTTCCATTATACCTTCATTTTTCTCCTGGTTTCTTGGACAACCACGGCAGTTGGCAGAGTTGAATTTTTTGGGCGGTGTTGGACCACGAACCCCACCCTTTCTGTGCGGGGAGTGGCGTATTGGGATTAAAAAGATTGCTTTTGACTTTTAATAAAATTTTATAAAATTGATTTATATATATAAATTGATTAATATTTTTTTTATAATATTATCACACGCTATAATGATATTATGGTATATAAAATAGTAATTATTTATTATATTTAAATTATAAATTATTTAATAATTATTTTATTAATATTATAATAAATAATTATTATAAAATAATTTATAATATATTAATTATGTACGAATAATCTTTAGTTTTATATATTAATAAAAAAAAGCAAAAATTGCAAAATTAGGTAGAATGCAATGGTAGTTGGGGTGGGTGAGGCCGTAAAGGAAGACGCGCTATCAGGGCGAGTGGAGTGGGAAGATGATTCCAATGATATCGGCAACCAGTGGGGACCCAAATTTTGGAAATTGGGCATTTGCCATGGAATTGTTTGGATGTTGAACACTTGCACGGAATATGTCGTGTTCGATATCAATATTATGTGAAAATCACTACTTGATATTTTTTTTTTTAATTGATTGATATTAAAATTTGAGTTAGATTTTATCATTTAAAAATAATTTGTGAGCATTTTTGGTATTTTAATTTTATTTAAATTTTAGGAATTTTTTTGAGATTTTTCGGATTTTAAAAATCGGGTTCGATTTTTCGAAAATATAAACTTTGATGAATTTTAAAAATTAATTTAAAGACCACGTGGCAAAACTAAAAATATATTTGGAGTCTACGTATTTTTCTGAGTTTTCTGAAATTTTTTCGAAATTTTTGGACCTCGTTTTCGGTCCCGAGGCAGAGTAAAAAATTTAAAATTTTTTATTCTGAATCGAACCGGCCGAATCGAACCGGATCGGATCGGACCGGTCGAATCAGATCGGTCTTCTTCTCTTTTTCTTCTCCCTCCCGCGCGCGTCGACCTTCTCCTCTTCTCTCTCTCTTTTCTCTCTCCTCCCTCCTCCCCTTGCAGCGCCGCGCCCTCGCGTCCCCACTCGCCGCCCCACCTCGGCCCTCCCCACGGCCGAACGCCGAAACGGCCTTGAACAGACGCTGATCGTTGGGATTCCCGGCCAAAATCCGGCCGATCCGGCCACCAATTGGACCGGGTCTTGTGTCTAAAATCATCTACTCGGCGAGAGCTTTCCATAGACACCAAGAACGCCGAAATCCATCGAGCGGTTTGTCCGATTTTTGCTCGGGAAGTTTTTAGCCCATTTCGATTTTTGGAATAGATTTCTCGAAAACCGTGAATCCCACGAGAAAACCGAGAGTACCAGAGCGCTCCACTCGACGAGAGCTTCGCGGGATATTAATTTCAAAATTTTCCGACAACGTTTTTCGGTGGGTCCCACGGAACTTCGCAGTGTTTTTCCGAGCATTTAATGAGCTTAGAAAATTCTGAAAAATTTATGTACTAACCCCCGTGTTATGGGCTTCGTGTAGGTATCCTCGATTCGCGGAAATTCGACAGTTGACCGGGTCTGCGAAATTCCGGCCAGACAAACCCGTTACCGGAAAAGTCTCCGAATTGGACCGAGGTTTTGGCTATCCCCCCATTGTCAGACGTCCCGAGCGCGTCCCCGAAGTCGGAATCGGCAAAGGTAAACCCGAACCTTGCTTTTTCGTAATTTTCTAGTGCTTAAATAGGATTAAAAATCCATAAAATATTCGTGGTAGCTTAGAAAATTACGATTCTTTTTGCAATAGCTTAGTAATATTGCTAAGGACCGCGGGGCAAAGTTTTATAATTTTTAGAACTTATTTGAACAGTTTTTGCAAAAATGATCAATTATAAGGACTAAATTGAAATTTTACATATATTGATGGATGACTGATTTGATGGGCCCAGGAGGGGCTGTGTGTTGTGATTGAGTTGTGGCTATATGGATTGTGAGTATAGAAGTGTGTTTTGAGCCCTTTTGCAGGTTGGGTAGGTCCTAGGTATAGGGGAAACTCTGCCGGATTTTCGGCACGACTTAGGACGTACTTGATCTTTTTCTTTGTTTGTATTAAGTCAAATTTATTAAATAAATGTAATGTAATTGTCAGGTGAGCCGGGACAGCCTTCTTCCTCCGCCCAGCCGCCACAGTGATTTGTCGTCAAGTTTGTGAGTAAAATATTAATTTTAATTGTAATTTCGATATTATTATATGTTCAGCAAGCCCATGCATCACTTATATGCATATATTTATGTAGTTAAACTCTAGGCACGATTTATGATGCATTGATAACTGTTAAAGTGCCATGATGTTGTTGTGGTAATTTGGAGCAGTGTGCGTGCGTTGGCATGCGTGTGATGTGGTGTGGACTATGGATAGGACGGGTAGTCACGGCTTGAGTTCTTCGCTGGGACCCGATCCTTCGAGGGGTAGTCACGGCTTTAGTTCTTCGCTGAGACCCTCGATTTGGTTTATTAAGCGAAAGTCCGGCTTGAGTTCTTCGCTGGTTCCAGGTTGGATTTAAGAGAGCTGTATAGGGGATCAGCTCCCATATGTTATGATTGATGTTACAGGGTGCGTGAGTGCTCCAAATTACCTTTTTGATGTTATGATGTGAAAATGTTGTTTATGTTGCATTTCACTCTACAGGGTGCATTAGTTCCAGATAGTTATAGAGATTATGGTTAAAATTGATATATTACTCTCTGAGTCGAACGCTCACTCCTGTTCAATATTTTTTCAGGCTACAGGAGGATTTTATTTTGGTTAACCTACTTTCTTCCCCCGCAGGTTGTTTATCAATGTTTATGTAATTTTATTTACTCCTAGAATTTCCGCATGTGTTAGAAGTATTTATTTGATTATGGTCTGTAATATTATTATCATGTTGGACCTGTAAACGTATAATGATATGCATGTTTGATGGATTGGATGAGGGAGCTGAGCTCCCATTTATTTTTATGCTGATGAGTATGTGGAGGGTGAGCTGAGCTCCCCAATTGAGTATTTATTGTGTTTACAGGTCGGGTGAGTCGAAAACTCCCCGTTGGAAAGTCCATTTTATGGCCGGACTCTGTCCGTTTGATTTCTTGAAATTGGGCCCAAATGGGCCTTAGAGTTGGGTTAATGAACAGTTAGGCTTACTACAGGCCTCGGGGGCTTTAGGCTGGCCCAGGTCCTAGTGCCGGTCCGGCCCATAGGTTGGGTCGTGACATAATTTTAATATAGTTGAATTAAAAATTTATTAATAAAATTATTAATTAATATTTATTAATTTAAAATTCAACTAAAATTGCATTTAATTTTAAAAAATAAGAAAAATATCAAGACTGTTAAAAATATTTTCTATAAATGTATTTATTTTATTTTTAATTATTATAAAAATTATGAAATTAAATATATTCTTTGATCAGTTTATTATTTTTTATTAACTGTAGATTAAACTAAAATTTAATAAAAAAATTTTAATTAATCAAAATAAAATAAAATTATTTTAATTTTTTAAAGTAAAAATTTATTAAAAAAATTCTATCATACCACCAACCCATTTACATTATGTTTGAATTGAAGAAAAATAAGGAAAGTGGGAAAAATTATCTCTTATTTGAAATAGGAAAAATTAAAAAGGAAAAAATAAAGTTAAAAAATAATAAATATAAATTATCATTTATTTTTTCTCATTTAAAAATAAAAAATAAATAAAATTAATTTTTAATCTTTATAATTATTTATTTTAATTTAAAATAAAAAAATAAATATTTTACTATTTAAAAATTACTCTACTCTTTTATTTTTCTTCCTAATGTAAAAAAAAAAATGAAATTACCTTTCCATCACTTTTATTTTTTTTATTTATTTTCTTTAACACTTTGTTTAAAAAGTTTTTTAAGAAGAAGAAAAATAAAGAGTGAAAAATAAATGATATTTTTCTCTTATTATTTTTTTTGTTATTGTTTAAATAGAAAGAGAGGAGAATAAAGAAATAAAAGAAAAATATGATATATTTATAATTTTATCCTATTTATTTTAAAAAAAAAATTAAATAATAATTTAATAATTTTAATGTATAAAAAAATATTTTTATGACTTTCTCACCAAATTAAATAGAAAATAATAAAAGATAAATAAAAATTATTTTTCTTTCTCTCTTATTTTCTTTTATTTTTAAATAAAAAAATTAATAATTTATTTTTTTTATTTATTTTCTTTTCTCTCCCTTTCTCTTCTATCAAACAGGGTGTAAGTTCCCAAACATATTCTTAGTGGTTTCAATGCTCAGACCATGCTTTGATGGCAGGAAATGAATTATCGGTGGATAGCGAAGTTCAAGGAAGGATTAATTGCAGAAAAAAGTGGAGATTCTGCTGGGTCATGATTCGATTCACCTCCTAACCCGTTCGAATCTTGGCCTTCGTGAAGTTTCTGGAGGCTATACAGGTACTGACGGCTTCTGCTGTCCGCAGGCACCCATTTTGTGGTGGTGGGATTGCTCTTTAAAGGTTGACGGCGGCAGTTCGACGAAGGGCAGTGGCAACGCTCGTCCCTCTTTTTCGAGACTCTCTGTTCTTTTTTTTTCCCCATTAAGGAGGGAAAATCTCAAGAAAGTTAAAACACAAAATGAATTTTTAAATTTTGATACAAAATTGATGTATAAATAAAAATTAACAATTGTGTTCAATACATTTTTATTTGAATTCAAAAATATAATAAATAGAAAATAAAAATTTGGATCACTGCATAAATATAACAAGTTAAAAAAATAAATATTTATGCCAACTAAAAGAAATATTCATAATATCACGTTAAACATAAACATTAAATATTTAGAAAATTGTAATAACGACATAAAATTTAGAAATTTTAGTTTTTTTTGGCATCATTAAAATTTTTAGTGAATTTTGAAGGTTGAAGAAAAAAGAAAATGGAAAAAGCTTAGACCAAAAATTTTCCTCTCTCTTAATTATATATATATTTTTATTTTTCTTATATTATTTTCTTTTCTCTCCTCTAAACATAGCATAAATGACATCAATTTGGGAAGAACCAAACGATTGATCATTTTGGTCATCGTCTTAACCAACATCGAGGATCCAGTGCTGCCCATCAATCCTAGCATTTCGTTTTGCACATTTTGAGATGGGAATTCACCATTTTCTCTATTAAATCATGTATGGTGATTACAACTAAGTAAATTGTAGCCTGTAAAATCTCCCTTCCCTTTGATTTAACCACACTCTAGAGAGAGAGAGAGAGTTTTCAAACCACATTTTAGAGAGAGAAAAGCTGTAGATAGAGAAAGTTTTTTAAGCACATTTTAGTGTTTTGGGAATTCATCAATGCAGTACAAGTTGCCACTAAGTATATCATCTATCTAGCTTTGATTTGAGACCAATATGATCAATTTTGGTGGCTGGAGCTAGTAAATCATCAAATGGGCCATTGAGAAGTTTAAGCCTCATCCATTATGGCCAGCTGCACGTCTTAGGGATTATGCCTCGCCATCAAGCTTAAGACGTGAAAGCCCTGTTTTGGCATTGAAATTCTAGGCTAGAAAAACAGTTTTCAGAAAAAGCAAAATTTTAGATTCAAAGGAAGAAAATTATTTTGTTATTTTTGAGTTGTTATTAGTATAATTTATTAAATTTAATTTTAAATTAATTTTTAATACCCTTTAACTGACAAGGATATTTTATTAATAATAATATTTATTATTAAAAGTAAAGATTATTATTTAAATTTTTTTTAGGAAAAAATATGGGCTTATTTGAACCTAATAAGGAGGGTATGGGTTGATTAGGGTGGAATGCAGAAATTCAAAGGCGGAATTGAAAATTTATCTAGGTTCAAAAATAAATATTAAAAAGAAATTAAATGAAATCTTAATAAAAATATAAGAATTAAAATAAAAATATAAAATATTAAGAGATTAAAATTAAATAATATAAAAAAATAATGAAATTTACAGAAAAAATGCAGAGACTGAGAAAAGATAAAAATATTAAGAGCCAAATTGTAGTTTTTTTTTTAAATAAATTAAAAATTTTAGGGAGCAGTATTTTTAAAAAAAATTGATAAAAGTTTAATTTAAAAAATTTGTTGGGGACCATGATTTCTAATGTGTAAAGTAGTTCCACACGTGCAGAGATTTCACTTGGAATCCACTCGAGGGGGAGAGAGATAGAAGATAAGAAATTGCTTCGCATTGTGCATCCACAAAGTAGGAGCCCATAACCTAGAGTTATCTGTTTGCCTCCTTAATTTAATTCAATCTTATAAAAAAAAAATCTATCATTAAATCTGATAAATTTTTTAATGGAGTAAAATTATTAAATTAAATTAAATGAAATTATTAAATCAAATTAAATGAATCAAAATTGAGATTTTAATAATTTAATTGGCTACTATTAAATAAGAGAGGCTTATTTAACTATCTAATCAATTTAAATTTTAATTTTTTTAAATTTTAACATGTAATTTTCATATTATCATTAAAAGAACATGTAATTATTTATTTAAGACAATAATTAAAAGAAAATATGATTTAAGGTTATTTTAGAATATCCAAAGATTATATAATAAAAAGTGTTTAATTTATCTGTTGGGTATAACTGATAGCTGATGAACACTCAAACAGATAAATTATAGTGTTTGACAAGCTTAAAAAAATAGAGCTGATAAATGATGGGCAACTGATATAATACCCATTAGCTGCAGTTTGTATCAGCTCTATTTTTAGAGCTGGATAGCTGATTTGGTTTTATTTTTTATTTTGATCATATCATCCTTTTTCATTTAACTTGAAAATTAATATTATTAATATTTTTATTTTTTTATTTGTAATTTTAACATTTTAATTAACATATTTCAACTTTATTAAAATATTTTTTTATTAATAACATAAAATATAAAATATTTATTTATATCCAAAAACTTAAAATTAATTATAAAATTTTCTATTAACAATAATAATTATTTTATTATTTTATCTATATTTTTAAAATTATTTAATTATCCTAAAAAAATAATTATTTTCTTATTTCAATAATAAAATAAATGATAAAAGATTAATAATTATATATTTATTTAAATAATATAATATATTAATTTAATAATTATATATTTAATTTGATAATAAAATAAATAATATAATGTAGTAAATTTATAATTTTATATTTATTTAAATAATAAAATAAATTATATGATATATACCCTTATTAGTCATTTCACATATTAACAGTAACAGCTAAATATAATTTTACCAAACACTTAATATGAAACAACTATCATCAACTATCGCTATCACTATCACTAATTTATCAAATTATCACCGTGTATTCAACAGCTAATCCAAACAGAAAATAGAATGAGGCGATGGGCAATTGATATGATACCCATCACCGTATTTGTATCACTTCTATTTTTAGAATGTTTTCATCACCGATAAATGATCTGATTTTACTTTTTATTTTGACCATATTATCCTTTTTTATTTAACTTGAAAATTAATATTATTAATGTTTTTATTTTTTTTTATAATTTTAATATTTTAATTAACGTATTTTAACTTTATTAAAATATTTTTTATTAATAACATAAAATATAAAATATTTATTTATATCCAAAAACTTAAAATTAATTATAAAATTTTCTAATAATAATAATAATTATTTTATTATTTTATCTATATTTTTAAAATTATTTAATTATCTTAAAAAATAATTATTTTCTTATTTCAATAATAAAATAAATGATATAATATAAAAGATTAATAATTATATATTTATTTAAATAATATAATATATTAATTTAAAAATTATATATTTAATTGAATAATAAAATAAATAATATAATATAATAAATTTATAATTTTATATTTATTTAAAAATTAAATAAATTATATAATATATATCCTTATTAATTTTACATATCAATAGTAACAGTTAAATATAATTTTATCAAACACTTAATATAAAACAGTTATCATCAGCTATCAGTTATTAGGTAATAGGTTATAAATTATATTCAACAATTAAATTAAAGATCCATAATATTCTAAAAAAATTGAATAAAGAAAATAAATAAATCATTGGATTCACCCGACCCGAATTGAGATTCACTTTAGAACACTAGGGTTTTTGTCGCCTCTATAAATACTTACTTTCCCTCACTGATCCAAATTCTCTGCGATTCTAGGGTTTTCTGTAGTCTCTCTGGTGCTGCCCTGCGTTTCAAAGGCTTCAGAGTAAATCGGTAGTCATGGGTCACTCAAACGTCTGGAATTCTCATCCCAAGAACTACGGGCCTGGTTCTCGTGCCTGGTATGAAAATTTCCTTCTTTCTTTATGTTTCCCGAGAAAATTGAAGGAAAAAAAAAATGAAACTACCAGTTGAAATCGTATTCCTATTTCTTATACCTAATGTTTTAATTGATGAAAGCGCTGTAATAAGTAATCCTTTTGCTATGCTTTGATATATTGGTTTAAGTAGATTTACTTGGATACCCATATGAACACTTGATGAGATTGGATTCTTCTTGATTTTCGTATTTCATTTGTTATGATCGTGTAGTTGTGTGCCTTGTTCATTATTAGGCTTTTGGACCTTCTAACGTATTGCTCAAGATAGCTTTTGCTGCTTTGTTCTTGGGTTTCTTCTCTCCAATATTTGGGATGCGATATTGATTTGGCAATGCTTAGCCTCTCTTTGTTACTATGTTGCCATAATATTTTTTACTGCATCATTGTTCTTAATGTATTTGTTCACGAGGTAGAATAAAATCATCTGATTTTTGTTTCCTTGTGGTGTTAGCCGTGTTTGTGGGAATCCCCATGGGTTGATCCGGAAGTATGGACTCATGTGTTGCAGACAGTGCTTTCGTAGCAATGCCAAGGAAATTGGCTTCATCAAGGTATGTATAATTGTTTGTAATCTACTTGGATACATTGATTGAACAGCCCTTGATCTTTTCCCTTGATCCCTTTCAGTATCGCTGAAGGATAAACACCTCATCCGCTAAAGGAGAGAACAAGTATGATTCAAGAGTAGTGGTTTCTGTTTTGATGAACTTGAAGAAATGTTTAATTTTGGTGATGTGTTGTTGAACTTGGGTTGATGTTAGACAACAATTAGTTTTGAATGCTATGAGAATATTTTGTGGGTTTCATTTATGGATGATTACTCCTCTTATTTCATCTTGTTTTTTGTTCTGTATTCTTTCATCTGATAATTATATGGCCTTTTTAACAGCTGCAAAAAAAGGCAAGTGCTGTTTCCTCGTTGTAGAGTTGATTGTTTTATTTAAACTTACAAATTGTTGCAATATGTTCCACTTCTTGGCTGGGGGAACAACTGCAGTACACTCATACACATTTGTAAGTTTAGACGGTGAATCAATTTGCTCAAGTTTTCTTGTCTCATGTCGAGTTGTTGACAACTAGGATGTGCACTGACGAGCGTAAATGAGCTGAGTTGAGCATGAATTATTAGGTTTGGCTCGTTATCAAGCTTAATTTTTGGACTTGTTCAATTAAGAGTTGAGTTTGAGAACGTGCGTGAGCAGATTCATTTAAAATGTTGGCCTGTAATTCAGGATGATCACTGTAGCAGAGTAGGATATTATTAAACAAATATTATTAAATTAATAATAATACATTTTATAGCCAATACTTTTATATATTTTATAAATATATAATTATTAAAATAAATTTAGTTAAATTTTAATATGTAAATATTATTTAAAAATAATTAAAATTTTAAATAATATTTATTTATTTATATATAGAAATGTTTAAAATTAAAATATTTATAATAATAAATTTAATAATATTAATGAAAAATAAATATTAAAATTATATAACATAATAAATATAGAAAATTTATATACTTTTATTGTATAAAAAATATTAAAATAGAAAAATATGATTTATTAAATTAAGTTGATATACTATTAAAATAGTTTATTGAAGTTGAATTTATAGGTAAATAGATATTAATTATTTTATAAGTATAATATAATTTAACTTAATAAAAGAAATAATTTTATGTATCAATTTAGATGATTTTATATATATATAAAAACAGAAGGTGAATTTGCAGTTCAAATGGTTCTTGGCCTGAAATAAGTCTTCTTGGTCCTAGGTTCACACTAGTTTACATTGGGTTTTCCAAATCAGGGTTTAGTGATTAAATTGAACAGGATCATAGTCGTGTTCTTAGTTAAATCTGCCCAATATGGGTTTAAAAATCATGTTTAATTAACATGTTTGTGATCTGACTTGTTATTACTATTATATTGAGATCCACATCATTCGAGTTTTTTCAGATTAATATAAATTTTATTAAAAAATCAATGAAAAACTTAACAGATCAAGTTCAAATTAACTCAAGTCAACAAACTCATCCCAAACACCTAGCTTAGGATCTATGATGTTGAGTGGCAAAACCTAAGCAAATACATCTGAATGAAGAACAAAGAGAGAGCTTGGAGGCTTATTCTAATGATGATGTCTAGTATATAAAACAAGTGGCAAATGTATGATTGTAAATGAAGGGTCAATTGACTCTTATTTTTTGGTAAGTTTCATTTATGGTCACTGAATTTTATGGGTTATTTCAGTAATATTACTCAACTTTATTATTATTTTTTTTTATTAAAAACCATTCAATTTTAACTAAAGTATCATTAAAATTATTGTGATCGATTATTTCAGATTTTTCGGTTAATCTAATAATCTATCTTTTACAAAATAAAATTACTAAACTATCCTTTCCTTACACTAAATCTATTTTGTTTCTTTCTTACACTTTGCTTTACAATCTCTCTTTTTGAGACTTAGAGAAACTTAGAGAAAGAACAAAATTTAAAAGATATCCATAATAAAAAATAAATACACATCAAAAAATACAAAAGATATTCAAGCATTGAAGCTCTATTAATTAAATATTCAAATCAATGAATCCAACATTCAAAATTAATAAATCTAAAATCAAATATCAACAACTGAAACTCAAAAATTCAACAAAAATTAGTGAATTGGGAGAAGGACAAATTCACTATGGTGAGGCTTTAAAGCAATTGTGAAGGCAATGAAGGTAAGATCATGAAAGAAAATCTGGGACACAAAGGAGAGAGGAGAGTGTCAATCAACATCCATAAATCAATAAATACCAAACACAAAAACTAATAATTGGGAATTGTTAGAAATTAAATAAGAAAGCTTTTTTAAATCAGCAAATTAACAAACAAAAATAGAGAATCAGTTTAACAAGCAAACTCGAATAAAATAAACTATCAATCTCCACCTCCCTATGTTACAACAAACAATCTTTTGATATTTTTGATACAAATTAAAAGAGTATCATTCCTTTCAAATTTTCCTTTCTTCACAAATTAAGTATGACACAACTTTTTTTTTTTTTTTTTAAAAAAGGAAAAAATTTTCCAAAGAAAACTATAATAACATAATTTTTTAGTAAATCTTCATAAGTTTCCTATCTTAGGAATGAACGACCTTTAGTTAGCATTAAAACTACTCTCACCTTTTCAACCTTGAAATGAAAACAAATCTCCATGACAACATATTGATATATTTTTTTTTAAGCTACGATTAGAAAAAAGTTCTAAAATTTTCAAGAAAGTAGACAAATTTAAGAACTTTCAAATTAAAAAATCTGGCCAACCAAGAAATTTTGATGGTGAGTTTTTGATGCTTTCCATTTTTAAGGGTTTAGGAATAGTCGAAAGCCAAAATATTTTTTTCTTTTTAATGTGAAATGGTGTTTTTTTGGATGAGATAAAGAACAGTAAAAAAAGAAGAAGAAGAAGAAGAAATAGAAAAAGAAGATAGGTGAGGGTTACTGTGGCATGGCGTTTTTTGGTTAAATTTCATTGACGATCACTCGATTTTAAGTGTAATTATAGTAAAGTCATTTAATTTTTATTTTTTCTTAAAAATCACTCAACTTCAATTTGAGTATCATTAAAGTTATTATTACCGGATATTGTAGGTTTCTATGTTATTCAATGAGAAATTACTTAACTACCATTCCTTTACATTAAAATCCATTCTTATCTTTCTTTCCTTCACTTTTCTCTTCACCACTTTTCTTCACTTTCTTATCACCCAAACACTACCTCAAGCTTTCCTCTTCCTCCTTCAAACTTTACTCTCACTCCTCACCTCATAGATCTCCAATCAAGACGTCAACTCTTTTATAATAGTCCTTGAAATGCTCACCCATCTCCTTTGGCTTCACTTTTTCCTCTTTACAGCCACCAATGGACATTAACAGTTATGATTCTCTTTCTCCTTGCTTTCCTTTCCCTCCTTTTTCCTTTCCCTTCCCTTTCTCTCAACTAAGAAAGCCTTTACGTCCACCAAGTTAGGCTCTCTCTTTCTCTCTCTCCTCTCTCTCTCTCTGACCCTAACTCCATATGCTCTTCCTAGTCTAACCACGACACCAACCCTTGCTTCTGGTTTGGCGTTAGCTCAACTCTATAACCCACTTTGTTACTTCCATCAACCTCTCCAACTCTAACTCAGGTGGCCCTTTTCCTTCCCTCCTCTACCGCCTTTAAAAGCTCACTTCCATTTCCTTCTACAATAACTTCATTAATGATACTCTCCCAGGAGATTTTATGGCTCACTAAGTGTAATCTAGTTGGCGAAATACCTAAATCTCTAGGTCAGCTCAAAAATCTCCAAAATTTAGAACTTGCAGTGTAACCGATTCTTTGAGTATATAAAGGACGAGACTCTGTGTAGTGAATGTTGTTGAAGATTGATGAATAAATTAATTTTCTCTGTTCTTTGTTTTGTGTTTCTTCTCTCTCTGTGTGTATTTCTCTTCTTTTAGTTTAATAATTCCTTAGTTTGCATCGGAGAATCTCAATTTCAGTGAGCACTTTTCCTAACTCTTCCACTGGGATCAGGTCAAGAAGCTTACATCAAGAAGAAGAATTTTGTAGGAATTTATATACTCTACAAGTGTTAATTTCAGTTTTCTTGGGTTTTTTCTTGTTTTACATTACAAGAATTTATATATCTCTCTCGTATTGTTTTGAATTTGGGAAATTTGAATTAATTTTTGAGAATCTTTGTATTTAAAGATGTGAAATTAAATGATTGGATTAAATCATAAAAGAAGCAAAAAATTTTAGTAATGCTATTTTCGTAGAAAATTAGACAAATGGTTTTTGTTTACTAGATACATCCTTATGATTCTAGAATATAGATTTTTAGTTTTTTTTCAATTGATAGATTTTTATTTTATTTGGCACATTAAACTTAGTGCTTTGAAATGCAAAAATAAATAAATAAATAAATAAATACTAGAAGCAGAGAATCAAACAATATGAATCACACATATCTAAGATAATGTTGTGATTATTGTCATTATTATGCTATAAATTTTGAAATGGCTCATTTTAATGTAAAAGAAGGGTAATTAGGTTTATTATGCAAAAGGATGATAGGTTAGCAGGTTAACCTTGAAACCTGTAATATCCTGTAATATTGGCTTTAATGATATTTAAATTGAAGTTAAGTGACTTAAAAAAAAAAAAAATCAAAGTTAGAGTGATTTTATTGTAATTACTCTTGAAGTTGAGTGATTGCTGGTGAAATTTAGTTGGTGTTTTTTGGATGAGACAAAAAATATTAATGAAGAAGAAAAGGAGAAGAAGATAGGTGAGGATAGAGGCATGGCATTGAAGATGGAAGAAGAAAAGTGAAAAATAAGTAATAGGGATATTAATAAAAGGTAATTGGTAATTTCATTTCTAAAATGATAGACAGATCAATACGTTAACAGGAAAAACCTATAATATCTAATCACAATGACTTTAATGATATTTAAATTGAAGTTAAATGATTTTAAGAAAAAAAAAATTAAAGTTGAATGACCTTATTGTGATACACGTAAAGTTTGATGCCACGTGTGAAATTTATCCCTTATTTTTTTTTTTAAATTAATTCTATATATTTATGTGTTTTAATGAATTGACTCTCTTATCTTTAAGTATATTGAACTCTCATTTTGATTCAGGACATATTTTATAATGAGAAATCAAATCATCCTTCTCAATTTTTAATAGTTTTTGGCATATTAGACTTCGTTGAATATAATTATAAAAATATATTGGGTAAATTTTAAAAATTATTCCTGAACTTATATGGTTGTAACACTATAGTCCTTAAACTTTAAAACGTAATATAAAATCCCCTAAATTTTCAAATTTTGCACAGTAAAATCTCTCTAATTTTTAATTACTGATTTTCAGTTGAAAACTGATGTGAACAGCCAAGTCATGACTCTTAGTTAATATTTCTCTCTCCTCTATTATTCAAATTGTAAAATTATTTTCTCTGCACCTGAAAAATCATTCTATTTACAGTGAGAAAAATGATTTAATTTACACATAATTTGAGAGAGAAAAGAAAAATGTTGACTAAGTTTCACGCTAGAACTGTTCAGGTCAGCGTCTAACTGAAAAAACTGACAATTGAAAATTAAAGGATTTTACTGTGCAAAATTTAAAAGTTGGAGGGGTTTTATGTTTCATTTTTAAGTTGAGGGATTATAATATTACAGTAGATAAATTCAGGGACGGTTGTCAAAATTTATCCGAACATATTATCTAATATTTTATTATTTTTTTGATGTGTTGATGTTCGGAAATTTTTTTTCCACTTCTAATAAATGGGCAACCATATTAGCTTAATGGTAAAACCAACAAATGGACGTATCAGGTACTTGAGCAAGTAGCAATTTACAGTCCTTGATAATTTGGCCAAACTCTGATCAATCTACAACTAAAGAGGATAAAGCGTGAAAGACCTCTTGATAGTCCACTGTCAATTCGACATTTCTCACCTCACTCTGCAATAACCAAGATAGAACTTCATGTAAACCAATGGCTTTCGCCACTCTTGGACAGAGACGGAGGGAATGCAGGCCAAGGGGGGCATTCCCTTGAATTTTAAAAAACTTGAAGAGTATATTAGTCATATTACAACTCTTTACTTAAAATTTTTTAATCCAGCTGCAGTTATAGTCCGTCACCCGTATGTCCACTTAAAATTCTGCCAACAAAGTATAAACCCATATTCTTTGCATTTTTCTCTCTTCAACTCATCTCACCCATTCTCTCTACTCTACGATATTTTGGATCACCTTTGCTTGTGTCACGGGTGCCTCACGTGGCTAGATATTGTCCGCTTTGGGCCTCAGCCCTCACGGTTTTGTTCCTGGGCCGAGCCTCTGCCCAACCCAAAACGTGTCTAACCAAGCAAGGCCACCCCCTTCATATAAGTCCAGGAACTCCCCCATACTTGGCCGATGTGGGATTGAGTCACCTCTGTGACATCTCCCCCACCCGATCCTGCAACGACCTCGTTGCAGTCCGGCCACCCTGCCTACACCTCTGTGCGCTTGGCGTGAGTCGACCAAGATGGGCCTGGCTCGATACCAAATGTCACGGGTGCCTCACGTTGGTAGATATTGTCCGCTTTGGGCCTCGGCCCCCACGATTTTGTTTCTGGGCCGAGCCTCTGCCCAAGCAAGGCCATCCCCTTCATATAAGTCCAAGAACTCCCCCATACTTGGCCGATGTGGGATTGAGTCACCTCTGTGACAGCTTGGCTCTATAGGCAAGTCCCAACTCCTAAATCCACTTTAACTCCATAATTTTTATTTGTTTAATTTTTCTCTTTTTTTGTATAAAGTTTTCCCTCTACTTTATATAATTTCTTTGTGTATAATCAATCGGCCATAGAATAATAGAGAGCAAATCTGAAAATGGATTTGATTATTATTATTATTATTATTATTATTATTATTATTATTATTATTATTATTATTATTATTATTATTAATTCTTCTTTCTATTGACTAATTATTGTTTGATGATGCCAGTTGGACAATTCCCTTTTCTCAAGCAATTTGCAATTAAAAAAATGATAATAATGTATTAGAAAATTTATCATTTCATTCATTATTTTATTGTGAGTTGATACTTAAAAATAGACATGGATAGATAAAGAGATGTATTAATATTATCTACTATTTTTTATAGAAAATATTAAATGGAGTATGAATTTACAGTTTTGAACTGTAATCAAAATTTAATAAACAAAAAAATATGCATTTAAAATGAATATATCAAAGAAATTATAAAATTTAACTAGATATTTCATTAATTATTTATAATGCAGTATGTCCAATCTTTGAAATCTTGACTATAAAAGAAATGCAAAAACTATAAAATATCCTTGTTATTTAGTTTAATAATAAAAATTACCCATTGTATTCATTGATATTGTTATCTCTTTTCTATATAAATCTTTTATATATTTTATTTGATAAAATTTATTTCATATTGCATTAATACTGTTATCTCAATTTTATATAAATATTGATTGCTTTTTGCTTTTATAGATATGGAACGATTTTTTAAAAAGAAAATTAAATACTGCAAAATCATCATCATCAATCAATTAACTTGTTCAACCAGCACCACCTAAGTAGGTGATTATTGAGGAAGTTAAGGTCAATATAGAAAATATTCCTTCTGAATCAGGACTACAACCTAACATAATGAGTTATTCACCTGATATTAAGAATCAGGTATGTAGAGCTTACTTACTTAAAGGTCCATATCAACCATGCTATCATAAATTTCCTCAAAAGGTAGATGAAGCTTGAAAATGGAGATTTATTGCATCTTGGTTTGATGAATTCAGTAGTTGGCTGGAATATAGTATTAAAAAAGATGTTGCATATTGTTTATACTGTTATCCTTTTGCATATGGGCATAGTGAAATAGGTCATTATGCTTTTGTACATGAAAGTTTTGCTACTTGGCGAAAGAAAGAAAGATTGAGAGAACATGTATGAGACCATAATAGTGATCATAATAAATGTCAGTTAGCTTATAAAGATTTGATGAACCAAGCTCAACACATTAAAATTTCTTTTTGAAAACAATCATAACAGTAAAAAATGGAGTATCGTTGTAGGTTAAATGCATCAATTATATGTTTTCGTTATCTCTTGATGCAAGGACTGGCTTTTCAAGGGAATGAGAGTTTAAAAATTCATTAAATCAAGAAAATTTTCTTGAATTATTAAAAGTTATGGCTTCATGCAATGAAGAAATTAATATTGTTGTGTTGAAGAATGCTCCTAACAATCTTAAACTCACATCTCCTGATATTCAAAAAGATATCATTAATACAATTGCAACTAAGGCAACAAAGGTTATCATTACAGATTTGGGAGATGATTTATTCTTTATTTTAGTTGATGAATGTTAAGATGTATCAATTAAAAAGCAAACAGGAGTTATCATATGATATGTTAATTGATTTAGATCTGTTGTTGAAAGATTTATTGGTCTTGTGCATGTCTATAATATAAGTGCAGCATATTTTAAAAAAGGTATCAAGTCTTGCTCTCTACTTATGGCTTGAATACTTTGAGAGGTTAAGGCTATGATAGAGCTAGTAATATGTGAGGTAAATTTAATGGCTTTAAAGTTTTATTTTGAAGGAGGATTCTAGTGTTTATTATATCCATTGTGTTCCTCATCAACTCCAACTTACACTTGTTGTTGTTGCTAAAAAGCATTCAACTATAGGTTCATTTTTCAATGCTATTACTCACTTGTATAATGTTATTGGAGGTTCTTGTAAGCATAGAGACATACTTGGAGAAATGCAAATAGAGAAAGTGTTTGAAGGGATTGCAAAAGGTGAAAAAAAAAAAAAAAAACTGGACAAGGTCTAAATCAAGAACTGGCATTGAAGAGACTAGAAAATACTCTTTGGAGATCTTATTATGGTATGCTCATTAATTTGATGCATTTATTTCCTTCTGTCATTAATGTTCTTGATTATATTAGAGAAAATGGTAGTTATGATCGACAAAAGGCTGAAGTAATTGATTTGCTAGATATTATTAATAGATTGAATTTGTCTTTGTGTTTCATCTTATGAGAAAGATTTTGGGAATCACATATGAGTTATCACAAGTTTTAGAGAGGAGGGATCAAGATATTGTAAATGCTATAAATCTTGTTAAAGTCTCAAAATGCCATTTGCAAGTGATAAAAGATAATGTTTGGAAACCTTTATTACTTGAGGTATTGGAATTTGTGATAAATATGATATAGCTATATTAGAAATGGAGGATGTCTAAATAGCTAGAGGGAAATCAAGGCGTAGAAGCAAAGAAATGACAAATCTCCATCACTATTGCATTGAGATGTTTATTTTGTGATTGATATGCAGTTTTAAGAACTTAATAATCAATTTGATGAAGTGAATACAAATTTACTTTTATGTATGGCATGTCTTGATCCTAAGGATTCATTTTCTGCATTCGATACGGGCAAATTGATTGCAAAATTTTATCAAAGTGAATTTTCTCTAGTTGCTCTAATGAAACTTGAATCTCAACTTGAGAACTTTATCTTTGATATGCGTACATATAAGAAATTTTCTGAAATGAGTGGAATTGAAGATCTTGCTGAGAAGATGATTGTCATAAGAAAGCATATTATTTTTCCTTCGGTATATTTATTAGTCAAATTATCATTAATCTTGTCAGTTCCTACAGTCACGGTGGAAAGAGCTTTTTTCTATAATGAATACCATTAAAAGTTCACTTTCAAATACAAGATGTATTTATAAGTATTAACAATGAAATTATTATGAATAGATTTACATTAATGAAAAATATATGATAATTATTGTAATTTAATTGAAACAATTTATTAATATTTTGTAATTAATTCTCTTGTCAACTTATATTATTTTTATAAATCATATATTTTAATTGGATCCTCCAAGTTGAATTCCTAACTCGTTTAAGAGCAAAGATGCCATCGTGATAACCTGAGAGGCCAGTAATGAATGCATTTGATCATCCCTTAATACAACCCCATACGCAATGATTCCTTCCCCTCTAATAAAGCAGCATCAACATTACATTTTTTTTTCCTCCCCACTGCACGGTGGGCCTTTGCCAACACAGTCTGGGACTATGGTCCTCTCTGAATGGAGGTGTCGTGGCCAAGCTTTCTCTAACAACTTCCCACTTACCAGCATTGTCAAAGCACCAGAGAAATTTCATGGGAAGAAAGCATTTTACCTTGCCAGAGATGAAGGCTACAGTTGCACCAAAGGTTCCAAGCCACCACACTTACTTTAACCACAATATGCTCCACTTCTTATCTCAGCAAATGGAAAAGAGAAAAAAATAATGAAAAACAGTTCAAATAAGCCCTGAACTATTTGTGGGGTCATATTAGCCCAAATAAACTTTAAACTTTCCATTTTAGGCTAAATTAATCTAACTTCTATTAGATATCAGGCAAGTGAATTACACGCTTAATAAAAGAGAGTTAATATGAGTTTTTTAATAATAAAATAATGGTGTAGAGAGAGGGAGAAAAAATAAATAGATAATGAGCTCAAACTTCTCAAAAATTCTAAGATTTTTGACATTCTGAAACGTGAGATTTTCAATTCTCATTCAGAATGGTGGAAGAGCCAGAGAAACTTGCTCAAGCATTGCATAACCATCGACGGTTTAACCAGCACTTGGTGGAGACTAGCAGAGACATGGTGGAGAAAGGGCTACCCCTTGACATGTAGTTGAACGAGGACTAGTGCTGGACATGCAAGATTTGTTTCAAAGGTTCACATTTGATATCGCAAGCGTATTGGTTTTAGAACCATATGGTAACATGCCATAGAAAACCACCTTGGACTTAATGCTGCACATGTAGTTCTGCAGAATGTTAAAAACCATTAGCTTGAAGTATACAAAATTGAAGCTCTAAAGTTTCTCAGATTTACATTTCATGTTATTTGAGTACTGCATTTTGATGAACTATTTGGGGGACACTCACCCCTCCAATCCTTTATTTGGATTCACTGCATCAACATTTTATTTGTCATCGATCGACAAATCATCTTAGCCAGCAATTTGCGCGTAAACGTGACATGGAAGAACGTGTTCGTGGGCCATTTTCAGCTGCTCTACAACTCCAATATTTAACTGTCTTGATCTAATTAGGGACAAATTATTGAAGATAATTAAATTAGTTATTTTGTTGAAAAAGAAACACAATTATTTATACTCCTGTTTTTAGCTTTCATTTCTTTTTTCTTCCCGTCTCTGTTTTGCTTTGTTTTCTCCTACCATAACAAAGTAAGCTTGCAATTTTTTTTTTTAACACTTGTCATGCCATGTAAATTTGTGTGTCAAGCCATCACAGTTACAGGACTCGCATAGACCCATTAGCTATAACAAAAAGATTTCCAGAATGCCACATTAAAACTAATTTTCATCCAACTTTTTGAGATTAAGAAGAATGCTCAAGTGATTAGTAAGCCCAACCTGCTGAAGTATGATGCTAAATATTCAGGTAGAATAAGTGATGGCGAATGGCGAAGTGGATAGCTTTAGCATCTGCAATAATTTGCTCGGCTTTGTCGCCCATGATTGCTCCAGCTATGCATTCTTCTCATTGTCAATATAAAATGTCTCTGTTATTGCTTTAAATCCTACTAAATGCACCGTTATTCCAAGTGTGAACCAATTTCATTGTGAAGGAAGGATTACATACTCCTAGAACACCTAATAAAACTTCTTACTTTCGTGCTAAACAAACTAATTTTTATAAAAAAATAAAAAAAATTTAAATTACAAATATGAGTCTATTAGTTTCATAAAACTTATTTATACTTTCAATAAATTATAACAATTATCAATATTTTATTTTATAAAATGATTATAAGAAAAATTAATATATTTATAATATTATAAAATACAATAATTAATATAAAAGAGCTAAATTTTAACTTAATGAAGAAAGATAATGAGTTTGTAACAAGCCAACTCATGAGATGAGTGTTATTGAACATTGGTTTAACTTGTTTATTTAACAAGTTTAAATTTAGAATTTAAGTCGACTTGTCAAGAAAAAAAGTCGAGTTGAGTCTAAGTAATTCACGAGCGATTAGCTTATTTACACCACAATATAGAGTCGCTTCTTTGAGTAGCGATCAATTGAGTGAGATTCTCTAATTGTGTATATATTAATCTAAATTTGATATATTTTTATTATTATTATTTTATTTTGTTTAATTATTATGTATATTTAACAATAAAATTAAATTTTAATAGTTCATCAAATAATAGTTATTATTAAAATAAGATTTATTCTGAACAAATAAAAATAATAATATAATTAAATATTATTAAATTCATTAATACTTTTTTTAATTGAATAATAAAATTCAGTGAATTAAAAATAATTATATTTTTAATACAATTTGTAACTTATAAAATAATCAATTAAAAATGATAAAGATGCAAATGCAAATAAAAATAAAATTTATTGATAAAATAAAAATTAAATTGAGAGACCACTTTATTGATAAGATAAAATTTAAGTAAAGTAATTGTTTAAAGTAAAAATAAAATTAAGATTATTTTGATTGGTTAATTTATAGTTAACAGTAATTTGAACTAAATTTGAATGAGAAGACCATTTTGTTGTTAAAATAAAATTTAATAAATATAACTATCTTCAATTAAAATAGCATTGAATGATAATTTTTGCAAAAAATAAAATTGATTTGTAATTTATATATATATTTAATTTATCTTAATAAATACAATTATTGATGTTATATAATATCAATGATTTTATGATTAAAAAATAATAATATAAAATAAATCTTTAAGTATGTTAGTATAATATCCTTTGCATATATATATATATATTTTGGCATTATCTAAATTTTAGATTCTATTTTGATGTTGAATTCTTATTCCAGTGATTCCAGTTCATCCTGAGCTTATTAATATCGACTGAGTTGAGTGATGTGATTCTCTTAGTAGGATTCGTTGTTTTCCGAGCACTTCTTGGTACTCATAAATCAGAATTGCGCACATTTAGGCTGCGGTCTAGAAAGGACAAAAAATGGACACAGCCGGCTACAGAGCCTGTGTGGCATTGAAGCTTAATGTTAAAAAAAAAGTAATCATTTTAAATTTTATTGAAAAAAAAACTTTAAAAAATAATTTGAAAAAAATTATTAAATTGCATTAGATTGGAGGATTTAAATTTAAATTTAAAATTTATATATTTAAAAATATTTTATTTAATTAATAAAAATAATTTTCATAAAAGTACTCAAACATTATGACATTATATAGAATTAACACATTTAATTATACTAAGATGAATTTAAAATAATAAAATAAAAATAATTATTTTAAATCTTTAATTTTTAAACTTATTATGAATATATTAAATTTTAATAAATTTAAATTTATTTTTATTTATAATATTCAAATAATATATTTAATCCAAATTTAAATTCATGGATCAATTCACTTAATTCCAATATAAAACTATATTATTTTAGAAATTTTATGATAAAAATATATTAAATTTCATTTTAAATTAATTTTTAATATTTTTAAATAATATATTTAAAAAAATTAATAATAATAATTCTAATAATAATATAAAAAGAACCATAATAAAAGAAAAGAAATATCACGACCCAACCTATGGGCAGGACCGGCACTAGGACCTAGGCCAACCTAAAGCCCCCGAGGCCCGTAGTAAGCCTAACTATTCCTTAACCCAACTCTAAGGCCCATTTGGGCCCAATTTCAAGAATTCAACCGGACAGAGTCCTGCCATAAAATGGACATTTCAACGGGGAGTTTTTGACTCACCCGACTTGTAAACACAATATATAATCAATTGGGGAGCTCAGCTCACCCTCCACATACTCAAATGTCATAAAATAAATGGGAGCTCAACTCCCTCATCCAGTCCATCAAACATACATATAATAATGAGTTTACAGGTCCAACATAACAATTTATATTACAGACCCAAATCAAATAAATATTTATAACACATGCGGAAATTCTAGAAGTTAACTGAATTATACAAACATTAATAAACGACCTGCGAGGGAGAAAAGCAGGTTAACCTCAAAAATATCCTCCTATGGCCTGGAAAAATATTAAACAGGAGTGAGCATTTGACTCAGAGCGTAAAATATCAATTTTAACTATAATCTCTATAACTATCTAAAGCTAATGCACCCTGTAGAGTGAAATGCAATATAAGCAATATTTTCACATCATAACAGCAAAAAGATAATTTGGAGTACTCACACACCCGATAATGTCAAACAATACATATATGGGAGCTGATTCCCTATACAGCTCTCTTAATCCAACCTGTGCCAGCGAAAAACTCAGCTCGGACTTCCACTTAAATAACCAAATCGCCCAGCGAAGAACTCAAGCCGTGTCTATCCCGAAGGACCGGGTCCCAGCGAAGATCTCAAGCAGTGTCTACCCGTCCTATCCATAGTCAACACCACATCACACGCACCCCAACGCACGCACACTGCTCCAAATTACCACAACAACATTCATGGCACTTTAACAGTTGTGAATGCAACATAAAACGTGCCTAGAGTTTAACTACATAGATACATACATATAAGTGATGCATGGGCATGCTTAAACATATAATAATATCAAAATTACAATTAAAATTAATATTTTACTCACAAACTTGACAACAGTCACTGTGGCGGTTGGGCGGAGGAAGAAGGCTGTCCCTGCTCATCTGACAATTTTATTATAATCATTTAATAAATTTGACTCAATACAAACTAAGAAAAAGACCAAATACGTCCTAAGTCGTGCCGAAAATCCGGCAGAGTCTCCCCTATACCTGAGACCTACCCAATCTGTAAAAGGGCTCAAAACGCACTTCTATATTCACAAATCATACACTCACAACTCAATCACATCACATAGCCCCTCCTGGGCTCATCCAAACAGTCATCAATCATAATATGTAAATTTACAGTTTAGTCCTTATAATTGATCCTTTTTGCAAAAACTGCCCAAATAAGCTCTAAAAATTCTAAAACTTTGCCCCGCGGTCGCTAGCAATATTACTAGGCTAATGCAAAAAGAATCATAATTTTCCGAGCTACCACGAATATTTTATGGATTTTTAATCCCATTTAAGCACTAAAAAATTACGAAAAAGCAAGGTTCGGGTTTACCTTTGCCGATTCCGACTGTGGGACACGCTCGGAACATCTGACAATGGTGGGGTAGCCAAAATCTCGATCCAATTCGGAGACCTTTTCGGTGGCCGATCTGTCTGGCCGGAAATTCATAGACCCAGACAACTGTCGAATTTCCGCTAATTGAAGATACCTACACGAAGCCCACAACACGGGGGTTAGTATAAATTTTTTACGGAATTTTCTAAGCTCATTTAATGCTCGAAAAAACACTACGAAGTTTCGTGTGACTCACCAAAAAACGGTGTCAGAAAATTTCAAAATTTATATTGCCGCGAAGCTCTCGACGAGTGGAGCGCTCTGGTACTCTCGATTTTCTCGTGGGGTTCACGGTTTGCGAGAAATCTAGCCCAAAATTCAAAATGGGCTAAAACTTCCCGGACAAAAATTGAACAAACCGCTCAATGGATTTTGGTGTTCTTGGTGTCTATGGAAAGCTCTCAAGGTGTAGATGGGTTTAGACACAAGACCCGGCCCAATCGATGGCCGGATTCGGTTTGCTCGAAGACGGCAGCGCTGTCAGCGTCGCTGGCGCGACGTTCCACGGCGTTCAGTCCGCGGCAAGTCGGGTGGGCGAGGAGGCGCGCCAAAGAAGGTGGGGAGGTCGGGAGGCTACTGGTCGAGGGGAGGTGAGAGAAGAGAGAAAACGAGAGAGAGGAAGAGAACGCGCGCGGGGGAAAGAAAAAGGAAGAAGGAGCCAGTCCGATTCGACCGGTCTGATCCGGTCCTGTTCAATTCGGCCGGTTCGATTCAGGATGCAAAATTTTGAATTTTTACTTTGCCTTGGGACCGAAAATGAGGCCTAAAAATTTCGAAAAAAATTCTAGAAAACTTAGAAAAATTTATAGACTCCAAATATATTTTTAGTTTTGCCACATTATCTTTAAATTAATTTTTAAAAATCATCAAAGTTTTATATTTTTAAAAAATCGAACTCAATTTCTAAAATCAGAAAAATATCAAATAATTTTCTAAAATTCAAATAAAATAAAATATCAATATTTATCTAAAAATAATAAATTTAAAAATTAGAGGGGTTACAAGAAAAAAAAATGTAAAGACTAAAGAGGACTTCAGGAAAAGTAAAAGGTTGATCTCCATTTAGTAGTAGTAATAATAATAATAATAATAATAATAATAATAATAATAATAATAATAATAATAATAATAATAATAATAATAATTTGGGATTTTTTATTAAAGGGTGTAATAAAAATAAATATATATAAAAAAATAAGTTTAAATTTAATTACAAAAGTGAGGATGATATGTTAATAATATATATATATATATATATAAATTTAAATTTAATTATAAAAATAAAAGTGAGATGTTAATTATAATAGTATTTTAAATTTTGAATGTTATAAATTTTAAATAAAATAAAAAAAATATTGAATGCTTTTATTTTAATTTTTTAATTATTTTATTTTATATTTTAAATAAAATATAAATATTATTTTAATAAATAATATTATAATAATTAATATTATATATTATAATATTTTTATTATAAAAAATTATTTTTTAATTTAAAATTAAATTAAATTTTAATTAAATAAAAAAATTAAAATATAAAATGTTATTATAATAATATTAAATTTTGTTTTTTTATTATAATAATATTTTATAATAATTTACTTAGTGGAAAATCATGGACAAAGAGGCGTGGCATCCACTCAAACCACCTCTATTATTGGTAAAAAAGGGTCCACAAATTATCATAAAGCTAAGGAAATATTAATGCAAGTCAAAAAAAAAAAGGAAAAATAATAACAAGAGGACAAAGGGATCATGTCATGGCTTGCGTCTTCAGTTATTGACTGACTCGTTTAGCTCCATTCTTTTCCACCTGTCCCTATCGAAAATTCAATTATTTATTTTGATGGCCTACTGTGGTTTGATTTAATGAATTTTTCATATATAGATCAAATTTATTATAAATTTAATATATAAAAAATATATAAAATTTATTTATTAAATATATAAATTAAATAAATTTTATATATTTATATATTAATTTTATAATAAATTAAATTTAAAATAAAAATTTTTTTAAATTGAAAGTCCATAAAAAAATATATAAATTTAATAAGTATCAGATATTCGAATGATGTAAGGCTTTTTTTCTATAGCAATTCATATTTGCCGATCATAACGAGCTATGTCAATCTATATGTATATATAATTATTTAAAAATTAGAGATGTTACATTTTTAATATTTAAAAATTATTTATCATTTTTTAGAAAAATGAAATATTATTTTTTGTATCTTTAAAAAATTTTATTTATTTTAGAAATGATAAATAATTTGAAGTATTTAAAAATGAGAAAATTAATATTTTATTATTAAAAAATTAAGAAAATAATATTTTATTTTTTTAATTAAAAATTAGGCTATTTATAATTAAAAAGTTGTATATTAATTTAGATAATAAGTTTAAAATTATCTTGTTTAAACTTCCCTAAAAGAATATGAGACAAATTTAAACTTGATTTCTAAAGTAAAATGAGGAAGATATAATGTGATGGGAGCTTTATTACAAAAAAAAAAAAAGAAAAAGGAAAATGAGTGGGAGGCAAGAATATTCTTTTCAGCCTTCATTCAATTATTGGGTGACTCATTTGATTCTGTTCTTCTTTCTTATCAAAAATTTATTTATTTAAATCAATTATGACTTAGTGTTATTAAATTTAGGCTGAACCACCTTGTAAGATTAGTGAATTAAATTTTAAATTGATCTAGATTTATTATAAGATCGGATAAGAATTAAAATTTTATAGGAATTTCTATGAAAACTTGGAGTATGCTTTATTAATTTTGTTATAAATTTTGCACATGAAAGAAATTAGAGTAACTTAGCCAAATATACATAATAATGTAAAAAAAAAAAATCTAAGAAAATGCGTGCAAAGGAGAGGTATGAGTCTAATTTAATTATTGAATTATTTTGTGTTATATAACACATATTTTACGTTTACCCTATTTTAATAAATGAATATATGACACCACATTAATAATAGATATATTATGTGCTATATGACATGACATTATATGATTATATGTTTAATCTATTTCAACACGTGTAACCTATTTCTTTGATGTTGGGTTTATTGGATTTATCTGAATTTCGTATGTTAACTACTGAATTGGATATATCTGAATCTGGTTTGTTAACTGAGGACTGTCATAGGCTTCTTCTGCAATGAAATTCACTTTCCTTGCATGGATTGACTAGCAAAGAGAAAAAAAACTGAAATAAAATTTCCTTGAATTAGTTTTCAAGACAAGTTAACGCGGTGGCACATGGATTGACTAGCAAAGAGAAAAAAAACTGAAATAATTAAGGTAAACTGAGAAATAATTAAAGTTTCTTTAACTTGTTGGTTTTAAGGATAGTTTAAAAATTAATTTAGCTTTCTTTTATATTGGGTTCAATATTAATTTAGTTTTTTTTAATATTGATGCTAAAGGGCCAATTAAATATTTTAAAAGAATAGATTCAATTTAGCTTTCTTTTATGTTGGGTTCAATATTAATTTAGTTTTCTTTAATGTTGGTGCTAAAAATATTTTAATTTTACTGAGTTTATTATTTAAGGGCCAATTAAATATTTTAAAAGAATAGATTCAATTTAGCTTTCTTTTATGTTGGGTTCAATATTAATTTAGTTTTCTTTAATGTTGGTGCTAAAAATATTTTAATTTTCTTGAGCTTATTATTTAAGGGCCAATTAAATATTTTAAAAGAATAGATTCAATTTAGCTTTCTTTTATGTTGGGTTCAATATTAATTTAGTTTTCTTTAATGTTGGTGCTAAAAATATTTTAATTTTACTGAGTTTATTATTTAAGGGCC
This sequence comes from Hevea brasiliensis, assembly GCF_030052815.1. Classification (NCBI taxonomy): domain Eukaryota; kingdom Viridiplantae; phylum Streptophyta; class Magnoliopsida; order Malpighiales; family Euphorbiaceae; genus Hevea; species Hevea brasiliensis. The sequence goes on along the minus strand of NC_079500.1, from coordinate 20,733,980 downwards.
AATTAAATATTTTAAAAGAATAGATTCAATTTAGCTTTCTTTTATGTTGGGTTCAATATTAATTTAGTTTTCTTTAATGTTGGTGCTAAAAATATTTTAATTTTACTGAGCTTATTTTTTAAGGGCCAATTAAATATTTTAAAAGAATAGATTCAATTTAGCTTTCTTTTATGTTGTGTTCAATATTAATTTAGTTTTCTTTAATGTTGGTGCTAAAAATATTTTAATTTTACTGAGCTTATTTTTTAAGGGCCAATTAAATATTTTAAAAGAATAGATTCAATTTAGCTTTCTTTTATGTTGGGTTCAATATTAATTTAGTTTTCTTTAATGTTGGTGCTAAAAATATTTTAATTTTACTGAGCTTATTATTTAAGGGCCAATTAAATATTTTAAAAGAATAGATTCAATTTAGCTTTCTTTTATGTTGGGTTCAATATTAATTTAGTTTTCTTTAATGTTGGTGCTAAAAATATTTTAATTTTACTGAGCTTATTATTTAAGGGCCAATTAAATATTTTAAAAGAATAGATTCAATTTAGCTTTCTTTTATGTTGGGTTCAATATTAATTTAGTTTTCTTTAATGTTGGTGCTAAAAATATTTTAATTTTACTGAGCTTATTATTTAAGGGCCAATTAAATATTTTAAAAGAATAGATTCAATTTAGCTTTCTTTTATGTTGGGTTCAATATTAATTTAGTTTTCTTTAATGTTGGTGCTAAAAATATTTTAATTTTACTGAGCTTATTTTTTAAGGGCCAATTAAATATTTTAAAAGAATAGATTCAATTTAGCTTTCTTTTATGTTGTGTTCAATATTAATTTAGTTTTCTTTAATGTTGGTGCTAAAAATATTTTAATTTTACTGAGCTTATTTTTTAAGGGCCAATTAAATATTTTAAAAGAATAGATTCAATTTAGCTTTCTTTTATGTTGGGTTCAATATTAATTTAGTTTTCTTTAATGTTGGTGCTAAAAATATTTTAATTTTACTGAGCTTATTATTTAAGGGCCAATTAAATATTTTAAAAGAATAGATTCAATTTAGCTTTCTTTTATGTTGGGTTCAATATTAATTTAGTTTTCTTTAATGTTGGTGCTAAAAATATTTTAATTTTACTGAGCTTATTTTTTAAGGGCCAATTAAATATTTTAAAAGAATAGATTCATGAAGGGATTAAAAAAATAATTTTGAGGAAGTCATTTAAACATAAAATAAATGTATATAGAGTAATTTTTCAAGACCACAAACGAGGTACCACCCAATTTCAAGAATTCAACCGGACAGAGTCTGACCATAAAATGCACAATTCAACGGGGAGTTTTTGACTCGACCGACCTGTAAACAAAATATATAATAAATTGGAGAGTTCAGTTCACTCTCTATATAATCAAAATGTCATAACTCAAATAGGAGCTCAGCTCCGTCATCTAATTCCATCATGCATACAGTTAATAATTTTACAGGTCTAACATAACTTTTATAATACATGCCCAAAATAAAAATAAGTGCTTCTAACACATGCGGAGTCTAAAATTTAACTCAATTGTACAAAATATATTAAATACTATTAATAGACCTGCGAAGAAGAAGAGCAGGTTAGCCACAACAAATAATCCTCCTGCCTGAAAAAATGGATGAACTGAAGTGATCGTTCAACTCAGAGAGTAAAATACCAATTTTAATCATAATCTCTATAACTATCTAAAATTAATGCACCATGTGGAGTGAAATGCAATATCGTCATAATTTTCATATCATAACAGCAAAAATGCAACTTGGAGCACTCACACACCTAACACTGTCAAGCAATACATATATGGGAGCTGATCCCCTATACAACCCTCTTAATTCAACCTCTGCCAGCGAGTGTCTCTCAAGCCGGACTTTTGCTTAATAAACAAAATTGATGCGTCCCAACCGCAAGTGCACGGGTCGTACAAGTAGTATAGAAAAATATCGATCCCACGAGGAGTTGTGTTAATGATTGAATTTTTGATATAAAAGTTGACTAAATTGAAGTATTTATGAGATTAAAATGATGAATTAATGGGTAATGAAGTGTGAAATCTAATTGTGCAAAATTAATATTCTATTCAACAATGTATTAATTAAACTAAAATTGCATCAAATAGAAATAAGCAAGTTCAAATATGGCAATATTTAAATTGGCAAATGATTAAATTCGATTAGAAATTAACAATGGTAAAAAGGCGATTCCGGAGTTCGGGATTTCATATTCGAGCTATTTTGGGATTTTAAATTGGTTATCCAATCTTGTGAAACTAATGGGTTTTAAGGAGATTAATTCTTAAATCCTTTGAATTCCCTTTCGAGTGAGACAAAGAGTGCCTTAATCAAACTAATCCTACTTTCGTGGAGTTAGAATTAATTAAGACCCATTAAGTTCTTTAATTAATCTATGAATCCTCTTAATCCTTAGCCTATTTCTAGGTCTAAGTTAATTAAGTCCAATTTCCTGATTATCTATCACAAGGCCTTCTCCTTTCGGTGCTTCAACCATGGATTAAGAACATTACTCAATGGGATCCTACATTAAGCATGTCATTAAGCATACAAGAAATGAATAAAACTCATTAAGACCACAAAATATGGATTACCCAATCAAAATCCTCAAAATATCTCAAATATTACAACCCTTACTCCAGAATCAAAAGTAAACTACTCACTATCCATAATGCTTACAAGATATGATGAGTTTAAATGGAAATAAAGCTTTAATCTAAGCTAAGAAGTAAGTAATTAAACACTAGAAATGTAGAAAAGTGTAAAGAAAGAAGGAAATCTGCAAATCTTAGTTGAAAATGGTGTGGAAGGTGAAATGACTCCTCAAATTCTGCTTAGCCTCCTCCTTTCTTCCTTTGCTCCCCTTTTTTCCTTAAAATGAGAAAATGGGACTATTTATAGCATTTTTCTGACATGGAGCCCTAAAATGGTATGTTCTAGGAGGAATTATTTGAGGGAATCTCCTGCCAGCTCATTAATGAACTCTTCATGGGACTGCATAAGTGGACTGCATAAGTTATGCAGTCCCTTATGCGATTTCACTGGTTCTGGGTCACTTATGCGGCCGCATGACTTAGTGCATAGGTTATGCACAATTTCGTGAATGTGCATAAGGGAGGTGAGAATGTGCATAAGCTATGCGATCTCCTTATGCACATTTCGGTGGTTCTGAACAGTGATCTTCCTCCTTATGCAGAATCGCATAGCTTATGCGGCAAGTTATGCACAGTTTGGTCAATGCATATTTCAGCTTGAAAACTTGTTTTTGGCATCTTTTTGCTGTAGAAGACACTCCTCAATGGCAAAATTCTCTTTAGTCCTTCAAAAACACCATTTTTCCTACAAAACAAAGTAAAAATTACAAATTAGTGCAAAATTGACAACTATGAAAAACTAACTAATTAACTAATGAAATTAGCTAAAAAATGACTAATAACCAAATAAAATGATTATGAAATTAGACCTAAATGACTATGCAAAATGTGTGCATCAAATACCCCCAAACTCAAGCTTTTGCTTGTCCTCAAGCAAACTTTAAAATGTGGTGCAAAGTTTTTAAGGGTGCCTTATCCAAAGAGTTATGAAAATCACTCATTAAGGTAACTTAACACACCTTTAGCCATACCAACAATCCATATACCCATCCTTCAAAATGCAGAGAATTTAATGCTTATCCAAGCTTTCACCGCTTAGCCATCAAGTCAATTATCATTCAAATCCCCAAACCAACCAATCAAAAGAGAGAGTCATGCTCAAAGGGAATTCTAGAACAATCAATAGTCAAAGTGTCTCCATATGGAATGATGGAATTGAATGAATGAATGAGTAATTTTCCAATCCCATAGGCAAATTCCCTACTCCTATCTCCACTAATGTAGCTAGTACTATCAAGAGATCAAAGGTCTTTTTAGGGATGTAGTGGGGCCATGGGGTTCAAAATGAGACTAAGAAGAAAGATAGGTAAAAAGGATTCAAAGCATGAGAATATTTTCAATTTTGAAACATAAGGTACACTTTATTATATATTTTTTTTCTTTTTTTTATATGGGAGAGAAGAATACACAATGAGGATTGTCAAGTGCTAGCATAGTTTACAAAACACATAAAAATGGAGGGACATTTTGATACTTTAATTTGTATTTTGTATTTTCTTTTGATGATTGTCCCTAAAATTGCCACCCCCAAACTCATTTCTTTTGATACTTTGGGTGGATTTCTTTCATTTTGAATGGCAATAGTGAAAAGCACATATACTAGCACTTTTACAAGGTGACAAGTATTTCTTCTCCCTTTTATTGTATTTTTTCTTTTCTTTTTTTTTTCTTTTTTTTATGTACCTAATATTGTAAATAATTATTCTCATGAAAAGGGTTGGAGTGTTTGGTTCATTGGCTAGGTAATAATAAGGGTTTCAAGAAAAATTAGGGGTAAAAAGGCTCAAAGGGGTTTGCAAGGATAAATTTTAGTTGGGCAAAAGGGCCAAAGGTTTAAAATGAGAAGGTTTAAATCAAAGAATGCCTAATCATCTCTCTTTTCAAGTACAAGCTGGTATTTCGCCTTGAAAGGTTTAGAAAATTTGTTCTAGGATTGGTGAGACATCATTTGACTACCTTATATACAATAATTCCCTCTAAACACTTCCACCTCCAAATGACTAATTGGGTTGCTTTTTGGCTAAGAAGATATAGGCAAGAGATAGACACTTCAAAACCTTGCACCTTTTAGGAAACTTTCAATCCACAAACCCAACTAAAAGGTGAGTCAAATCACTTTCATAGGCACATTTTCAATACTCAAGGGATTTGGCAAAAGATTTTAATGCATGGTGTATGATTCCTAAAATGAGTAATGCATGAACTAAATGGAGGAAGTCTATTTGTATGCAATTTGTACAATTTCTAAGTGATGTATAATGTGTGTGTAAATGTGTAATGAATATGTATGTATGGATGTATATGTAAAATATTTACAATATATCTAAATGAAATGGGATGAGATGCTCTTATACTCAAAATGTGAAAAATAAAGCTAAAAATCAAAATGTGCACCCCCAAACTCAAAATTGGACATTGTCCTCAATGTCTCAAACAGTAGATATCCAAAACTCAAAGCAAATAATATTGACCAGGAATTGTAAAAATAAGAACAAAAAGAAAGAGTTACCTGGTATGAGAATTCAAGTTAAAGGGATGCATAAGAAGCTGCACAGGTTATGCAGAGTTAAGTGCTGTTCAGAACATGTGCATAGGTAAGGTGCATAAGCCATGCAGTGCTGCATAAGAAGCAATAGATGTTGCATAGGCTATGCAGGACAGTTGCATAAGGGAAATACAACCTGTGCAGTTCTGCAGAAGTAGCAGAAAGGGTTGCACAGGCTATGCAAAGGTTATGCATGAGGAAATTCATAGCTGTGCAGTGTATACAAAAACTGCTGCATGGGAATTGGCAAGGGGAAATGTACAACCAGCAGTAAAAGTATGGAAATATAGACAGAGTATGGGCAAATATGTACAAAAAGGCAATAAGTGCAATAAAAATCAAAGAAGACGAATGTAATAGCTATTCAATAAAACTTCAAAGGAAACAGAATTTAGAAGAAACTAATTCAGAGCAAATCAACAAAATCCAAAACAAAGTATAAATGTTTGAACATATTTACAAAGAAAAGGTCCTACAAGATTGAACAAAAGTAAACTAAACACTAATCTATGTCTATTGTTTTTCCTTTGTCCAAGGATGTTGCTAAGGGGCTAGTCACGCCATTTGTCGAAATGATGGTGCAGGAGGAGGTGATGGAGGTGGGGGTGGCATGCCCAGGAAGATCATGAGTTGCTTCACCATTTCCTTCAGTTCTTTCTGTTTGTCCCTGGTTTCCATGACAAGGTCAAATAGTTGCTCATGACGATCCTTTAGTGTATCAAGACCACTGTCAAGCTTCCTATCCACAAAGTAGATATCATCACTAAGCCTGTCGAGGTAGGTGAATAAGGCTTTAGTGTTGAATGGAGGAGGTCTTTGTGGATGAGGTAGGTTCACCAGTAGGAGGAATGGGTGAGCAGAGGTAGCTGGAGTGTCTGAGTAGCCGAGGGGTGGGGTAGGGGTAGTAGGGTCTTTGTGGACCGTGGTGTGAAAGGTTGGGTTTCGGTTGTGCAATAGGCTCGGCCACTGCAGGGTGGCGAGATCATCAAAATATGATAAATGGAACCTGTTTTGGTTAAGTGTGCAGTATCAAAATAGGAAGTGTCCTCAAGTGCTGGGATTGAGTGCTCTGCAGGATTAAAGCCAAAATGCTTGGCTATGACAGTGATGAGTCCACCCAAAACAATGTCACCAATGGATTTGGTGGCAATATGCAGCACATGTTCGCAAAAGAAGTAACCTGGAGACACCTTAACTTTGTGAAATGCACACCATAACATAAAAAGTTCAGATTTGCCCACGCACTGAACTAGTCCCTCTGCCCAATATGGTGCTAGCCATCAACCTATGAATAAACCTAAGTGCAGGGTCAAGGATTTGGGATGTTTTGGACCTACCAGCAGAGAAGGTTTGGGGTTGGTTTGTTATGATTCTCCAAAATTGGGCAGATTCGGATGCCCTTATTGGCTACCTCTACTCCAAGATGTGGTACTCTAAAGAACCCATCAATTGCAAAACCAAAAATGCTATGAAATTGATCCAATGACAGCTCTCTATTTTGCCCCAAGCATCTAAATGTCATAATTGGCTTATGGTCTACATCATGCAAGTTGAGGGTAGCAGAGAATGAAGAAATAAACTCCAAAACTAGAATTGGATAAACTACCTCTTGCTTATGCACAAATTCTGTCCAACCCATACCGTCAAGAAATGCAACTACATTATCAAATAAACCCAGAGATTGTAGAGCATCAGCAGATATATACCTAGTAGGTTGTACCCTTCTATCTTTGAGTCTTTTGAAAGCGGCTTTTTGAATTGTATCAGGGAGAGGCCAGGGTAGCTTTGATACAAATGGGGTTGCTGAAATTGTCTTTTCTTTGGAAGAAGGTGTAGAGGCTGGAGCTTTTGGCTTTTTAGAGGTGGCTCCAAAATGGGGTGGGTGGGTCTTTGCGTTGGACAGAGGAGGAGCAGAGGACATGGGTCGCACAGTTTGGATCGGATTTTGCGTTTGTATGTTGTTGATGGAGGTGGTGGTGGTGTCGTTTGTGGTGGAGGATTGGAAGGGGGATGTATCGAAGACAATGGAGTGACTTCAAGAGGAGAGGCGGGGCGGGAATGTGGAGGGGAATCCATGGTCGATTGGAGAAGAGATAGGGGAAATGAAAATGTAGGGGGATTTAGGGTTTCGTGATTAGAGCGCTGGTGGAGAAGATGGGAGAGAGACGGCGAGAATGCCGGAAGAAATGGAGGATGAAGGGCGGTCGTGGGGGTGAAGAGTCGGGAAGTGGAGGTGGTGGGAATTTTTTTCGAAAATGAATGTGAATCGGGTTTGAGGAGACTGCATAAGGGGAAAATGATTTATGCATAACCTGTGCACTCTTTTGTACATGTTTCAAAAGGATTTAATTTTCAGAGAAGTGCTTATACACAAGTGCATAGGTTATGCACTGTCCTTATGCATGTTTCGGTGACCCTGAAATGGTGAGGAGCGAAGTCATGCGGGAGTGCATAAGTTATGCACTCCCCTTATGCATCTCTTGGCAAGAATTGTTTTTCAGAAACTTGGGTCATGCAGATGTGCATAAGCTATGCACTCTGCTTATGCACTCTGCGGCAATTTTTTTTGAATTTTGGTTGGTGGTCATGCAGAAGTGCATAAGCTATGCACATTGCTTATGCAGGTCTCGGCAACTTTTGGGATTTTCTGTTTTCTGGTTATGCAGGAGTGCATAGGTTATGCACTCTGCTTATGCACTCTTCGGCTGAATTGATTTTTGGAGATCTTGGTTATGCAGAGGTGCATAACTTATGCACCTTCCTTATGCACCTTTCGGCAAGAATGATTTTTCTGGGTTTTTGGTCATGCAGAAGTGCATAGGTTATGCACTCTGCTTATGCAACCTTCGGCAGAATTGGAGCTTTGGAATTTTGGTTATGCAGAAGTGCATAGCTTATGCACCTTCCTTATGCAAACTTCGGCAGAGAGAGAAAATGAAGGATTTGAAGTTATGCAATTGTGCATAGGTCATGCACTCACCTTATGCAAGTTTTGACAGATATGAATTTTGACAAAATGAGGTTATGCAGGGTTGCATAAGCTATGCACTCTCCTTATGCACTTGCAATAAAGGTGAAAAATGGCAAGAATTGTGGTTATGCAGGATTGCATAAGCTATGCAGTTGCTTATGCACAAGTTAGCAAGATCAAGAATGCAATAGAACATGGATTGCAAGTGTGAAAAATACCCTAGAATGAGGAAATATAATTCCATGAAGCATAAACCATGAGAAGTTTCATAAAAAACACATCAATATATTCAAAGTTCATCAAAAGTGCATCACACAAGCATGTAAAAATGGATCCTACATAAAAGACCTTTGAGAGCTATGCCATTTTGACTCAAATTCTGCAAATCAACATTTGGCACATAAAACTCCATAAAATTTGCATGAAGTTGCATCTAACCACAAATGAGAAATGAACTCTCCAAGATTCGCCAAGAAAATGCAGCATTTCTACCTTGTATCCTACAACCCAAAGAAGCTCAAGACTGCAAAAATGACTCACTTACCACCATAATATCATTATAAGCACAAATATTAGAAAATTACCCACCCAACCTCACCAAAAACACATGTAATCTGCAGATTTTATTGTTCTCGCTCTGCATAAACGGATAGCAATTTCATAGATTCACCAACCTTTCTCCATTGATATACATCCAACTTCATCAAAACATGAGCCATTTTGCTGCAGACACCCCTTTTTGCTGCAGAATGTACATTTCCTCTGCATGAACTAGATTGCAGCTCCTGCACAGATTATGCAGCAAAAGCTTATCAGTTCTTTTGAAGGACTAAATTTGTCAAGTTAAGAATTACTTCCACAATAGTTCACCTTCTTCTTCATTGAATTACATCTACAAGAGACAAAATTTAACAATGTCAAAAATTGAATTTGGGGAGATTTAAGATAAAAACAAAATTAATGAAAATGAAAGTAAATCAACAAAAGCAAAATAAAAGGACTTGGGATGCCTCCCAAGAGGGCTAATTTATAGTCCTTAGCTGGACTTTTCATGAATTTCACTGAAAAGAGGTGAGGGATTGGAGAGCTTGTAACAGCTTGCTCCTAGTATTGGGTCTCCAGTTATGTAATGCTTCAATCTATGCCCATTGACCTTAAAATTCCCAGATTTTTCACTCCAAATTTCTATTGCTCCATAAGGGAAAACCTTAGAAACTCTATATGGACCAGTCCACCTTGACTTGAGTTTTCCAGGGAACAATTTCAATCTTGAGTTGAACAACAAAACTGAATCACCTTCTTTGAATTCCTTTTTCCTCAGATGCTTATCATGCCAAACTTTAGTTCTTTCTTTGTAAATACGGGCACTTTCATAGGCATCCATCCTCAATTCCTCAAGCTCATTAAGTTGTAACAACCTTTTCTCACCAGCTTGCTTAAGATCAAAATTTAAGGTCTGAATGGCCCAATATGCTCTATGTTCTAGCTCCACAGGTAAATGACAAGACTTACCATACACCAACCTAAAGGGAGTAGTTCCTATAGGGGTTTTGTAGGCAGTCCTATATGCCCATAAAGCATCATCTAGTTTGATAGACCAATCTTTCCTAGAATTGTTCACTGTTTTCTCCAAAATATGCTTGAGCTCTCTGTTAGAAATTTCAACTTGTCCTGAAGTTTGAGGATGGTATGGGGTAGCTATCTTGTGCACTACACCATACTTCCTCATTAAGCTCTCAAATTGCTTATTACAAAAATGGGAACCCCCATCACTAATTATAGCCCTAGGAGCTCCAAATCTGCTCAAGACAAATTTTTTCAAAAATTTTACTACCACTCTAGCATCATTAGTTGGAGTTGCAATAGCTTCCACCCACTTTGACACATAGTCAACCCCAACTAAGATGTATCTATTACCATATGAAGGAGGGAATGGCCCCATAAAATCTATTCCCCAAACATCAAATAATTCCACTTCAAGAATATTATTTAGGGGCATTTGATCTCTTTTTGACAAATTTCCACTCCTTTGACATTTATCACAATCCAACACAAATTTCCTCACATCCTTAAAAAGATTTGGCCAAAAGAAACCAGCTTGCAAAATTTTACTAGTTTGTCTTAGAGATGCCAAAATGTCCTCCATAATCAGAAGCATGGCAATGATGCAAAATACTCTGGATTTCCTCTTCAGGAATACATCTTCTAATTAGACCATCACAACATCTCCTAAAGAGTAAAGGATCATCCCATCTATAAAACTTCACTTCATGCAAGAACTTTTTCTTTTGTTGCCATGTCATACCTAGAGGTAATATTCCACAAGATAGATAATTCACAAAGTCTGCATACCAAGGTAGTTTAGCAACAAGAGAGAAAAGTTGTTCATCCAAGAAAAACTCATCAATAGGGATTTCATCCAATTCTTCACCATCCAATTTCAACCTACTAAGATTATCAGCAACTACATTTTCAGCTCCTTTCTTATCTCTAATCTCCAAATCAAATTCTTGTAGCATCAGAATCCACCTAATGAGCCTCGGTTTGGCCTCCTTTTTACGGAGCAAATACCTGATGGCTGCATGATCTGAAAATATAACCACCTTTGAGTCAATAATGTAAGGTCTGAACTTTTCCAATGCAAAGACAATTGCCAAAAATTCCTTTTCGGTTGTTGCATAATTTGTTTCACCTCATCCAAAGGTTCTACTAGCATAATAAATAGCATAAGCCTTTTTGTCCTTTCTTTGACCAAGAACAGCCCAATTGCATAGTTGCTAGCATCACACATAATTTCAAAAGGTAGGCTCCAATCGGTGGTTGCATGATTGGTGCGATGATGAGAGCTTGCTTCAACTCGCAAAAGGCATCCAAACACTCTTGGTCAAATTCAAATGGTGTGTCATTACTTAACAAATTAGACAAAGGTTTAGCTATTTTAGAAAAATCCTTAATAAAGCGTCTGTAGAACCCGGCGTGTCCTAGGAAACTTCGAATTCCCTTGACATTGGTAGGAGGAGCCATCTTCTCTATCACTTCAACTTTGGCTTTATCAACCTCTATTCCTCTGTTAGACACCAAATGTCCAAGCACTATAACATCCAGAACCATGAAATCACACATTTCCCATTTTAACACAAGGTCGATTCGCACATCGCAAAATTTTAGAAAGGTAACCCAAGCATATATCAAAAGAAGATCCATAAATGTAAAAATCGTCCATAAAAACCTCCATTATGTCTTCAATGAAATCGAGAAGATTGCCATCATGCACCTCGAAAAGTGGTGGTGCATTACACAACCCAAATGGCATCCTTCTATAAGCAAAGGTTCCATATGGACAAGTAAAAGTGGTTTTCTCTTGATCATTTGGATGGATAGGGATTTGAAAAAAACCTGAATATCCATCTAAATAGCAAAAGTAAGAATGCCTAGCTAGTCTTTCCAACATTTGATCAATGAAGGGAAGTGGAAAATGATCTTTTCTAGTGGCAACATTTAATTTTCTGTAATCTATGCACATTCGCCAACTAGTCACCGTTCTAGTGGGAATTAATTCATTATTTTCATTTTTGACCACTGTCATTCCACCCTTTTTTGGGACAACATGTACTGGGCTCACCCAAGTACTGTCTGAGATGGGATATATGATCCCTGCATCAAGCAACTTCAAAATTTCCTTTTTAACAACTTCTTTCATATTTGGGTTCAACCTCCTTTGATGTTCAATAGATGGTTTACAATTTTCTTCCAAACTGATTCTATGCATGCAAAAGTGTGGGCTTATTCCCTTAATGTCATCTATGGTGTATCCCAAAACTTTCCTAAATTTTCTCAACACTCTTAACAACTTATCAGCTTCTAAAGTACTCAAGTTTGCATTTACAATTTTTGGATAAGTGTTATTAGTGCCAAGAAATTCATACCTGAGCTGAGAAGTCAGTTGCTTAAGTTCTACCTTAGGTGCATCTTCTTCCTGGAATGATGATTGCTTAAATTCTGCTTTTTCCTTTTGTGTGAGTTGAAAACCGGAGCGTAAATGAATGGTGGACTTCCCTCTAAGTGTTGAGTATATGCAATGCATGAGGGTTGTCATAGTCTATGCCTCCTCCATGAACCAAACAATTTTCAAGTGGATCTTACGGATATTTTTTCTCAAGTGTTCTTCAACCACTCATCAATAATATCAACTCTCAAGCAAGTATCAGCTTCAGAATGATGCTTTTTCATAGTGTTATTGATATTGAAAATTAACTGCTCTTCACCAACTCTAAGAGTAAGCTTTTCTCCTTTCACATCAATCAATGCTCCTGCTGTAGCTAGAAAGGGTCTCCCCAAGATAATTGGAATATTAGAATCTTCCTCCATGTCCAAGATGACAAAGTCAACAGGTATATAGAACTTTCCAACCTTCAGGGCACATTCTCCAAAATCCCTTCAGATACTTGATTGTTCTCACAATCAAGAGAAATGTGGGTTGGCTTTAGATCTCCCATGTTGAGCTTTTCATAGATAGAAAGGGCCTAAGGCTAACGCTGGCCCCTAAATCACATAGAGCTTTTGTAGAACAAGACTCTCCAATGTGGCATGGAATTGAAAAACTCCCTGGATCCTTAAGCTTTGGAGGAAGTTTCCTCTGGAGGATAGCACTACATTCTTCTGTCAAAGCTACAGTTTCATCATCTTCAAGTTTTCTCTTGTTTGAGAGAATTTCTTTCAAGAATTTTGCATAAGAGGGCATTTGTGAAAGAGCATCAACAAAAGGCACATTTATGTAAAGTTTCTTCAAAACCTCTAAGAACTTCCCAAATTGCCTATCAAGCTTGGCTTTGTGAAATCTTTGTGGAAAGGGAAGTTGTGGCTTGTAGGGCTGGGAGGTATATACTTCTCTTCTTTTCTTCAAATTTCTCCTTACTCTCTTGTTTTTCACTCTCATCAGTTCCTTTTTCATTTTCTCTCTTCTCACTGTTTTCACTCTTCTCATCATTTATAACTTTACCACTTCTTAAAGTAATAGCTTGACAATGCTCTCTTGGATTTTCTGGTTGACTTGGAAGCTTTCCAAAAGATTTGGCACTTGAGGAAGATGCTTGTTGTGCAATCTGGTTTTCCAGCATTCTGTTGTGTGTTTGCATTTGTTCCAGCCTTGCTTTCACCTCTCTCATCTCCTCATCATGCTTATTTTGGTTGGCAAGAATCATTGCAATAAAGCTTGATGGTGGAATTTCGTTCTTCTTTGTTTTGGTGGAGGGTTCATATTTTTCTCTGAAAATTAGGCAATGGTTGCCTATTTTGCTGATATGGAACTTGACTTTCTTGTGGTTGAAAATTCGATTTTGAACTTGATTTTGCTGATTGCCCCATGAAAAGTTGGGATGATTCCTCCAATTTGGATTGTAAGTTTGAGAATAAGGATTCCCCATTTGCTTGTTTCCATAATTACCAACATATGCCGCTTGTTCTCCATAATCTACTCCACGGTGGTAGTTTCCTCTGCATAAGCCACTTGTTGTGAACTTCCGGTGATGATGTTGAACTAACCAACATACTCAAATCTTCCATCTTCTTAGCAAGGACATTTGTAAGTGCATCAAACTTTGCATTAATCATGTTGAATGGATCAAGATCATACATTCCAAAGACTTGCCTTTTCGAGTTGGGTGGTCCTCTTGGACTACTCCAAAGATGAGTATTCTTTGCAATTTTCTCTAATAACTCATAAGCTTCATCTTCATGCTTTATAATAAATTCTCCTCTGTTTGAGCATCAATAATTCCTCCGATTGCAGGGAGTGACATTTGTGTAGAAATTCTGATTTATCATCCATTTTGGAATGGCATGATGTGGGCATAATCTTTCCAATTCCTTCCATCTCATCCATGATTCATAGAGAGTTTCATCTTCTCTTGGTCTGAAAGATGTCATTTGATTCCTCAGCTCTTGAGTTTTTCCAGGTGGAAAATATTGTGCAAGAAATGCATCAGTTAGTTGCTCCCAATTTGTAATGGAGTTGTGAGGTAAAGAATCAAGCCAATCCAATGCTCTATCTTTCAAAGAGAATGGGAATAGCTTCAATCTTGCTGCATCATCAGACACTCCAGGTTGTTTTTGCATGTCGCAAATCATAGCAAACTTCTTCAGGTGTGTGTGTGGATTTTCAGAAGGATGTCCTCCAAATTGAGAGTTTTGGATCATTTGAAGAACTCCAAAATCCATCTTGTAGCTGTTTGCATCAATCCTTGGTCTTGCTATGCTCTCTCTCAAGTCATCAAAACGAGGAAAAGCATGATCCATCATACTTCCCCTAGGCACGTTTGCATTAACAACTTCTTCCCCTTGGGCTTCATTTTCATTGTTTTGACCATTTCCAGCATTACCAACACCAATTCTAATTCTTTCATCAGCCATATCTGCTTCTAATTCAGTTTCTCTCAAGGCTTCCTTCCTTTTTCTGGTTTCTTTCTTGTTGGCCTTACAAAATTTCTCAATTTCAGGGTTGAATAATAAGGATGTATCACTTGTGCTTCTAGCTCTTCTCATAAAAGATTAAGAGTACCTGAAAAAGAACAAACAAACACAAAATGAAAAGATAACAGAGATAAAACTAAAAAACAACTAAAATAATCAAGAATTCAATCTTAAACAAACAACTCCCCGGCAACGGCGCCAAAAACTTGATGCGTCCCAACCGCAAGTGCACGGGTCGTACAAGTAGTATAGAAAAATATCGATCCCACGAGGAGTTGTGTTAATGATTGAATTTTTGATATAAAAGTTGACTAAATTGAAGTATTTATGAGATTAAAATGATGAATTAATGGGTAATGGAGTGTGAAATCTAATTGTGCAAAATTAATATTCTATTCAACAATGTATTAATTAAACTAAAATTGCATCAAATAGAAATAAGCAAGTTCAAATATGGCAATATTTAAATTGGCAAATGATTAAATTCGATTAGAAATTAACAATGGTAAAAAGGCGATTAGAGTTCGGATTTCATATTCGAGCTATTTTGGGATTTTAAATTGGTTATCCAATCTTGTGAAACTAATGGGTTTTAAGGAGATTAATTCTTAAATCCTTTGAATTCCCTTCGAGTGAGACAAAGAGTGCCTTAATCAAACTAATCCTACTTTCGTGGAGTTAGAATTAATTAAGACCCATTAAGTTCTTTAATTAATCTATGAATCCTCTTAATCCTTAGCCTATTTCTAGGTCTAAGTTAATTAAGTCCAATTTCCTGATTATCTATCACAAGGCCTTCTCCTTTCGGTGCTTCAACCATGGATTAAGAACATTACTCAATGGGATCCTACATTAAGCATGTCATTAAGCATACAAGAAATGAATAAAACTCATTAAGACCACAAAATATGGATTACCCAATCAAAATCCTCAAAATATCTCAAATATTACAACCCTTACTCCAGAATCAAAAGTAAACTACTCACTATCCATAATGCTTACAAGATATGATGAGTTTAAATGGAAATAAAGCTTTAATCTAAGCTAAGAAGTAAGTAATTAAACACTAGAAATGTAGAAAAGTGTAAAGAAAGAAGGAAATCTGCAAATCTTAGTTGAAAATGGTGTGGAAGGTGAAATGACTCCTCAAATTCTGCTTAGCCTCCTCCTTTCTTCCTTTGCTCCCCTTTTTTCCTTAAAATGAGAAAATGGGACTATTTATAGCATTTTTCTGACATGGAGCCCTAAAATGGTATGTTCTAGGAGGAATTATTTGAGGGAATCTCCTGCCAGCTCATTAATGAACTCTTCATGGGACTGCATAAGTGGACTGCATAAGTTATGCAGTCCCTTATGCAGTTTTCGGCTGGTTCTGGGTCACTTATGCGAAGCTGCATGACTTGGTGCATAGGTTATGCATAATTTCGTGAATGTGCATAAGGGAGGTGAGAATGTGCATAAGCTATGCAGTCTCCTTATGCACATTTCGGCTGGTTCTGGAACAGTGATCTTCCTCCTTATGCAGAACTGCATAGCTTATGCGGCAAGTTATGCACAGTTTGGTCAATGCATATTTCAGCTTGAAAACTTGTTTTTGGCATCTTTTTGCTGTAGAAGACACTCCTCAATGGCAAAATTCTCTTTAGTCCTTCAAAAACACCATTTTTCCTACAAAACAAAGTAAAAATTACAAATTAGTGCAAAATTGATAACTATGAAAAACTAACTAATTAACTAATGAAATTAGCTAAAAAATGACTAATAACCAAATAAAATGATTATGAAATTAGACCTAAATGACTATGCAAAATGTGTGCATCAAAAATGCGGGGGCTAGCGAGTGTCTCTCAAGCCGTGCCTACCCCAACTTATCTATAAAGGACCGGGTCCCAGTGAGTGTCTCTCAAGCCATGTCTACCCGTCCTATCAATATCCAATACCATACCACACGCACGTCACGCATACACACTGCTCCAAATTATCACAAACAACATCCATGGCACTTCAACAATTATGAATGCAATATAAAATGTGCCTAGTGTTTAACCACATAGATATATATTTATAAGTGATGCATGGGCATGTTTGAACATATAATAATATCGAAATTACAATTAAAATTAATATTTTACTCACAAACTTGAATCGAGGTCAATGCGGCGACTGGGCGGAGGAGGAAGGCTGTCCCGGCTCACCTGAAAATTTCATTGCAATTATTTAATATATTTGACTCAATACAAGTTTAGAAAAGACCAAAGACACCCTAAGTTGTGCTGAAAATCTGGTAGAGTCTCCCCTATACTTATGACCTACCCAATCTGCAAAATAGTTCAAATAACACTTCTAAACTCAACTCATATCTCATCATCATTATATTTTAAGAGATTGGGGGAGAGTTCTTACCCGATTCTCATTCTAAATTTAAATGTGTGGAGATCGGAGGAGAGTTCTTATCCGAGATCCTTCACTTAAAACTTCAAACCGAATACTTTAAGAGATCGGGGGAGAATTATTACCCGATTCTCAGTAAAAAATTTTCATAAGCGGAGATCGGAGGAGAGTTCTTATCCGAAATCTCCTACTTAAACTTTAAATCAAATACTCTAAGAGATCGGGGGAGAGTTCTTACCTGATTCTCAACCAAAATTTTCAACAAAATATGTGGAGATCGGAGGAGAGTTCTTATCCGAGATCCTTCGCTTAAATCATTAACAAACATACTTTAACAGATCGGGGGAGAGTTCTTACCCGATTCTCAGCCAAATTTTAATAAAATGTGTAGAGATCGGGGGAGACTTTTTACCTGATTCTCAACTAAAATTTTTAACAAAATATGTGGAGATCGGAGGAGAGTTCTTATCCGAGATCCTTCACTTAAATTTTTAACAAACATACTTTAAGAGATCGGGGGAGAGTTCTTACCCGATTCTCAGCCAAATTTTAACAAAATGTGCAGAGATCGGGGAAGAGTTCTTACCTGATTCTCAACTAAAATTTTAATAAAATATGTGGAGATCGGAGGAGAGTTCTTATCCGAAATCATTCGCTTAAAAACTCTAAACGAAATACATTAAGAGATCGGGAGAAAGTCCTTACCCGAATTCTCTTAACTAAAGCCCAAATTAAGATATCATAATATACAAAGTAACCCTCAAACAAAGATCCGCTACCTGACGCCTACTCACTAAGGGTCATCTCATGCACTCATGTTCTTGGGCAGCCCTGAATAGTGAAATATCAAACATTCCTTTTATCCATACAAAGGATTAACATTGTCATCCCAACCCCCTAATTATCAATTTTAATTTATAAATAGCATAATATTAAATCTGCTTACCCTCATTAAGGGACGAGGTGGGGTGCCTAACACCTTCCCCACCCGTATACGGACCCTGAACTTAGAATCTCTATTTTGGAAGTGGTTTCCTTTTAAAATTTTTATTACAAATGGTTTTCTTTAATTTCCCTCAAAATTAAAGTGGCGACTCCTCACTTTTCCCACTTCGGTGAGTGTTCGTCCAGGCGACCGCAAAAACCCTTGCCACAGCTTGGCGACTCCACTGGGGACTGAACATTTTACCCTAACCCCGGTTTAGAGGTCCAAAAGCAGATTTAATTTTGTGTTCTTGTAAATTAAAATCGTGATTAAGGGGCTTAACGTACAAAATTCGAAAGTCTTCATATATTAATTATTGCTATTCTAACCATTTTGCTTGTCTTGATTGTCTTATTTATCCCACAGCAATCTTCATCCAAAAAAAACTCATCCCCCCCCATAAAGGGAAGAGGTAAATGTGTCCCTTCACACACTGAGTACTTACACAATGTCCTCACACACTTCAGCCCTATATCCGGGCTTTCTTACCCTTTTAGGAAATAGGAGGGAGTCATGTAGCAGTACCCTTGGGTTTTACCCTGTTAGTATCCGTGAAGGCTTCTGCTCAGATTGGAACTTGTTCCATTTACCGTGATACCCGTGGAATTCTCCCGTTAGTATCATGGTGGTGGAATGGGGCTCTACTGTTTACAGTAGGGACGATTTGGGAACCTGTGGCTTTTAGAAAATTAGACCTTGAGCTAAACTATCACATTAGCTGAAAGCTGTAGCAAA
Organism: Hevea brasiliensis; assembly: GCF_030052815.1. Taxonomy (NCBI): domain Eukaryota; kingdom Viridiplantae; phylum Streptophyta; class Magnoliopsida; order Malpighiales; family Euphorbiaceae; genus Hevea; species Hevea brasiliensis. Next base: position 20,715,201 of record NC_079500.1, on the reverse strand, counting down.
CTACCTCGTAAGATAGAACTATCCAATTAGATAGTACTTACCCGGTACTAGGACTCTCCCTATTTTAGGACAAAAGGGACATACTTACTTTTACCTTACTCTGTTTGTGTTTTTTTTTAATTTTTAAACATCAGGGTAATTTTGAATCATACTGTAAGGATGATCTAAATATCATCCTACTTTGATAGGTGTATAGATATCACCATGCCAACAGTATAATTCAAAATTGCCTGAATTTATTATGCTGACAAATTTTCTCCGCAGGCATTACAAATTGGGGTCTGTAAGAGGATAAACGGAAACTTTAACATGGCATCCTCGAGTCAGTCAATGGAAGAAGTTCCTAGACAGGAACAGAACGCTAGACCATGGCCCAAACCGCTTCATAGTTCAGAGTCCCCACAGAGTGATGCCACCGGGGCAGACACGGGCCTGTTACCTCCGTTAGATCTAAGCAAGGTCGAAGTCAGAATGACCGATCTAGAGGGTCTATCCAGCAGTTGGAAATTGCTTCCCGATCATGTCAAGGCAAAGTTCGAGGAAAAATATGGAAGGATTGCCACCTTGATACGGGTCAGAGTCCAAGTTCCGGCACTAAAAGCCATGCTGTCAATTTGGAATCCCAAGTACAGGGTGTTCTCCTTCAATGACGTTGATATGACCCCCACCATGGAGGAATATCAAGCACTGCTAGAAATCCCTTATGAGGCACAGAATCGGATCTACTTACACCTCGAGCATAGGCAGACTTGTAAACAGTTCACGCATATGTTGGGGGTCTCCACTGAGGAAGCAAAGGCAAGAGAAACTGTCAAAGGAAACACACATGGGTAGTATTGGACCTACCTCAAAAAGCAGTTGGATCTGTACATCCAGAATAGACAATGGGAATAAGCTTCATTGGCATTGGCTCTGGGGATCTACGGCTTGATATTATTCCCCGGGCCTTTGGGAATTATAACTTGCAGTGTCACGGAAATGTTCTGGGCAGTAGAAAAGCAAAAGGTCAACCCAATACTGGCAATCCTTGTAGAGACCCTATTGACTCTTACTTATTGTCGACGATAAGGCAGGGGATCAATTAAGTGATGTTCTCCATTACTACACCTTTGGATCCTCAGCCACATGTGTCCTCTGGAGACTAAGAAGTTTACTTGGTATCCTGACCAGCCGCTTATTGAGAAAATGGCTAGATTAACAATCAGTCCAAAGAATGAGCTGCAATGGCAAGAGCAGATTCTAAGCTTCAACAGTCACAACTACTGCTGGAGGAAATTATGGACGTTGGGTCAGCCTATTTTGTTCAGTACAGGGAGTAATCATTCAGTATCTTTGATCGGAGTGATCAGATACACGAGTTACACTCCAGCTTTGGTAATGAGGCAGTTCGGTTCAACCCAATCCGTGATCAAGGCTGAAGAACTCCACCAAGCTCGTTTCTACCACGAGCCCGGCAATGAAGAAGAATTGAAAGTATTCCGCAAATCCTGGGAGAGCGTCACTACAATTGAACGATCGCCTAAAGGGCTGAGCGCCACGGAAGATTACCTCAGATGGAGGGCCAGCAGAGATCAGGGATACCCAATTGCCGAACCAACAAAACCTGAAGGCAGCACCCCTCATCAGAAAATTCTTTCAGAAGAAGCTAATGCTCAGTTGGTCAGCTCTCTGCAGAGATCGGATGCCGAGAACCAACGATTGCTAGAATGGATAAGGCAGTTGGAAGACCAACAACAAATCCTGAAAAAGGAGGTGAAAAGGCTCAGGGAAGAAGCGACGACAGAAAAGGCGGAATTTGAGGAACAAGAAACATGGTGGGAAAAGGAAAAGAGAGGGTTCCAAGGTACAATAAGAGAGGCGGGAGTTCAGAATGGCAAGTTATAAGAGAAAATGGAATACCAGGAGATACTCATGGAAGAATATAAACAAGAGAGCAAAAAGAAGAAGCTCGAACTAAAGGAGCAAGCACAACTTATCAATGATATTCTGAAAGAGTGTGCTAAAGAAAAAAAAGAAAAAGAAAGGCAAGCAACCCTGCATCAAGAGCTGAGAGAAAATGTTGACCAACTAGAAAGAATGATTGCGCAAGGAAAACAAGAGCTCCTGCCATTAATCTAACTTCTATTAGAATTCAGGCATGTGAATTGCACGCTTAATAAAAGAGAGTTAATGTGAGTTTTTTAATAATAAAATAATGGTGTAGAGAGAAGGAGAAAAAAAAATAATGAGCTCAAACTTCTCAAAAATTCCAAGATTTTTGACATTCTGAAACGTGGGATTTTCAATTATGATTCAGAATGGTGGAAGAGCCATAGAAAACTTGCTCAAGCATTGTTTAACCATCGGCTGTTTAACCAGCTCTTGGTGAAGACTAGTAGAGACATGGTGGAGAAAGGGCTACTCCTTGACATGCAGTTGAACGAGGACTAGTGCTGGACATGCAAGATTTGTTCAAAGGTTCACATTTGATATAGCATGCACATTGGTTATAAAACCATATGGTAACATGCCATAGAAAACCACCTTGGACTTAATGCTGCACATGTAGTTCTGCAGGATGTTAAAAACCATTAACTTGAAGTATACAAAATTGAAGCTCTAAAGTTTCTCAGATTTATATTTCATGTTATTTGAGTACTGCGTTTTGATGAACTATTTGGGGGAGACTCACCCCTCCAATCCTTAATTTGGATTCACTGCATCAACATTTTATTTGTCATCGATGGACAAATCATCTTAGCCAGCAATTTGCGCGTAAACGTGCATTGACATGGAAGAATATGTTCGTGGGCCATTTTCAGCTGCTCTACAACTCTAATATTTAACTGTCTTGATCTAATTAGGGACAAATTATTGAAGATAATTAAATTAGTTATTTTGTTGTGAAAAAAAACAATTATTTATACTCCTATTTTTAGCTTTTCATTTCCTTTTTCTTCCCGCCTCTGTTTTGCTCTGTTTTCTCCTACCATAACAAAGTGAGCTTGCAATTTTTTTTTTCTTTAACACTTGTCATGCCATGTAACTAATTTTCATCTAACTTATTGAGATAGAGAAGAATGCTCAAGTGATTGGTAAGCCCAACCTGTTAAAGTATGATGCTAAATATTCACGTAGAATAAGTGGTGGCGAAGTATATAGTTTTAGCATCTGCAATAATTTGCTTGGCTTTGTTGCCCATGATTGCTCCAGGTATGCATTCTTCTCATTGTCAAGATAAAATGTCTCTGTTATCTCTTTAAATCCTACTAAATGCACCGTTTTTCCAAATGTGAACCAATCTCATTGTGAAGGAAGGATTACTTAGAACACCTAATAAAACTTCTTACTTTTGACTAAACAAACTAATTTTTATAAAAAATAAAATTTAAATTACAAATATGAGTCCATTGGCTTCATAAAACTTATTTATATTTTCAATAAATTATAACAATTATCAATATATTATTTTATAAAATGATGATAAGAAAAATTAATATATTTATAATATTATAAAATACAATAATTAATATAAAAGAGCTAAGTTTTAACCTAACGAAATAAGATAATGAGTTTGTAAACAAGTCAGCTCATGAGATGAGTGTTATTGAACATGGCTTTAACTTGTTTATTAAACAAGTTTAAAATTAGAATTAAACTTGACTTGTCAAGAAAATAAGTCAAGAAAATAAGTCGAGTCGAGCCTCATGTAATTCACGAGCGATTGGCTTATTTACACCACAATATAGAATGTTTCTTTGAGTAGCGACCAATTGAGTGAGATTTTTTAAATGTGTATATATTAATCTAAATTTGATATATTATTATTATTATTATTATTATTATTATTATTATTATTTTGTTTAATTTATTATGTATATTTAACAATAAAATTAAATTTTAATAGTTCATCAAATAATAGTTATTATTAAAATAAGATTTATTCTGAACAAATAAAAATAATAATATAATTAAATATTATTAAATTCATTAATACTTTTTTTAATTGAATAATAAAATTCAATGAATTAAAAATAATGATATTTTTAATAAAATTTGTAACTTATAAAATAATCAATTAAAAATGATAAAGATGCAAATGCAAATAAAAATAAAATTTATTGATAAAATAAAAATCGAATTGAGAGACCACTTTATTGATAAGATAAAATTTAAGTAAAGTAATTGTTTAAACTAAAAATAAAATTAAGATTATTTTGATTAGTTAATTTATATTTAACAGTAATTTGAACTAAATTTAAATGGGAAGACCATTTTGTTGTTAAAATAAAATTTAAAAAATATAACTATCTTCAATTAAAATAGCATTGAATGATAATTTTTGCGAAAAATAAAATTAATTTGTAATATATATATATATATATATATATATATATATATATTGGCATTATCTAAATTTTAGGTTCTATTTTGATGTTGAATTCTCATTCCAGTGATTTCAATTCATCTTAAGCTTATGAATATCTACTGAGTTGGGTGATGTGATTCTCTTAGTAGGATTCGTTGTTTTCCGAGCATTTCTTAGCACTCACAAATGACAATTGCGCAAAGTTGGGCTGCGGTCTAGAAAGGACAAAAAGTGGACCCAACCCACTACAGAGCCTGCGTGGCATTGAAGCTTAGTGTTAAAAAAAAATTATAATTTTAAATTTTATTGAAAAAATAACTTTAAAAAATAATTTGAAAAAAATTATTAAATTGCATTAGATTCAAGGATTTAAATTTAAAATTAAATTTTAAATATTTAATTTAAAATTTATATATTTAAAATTTTTTTATGTAATTAATAAAAATAATTTTTATGAAAGTAATTAAAAATTGTGACATTGCATAGAATTAACACATTTAATTATATTAAGATGGATTTAAAATAATAAAATAAAAGTAATTATTCTAAATCTTTAATTTTTAAATTTATTATGAATATATTAGATTTGAATAAATTAAAATTATTTTATTTATAATATTTAAATAATATATTTAATCTAAATTTAAATTCATAGATCAATTCACTTAATTCCAATATAAAATTATATTATTTTAGAATTTTTATGATAAAAATATATTAAATTTAATTTTAAATTAATTTTTAATATTTTTAATTAATATATTTTTAAAAATTAATAATAATAATATTGAAAGAACCATAATAAAAGAAAAGAAAAGAAAAAGTAAAGACTAAATAAAGAGGACTTCAAGAAAAGTAAAAGGTTGATCTCCACTAAAGTAATAATAATAATAATAATTCGGTCAGTGGAAAAATATGGACAAAAAATATATCTAAATATATATATAAAAAAATAAACAGTCAAACTGAAATCTCAAAAACGGATAATAGTACTGAGAAAATGAAGCTTCTCATATGATGAACAGCAAAAATTGGCAAGTATCGATATTGCTACTTTATCTATAAAATTTAAATTATTAATGACTCCTTTCCTCAAACATTTTTGTCATCTATAACTTTTTTGTTAATGATTTTAGTGCTTCATTATGTAAAAAATTTGGGTCTTCAGCGTCGCCAGTAATGTAGGTTTTTTCATCTCAAAATGCTGTGTCAAAATCTTTTTTTTTTTTTTTTTTACCGTTAAATTATTTAATGAATCCACCAAACATAGACCATTTTTGTTAAAGATGTTCATGGAGGAGATTTATGAAAGTTTAGGGATATTTATAGAAAGATACCAATGAGGCATCTTTAAAGCATAGGATGGTGCGCATTTGTGAATGATAAGAAGTTGGTTGCAGAGAATTTTATATGAGTATATGATTAATTATATTTCTCTTGCAGATGATATGAGTATGAGTATAAATATAAATGAATAATTATTTTATTTATAAATAATAAAATTTTATGATTACATATAATTATATTTAAATTATCCTTATTATTTAGATTAATAAATTTTTTTAAATAAAATTATTTTTTTAATTATATTATTATTTTACCTTATATATAAATATATAAAGAAAAGTAAAAAAAAAAAAAAAAAAAAGAGAAAAAAAAATACAAAGACTAAAGAGGGCTTTAAGAAAGTGAAAGGTTGATCTCCACTAGGTAATAATAATAAATAAATTGGTAAGTGGAAAAGTATGGACAAAGAGGCGTGGCATGCACTCAAACCATCTCTAATTTTTGTACAAAAGGGTCCACAAATTATCATAAAGCGAAGGAAATATTAATGCAATTAAAAAAAAAGTGAAAATATTTGTTAAATATATAAAATAATTTAAAATTAAATAAATTATATAAAAATTAATTATAAATTAATTATTATTTATTATTATGATTAAAAATAATATACAGTAAATAATATTTTATATAAATAAATTTATAAAAAAATATAAATAATTTATAAATATTACATTTAATTATAAAAATTTTAATTTTTAAAAATTAAATTAAAAAAATAATAATTTAAATTATAAATATTAAAATAAAATTATAAATAATATTAATAATTAAAAGAGAAATAATAAAAAATTATTATTATTATTATAAAAAAAATATAAAAAAATTATTAATTAGTGGTGGCCGTAACTCTTAAATTTTTAACAAAAATTTTATAATAAAAATACTAAAAAGTATAATAATATAATAAAAATATTCATTAAAAATATAAAATAATTTAAAATTAATTAAATTATATATAATTTATTATAAAATTATAAATTAATAATTATTATCAAATTATTATTATTATAAAATAATACATGATAAATAATATTTTATATAAATAAATTTATAAAAAAATAAAATAAATAATTTTTTAATATTATATTTAATTATTAAAATTTTTAATTTTTAAAAATTAAATTAAAAAAATAATAATATAAATTATAAATATTTAAAGTAAAATTATAAATAATATTAATAATTAAAAAAAGTAAAAATTAAATAATTATTATAATAAAAAATTATTAATAAAAAGTTATACAGAACAAAATTTTTAAAGAAAATGTTACGTCGCATCTCTTTGAAAATGCAATTTAGAGAGAGAGAGAGAGAGAGAGAGAGAGAGAGAGAGAGAGAGAGAGGTTTGGTTAGTGGATAAGTACGGACGAAGAGGCGTGGCATGCACTCAAGCCAACCATTAAAATAATAACAAGAAGACAAAAGGATCATGTCATGGCTTGCGTCATTTTTTCTTCCTACCAGACAAAAGCATGTCTGGTTTTTTTTAATAGTACTCCTCCACTCTTTAATTATTTAGATGAACTTTGGCCTTTTTTTTTTTTTTTTTTCTAACCTTGGCTTCTGCCTTCTTCCAACAAATGGGACTTTGATTTTTCATGCACGTGTACATAAAATGATACCATAAAAATATTCATTTGTATGTCACATGCATTACGTACATTTATACTTTCAAAAGCTTTAAAATCATTTCCATATATATCTATATATTAAATGATTGGACTTTATTATTATTATTATATTTATCCTAATTATATTTTTTCATAGCAATAATAACAATTTGATTATATTTTATAACTAACATTATATTGATTTGATTTATAATTCAAATTTTGGTATCTTGTTATTTTCTTTTTAATTTATTATGTATATTTCATAATTAAATTTAATTTAATAATTCATTCAATAATTATTATTAAAGTAAATTTTTATTAATTTAAATATTATTACATTCATTAATACTCTTAGTTAATTGAATAATAAATCTCAATAAATTAAAATAAAAATATTTTAAATAAAAATTACAATTTTAAAAATAATCAATGATTGAAAATGATAATGATGCATATGCGAATAAAAACTAGTTTTATTCTTTAAAAATGAAAAAAAAATATATATTATTAATTATAACTCAAATTAAAATTAAATAATAATTGAGGAATAAAATTAAAATAATTTTTAAAATTAAAAGAAAATTAGTAATAATTATTTATGCAAGAAATTAAAATTCGATTTAATAGTATCAATAATTATAACTGTTTCCCTTTCCTTTGTCTTTTGCAATCAAGTGATCCGATCACTCGTCAATTCCTTCCTATCATTCATTTCACTCCCTTTACTCATCAATAACCAGCACTCCTCTCTCTCTCTCTCTCTCTCTCCGTGTTCTTCATTTCTCTGTTAATTCTCTGTTTCCTACCTTCATTCGACTCTCAAACTCGTTTGCGACTGTTTTGTTTGCCATTTGATTTCAGCAGTCCTTTCTTGTTGTTTTTGTTTGGCTCTCATTTTTTTGTTCTATTTTGCTTTTTAGCAGACGTTTCAGGTTGAAAAAGGAAAAAAAAAAATGGTTCTAGATATCTTCATCTCCATCTTCACAGAGGTAATTAAAGAACCCATCATGGAATTTATTGTTGTCCCGATCAAACGACACATCAGTTATCCTTTCATCTACAAGAGCAAGGTTGAGACACTCCGTAGTGAGGCTGAGCAGTTGAAGAACAAAAGACTCAATTTGCAGCAATCCGTTGATGAGGCGACAAGAAAAGGGGAAGAGATCTACGAAAGTGTCAACAAGTGGATGATCGATGCAGGCAAAGCTATTGAAGAAGCTGAGGAATTTATCCAAGGCGAAGAACAAGCGAAAAAGAGGTGTTTCGTTGGATTATGTCCTGATTTGAAGACGCGCTACCTTCTTAGCAAGAAAGCAGAGAAGAAAGCTTTGGCAATTGATAAGCTTAGGAATGAAGGCGACCTGGATTCAATTTCATTTCGTCCCCGTCTACTGCAGATAGTTGCCTCATCAGTATATAATCGTGAGGCCTTGAATTCAAGAGTGTTGTTCTTGAAGCAAGTTATGGATGCTCTGAGAGATCCTAATCTTAACATGATCGGAGTGTATGGAATGGGAGGTGTGGGGAAGACCACCCTAGCAAAAGAGGTCCACAGGCAAGCTATAGAAGAGAAGCTATTCGACGTGGTGGTTATGGTTGCAGTGAATCAAACGCCAGAACTCCGAAGAATTCAATCGGAGATAGCTGATGTCCTGGGCCTGACATTTGATGTGGAGGAAATACCTGGAAGAGCTAATCGACTATATGAGAGGTTGAAGAAAGAGGAGAAGGTACTTATAATTCTAGATGATATTTGGAAACAACTTGATTTAAAGGCAGTAGGAATTCCATTTGGGGATGTCTGCCGAGGGTGCAAAATACTTTTAACCTCAAGGAGCCAAGATGTATTATCTCGTGAGATGCGCACACAAAAAGAATTCAGGCTTGACGTTCTGCAGGACGAAGAGGCGTGGAGTCTGTTTGAAATGACTCTGACAGATGCTAAAGATTCAGAATTGCCTCCCATAGCCGCAGAAGTTGCTAAAAAATGTGCAGGATTGCCTCTTCTATTACTCACAGTGGCGACAGACTTGCGAAATAGAGAGTCATACGCATGGAATGATAAGCTGAATCAGCTATCTGTGTTTGACAATGAAGAAATATATGCAAAAGTACACTCGGTTCTGGAGTCAAGCTACAATGATTTGCCTGGTAATGAAGTCAAGTCGTTTTTCTTATTTTGTGGTCTGTTAGGACTATCTAATATTCCAATCCGGTCCTTGCTGAAGTACGTCATGGGTCTAAGTTTATTCAAGCACATATCTTCTGTCAAAGAAGCAAGAAACAAAGTTTATACTTTGATTGATACCCTCAAAGCAAAATGCTTATTGATAGACGGTGATAAGTATGGATTTGTGAAAATACATGATGTTGTTCGAGACACTGCTTTATCGATTGCATCTAGAGAGCAACATGCGTTTATAGGTACAAGCGGCAGTGAGTTGATGGAATGGCCAAACAAGGATTCCGCCAGAATTTCTCTGCCTTATTGTGATATTGAAGATCTCCCTGAAGGGTGGGAGTGCCCAAAAGCAGAGCTACTATTACTTTTCACTGAAGTTCTTTCTTTGGGAATCCCAGACCTATTTTTCAAGGGGATTAGAAACCTCGAAGTAGTGGATTTTACTGGGATGCGTTTTGTGTCCCTTCCTTCTTCACTTGCTTTCCTATCCAACCTTCATACCCTTTGCTTGCATCGATGCCAACTGGATGACATAGCTATCATCGGAGTCTTGAAGCAACTACGAGTCCTTAGTTTTGCAAACTCCTACATTGTTGAGTTGCCCGGACAAATAGAGCACCTGACTCGACTAAAATTGTTAGATGTGAGCGATTGTTCCAAACTCAAAATGATTCCTGCAAATGCCTTATCAAAGCTGTCCCAGCTAGAAGCACTGTATATGAGTAACAGCTTTGATCGGTGGGAGGCCGATGGGATTAGAAATCAAGGCAATGCAAGCCTTGCTGAGTTGGAATACTTGTCTCACTTGATGACTTTGGAAATACAGATACTGGATGCCAACATATTACCAAAACACCTATTTTCTAATGGGTTGCAAAGCTATAGAATACTCATAGGGGATGGATGGGACTGGAATGGAAATTATGAAACCTCCAGAATGCTGAAACTTAAGCTCAAGACAAGCATTCATTCAGAGTATGGGGTCAAAGTGTTGTTGAGGGAGACTGAAGATTTATATTTAGATGAAGTGAGAGGGGCTGAGAATGTGTTGTATGATATTGATGGGGACGGCTTTCCGCAATTGAAGCATCTCCATGTCCAGAACAATACTGTCATTCAACATATCATCAATTCGACAAAGTGCGCTGCATGTGATGCCTTTCCCATTCTAGAGTCCTTAATTTTGGAAGATTTAATGAATCTGGAGAAGATTTGTCATGGTCAACTCGCTGCAGGATCTTTTAACAAATTAGAAATTTTAGAAGTAAGAAATTGCGACAGATTGACGAATCTCTTCTCATTATCTACTGCCAGATGTCTTTTGCAGCTACGAGTAATGGAAGTGTACTTTTGTCCCAACATGGAAGCTATTGTTATAGATGAAGATCAAAACAGCAATGAAGAAGTGGTTGAGTTCAATCAGTTACGCTCCTTGTATCTGTATCGTCTACCACATCTTAGAAGCTTTCGCAGCAAAATGAAGAAGGCGCCTCCAGGAATTGAATCGAGACACAAGCAAATATTGACTGCTGATGAGCCAGCATTTGAGGAATTTCTGTCAGAGGAATTATCACTTCTCAACAGAATGGTATGTCATGCACTAATCTTTTGACATTATCTGCATGCTTTTTTATTATTTAATTTATTTTAATAGAAAATTATTAGAGCAGTGCTTGAAACAAAGGCTTCATCTCTGCAGGTTTCTTTCCCCAATTTGGAGGATCTTCATGTAAACTCAGTTACTTGTGAAAAGATATGGCACGACCAACTTTCCGCAACTTATTCAAACTTAAAAAGCTTGATTGTGCACGGTTGCAACAATTTGAAGTATTTATTTACAACTTCAATTGTTAAAAGTCTTTTGCATCTCAAAAAACTTCAAATTGGTGAATGTCGTTCCATGAAAGAGATAATACTGACGGAGGAATCTATAGAAGAACAAGAAGAAAAAGATGAGAGGATGAATAAGATACTCTTCCCTAAATTGGATGGGCTGGGGCTTCGGCATCTTCCAAACTTGATTAGATTCTGCAGTGGGTATCAAATTGAATTTCAATCTCTTAGAGACTTGGGCATAGAGGGATGCGGTGCATTGATGTGTTTGGTCCCCAGTGTTCCACATACAGACATGATGGCAAAACAAGTTTACACAGAGACGAACCACAATACTGAAATTCAATCTCTCTTCAATGAAATGGTGATTATTTTTACCACTCTCTTTCTCTCTCTCTCTCTCTCTCTCTACATAAATACATGCTTACATGGATTAAAGCTTTTCCAATCCAAAATCTTGCTAATTGCAATCGTAAGGTGTAAGTTAACTGGTTATCGTACAGATAATTTATTATTTTATTTTAATAAAATAATTTAACATATATTTTTATATTTTATTTTTTTGTAATCATATTATAAAATTTTATGTATGAAAAATTTTTAATTTATTATAATTTTATTTTAAGTATTAGTAAATAAAGTAAATTGATTAGTAAATAATTTTTTATTATTTTTTTAAATTAAATAGCATATAAAAAATATAAATAAACGTGACGCTTGTTGAAAAATTATTAATAAAATTCTTAAAATTTAAATATATATATATAAGAAATATTTTAAAATTAAATTTGTAAATATTATAAATAATATTTTATTGAATAATTATTTAAATATATTTATATTTATTAATATAATTTTCAAATAATAATTCATTCTTTTTAATATAACCTAAAATTTAATTAAAAATTTAATTTTTAGAGATACAAAATATGATGAGCAAAATTTCATAATATATAAAATTTTAAACTTAAGATAGAAAATTATTATTTGTTTATGAAATAAGATTTTAATCATTAAAATTGAAAATATTTAAATAAGCTTTGTCATATAATAATTTTTTTAAGTAATATGATTAAATCATTTTTAAGACAGGTGTGTGTTTGTTATGGAATCAACCTTCTCTGCTCCAAAAACTCTTACATTTTCATATTTTATTTTCAAGTTTTCATTTCATCCTAATTAATTCATTTTCATATTTTACAAATCCTTCCCTTTTGTCCATCTCTGTTACTAAATGGCCTGTTTTTCGACATCACCTGCACTGATTACTCTTTTTTTTTCTCATCTTTAATTAGCTTATGAGTGTCTTTTCATTACTAAGCATCGCGAGTGTCTTTTCATTGCAGGTTACTTTCTCTAACTTAGAGAAATTGAGTCTCTCCAAAATATATGAAATGAAAAGTATATGGCACAGCCAATTTGCGGCTGATTCCTTCTGTAAACTAAAATCATTGGGTATTTATAATTGCTCGAAATTGATGACTGTTTTTCCATCAAATGTCTTAGAAAGATTCCAAAGATTAGAGGAGTTGAGTGTACGAAATTGTAATTCTTTGCAAGAGATATATCAACTTGAAGGGTCCAATGTTATTGAAGCATTTGAGCTGAGAAAATTATCTATAGGGAGTCTGCCATCGTTGAAGCATGTGTGGAGGAAGGATCCACAAGGAGTTTTCACTTTTCAAAATTTGAAATCAGTTGAAGTTTCAAATTGTGATGTTCTAAAAAATCTTTTTCCAGCCTCCGTAGCCGAGGGTCTTTTGCAACTTGAAAAGCTTACAATAATTGAATGTGGGGTTGAGGAGATTGTTGCAAAGCCAGAAGATGTGGAACCAGCCCCTTATTACTGTTTTAAGTTTCCTCAATTAACCTCCCTTGAACTTATTGAACTATCAGAACTGAGGAGTTTCTATCCAGGGACACACATTTCTGAGTGGCAAAAATTGAAAAGTTTGAATGTTCGTAATTGTCGCAAAGTAATGAAATTTGGTTGGGAAGAAGTACATAAAGAGGGCCAACACAACATTCCAATTCAACAGCCCCCTCTATTGCTGGACAAGGTAATATCCTTTCCTCCTCTTTCTTTGTAACACCTTAGTTGAATTTTTTTCCCTCAAATTCTCTTTTCCATTTCTATAATATAAATTTCAGAAATTGCTCCTACTTTTTAATTACATTCACATTAGGAGAAATATTTTATTAATATTTAATAAGAAATTGCTCCGCATTAATATTTAATTTAAAAATCAAAATGAAATCTAATTAATAATATTTTATCAATATGTTAATTTATTACCATTCTATTTTCATTTTTATTTAAATAATATGTTTATAAAAAGAGTTTTAATCAATCCTAATTTAATTTGACTTAAATTATATACTAATTTTATTTTAATATATATTTAAATTATGTGTTTATAAAATAGTTTTTATCTTAATTTATATATATTTTTTTATTATTATCTTTAAATAATCATTTATAATAGAAATGAAGATAAACTTACGAAATAATCAAAATATCTTTAATATTTTGATATTACTAAAAAAACATTAACTAATATAATCAATAAAATTATCATAAAAGTTTCGGAACTAACGAGAGCTATAAATGACAATTAGTTATATGTTCATTGTTTTTTAAAACCGAATTAGTTATTCCTTGATAATTTAATAATAGAGAACCCACTCCATTTATAAGGATAGTATTTTGTAGATGACACTTTTCTATATAGAAAAAACAAGAAAGGTATTTTGTTGTTCAAGTAGAAGAAAAAGACATTTTTTGCCTTCTTTCAAGTATGCATAAATTTTTAAAAGAAAATTTCTTGGAAAATTTTTATTCTGTGATAAATGCTTTTTTTTAGTTTAGGAAAAAAATTGAAATATTTTGTCTTGGAAAAAATTTGCTTGGTAAATAAATTTTGATTTTTTTTTGAAATTTCTTGTAAAAGGATTTTTTTTTTAGGAAAATATAATTATCTTAATTTTTTTTGTTAATGAAGGATACTTTTATCATTTCACATGCATTTAGACATTTCATCATTATTTTAATTATTGACTACTTAATTATTTCTTTTTTTTTATTATTAAGTTTCAATTAGAGTTGTAATTTAAGATTTATGGTTTTTAAAGCAACTCAAGTATGTATCAGTAAACCAAAATTCATTGGTTTAACAATCTATTTCTTCTCCTCAGATGAGTCCCAACTTGGAGGAATTGACTTTAGAGCACAAGGATTTGATTGCGATACAACATGGTCAATTTTCATTTAAGCGCTTTTCTAAACTCAAAGTTCTTACTTTGAGCAACTTGCAAAACAGATCACAACTTTTTCTCATTGGTTTCCTTAAAACAGTGCATTATGTGGAAACAATTGTTGTAGAATCTAGTAATTTAGAAGAGTCGTTCTCATGTGAAGGATTTACGCTGGTGAGAAATTTAAAGCTATTCACTGTTGATAATTTGAAGCAGATATGGGACCAAGACTCTAGACTGAAACCAATTCTTCAGCATCTTGAGACTCTGAGTGTAATACATTGTAACAGTTTGATCAACATAGTACCATCGTCGTCACCTTTCCTAAATCTAGCAACTCTTGAAGTGAGTTGCTGTGAAGGATTGGTAAACTTGATAACAGCGTCTACAGCCAAGACTATGGTACAACTAACCAAAATGACAGTACATAGTTGCAATGAGATGACAGAAATAGTGACAAGCGATGGAGATGATCATACAGAGGATGAGATTATTTTCAGCAAATTACAAATTTTGGAACTTACTTATCTGTCTAGTCTTATCAGCTTTTGCTCAGGGAATCACGCCTTCAATTTCCCATCTTTAGAAAATGTTAAAGTTAATAAATGCTTACAGATGAAGATTTTCTCTTTCGGAGTTCTAAACACACCAAAGTTACGAGGAATAGAATTGGCAAATCAACAGCACTGGGAGGGAAACCTTAATGCAACCATAGAATCCAGCCTATCGGTACGAATATGCGAATTTATTCTTCTACTTTTTTTCCTGCAGATAAATGTTATTCCTTGCATAACATGTTTGTATGTTTATTAGAAGTCAGTTCATTTGTTTTCCCCTTTACCCTATTTACATTCCATGTTTGTAAATAATATTATCTTGTGGAATCAGATGACATATTTTCAAGCATCTAAATTCCCTGAGCTCTGGCATGGTGGAATCCAAGGGAGACTCTTCCACAATGTACAATCGCTTACAGTGGATCAATGTGCAATTTCTGATATACCTGTACCAGCCAATCTACTACAGTTCTTAAACAAGTTGGAAAAGCTTCAAGTAGAATACTGTGATTCAGCAGAAATAGTATTTGATTTGGAAGGGCTATCTGTTGATGATGGGCACACTGAGCTACTTCCCCAACTAAGTAAATTGCACTTAGCAAATCTGCCAATGTTGAGACATTTATGGAACAAGGATCCTCTGGGAATTTTAGAATTTAATAACCTAAGGTTGCTCCATGTTGAAAATTGTAACAGCTTGAAGAATATATTTACTTGGTCGACAGCGTTGTGCCTTATGCAACTTGAAGAGATTAAGTTAAGCAATTGTAACACAATTGAAGAAATTATAGAAAAGGAGGGACCAGAGGAAGCAACTTCTTCCGCTGATAAGATGATACTTCCTTCGTTGAAATTCGTAGACCTTGAATGTTTGCCTAAATTTTCAAGTTTCTATTCAGGATCGAGTAATTTGGAATGTCTATCATTGAAAAAGTTGAGCATATATGAATGTCCAAGCATGAAGAATGTCTTTGGCACACTCGTGAGGTTACATAGACCCAACACCAATGATGAAGGGAGAGAGCAAAGGCTAGACAATGATGGGTTTGATACTCCCCTTACAACACCTTTTTGTCATAAGGTTAGTTTTGCTTATTCATTTCTCAAACGTTACAAGGTTACAAAAATGGTTTAATGTTCAATTTCATCCGGGTATTTATTGGGATTTTAATTGTCGCCCATTTTAAATTATTTTTTGAAATTATTTAGAATTTTCAATTTAAACTCAATTTAATCTAAAAATTAAGAAAATCAAGAGCAAGCTTCTTGATTTTTTTAGCTTAATCAAGAAATTTAGTCTAAAAATAAAGAAATTAAACTTTTTGATTTTTCGTCTAAATAAAAAAATCTAACTTTTAAAGCTTAAAATTGTTAGGCCAAATTGAGTTTAAATTAAAACATCTAGATTAATTTGGGCAAAAAGATAAAAATAGACTAAATTCAACATTTCCATAAGTATATAAATGAAATTAAATATTTATTTATTAAATAATTATCTAGCTTGTTTGAAAAGTTAAAAATATAATAATTCATATTCAATTTATTTTTGTTTAATTTTCTTTTACATTTAAAAAGTATATAACGCTAATTTGTCATTTGGATTTAAAGTAGGTTATTTTCAAAAAAAAAAATAATTAAAACTGATTATTATAAAATATAGAAAAATTCATATATTAAAAATTTAATTATGTACTAGATTTATTATTAAAAAAATAAAAACTCCCATAATTAAAATAAATTTATATCTTTCCCATAAAAAGTAAAATAAAAATTATATTTATTTAATTTTTAATTAGTCTGCGATAATAAATTTTAGATAAATTTTATCCCATTCAAATTTAGTATACACGTATAAATTTAATTGCATTTTATTAAATTAGTATTGTTGCAAATATATAAGAAACATTTTAATTAAGCATGTAACTCTTTTTTCACTTTTTCCATTTTTATTTTAACTTTTACACCAATTTGTAATTTTTTGGGTGTATAGTAATTCCTCCCTACTAAATTTCATCAATAATGTCCCCATTGAATTTACTAAAGGGTAAAGGCTTCGTTTAAAAAAAATAATAATTTGTAAAAAAAAATTTTAATTTAATCTTCACACAATTTTATTATTTTTAACATGATTTCTATATCTTTTAAAATAAATTTTTTAAGTCAAAAAATTTAAATTTTTTATTTATTAAATTTCTCACCATAATAATTGAAAAAAAATATATAAAATAAAAAAGGATTTCAATTGATTTTTGAAATCTAATCTTGTCCCTAATTATTTCGATTTAACTTATTTACTATATTTCCCTTGAATTCTTTAAAAAAAAAAATATGAAAACTGGCATTGGAGTTGGGAACTGCAATTCCCTTATTTTTCTTTTTTTTTTTCTTAAAAAAAATTAATTTAATAACTGCGATACAACATTATAATAAAAAATAATGTAATAAAATTTAAAAATAATAAAAAAAAAATATTCCCATGCTGCTAATAATACGCTAAGCCAATAATACTCTTTCACATCATACATATTCCAAAAAAAATTATAGAAAAATAACATGTTTATCCATAAATTGTATTAACATGATATAATATTATTGATTTACAAAGTAATAATTTAAAAAAAAAAAAGCCTAATCCAACTTGGTTTCGAATTTTTATTTATTGATGTGCAGATGTTTCCCAATTTGGAAGAGTTGTCATTAGACAAGAAGTCTGCCATAACCATACTGCAATCTCAATTTCCAACTGACTTCTTTTCCCAAGTGAAAGTTCTTCAATTGCGTTGCTTTCCAAACAAATCTCTTGTTCCTTTGTTTAGTTTACTTCCAGGATTTCCCAATCTGCAAAATCTTGTAGTCCTTGATTCTTCTCTCAAGCAGCTATTTCCATTTGAAGGATTCGTCGGTGACCAAGAAGATATCACTGCATTGCCGCGGATAAGGGCTTTAAAGCTTAAAAATCTTGATGATTTGAAGCATGTATGGGAATCCGACTGCCAACTGCATAATCCATTATTTCAGTCTCTTGAGGATCTTGAGATAGAATCTTGTGGAAATTTGATTTTTTTAGTACCATCCTCTGCGTCTTTCCGAAATCTAAAAGCTCTGAAAGTAAGTGAATGCAACGCATTGATAAATATTGTTACATCTTCCACAGCCAAAAGTATGGTACAACTTGAGACATTGACTGTAAAATCCTGCAATATGTTGACCGAAATAGTAGGAGGCGATCAAGGGGTCGGAATTGGATCAACAGATGAGATTGTTTTCAGCAAAATGAAAACGTTACAACTTGAAGATTTACAGAGCCTCACAAGCTTCTGCTTGGGCAGTTACACTTTCAATTTCCCATCATTAGAACAATTAACTGTTCATAAATGCCCTAAGTTGAGGATTTTCACTGCTGGAGTGTCAAGCACGCCAAAGTTAGGCAAGTTAGGCGGTGTATGGACAAGCTGGCAGTTGGATCGAAAAATGCATTGGGAAGGCAATCTCAATGCCACCATTGAACAGCTTTACATGAAATGTGTACGTATTTACCAAATCTTGCTTCTCTCCTTAATGAACTCAGTGCTAATGTGTTTGGTTAATTGTACTTATTTAAATATGCTTGTTTTGTGTTCTCCAATAATGCAATATTTTGATTTTGTAGGTTGCATTTGAAGGGATATATGATGTGCAGCTCTCCAACTTTCCTATGCTGAAAGAAAAATGGCATGGCCAATTTCCATTCAAGAACTTGAAGCACTTGCGAAAGTTAGTGGTGGACGATTGTGCTTTTTTCTCAAATGCCGTATCCTCAAATCTACTAAAGTACTTGTTCTTGTCAAAAATGAAAAATGAGCTGGTTGTAGAAAGATGCGATTCTGTAGAAGAGCTGTTTGATTTGGAAGGGCTAAATGCTGACGAAGGTGATGTTGGGTTATTGAATTATTTAAATGAATTGAGGTTAATTGATTTGCCTAGATTGAGGCATGTGTGGAACGATGATCCTCAAGGAATTTTGAGATTTAAAAACCTAACGTTGTTGCAAGTTCAGAATTGTAGCAGCTTGACTAATATGTTTACTCTGTCCATGGCTTCGGGTCTTGTAAATCTCCAACATATGGAATTAAAAAGATGTATTTTGGTGGAACATATAATCACAAAAGAAGCAGACGAGGAAGTAGTGAAAGATAAGATCATGTTTCCATCAATGAAGTCCATAGGTCTCGAGTGTTTGCCCAACTTGTCAAGTTTTTATTCTGCAAGGGATTTTCTGAAATGCCCATCCTTGAAAAGAATTGATATGGTTGGCTGTCCAAACATGGAATTATTAGCGTCAAAATTTTGTGAGGACCAAGATCTAAGCATGATTGCTGAGGGAAATGAAGAAGGAATTCACAATGGGGACTTTGTTTTTTCCATTGCCGCCTCTTCTGGCGGGAAGGTCAGTCTTTATTAATATCCTTGTTTATTGATCATCCTATATCCTTTTTTATTGATTATTATTTTTTTGATTTATTAGGTTGCGATCCCAAGTTTAGAAGAATTGAGAGTGGAATATAACACCATGAAGGATATGTGGTCTCAAGCTGATTTCTTGTCTGGACTGAAAGGCATTGAGCTAACCTGTTTTTCCAATGACTCTACACTTTTGCCATCTTATTTCTTTCAAATTTTACCCGATCTGGAGAAGCTTGTTCTGAGTGATGCTTCTTTCGAAGAAATCATTTTTCATGAAGAGATTATTAGCGAGGAAACACGTGCTGGACTTATAAAATTGAAAGAACTAAAGCTGTCTAAGCTGCCAAGGATCAAGCATCTGATGGACGCTAAACTACTCACAGTTTTTCAATGTCTGGAGACTTTAGAAGTACTGGAATGTGGCAGACTGGAAATTTTAGTGCCATCCTCAGTTTCTTTGCAAAATCTCAAAACACTGGAGGTATCAAATTGCCAACGTCTAGTAAATCTAATATCTTCCTCAACAGCGAGAAGTCTTGAACGACTTAGAAAAATGAAGATAGAGAAATGTGAACTGATCCAAGAAATTATAGTGACTGAAGCAGATAAAGATGAAGAAGAGGAGATTTGCTTCGGTCATCTAAAATGTTTGGAACTTCAACATCTACCAAGCCTCTCTAGCTTCTGCTCTGGTAATTCTACCTTCAGTTTCCCATCTTTGGAAGAAGTGATCATTATAGAATGCCCCAATATGAAGATTTTTGCGCAAGAAGTCTTGAGCGCGCCAAAGCTATGGAGAGTGCAAACAGGAGAACCTAAATACACAAGGGAATGGGAATGGAAACGCTTCTCAGATAAAAAATATATATGTGAATGGGAATGGGAAGGCAGCCTTAATAACACCATTGAAGCATTATTTAAGGAAATGGTAAGCATTATTTGAAAAAATATAATCATCTCACTTTATGCATAGTTAACACATTTTTTTTTTGTACTTAATAATTATAATATTGCTCATTCTTTCATTGTCCAATTTCTTTGCCAGAAGGCTGAAGAGACAGGGATAGGCCAGTGTTCATATGCAAAAGCTTGAATGAGGCTGATGTTCTATGTGATTTGTGACGCTAATTAATTCATATTTTTCCAGTTGAAGGTAGATGGTGAGAGGGCCATTTGCTCCCATTTGATTCTCTTTTAGCTGAACTTGTCTTTCATTCGTGTATAATAATTAATAAAATGTATCCATGCTGAATTTTGAATTTCTTGTATTATTATTCATGTTAGTTTGCTTTGTTTGAACATTATACAATATTTCAAAGAACATAAATTTCCGTGGCAAATTGGCACCGTTGTCTCAACAGTGTCGATTTGAGGGTGATTTGGTGAAAATGCTGGATTTGAAGGGCATTTTGTGTCTTTTGTCTTCTGTTGGACTGGGGCTTAAGACTTTCTCATGTCGGTTCTAACGACGTCGTTTGCTTGTGGGAACAAAGATTTTTTTTTTTTCTTTTTCTCTTCAACGACGCCATTCTTCCTTTCTCCATTTTAACATGCTCAACCCGTTAAATGGCGTACGGCATCGTTTTTTTTTTTTTTTACACTCTCTTGTCATTTTTCATGTGCACAGAGATATCCTTTTGTTTTTTGTTTGGAGAGACAACAGGTGTTGCCTTTGGTGTGCAGACGGTTCCGTGTAATTCCTTTCTCAAATTCCTTTTTTTTTTCTCTTATTTATTGAAAACTTTGGTAGGGATTACTTTGCATGCCTTCGATAATTTTCGGTTTGTTCCTTTTCAATCAAGGATCGAATCTTAGCTAAGTGGTTAGTTGAGTTTTGCTATTGGTTTAGGGACTATATATCTTTGTGTTTCCTTACAGCTAGGGGTCATTTTCTTATAGTTTTGAGACACAGTGCCTCCTTTTTGGAAAAGGAATGTGGGAAAATTAAAAAAAAAAAAAAAAAAAAAAGGGAGCTTAAGTTTTGATTGCGTTCTCTTGATGCTTTTATTTTCCTTTATTATTATTATTTTCTTTGATAAAAGCTTAGTTGAGTTGAGTTGAGTTGTATTATTATTTTCCTTTCCTCTTGACTAATTATTTGATGATGTATTGTATTTTTCAGTAATTTTTTTTTTCTTTCTTTGTTTGGAGATCAGATTATGCTCTCAATCTACATGGATAGTTGCCCCAGTAAGTGAAATATCTTTCGAAAAGGCTTGCTTGGATGGCTTTCGCAGGTGAACTCTTACATCTTTTGGGTTAATTTTGTTGTTTGATTGCTTTGGGCAAAGGCATATAATTTGAGTGTCTTAGATTTTGATTTCTGTTTCTTGACCATGGAAAATTAACCCATATTTGGTTGATGAGGAGCGTGGGAAAAAATTTGATTTCATGATTTTTGTCATGTTTATTAAGGATTCATTTTGATGGGTATTTGTTTGGATAAAAGTTGGTCTGAACTTTTCTTTCCAAGAATTTGGTAGTCTGCATTAGGGCAAAAAATAGTGATTAAGTTGAGATATTCATAATGTTATATTTAGTTGCAGTATTTTGTCTTTACCAAAGTTCTGTCAGCATCAAAACTTTTATGTAGTTAAATATTAGATGAAGTTTTTGTACAGTGGATGGCGCCCTATAAGGGCTGAAGTTTTAGTTTTTATAGGTGGAGTTTGAATGTGAAGATCATTCGTGGAATAATTGCTATGTATCAGTTGCATTGCCGCTTCCTAAAACACACACTAACACATGGTTTACACCAGATTTAATACCACACTTGAGATATATATGAGGAATTTTTCTTAGTTCTTTTTTGTTTGTATAAGCTTGGAACATGACCTATGTTCTCAATCGAACATTTAGTACAAAATTTTCACCGTCCATTTGATTGGCACATAATCATATTGCTTAATGCATTTTTTTTATTTTTTAATTCTTACTATAACGGAGTAATTGATTTTCTCTATGTAAGACTTAAATGGATGCATGTGTCTGACTATACCTTCCATACAGAGGTTCTTAGATTGACCATTTTGATGATATCATTTATTTCCTATGAACACCAAGGTGCCAACTTCATTCATTTCATTTCAGTATGATGGATTCTTTCCATGGTTTCTGTTTTAACTGACTGATACTCTTAGCACACTCTGATCTCTTTGGATTTTCTTTTAAAAATCTTTTCCAGATTTAGGAAATTCTTTTTTCTTTTTGATCTTCTTGGGAAAATTAATCAGCTGATTAACTGCATTGTGCTGCATATTCATTATTGATAGTAGCTCAGGTTGAGGGAGAAATAACCTGTGCTAAGTGGGCAAAATTAACTCAAGTTAGGAGGGAGAGGGAAAAGTGAACTAATCCTAAATCCTTTTCCTTTTGTATCCGTGTCTATTTTGAGAAATTTCATAGTTTCTTGGAGGTTCTTATGAATCCTTTTCTTTGAGAATGATACACTTTCAAATAGTAATTTGGTGATATTGCAAGATATTTGAGAACTTCTTAGAATGTTACTAAATAAGAAGATAACTAGGGCATGCAAAATGAGATTTTTAAAATTGTATTGTCTCTAATGAATCATGTGATTATAGCATATATAATGATTATTATGCAGTTAGTACAATCAGAAACTCAAATGGCTGAGTTAGTACAATCAGAAACTCAAATAGCTGAGAGAACTACTACACAGGAATATTATGTTGAGGATATCCATCTAACCCAATCTCATTTTCAGATGGTGCTACACCTCCCTGCTACTACAAAATTGAAGAAATTTTGACTAAAGGTGATTTAAAACTTTGGCTAAACAAAAGTTGAAAGCAAATAGAAAATGCTTTAGCACTAGAGCTCAAGGTAATGCAAAATTTCATTTCAGATTATGGTTATTTAAATTTTGTTAGATGGGTTTGTTTTTGCTTTTATTGGTCATTGGAATAGCCATGGAAAAGGGAATTCTAAAATTCAATTTAGTGCCAATCTAAATCTTGGTTTGTATCTTTATCGTATTAACTTCGGATATTCATGTGTGTTTTTTCTGATTGGATTTTCACCTAGGGTCAAAATTAGAGGATGCTTATATAGGGCACGAGAGATGAATGCCAAGTACACCAAAAGTGATGAAGTTTATCCATGTATAATGCAGCAACTTTAGCATATATTGGTGATAGATTACTGTTTGAATCAACCTCTCCTGTCTCCATTATTAGACCTGAACTATTGCTATTGATTTTTCCAGATAAGAGAAGGTAGATTTCAAACGCTCGATCAATGCTTGGTCCTTGAATATTCAATGTCCTTGCATGGAATATTCAAGCAAATCTCCACTGATTTTTGCAAGGTATAAAACTTCTTAATTCATTAGTCAATAGAACAACTATTAATTCATTAGTCAATAGAACAACTATCCTATGTCTTCATCCTAATATTTTGTTTTTGTAATTCCTCAAGGTGTTTGCTGTGGGTCGAGATCAATCTATGGGCTAGCAAGAAATGGATAAGGGCCCGAGTACAATGTGGGTATATACTAGAAGAATTAGAAGAGCTGGAAGGATGAAAGAAGATTACAGAAACACGATGGACGGCTCTGAAGAAGGGACACCTTGTAGCAGTAACAAAATGGGGGATTGTTAGGATAAAGATCACCTTTACATCCATTTATCTCTTTAGTTATTCTATTTCATGTAGATAACACATATTTGTTTACTTGTATATCTTTATCTTGTACAATCTGCTCATATATATGTTTTACCATCTCCCATACAACGATACAAGCAATGCAATATCACATATTTTACATGGTATTAGAGCAATCTTCAAAATCATGAGTTCATCTTCTAATGCCTCTCTTCTCCATTGTCGCCCACTACTTCCACTCATCACATTTTCTCTGTTAAACTCACAACAAAGAGCTACCCGACCAAGAACATTCAGCTTTTACCCCTTCTCAATTAACAAAATCTGAATGAATTTATTGGTGGCTCCTCTTCTCCCCCATCCAAGACAATTGAGCATGAAACTACATTTATAAAATGCATGAGCATGCTAAAAATATATAAATAATATTAAAATTACAGAATATAATCAATATCCAACTCACAAAGCTAATGACCCTATTGTAGCTAGTTTGGCTGGAAGAAGAAGATGACTGGCCCTGATCATCTATACAGATACACTGACCTCTATTAATTGATTGACAGAATTAACCAATTAATTTAGTTTACAGAAACAAGAATAAATTCTAAAGAGAAACTTAAATTTCGACAAATTCTCCCCTATAACTAGACTTAACTCCTTGCAACTAAACTCAACAAACAGCATCAACAACAATCCAAATTGGCCTCAAGCTCGCAACAAACTCACGATGCATATCCAGGGCCTATACGAAACCTAATCTAAATTTAAATCTCTAATCACCAACTTGGATCCTTAACTCCTCTATAATTCAATTAAAACCACAGTCTCAAAAACTCTTACTAAAATATTATGATATAATTATAGTCAGGTTCATCCTTAAAATTTCAATTCCATATTAAATTTTTAATGAAAATTCAATAGCATTCCTTTTTAAAATTGGACCAAACTCCCTGTCACAAAACTCAAACCCACAATTCAACAATTTTATCGACTTACACAAATTCCCAACTTATAATTTCATACAAGTATTAATTCCAATACTTCATACTCAAATCTCAGTTAAAATATTTTACAATATATCTATATAATAAAAAATTCAACTAAACATTTATATTTATTTCCCAAAAATATTCCACAATCACTTAAAAATTCACTAAACACCATGTATTATCTCAAAACAATTTTACTTCCATCAAAATAATGTATTCAACTTAACCTAATCTTTAATACCGAAATTGGCAATTTGTACATTCAAATTTGTATAAAATATTTCAACTATTAGATAAATTCTAAATTTTAATCATATGTTCAATACATCCAAATACAATATCAGTAAAAATTTTAGCACCAAATTACTTCTATGTTATGAGATATCAAATTATCTATCAAATTCTTCAAATTCTAAATGTTTCAGAAATAATTCAGACATATAAAATTTAAATATATCAAAAAATCAGCGGTGAACAATCTACTAAACTCACCAGAAAGGATGGAAGAACTACTGCCCTTGCAGAAAACTTCTTGCTACTAATCTCCTTCTTTCTCAGTTTCTTTTTTTCAATTTTTTGTATCCTAGATCAAGAACGTTTCTTTTCCCATTGTTGATGTCGTTTCTTAATGAAGAAACTCCAAAAATCTAGTTATGATCTTTCTTCTCCTTCTTTCCTTCTTCTTCTTCTCCATCTCTTCTTTCTTCTTTATTTCCTTTTCTTTCGCTTTTCTTCCTCTTTCTCGATTGTTCAACCTATTCTTTTTTTTTTTTTTTTAAAAGCTACTGCTAGAGAAGTCCATCACTTGGCAGTGAGGAGAAAAGAAGGCCAGCTGTCCACTTTATGAAAAATATCACTTTTGATTCTTAAATTCTTCAAAAATTCTATTTTTTACTCAAAAACTTCTAAAACTTTTCTTTCAAGTTAAATTTTAAATTAAAAATTTTCCTCTGAAACTTTATAAATCATATTTCCATTCTAATAACAACAAAATTAATATTTCTTCAAAAATTGGGTGCTACAAAAAGGTACAAAGTTTATTTTTTATTTTTTAAAGAAAATTCTAAATTTAATGGCTATAAATAAATAGAAGAAAAATTAAGGGCCAAGATTTAATTGAAATAATAATTTTTCCACTTTCTTAAAACCTTAAATTTAATGACAATAAATTAAAAAAAATAAATGATCGTTAAGATCAAGTCAATAAAGTCAAAATTTAGATTAAAATTCCAAATTAAAATAGAGATTGAAATTAAAATTAAAATTAATACCAATATTAGATTGAAATTGAAATATAAAGTTTATAATTAAAATCAAAATTCGTTTAAATTAAAATTAAAAATAAATTGAAACTATGATTAAATTTTTAAATTTTGAAATTAACATTAAAATTAAATTATGAAGGACATTAAAATTAAAAATTTTCTTCTTTTTCTTAATTTCAATACACCCCATAAAGCATGTTGGTACCACTTCACCATTTTGGATCAGATCTTCAAGCTCTCATCATGGAAATTGTTGTAACAATTTCTGTGATGTTCGCTACTTCTGCTATGCCAACTGATACCATTTATATTTTTCCTCTATTAGCATCCTAGTTATGTTTAATTCATTTTCATATTCCATTTATATTTTTTAATTAATATTACAACCATGTTCAGATAGGAGAGCTAGCAGGTACAGCAATTGGTTCTGCAGTGTGCGTTACATCTCTCTTGGCCGGGTATGCCATATCTAATAGAATAGGTTTGGGTCTTTACATATGCTTAGTTATAGAATTTAATCAAAATAATTTTTAAGAGGAAAAATGATTGGAAATGACAAATTACATATATAGATATGTAGTCGTCTTTTAAATTATACAATCTTAGTCTTTGAGTCAATATAGTTAATTGTTTTCAATTTATGTGTTCATATTTCTTTATTTTCTATTGGAAAGGCAGCTGTTAGCTGCCACTTATTTTGCATTTATTTAGGGCATTTGTTTAGAAATTTTTGTGTACATATCTGTTCTTACCTTATGTTGTATGATTCTGATACAATTTTGGTAGTTTAGCTTGATTATGAACCTATTTGTTAGCTGTAATTTTTTATATATATCTTTGATTTCTGGGGCAATAAACATCAGAATTCTTAATCTAAAATTTCTTAATTCTTTTACATGGTATCAGAGCCATGGCTGTTGAAAAGAAAAATGAGAGTTCTTGATCAAGGAAGAAAACTTGTAGTTCTTACACACTGAATTCGAATGACAACCTAGGTAACTTGATTATCCAAGTTCAATTGAAGGGCGAGAATTACGAAGAATGGGCGCGAGCTATGCGGACTGCATTGCGGGCCAAAAAGAAATATGGTTTTATTGATAGATCTGTCAAGCAACCAGCAGATGACTCACTAGAACTCGAAGATTGGTGGACGGTTAACTCTATGCTGGTTTCTTGGGTGTTTAACACCATTGAACCGATGCTTCGCTCAACCATCTCTCACATGGAGAACGTAAAGGATCTGTGGGAGGATATTAAACAGAGGTTCTCGATTGGGAATGGTCCACGAATGCAGCAACTGAGATCAGATCTGGCGAATTGTAGGCAGGAAGGTCAACCGATCGTGTCCTATTTTGGAAGACTCAAAACGTTATGGGATGAAATAAACAACTATGATCAGATACCAGTGTGTATCTGTGCAGGCTGCAGATGCAATCTTACCATTGAATTGGAAAGAAAGCGTGAAGAAGAGAGAGTTCATCAGTTTTTGATGGGCTTGGATGAAGAAGGATATGGAACAGTGTGCTCTAATATTTTGAGAACTGAACCCTTGCCCAATTTGAATCGTGCCTATGCTATGGTTGTTCAGCAAGAGCGAGTGTGAACTATGACACGAACCAAGGAAGAAAGAGGCAATCCTATGAGTTTTGCAATTCGAGTAGGTAGTCGAAATTCAGGGGGGCATAAAGACAAATCCTCAATTTGTCCTAATTGCAACCGAGAGGGACATGATGCTGAAAGTTGTTTCCAACTGATAGGTTATCCAGAATGGTGGGGTAATAGACCACGTGAAACTTCTGCTGGACGAGGAGGTGGTCAAAAGCGTGGCAATGGAGCAGGACATAGCAAGGGACGAGTTGCTCGTGCCAACACCACATATGCAACTGGAGTTGATGGTGGGCGTGGAATTGTGACAGATTCAGATCGAAAGGGTCTTAGTGGATTAAATGAAGAGCAGTGGGCTGCTTTGCTGGGCATGTTGAATTCTTATCAGAATGGTGGCAATGAGAGGCTGACAAGTATGCAGAGGATATTTCTTTGGATTATTGACACAGGAGCTTCCCATCATATGACAGGAACGTTGGCATTTTTTAGTGAATTGCATGACATTATGCCATGCTTAGTCGAGTTACCTAATGGAGAAAAGACCTTGGCGGTGAAAGAAGGAACTGTGTTGCTTGGAGGAGACTTGAAATTGCAACGAGTCCTTTATGTGCCAAATTTGAATTGCAATTTGATCTCTGTATCACAACTACTTAATGATTCAAAATTGGTTATTCAACTCACTAACAAAATTTGTGCTATACAGGACCTAAATTTGAGGAACCTGATTGGAGCAGGTGAGCAACGCAAGGGGCTATACTTTCTCAAGGGAGTGACATCGGTACATGCTTGCAAGGTAACTGATGTGGGGTCTTTTGAGCTTTGGCATAAGAGAATGGGTCATCCTTCTTATAAGGTGGTAGAGTTAATTCCAGAAGCTGATAACATAGTTAGGAAAACTAATAAAACTTGTGAAGTTTGTTTTAGAGCAAAGCAAACAAGAGAGATTTTATTTTCTATTGACAATAAAGCTGATGGTTGTTTTGAATTGATACATTGTGATTTGTGGGGACCTTATAGAGTCCCAATTTCTTATGGAGCAATTTACTTCTTAACAATTATTGATGATTACTCTCGTGCTATTTGGATATATTTGTTGAATGGAAAACAAGAAGTAGCTTGTGTTCTTAAGAAATTTATTGTGATGGTTAAACGCCAATTTGAAAAAAATGTGAAAATCGTCAGAAGTGATAACGGAAGTGAATTTATGTGCTTGCAAGAATATTTTGATGAACAAGGGATGTTGTATCAGACTTCCTGTGTAGGAACACCTCAACAAAATGGCCGAGTGGAAAGAAAACATCGCCATATTCTTAATGTGGCAAGAGCCTTGCGTTTCCAAGCAAATTTACCCATAGAATTTTGGGGAGAATGTGTACTTACAGCCGGGTATTTGATTAATAGGACTCCATCTATGTTATTAAATGGTAAAACCCCATATGAAATGCTCTTTGGGAAAGTGCCTTCTTACAAACACGTTCGGGTTTTCGGTTGTTTGTGCTATGCACATAATTTGAATCGGGATAAAGATAAATTTGGCAGTAGAAGTCGTAGGTGTGTTTTTGTTGAGTATCCATTTGAAAAGAAGGGATGGAGATTATATGATTTGGAAACTAAAGAATACTTTGTATCAAGAGACGTGGTATTCGCTGAAACAGAATTTCCATATGCAAATGAGAAAACAATGGGTGATGAACTCATTAAAAATGGAGTTGAGGAGTTGGGTGATGAAGTTGATGGTTTAGAGAATAACTTCGAAAAGGAGCACGATGAAAGTGTAGGTAGAGAAAGTGAGGTGAATCTTGAAACTGAAGAATTGATCCATGAAAACAGTGAGGGAGTGGATAGAGGTGAAGTTGTTGAAGAGCAACTAGGTAGGGGACAAAAGGCCAAGCAACCTAGTGTTCGTTTGAAGGATTATGTGACAAACGCCATCAAAACAAGCCCTTTGGTATGCTCACCTTCCCAATCTGATTCCTCAGGTACGCCTTACTCTATAGCACATTATGTGGGTTATGATAAATTCTCTGCACAACACCGATGTTTTTTTGGTAGCCATTACTACAGGACATGAACCAAGCTCTTATGCAGAAGCAGTTAAGGATGAACGGTGGAGAGCGGCTATGAGAAAAGAAATACAGGCTTTGGAGGATAATGGTACATGGACAGTTGAAAATCTGCCATTTGGGAAGAAAGCAATAGGAAGCAAGTGGGTATACAAAATTAAATACAATTCTGATGAAAGTGTTGAACGATACAAGGCGCGGTTAGTGATATTGGGAAATAATCAAGTTGAAGGCATAGATTATCAGGAGACTTTTGCTCCTACAAAGAAAATGGTTATCAGGCGCACCTTTCTTGCCGCTATGTCAGAAGAATTGGGAACTCCATCGATGGATGTCCAAAATGCTTTCTTACACGAGATTTGGAGGAAGAGGTTTACATGAAGATGCCGCTGGATTTGCTTCTCAATCACTGTGGAAGGTTTGTAAACTCTGAAATCTCTATACTGCTTGCAAGAAGCACCTAGATGTTGGTTTGCAAAATTGGTGCATCTCTGAAAGCTTATGGATTTCAAAGAATCATATTCAGATTACTCTTTGTTCACTTTTGAGCTGGACTGCTCAATTGAATGTGCTTATTTATGTGGATAACCTTATTATCTCCAAAGAATAATGTTTCACTGTATAAAAATTCAAGAACTATTTGAGTCGTTTCATATGAAAGACTTGGGGAAGCTGAAATTTTTCTTAGGGATTGAAGTAGCCAGAAACTCGAATGGTATTTTTTTGTGTCAACGTAAGTATGCGTTGGATGTAATTTCAGAAGTTGGATTACTAGGTTGCAAGCCTGCTATAACTCCTCTTGAACAAAATCACAAGCTGGCCCTTACTGAGAGTGATGATGTGGATGACCATGCTCAGTATAGGCGTCTGGTGGGACGACTTATTTATCTAACAATAACTCGGCCCGAGTTGTCTTATTGTGTGCATATTCTTGCTCAGTTCATGCAATAACCGAAGAAAGCTCATTGGGAGGCAGCTGTTAGAGTTGTGCATTATTTGAAAGGAAATTCAGGTCAATGTATACTACTGCATGCCAATTGTGATCTCAAATTGTCTGCTTACTGTGATTCTGATTGGGCTGGCTGTCCTTTGATGAGACGGTCTTTGACCGGTTATTTTGTTCTTTTAGTTGAATCCCCTATCTCGTGGAAGACTAAAAAGCAACAGACAGTGTCTCGCTCATCCGCTGAAGCTGAATATCGGTCTATGAGTACTGCAACTTGTGAACTTAAATGGTTGAAAGGATTATTGAATTCTCTTGGTGTGGCGCATGCTGAACCTATGAATTTGTATTGTGATAGTCAGGCAGCTCTGCATATAGCTGCTATTCCTGTCTATCATGAACGTACCAAGCATATTGAAGTGGACTGTCATTTTATCCGTGATGAGATATTGAATGGTAACATTCGAATAGATTATGTACGTAGTTCAATGCAACCTGTGGATATTTTCACAAAGGCGTTGGAAAATAATCAGTTTGACTTTCTTTTTCACAAGTTGGGCATTCAAGATCTCCATGCTCCAACTTGAGGGGGGGGTATTGGAAAGGCAGCTGTTAGCTGCCACTTATTTTGCATTTATTTAGGGTATTTGTTTAGGAATTTTTGTGTACATATCTGTTCTTACCTTTTGTTGTAAGATTCTGATACAATTTTGGTAGTTTAGCTTGATTAGAAACCTATTTGTTAGCTGTAATTTTTTATATATATCTTTGATTTCTTGGGCAATAAACATCAGAATTCTTATTTCAAAATTTCTTAGTTCTTTTACATTTTCACCCTTGATTTTAGTATAATTACAAAATTGAATTACTTGTATAGGCTTTTTGATATCTCAGGGTTTTAATGTGTTGCTATTTTCAGTTAGTAGAGCAGTTAATAAGGCTACTCATGTCTTAATAACGGTAGCTTTATCATATGTTAATCCCACATTTTGAGAGAAGTTTTTAAACTTTTAATGTCCCATTTGTTGTCTTTATATCCTTTTTTCTTCATTTAATATTTTAGATCCTAAAATGAGTATATGAATTAATCTACTGAAATAAGTGCAGTATGAACATTTTTTTGAAATTTTCCTATTTATTTAAAATTAATAAAAATATGTAATTTATTAAAAAAAGTAAATATTGATTATTATTTAATAAAAGTGTAAATTTTTATTAACTATAATTATTATATAACTAATCCCTCCATAATTTATCCTGCAATCCGCCCTAAGTATTTTCCACCCAAATGCTTTTGAAGGAGACAAAATTACATGTATGTTATATTGATGCATGAATTTCTTCTTTGTTGTGTGTTTCTTTTGATAGTGATATGCAATTTAATTATGTGTTATGAAAAATTCTTCTTAATTTCTGATGCATTTAGATTGTATGATCTGAGCGAAACTGGCTAAAGTAAGCATGATGAGGTGAAAGCCAATCCTTTGTTCATTATGTTTTGAAAAGCAAGGCAAAAGTCTCTTTACATTTGTGCTTTATTTATCCAATGAATTCTTTCATTCGATTTGTTGATGTTGACCCGTGTAGCTCAAAATGAGTATTGATTTTGATGATAACAAAACTCAAATAAAATCTATCTAACTCAATTTTAAGTGATGTGTAGATTCTTTCTCTTATTCATGAAGAATCTTTGAGGTTGTATCTACAAAGGAAGAGCACTTAAAGGCATATCAAGATGAATCAAAGTTGAGAAAGAATAAGATTATGAAAGCTAAAACTCAAAGTAAAGGTATGAAAGTCATAGAGTTAGGAATTGAGTCTTAGGACTTGTGTAAAAAGAATATATGAAAGTTTTAGTCGAATAGAGCTCAACAATTAATTTTTCTTTTAATTATTTTATAAATTTTCTCTAATCATAACCTTGGATATTGCTATTAGAATATATATTTTTTTAAGGTCTAAATTAGATTTTTAAAGATTACAATTTGAAACAGGCATCTGGTAAATTAGTTTGCTAACTTGTTTGCTAAAATATTAGTTTGCTAACTAGTTTACTACTGTCGCCAAAAATTTCATTACTTTGCTAAATGATTAGAGTTGCTCAACTTCGTACAAAAAGATAAAATAACGGCTATTTTTCCTAGAACAGAGTGTATAACGTTCCAAAAAGGTTTCAAACAATTTAAAATGATTTGGGACTATAAATACACCTTCTTTACTTCATTTTACACTTGATGAAAGCTTACAATTGCACTCCAATCTTGATTTTTCATTTATTACTTTCATTCAAGAGCTTTAAAGTGTTTAAGCTACCATTGGCAAATCAACTCATCTCTTATTTATAGTTTGATTTGTATTGAGTGAGAGTGAGTGTTAAAACATTAAATTGCATTCAAGAGAGGTTGTACAAGCACCTATTGAAGCTTAAGAGTGTGAGTGCTTGAGATAGCACTTGTCAAGGGTTCAAGCTACCTTAATAAAAGCTTGGTGTTGAAAAAGTTATAAAGGGCTTTTGGTCTCTTGCCTTTAAAAGAGAAAATAGTGGAGAGAAGACTCAAAGAGGGTTTTTTGAGAGAGTGGATGTAGGCTAGTTAAGCCGAACCACTATAAAATCATTGTGTTTGATTTCTCTAACCTTAATCTCTTTACTTTTGTGTAATTTAAATTCTATGCATGTTTTGTCAAAAATTGCTATAAATATTGATTGAGGCTTGAATTGCAATTGAGGGACATATTCTTGAAACACATATTACTTTCACTATATATATAGGAGCACCTAGTTGAACAAAGCCACAATTTTTCATTAGGCTACAAGCAAGGGCCGAAAAATTGTTTAAGTCCAATTCACCCCCCTCTTGGACTATTTTGGGATAACAAATTGGTATTAGAGCTTGTCTCTCTTGCTTAAGGTGTCACAACCTTGGAGTGATCCCCAATGGCTGGTTCATCTAGCAACATTACCAGTATACCCGCACCACTAGCTGAAGGCTACTCAATTACTAGACCGCCACTCTTCAATGGCACTAATTACTCATTTTGGAAAGTGAAAATGAGAAATTTCATACAATCTGTAGATATTGATGCATGAAGAATTATTAAAAATGGTCCATATGTTCTGTAACACCCCTGTTTGTATAGCCTAGTATATTTCACTATTCTGGTAACCGGTGTTGGTCCGGACAATTAAGGGGATTAGAACCACACTTAAGATAACTAGATAAGCCATAAACACAAATAAGTAGTAATTATCAATTAGTTAAGTATAAATAAGAAAAACAGAACATAAGAAGTTAAACGAGCCGAGAGTCACAGCGATGGGTGACCTTCTCGGGAACTACTGCGAAGTTGATTTAAACTCAAATTTTGAACCGTAAAATGTGACGCTGCAGTCCTTAGGACCATTACAAACACAGTGGAAAAGAGAAAATCACGAAAAAGAATTGTTAAGCCAATCAAATAATTAGGTCAGAGACCCGGAAGAAATATTGAATTATTTGCAAACCGGGTCGAACCGGCGAGGGGTAATTTGGTCAATTGACCCCGAGATCGGAATCCTGACTTAACTGTCAAATAAAATCAGAGAAACGAAAATTTCGGAGCCGAGAAATTAATTAAAGAACCAAGGAAAAATAAATGGAAAAGAAAAAGAAAAGAAAAGCCTTTAATGACATCATGCCTACCTCATATTATGACATCATAAGTCCAATTTAATTTTTCATACACATTTTGACCAAGTCAAGATCTATTATTAAAGATAAAATATGAAAATGAAAAAAAAAAAAATAAAAGTCAAATTTATCTTCTTCCCATTTTAGTTGCCGTCTCTCTCTCCCAAATTCTCTCTGAAACCTCCATTGTCACCCCGAACTCCATGCTTGAAATTGTTTCCTCTCTCCATAAATCTTTCCCTAAACTAGTAGAAAACCTTAATTTAAGTCATTATTTGGAGAGTGGACGGAAGAAAGACAAGAAGGAAAGGAAAAAAAAGAAGAGAATTGAGGAAGAAGAATTTCAAGTGAGGTAAGCAATCTAAATTGACAATTTTAGTTTATTGGTTATGTTTGTGGTTTGAGTAACCTAGAAATTTATTTACAATCAAAAGAAAACATTTGTGGAGGACCAAAGGGAATTTTGGCCAGCCTATGAAGGGGGATGAATTGCATGAGTTTGATTGTATTAAACTTGTTAGAATGCTTGAATGAGATGTAAGAGTATGTTAAGATGTGTTGAATCAATCAAATGTAACAATTAGTGTGAATTAGGGTTTTGGACCTAGGGTTTGGGAGACAAAATTTGGAAAAATGGCAAAATGATGTATTTGACCTAGTTTGAAGTGAGAAATGGTCATTTGTGACCAAATGAAGTGTGTTGGAAGTGTTTGAATTGAGTTTAGATTCGGATTCAATGTGGTCATGCTGCTGGCAGCAAGACCAAGGTCCCTTTGAGGGACCAAAACTGAAAATTTACAAGTCCAATTGGTATGAGACCAATTGGGAATGAAAATAGACACAAAATGGAACATTTTTCATTTAGGAATCATGCTCAAAAAGTGAACAAAACCTAGTGAACAAATTGACCAAATCCGGAAATTTTCAGTCTGTCCTGTACAAACTGACCAAATGAATAGTGTTTGTTCATTTGGCCATACCTTGAGCTAGGCAGGTCTAAATGACCTGAAATTTTACCAGTGGACAGTTGAGATATAGACCTAAAACTTTCATGAAGAATATAAACCCAAATTATGCCATAACCAAGTCATTTGGCCACCCAAAATTGATAACCTAAAACTGCCAGAACCAAAATTTGCCTAGAAATCTGGGTTAAGTCTAATCTGGCAGCCATGGTTCAAATGGCTATAACTTGAGCTACAAAACTCCAATTAGAGTGATTCAAAAAGGAGAATAAACTTAAGACAATAGGGAACATTTTCTATGAAGAAAGTTTTGTCAAATTCTAACAGTAAAATGACCAATAGAACAGTTGAAACTTAAGACACCAAAACTTAAAATTTACAAATTTACCTAAAAGACTTAGAATTTGAGTAAACAACCAAAACCAACAAATTTAGTTATCAAAATGTGATATGTGGGTGAAGTTGGAATTTCCATACCTATTAAGCCTTAGAAAGTCAACAAATTGACTTGAATAGTGTAGTGAATAGTAATCCTGAAACACAAAATTTAAAGAACGTCAAGTTTAGCACATTAGAGCTAGGTATAAGTGAATGTAAATTTATTTTTGGACTAATGATAAGTTATAATACTGAAACACTGTGAAACCGTGTGTTTCAAAGGAAAAGATCGAGTCAAGGCCAAGAGGTGACTTGCTTAAGGTTTGTGCACAACGTATAATTTTTGTAAATTATCTTCTACATATTATTTTGAATAATGTGAAATATTGAATTGTGACATTATTATGATGCTTTTGATTTAAATTGTTGAAAGTTATTTGTGTATATTTGAAATGGCAATGTTTAGCAAATTGTTAAGATAAGTTTTGAAACCACAGTGTCATGACCATATATTTGAACACCTCACTAGCATGACTAGTGGGGGTAATCAGTTTCGAATTTTGATTCCTTCTCTGACTGAAGTGTTGAGGTGTGTGCCAGTAGAAGAAGAAATTGAATGGATATCCATATATTTGAGCTAGCTAGCCTTGTGATGTGACTTCTCCTTAGCCTCTGGCTATTGAGATTAAATTTGTTTCGAATGGCATGATATAACTGTGGGTTTTATGAAATGTGTTTTGACACTTCGAAATGAACTTATTTGGATTAAAATCTCATAATTCATGTTTTGTATTTAATTGTCATGTTCAGTCCAATTTTTGAATAAATGTGATTTAAATTCTGCATAAAGATTATACTAGTATGTTGTGCACCACTGAGTCCTAGTACTCAGCGATAGTTGTTATTGCTGTCGCAGATTTAGATACTAGAGGAGCAGCAGAGTGAGCTGCTGAGGATTGTGGAGCGACTTACCTTGAAGTTATATCAGGTATAATTTATACCTGATGTAAATATTTATTTTGATGTATGTGATGCACGAAATGTATGGACATGTAAAATTGGTCTTGAGTAGTTTGTATAAAGTTTGTCTAAAGTTTTTAATAAATTTTTGTTTGAATTTCTTTTAATGTAAATTTTTTTAATGATGTATATGAATTGTTTTATCTTTAATGAAATATGAATGGAAATATTTTATTTTAATTTGAATGAAATTGACTGATAGTATTTTGTTGATTACTGAATTTTTGGAAACTGAGAAATGATGATTGTTGAATTTTGAAACTTGAGAAATTGGTTGGGATTGTTGTGGAGTTGTTGGAATTATTGAGAAAAATTATTGGAAGTGCTTTTTACAGGTATTTGAAGAACTGTTTTCTCAAAATACAGATTTACATCACTAAATTTTTATAAAATTTGTGAAAAAATAAAATGGACAAAAAATTTTAACTAGTTTTCAATTTTAATTAAATGCTTTAATACCTATTAGAAAATGCTCACCACTTAACAAAAGTAAGAAAATTGTTTTAAAATCTCTTGTAGGGTACTTAATGAGTTATCGGTAGGTGAAGTTCTGTAGTTCATTAGGTATTCTACTGATCATGTTATGCCTTACAGAGGGGTATGGTGTGACATGTTTTAGTGGTATCAGAGCAAATTTTTAAAGTATGTTTTACTTATGAATTTGTGTCTTTTCTTTGTTAAGTACAACTGCTCAATGTCTATATTTGTTACATACAGTGCATTACATCATAAATATGAACTAACGGAGGGAAATCTCCATGTGTTACTTGTTCAGGAGATACCCTAACTTCGCATGAAAGGGAAGAAGGGATCGCCGCTTGAGCAATATGTTGAAGCCGAGGCACAAGGAAGCCCACTTCACTGTAATGTCGTGGATCAATAGCATCACCCCACAAATGCCGCAGCTTTCCTACAGCTTGCAAAGAGATGGTCAGAATGTTTCAACAAATGGTCGGGGTATGCTCGCCAAGCTCCACCCTGCACACTGTGGCACAACCATCGCCTCCACTGCATAAAGATGATAAGTTATTGAAGTATGGAGCTACTGAATTTAAGGGTACAGTGGACCCTTTAGAGGCAGAGCAATGGCTTGAAAGGATGGATAGAGTATTTAAGAAGCTGCACTACCAAGAAGAACTGAAGTTTGAATATTCTGTGTCGCTACTGCAAGGGAATGCGTATGATTGGTGGAAGACCATCGCCCACAACTTAGCTGAACCACCAGTACTAACCTGGGATGACTTCATCAGAGAATTCAGACAGAAATACATCCCAGATGCATATGTTGATCAGAAATTGCAAGAATTTTTGAGTTTGAAACAAGGGAACAGATCAGTGGCAGAGTATGAGAGGGAGTTCTCCCGCTTAAGTCATTATGCTAGGAGTCTCCTTTTTACCAGCAAGGCAAGATGCAAGAGATTTGATACTGGTTTGAAGCCCAGTTTAAGAATGCAAGTAGTTAGATTCAGACACAATAATTTTTCAGAACTCATGTCTCAAGCACTCGAGTTAGAAAGGATTGAATCAGAAGTGACCCCAACAAAAGAAAAATCAGAAAAAGTTGAAAAATCAGAGAAAGATAAGGGGGAAAAATCAGTTGAACAAAGTTCTGGTAGTACCTCTGGAAAGAAGAAGAAATTTAGTGGACCCAGCAGGGGTCAAGGTGGAAGATTTAGAAGGGGCCGATTCTCTGGACAGAGACCCCCTAGGTCTGGTCAGCAGTCGAGCAAGGGTTCATATCCTGCCCGCCCCTGTGAGACTTGTGGCAAGATTCATGGGGGAGAATGTTATTGGGCTACTGGAGTCTATTTTAACTGTGGAGGCAAGGGCCATTTAGCTAAAGACTGCACTAGTGCTCCTAGATACGGTCCAGCTCCTACGACTGCAGAAGGGTCTATTCAGAGTCCTACTTCCAGAAGTTCACAACCTGTTGGCAGAGGCAGAGGTAGAGGTACTGCTTCCAGCATTTAGGGCACGGTTGGTCAGTCAGCACAAGGAAGTGCGTCAGCCAGAGTCTACATAATGAAACAGCGAGAATAGGCTGAAACTTCCGATGTGGTAGCTGGTACATTTTCTATCTCTGATCAATATGTATTTGTATTGTTTGATCCGGGTTCAACCCATTTATATGTTAGTGCTAGCATAGTCTGTTCACTTGCTATTCCATGTGTCCAAATGAGTTTTGAAGTGCTAGTAACTAGTCCGTTAGGACAAGAGCTCCGGGTCAACAGAATTTATAGGGACTGTCCTTTGGTGATCCAAGGACATGTTTTTCTATCAGATTTGATTGAAATGCCCTTCAGAGAGTATGATATCATCTTGGGCATGGATTGGTTAGCCAAGCATCACGCCATGATTGATCAGAGATCAAGATACTACTTTTGGTCTCCCTTTGTACGGTGATGTGGTAATACATGGGGAGAGGCATTTACTACCATCAAACATCATTTCGGCTGCACTAGCCAGAAGGATGATCAGAAATGGGTGTGAAGCATATTTGGCACATGTGATAGACACCCAAGTGGGGAGTCCAGCACTGAGCAACATCCTGACTGTATGTGACTTTTCGGATGTATTTTCTGATAAACTACAGGGATTACCTCTAGAAAGAGAGATGCAGTTTGAGATTGATATTATGCCTAGTGTGGACCCAATCTCTATAACACCATATAGAATGGCACTCGCAGAATTGAAAGAGTTGAAAGTGCAGTTGCAAGAGCTGCTTGACAAGGGCTTTATCCGCCCTAGTGTGTCACCTTGGGGAGCGCCGGTGTTGTTTGTAAAGAAGAAGGATGGCACTCTCCACTTGTGTATTGATTATCGGCAGTTGAATAAGGTGACAATAAAGAACAGATACCCATTGCCCCGCATTGATGACTTGTTTGATCAGTTGAAGGGTGCAGCTGTGT
Organism: Hevea brasiliensis; assembly: GCF_030052815.1. Taxonomy (NCBI): domain Eukaryota; kingdom Viridiplantae; phylum Streptophyta; class Magnoliopsida; order Malpighiales; family Euphorbiaceae; genus Hevea; species Hevea brasiliensis. Next base: position 20,675,192 of record NC_079500.1, on the reverse strand, counting down.
TCTCCAAAATTGACCTGAGATCAGGTTATTATCAGTTGAAAGTACAAGAGCAGAGTATTGCTAAAACTGCCTTCAGAACTCACTATGGCCATTATGAGTTCTTAGTAATTCCATTCAGGTTAACTAATGCTCCGACTGCTTTTATGGATCTGATGAACACTATCTTTAGACCATACCTCGATCAGTTTATTGTGGTATTCATTGATGGTATATTGGTCTATTCGAGGAATGCAGAAGAGCATGATAGACATTTGCGGATTGTACTGCAGACTTTGAGGGAGAAACAGCTATATGCCAAATTGTCAAAGTGTAAATTTTGGCTGAAGGAAATATCTTTATTGGGGCATGTAGTATCAGAAGAGGGCATCAAGGTAGATCCAAGTAAGATAGAAGCTGTCCTTAATTGGAGGCCACCTAGAAATATCACGGAGATTCACAGTTTTCTGAGTTTAGCTAGATAGTACCATCGGGTTGTGAAGGGATTCTCCATGTTGGCATCTCCACTGACCAAGCTGCTTAGGAAAGATGTGAAATTTCAGTGGACGGATAAATGCCAACAGAGTTTTGATGAATTAAAGAAATGTTTGACTGAAGCTCTAGTCCTGACTTTACCTACTCCGGGTAAAGAATACACAGTATATAGTGATGCTTCTCACAATGGGTTAGGCTGTGTGTTGATGCAAGATCGAAAAGTCATTGCCTATGCATCACGCCAGCTAAAACCGCATGAGATGAACTATCAGACACATGACTTGGAGCTTGCGGTTATTGTGTTTGCTCTTAAGATCTGGAGACACTATTTGTATGGGGAAAAGTGTTACATCTACACAGATCATAAGAGTTTGAAGTATTTGGGTACCCAGAAAGAGCTAAATTTGAGACAGAGGAGATGGTTAGAGTTGATAAAAGACTATGATTGTCTGATAGACTATCAGCCAGGGAAAGCTAATATTATGGCTGACACCTTAAGTCGCAAGACTATGGCAAGTCTACTGGTTACTCCTTATCTATGGTACATGAGTTGAGATCATTACATGCCACTTAGAGATTAATGATGAGGCGCATAACGCTTGCATGGCATGTACAACCAAAGGTTGATTGATCGATCGTAATGGTCGCTCTTAATGACCGTATCGTAAATTATTGAAGAAGTCAGCAGGCAAGAAACCAGAATTCTCAATCAGAGATGATGGTCTATTGCTACACTAGGGCAGAATGTGTGTTCCTAATGATGTCAATTTAAGGCAATTCATTTTGAAGGAAGCACATGAGTCTCCTTTTGCCATGCACCCTGGTGGCACAAAAATGTATAGAGGGCTAAAGGAGCATTACTGGTGGATGGGTATGAAAAGAGATGTGGCAGAGTTTGTTTCCAAATGCCTAACTTGTCAGCAAGTAAAGGCAGAGCATCAAGTACCCGCCGGGTTGTTACATCCACTACCAGTACCAGAATGGAAAAGGGAGAGAATAACGATGGATTTTTTAATGGGACTTCCGAGGACACAGAAGAGTCATGATGCAGTATGGGTCATTGTTGACAGACTGACCAAGTCTGCTCATTTTTTGCCAGTCCGGATAGACTACAGTTTAGAAAGATTGGCCAGGTTTTACATTGATGAAATTGTGAGACTACATGGAGTGCTAGTATCCATTATATCAGACAGAGATCCTAGGTTCACTTCTAGATTCTAAGGTAGTCTTCAAAGAACCCTAGGAACTATATTGGACTTCAGTACTGCATTCCACCCACAAATAGATGGCCAATCTGAGAGGGTAATTCATATCTTGGAGGACATGCTACGGGCTTGTGTGATTGAGTTTGAGGGGAGTTGGGATACACACTTGCCTTTGATTGAGTTTGCTTAAAACAACAACTACCAATCAAGCATTAGGATGCCTCCATATGAAATTTTGTATGGCAGAAAATGTAGAACCCCGTTATGTTGGGATGACGGGTGAAAGAAAGATGATTGGACCCAAATTGTTCAAAGAACCGAGGAGAAGATCAGGTGATCGAGATTGACTTAAGACCGCATCGACCGTCAAGTCCTACATTGATTTAAAGAGAAGAGTTTTTGAGTATGCATGGGGTGAGAAAGTATTCCTCAAGGTTTCTCCTTTGAAGAGAATTATGAGATTCGGCAGGAAGGGGAAACTGAGTCCTTGTTTCATTGGGCCATATGAGCTTCTAGAAAGAGTGGGTCCTTTGGCATATCGATTGGCACTACCTCCAGAGTTGGAAAAGATAAATAATGTCTTCAATGTGTCTATGTAGAGGACGTATCGATGAGACCCATCACATCAACTACCAGTAAAATAAATTTAAGTGAGTCAATACCACACAAATGAAGAAGAAACCATAGAGAATCTGGAATATGAGGAAAAGCAGCTACAGAACAAGTAGATACCATTGGTAAAAGTGTTGTGGAACCATCATTTGTGCCAGGAGGCTACTTGGGAACAAGAGGAGGACATAAGGAGACAAAGACCCATATGCTCAGAGATTGATACTGCAAAATTTCAAACGAAATTTATTTAAGGGGGAGAATTGTAACACCCTGCTTGCATAGCCTAGTATATTTCACTATTTCAAAGGACTGTCATCCTGACAATTAAGGGAATTAGAACTACACTTAAGACAACTAGATAAGCCATAAACATAAATAATTAGTAATTGTCAATTAGTTAAGTATAAATAAGAAAACAGAACATAAGAAGTTAAATGAGCCGAGAGTCACAGCAATGGGTGACCTTCTCGGGAACGACTGCGAAGTCGATTTAAACTCAAATTTTAAACCGTAAAATGTAACGCTGCAGTCCTTAGGACCATTACAAACACAGTGGAAAAGAGAAAATCATGAAAAAGAATTGTTAAGCCGATCAAATAATTAGGTTAGGGACTCGGAAGAAATATTGAATTATTTGCAAACCAGGTCGAATCGGCGAGGGGTAATTTAGTCAATTGACCCCGAGATCGGACTCCTGACTTAACTGTCAAATAAAATCAGAGAAAAGAAAATTTCAGAGCCGAGAAATTAATTAAAGAACCAAGGAAAAATAAATGGAAAAGAAAAAGAAAAGAAAAGCCTTTAATGACATTATGCCTACCTCATATTATGACATCATAAGTCCAATTTAATTTTTCATACACATTTTGACCAAGTCAAGATCTATTATTAAAGATAAAATATGAAAATGAAAAAAAATAATAATAAAAGTCAAATTTATCATCTTCCCATTTTAGTTGCCGTCTCTCTCTCCCAAATTCTCTCTCAAACCTCCTTTGTCACCCCAAACTCCAAGCTTGAAATTGTTTCCTCTCTCCATAAATCTTTCCCTAAACTAGTAGAAAACCTTAATTTAAGTCATTATTTGGAGAGTGGACGGAAGAAAGACAAGAAGGAAAAAAAAAAAAGAAGAGAATTGAGGAAGAAGAATTTCAAGTGAGGTAAGCAATCTAAATTGACAATTTTAGTTTATTGGTTATGTTTGTGGTTTGAGTAACCTAGAAATTTATTTACAATCAAAAGAAAACATTTGTGGAGGACCAAAGGGAATTTTGGCCAGCCTATGAAGGGGGATGAATTGCATGAGTTTGATTGTATTAAACTTGTTAGAATGCTTGAATGAGATGTAAGAGTATGTTAAGATGTGTCGAATCAATCAAATGTAACAATTAGTGTGAATTAGGGTTTTGGACCTAGGATTTGGGAGACAAAATTTGGAGAAATGGTGGAATGATGTATTTGACCTAGTTTGAAGTGAGAAATGGTCATTTGTGACCAAATGAAGTGTGTTGGAAGTGTTTGAATTGAGTTTAGATTCGGATTTAATGTGGTCATGCTGCTGGCAGTAGGACTAAGGTCCATTTGAGGGACCAAAACTGAAAATTTACAAGTCCAATTGGTATGAGACCAATTGGGAATGAAAATAGACACAAAATGGAACATTTTTCATTTAGGAATCATGCCCAAAAAGTGAACAAAACCTAGTGAACAAATTGACCAAATTCGAAAATTCTCAGTCTGCCCTGTACAAACTGACCAAATGAACAGTATTTGTTCATTTGGCCATAACTTGAGTTAGGAGGTCTAAATGACCTGAAATTTTACTAGTGGACAGTTGAGATATATACCTAAAACTTTCATGAAGAACACAAACCCAAATTATGCCATTAACCAAGTCATTTGGCCACCCCAAGTTGATAACCTAAAACTGCCAGAACCAAAATTTGCCCAGAAATCTGGGTTAAGTCCAATCCGGCAGCCATGATTCAAATGGCTATAACTTGAGCTACAAAACTCCAATTGGAGTGATTCAAAAAGGAGAATAAACTTAAGACAATAGTAAACATTTTTCTATGAAGAAAGTTTTGCCAAATTCTAACAGTAAAATGACCAATGGAATAGTGCAACTTAAGATACCAAAACTGAAAATTTGCAAATTTACCTAAAAGACTTAAAATTTGAGTAAACAACCAAAACCAACAAATTTAGTGACCAAAATGTGGTATGTGGGTGAAGTTGGAATTCCCATACCTATTAAGCCTTAGAAAGTCAAAAAATTGACTTGAATAGTGTAGTGAATAGTAACCCCGAAACACAAAATTTAAAGAATGTCAAGTTTAGCACATTAGAGCTAGGTATAAGTGAATGTAAATTTATTTTTGGACTAATGATGAGTTATAATACTGAAACACTGTGAAACTGTGTGTTTCAGTGAAAAAGAACACCGGGAAAGAACTCGAGGAATCGAGTCAAGACCAAGAGGCGACTCGCTTAAGGTTTGTGCACAACGTATAATTTTTGTAAATTATCTTCTACATATTGTTTTGAATAATGTGAAATATTGAATTGTGACATTATTATGATGCTTTTGATTTAAATTGTTGAAAGTTATTTGTGTATATTTGAAATGGAATGTTTAGCAAATTGTTAAGATAAGTTTTGAAACCACAATGTCATGACCATATATTTGAACACCTCACTAGCATGACTAGTGGGGGTAATCAGTTTCGAATTTTGATTCCTTCTTTGGCTGAAGTGTTGAGGTGTGTGCCAGTAGAAGAAGAAATTGAATGGATATCCATATATTTGAGCTAGCTAGCCTTGTGATGTGACTTCTCCTTAGCCTCTGGCTATTGAGATTATATTTGTTTCGAATGGCATGATATAACTGTGGGTTTTATGAAATGTTTTTTGACACTTCGAAATGAACTTGTTTGGATTAAAATCTCATAATTCATGTTTTGTATTTAATTGTCATGTTCAGTCCAATTTTTGAATAAATGTGATTTAAATTCTGCATAAAGATTATTTTAGTATGTTGTACACCACTGAGTCCTAGTACTCAGCGATAGCTGTTATTGCTGTCGTAGATTTAGATACAAGAGGAGCAGCAGAGTGAGCTGCTGAGGATTGTGGAGCGACTTACCTTGAAGTTATATTGGGAATAATTTATACCTGATCAGAATATTTATTTTGATGTATGCGATGCACGAAATGTATGGACATGTATAATTGGTCTTGAGCTTGTACAAAGTTTGTATAAAGTTTGTAATAAATTTTAGTTTGAATTTCTTTTAATGTTAATTTTTTTAATGATGTATATGAATTGTTTTATCTTTAATGAAATATGAATGGAAATATTTTATTTTAATTTGAATGAAATTGACTGATAGTATTTTGTTGATTACTGAATTTTTGGAAACTGAGAAATGATGATTGTTGAATTTTGAAACTTGAGAAATTGTTTGGGATTGTTGTGGAGTTGTTGGAATTGTTGAGAAAAATTATTGGAAGTGCTTTTTACAGGTATTTGAAGAACTGTTTTCTCAAAATATAAACGGCATTTTGCCAAAATTTTTATAAAATTTGCGAAAAAATAAAATGGACCAAAAATTTTAACTAGTTTTCAACTTTAATTAAATGCTTTAATACCTATTAGAAAATGCTCACCACTTAACAAAAGTAAGACAATTGTTTTAAAATCCCTTGTAGGGTACTTAATGAGTTATCGGTAGGTGAAGTTCGGTAGTTCATTAGGTATTCTACGGGATCATGTTATGCCTTACAGAGGGGTAAGGTGTGACATATTCCTCAAAAGAATGGTCGAGGAAATACTAAAGTTCCTAAAAATGAAGATGAATATGATGATAATGATTGGAAGAAAATTTTTGTAAATGCTAAAGCCGTTAATATTTTGCATTGCTCACTTGATCTTTATGAATACAATCATGTTTCATGATGTCAATCTGCTAAGGAAAATTGGGATAAGCTTGAGGTCACTTATGAAGGAACGGATGTCGTCAAGGAGTCCAAAGCAAACCTCCTTATCCAAGATTATGAGCTATTCGAAATAAAGCCAGGAGAATCAATTGCGGATATGAGTACAAGGTTTACCGATCTTGTAAATCTTCTCAAAGCACTTGGTAAAAGATTTGAAGAAGCTGAACTTGTGAAGAAAATTCTTAGATCACTTCCAAAATCTTAGGAAGCAAAGACTACAGTTATCCAAGATACCAAGCATTTTAAAACATTCACCTATGATGAACTCATTGGATCTCTCATTGCACATGAGATAGTATATAAGAAAGATGAAGTTGAAAATAAGCAAAAGAAGAAGAAAAATATTGCTCTCAAGTCAAATAAGGATGAAGATAAGAAGAAAGGAGTTGTACTTAAAGTTAATTTAAGTGACAACTCAAGTGCTTCAAGTGATGATGATGATGAAATGGCTATGCTTGCAAGGAAATTCAAAAGAGCTTTCAAGAAGGGAGGAAGTAAATACAAGAAATTCTTGAAAAGGAAGTAAATACAAGAAATTCTTGAAAAAGTATACTCCCAAGGATAAACGTTTCAAGGATTCAAAAGAAGAAATTATATGTTATGAGTGTCACAAACCAGGAAATATCAAGCCCAAATGTCCATTGCTCAAAAAGAAGAAAGGAAAAGAAGACAGGAGTAAGAAAGCTATGAAAGTAGTATGGAGCAACAGTGAAAAATCTTCAAATGATGAATCAAATGATAAGGAGACTGCTCACCTTTGTATGATGGCATTTGAAGAGAAAGTCGAAAGTTCACAAAAGGAAGAAAAAAGTGATAATGAGGTAAACTCTCTTGAACCTCATAATGTAGAGGAACTTGAACTTGCATTTGCTAAAGTATATGATGAGTATAGAAACTATAAGAAAAAGTGCACTAAAATGAATTTAGAAATTGAATCATTGAGATCACAAAATATTGCCATGTCCAATGTGTATAAAGAAAATGAATTTTACAAAGGACAAATTGCTTTGTTTAAAGAGCTAGATTTAAAGTTGAAAAACTCAAAAGAAACTTGTGAAAAGCTCATTAAGAAAAATACGATTCTTGAAGCTAAAATAGAATCTTCGACAAATGATTTGGAAAAATTTATTAAAGGAAAAGAAACTCTATATGTACTTCTTGGAAACCAAAGAATTTCAAATGAAAAATATGGAATTGGTTTTGATGGTTTCATGAACTATGGTAAATACAAGAATCATTTCATTAAAGCATCTACATCCTCCTTGCCTAATGTCACATGTTATTATTGCAATAAAAGAGATCATATGATTAGTTCTTGTGCGCTTAGGAAGGGTTTCCTTAAGGTAAAGAAGGTATGGGTGCCAAAGGGAACCTTACCTAAAGTCACTAACCCCCAAGGACCCAAAGTTGCTTGGGTACCTAAAGTTAAATGATTAAATTTCAGGTTTGTTTCAAAAGGATGAAGGAAAGTGAAAAATGGTATATAGATAGTGGTTGTTCAAAGCACATGATCGATGAAAAGGACAAGTTTTCAAAAATCACAATGGTAGATGGAGGACATGTGAAATTTGGAGATAAAGGAAAAGGAAAAATAATTAGAAATGGCACAATTGGAACCAAACCTTGCATTGAAGATGTGTTACTTGTTGAAGGTTTGAAAGCCAACTTTGTGATAAAGGTTTTGAGGTAAAGTTCACTTCTTCTCTTTGTACAATCAATAACTTAGATAATGACACATTGTTCATTGCCAATAGATCTAATAATGTTTACTTGCTTGACATGAATAACTTTGAAACTAATCATGGTACATGTCTGGTATCTTTTGATAATTTTAGTTATTTATGGCATAGAAGATTAGGACATGCAAGCATGCATACACTCTCAAAATTGTCCAAGAAAGAACTTGTTAAAGGTCTTCCAAAGATTAACTATGAAAATGAATTTCAATGTAGGGCATGTGCACTAGGAAAGCATACTAGAGCATCTTTTAAATCTAAAAATATTGTTTCTACCACTAGGCCATTAGAATTGCTTCATCTTGATTTGTTTGGACCCGTGTCTCCTGCTAGTCTTGGTGGGAAGACATATGCCTTAGTTATTGTTGATGACTATTCAAGATATACATGGACATTCTTCCTTGCTCACAAAGATGAAACTTTTGAGAAATTCACCTCTTTTAGTAAAATGGTTCAAAATGAAAAAGGTTTTTGTATGACATCTATAAGGAGTGATCATGGAACTAAATTTGAAAATCATTTATTTGAGAAATATTGTGATAAACAAGAGATCAACCATAATTTTTCAGCTCCTAGAACACCATAACAAAATGGGGTTGTAGAAAGGAAAAATAGGACTTTGCAAGAAATGACAAGAACCATGTTGAATGAAAATAATTTGCCAAAGTATTTTTGGGCTGAAGCTATTAATGCTTCTTGCTATGTGTTGAATAGAATTTTGATTAGACCAATTTTGAAAAAGACCCCCCTATGAGCTTTGGAAAGGAAGAAAACCAAATATTTCACATTTCAGAGCATTTGGGTGTAAGTGCTATATCTTAAATAACAAGAAGGATAACTTGAAGAAATTTGATGCTAAATCCGATGAAGGAATCTTTTTTGGGTATTCAACAAAGAGTAAAGCATATAGGGCGTTTAATAGAAGAACGTTAGTTATTGAGGAAACTATTCATGTTTTGTTTGATGAGGCTAACCCTTCTATTAGAAGGAAAGATGTTTTTTATGATAATAATGAGCATGTGTTTGGAAAAGATAATGTAAAATCAAGTTAAGAAATGGAACAAATTGATGACAAAGATGAAGAAACTCCAGGAGATACCACAATAGATGTCCATAATGCCAATAATGATCAAATCAATGAAGAAATGCCAAATTTGGAAGAATTACAAGTGAATGAACCCCAACATGAAGATTTACTTAAAGAATGGAGATTCCATAGAAATCATCCTCAAAAAGACATCATTAATGATCCATCTCAAAGGATGATGACTATAGCACAATTGAGAAAATATTTTGGTAATGTTGCCTTTGTTTCACAAATTGAACATAAATGTTTTGAAGAAGCTCAAAATGATGAAAGTTGGATTCTTGCCATGCAAGAAGAACTCAATCAATTTGAGAAAAACAAAGTTTGGAATTTAGTGCATAAACCCAAAAATCATTCAATTATTGGTACTAAATGGGTTTTCAGAAACAAAATGGATAAAAAAGGCAATGTTATTAGAAACAAAGCTAGACTAGTGGCTCAAGGCTACAACTAAGAGGAAGGTATTAATTTTGATGAAACCTTTGCTCCGGTTGCTAGAATTGAAGCTATTAGAATGTTGTGTGCCTTGCATGTTACAAGGATTT